>NC_139142.1:99184828-100384828 GCF_964270905.1 Leucopleurus acutus | reverse complement strand
CAAGCAAGCTTGCAAAGGAAATCTGCACTACAATGAAGTCTCACTGCCCCCCGGTCAAAAGGGCCATCTGAAAAAAGTGTAAAATCCAGAAAGGCAGGACAGGCCATGGAGAACTGGGAGCCTTGTTATGCTGATGGGCGGGATGTAAATTGCCAACAGCCACTCTGGAGTAGTGTATGGTGTTTCCTGAAACATCTAAAAAACAAGTAACAGAGCCTAGGGCACTTCCACTTATGGTCCTATAGCATAGGGAAATTAAAATCAAAAAGACACAGCCACCCCAAAGTTTGGGATGGCTCTGTTTACAAGAATCTTGTTTACGGTACAAGTTCAATATCACAAAAGCGAAAAATGGATAAAGAAGTTGTGGTACTTACGTACAATGCAATATCACTCAGCAATGAAATCTTGTCATCAGGCCCGTCGCAGCATAATGAGTGGATTGAGGTACGATGATTCTAAGTGAAATAAGTCACACAGAAAAAGAAACACCATAAGATATCACTACTACACGGAAGGTAAACTTGGCTACACAAGAACTGAATTAAAAAACAGAACAGGGTCTCAAATGTAGAAAACCAACTTATGCTTGCTTGAGGGGAAAGGTGAGTTGGGGTGCTGCATGAAACCAGAGATTGAAATTAGCACAGATACCGTTCCATAAGCCAAATATGTAATAGACAAGAGCTACTCCTTGCTCAACGAAGTGGACTGAACACCCCATATTAAACGCCTAAAAATATACCTGACTAGTAAGAATATTAAAACCTACCGATTTATATGTCTCCGAAAGAGAATCAAGCGTGTGTACGGCGGCATAAACGCAGCAGTGATAGGATTGGTGAAGTTCGGTGAGCAAATGCAGACCCTTTGAAGTCATATTGCATGGTACCCATTCCATGGGTCTCAACTCTCCAGGTTTAAGGGATTCTTCCTTCAGCTAAAACATGCATGTGGAACACAGAGTATGATCCACTGTGTGATCGGGAAACGTGTTCAAATGTGTCTCAGTTTTCGTCCCGTGGAACTCGGGTGCAACATTCCAGATGCTTTACAAACACTCTCCACAATTGGAGAGTCAGTGCCTTATCCTCCTGTTTGGCCCAGTTAGCAATTTCTGTGGAAAATGAACAGGAATAGGGAGAACGAAAGAGAGACTAGCTGGAGGTGTGTGGACGGGCAAATTTAACTCTCATTTCCCACCAGGAAGAGGAATTAACCAAAGGCTCAGCGTGCCGTGCCGGAACCACACTAGGGCCTGAAGCAATCCTGCGGTGTTGCGGCCAGCTCACAAGAAAGCGAGTTGAAGAAAGGAGCTCAGGGGCACTGTAATTCACAATCCTGCAGAGTTATAAATGACAGCTATCTTCCAAAAATATATTGAAGGAAGGCTGTCAAGAGGACCTGAAAGCGGGGCAGAATTGCAGGAAACCGATTTCAGGAGGTAGACTGGAATTGCATGTAAAGCATAGGAAAAGAGGCAGAACGTCCACAATGATGCACTTGGCCAAAAAGGGCATATGCGTTTTTTCCTGAATATATACAGGAAAAAACGCATACGCCCGTTTTGGCCAACCAAGCAAGTTTGCAAAGGAAATCTGCACTACAATGAAGTCTCACTGCCCCCCGGTCAAAAGGGTTATCTGAAAAAAGTGTAAAATCCAGAAAGGCAGGACAGGCCATGGAGAACTGGGAACCTTGTTATGCTGATGGGCGGGATGTAAATTGCCAACAGCCACTCTGGAGAAGTGTATTGTGTTTCCTGAAACATCTAAAAAACAACGCAACAGAGCCTAGGGCACTTCCACTTATGGTCCTATAGTTTAGGGAAATTAAAATCAAAAAGACACAGCCACCCCAAAGTTTGGGCCGGCTTTGTTTACAAGAACCTCGTTTACGGTACAAGTTCAATATCACAGAAAGCGAAAAATGGATAAGGAAGTTGTGGGAATTACGTACAATGCAATATCACTCAGCAATGAAATCTATGTCATCAGGCCCGTAGCAGCATAATGAGTGGATTCAGGTAGGATGATTCTAAGTGAAATCAGTCACACAGAAAAAGAAACATCATAAGGTATCACTACTACACGGAATGTAAACTTGGCTACACAGGAACTGAATTACAAAACAGAACAGGGTCTCAAATGTAGAAAACCAACTTATGCTTGCTTAAGGGGAAAGGTGAGTTGGGGTGCGGCATAAAACCAGAGATTGAAATTAGCACAGATACCGTTCCATAAGCCAAATATGTAATAGACAAGAGCTACTCCTTGCTCAACGAAGTGGACTCAACACCCCATATTAAACGCCTAACAATATACCTGACTAGTAAGAATCTTAAAACCTATGGATTTATATGTCTCCGAAAGAGAATCAAGCGTGTGTACAGTGGCATAAACGCAGCAGTGATAGGATTGGTGAAGTTCGGTGAGCAAATGCAAACTCTTTGAAGTCATATTGCATGGTACCCATTCCATGGGTCTCAACTCTCCAGGTTTAAGGGATTCTTCCTTCAGCTAAAACATGCATGTGGAACCCAGAGAATGATCCACCATGTGATCGGGAAACGTGTTCAAATGTGTCTCAGTTTTTGTTCCGTGGTACTCGGGTGCAACATTCCAGACGCTTTACTAACACTCTCCCCACTTGGAGAGTCAGTGCCTTTAACCTCCTGTTTGGCCCAGTTTGCAATTTCTGCGTAAGATGAACAGGAAGAGGGAGAACCAATGAGAGACTAGCTGGAGCTGTGAGGACGGGCAAATTTAACTCTCATTTCCCACCAGGAAGAGGAATTAACCAAAGGCTCAGCATGCGATGCCGGAACCAAACTACGGCCTGAAGCAATCCTGCAGTGTTGCGGCCAGCTCACAAGAAAGCGAGTTGAAGAAAGGAGCTCAGGGGCACTGTAATTCACAAACCTGCAGAGTTATAAATGACAGCTATCGTCCAAAAATATATTGAAGTAAGGCTGCCAAGAGGACTTGAAAGTGGCGCAGAATTGCAGGAAACCGATTTCAGGAGGTAGACGGGAATTGCATGTAAAGCATAGGAAAAGAGGCAGAACGTCCACAATGATGCACTTGGCCAAAAAGGGCGTATGCGTTTTTTCCTGAATATATTCAGGAAAAAACGCATACGCCCTTTTTGGCCAACCAAGCAAGCTTTCAAAGGAAATCTGCACTACAATGAAGTCTCACTGTCCCCCGGTCAAAAGGGACATCTGAAAAAAGTGTAAAATCCAGAAAGGCAGGACAGGCCATGGAGAACTGGGAGCCTTGTTATGCTGGTGGGCGGGATGTAAATTGCCAACAGCCACTCTGGAGAAGTGTATGCTGTTTCCTGAAACATCTAAAAAACAAAGCAACAGAGCCTAGGGCACTTCCACTTATGGTCCTATAGCTTAGGGAAATTAAAATCAAAAAGACACAGCCACCCCAAAGTTTGGGCCGGCTCTGTTTACAAGAACCTCGTTTATGGTACAAGTTCAATATCACAGAAAGCGAAAAATGGATAAAGAAGTTGTGGTACTTACGTGCAATGCAATATCACTCAGCAATGAAATCTATGTCATCAGGCCCGTAGCAGCATAATGAGTGGATGCAGGTACGATGATTCTAAGTGAAATAAGTCACACAGAAAAAGAAACATCATAAGGTATCACTACTACACAGAATGTAAACTTGGCTACACAGGAACTGAATTACAAAACAGAACAGGGTCTCAAATGTAGAAAACCAACTTATGCTTGCTTAAGGGGAAAGGTGAGTTGGGGTGCTGCATAAAACCAGAGATTGAAATTAGCACAGATACCGTTCCATAAGCCAAATATGTAATAGACAAGAGCTACTCCTTGCTCAACGCAGTGGACTCAACACCCCATATTAAAAGCCTAAGAATATACCTGACTAGAAATAATCTTAAAACCTATGGATTTATATGTCTCCGAAAGAGAATCAAGCGTGTGTACGGCGGCATAAACGCAGCAGTGATAGGATTGGTGAGGTTCGGTGAGCAAATGCAGACCCTTTGAAGTCATACTGCATGGTACCCATTCCATGGGTCTCAACTCTCCAGGTTTAAGGGATTCTTCCTTCAGCTGAAACATGCATGTGGAACACAGAGTATGATACACCGTGTGATCAGGAAACGTGTTCAAATGTGTCTCAGATTTCGTCCCCTGGTACTCGGGTGCAACATTCAAGACGCTTTAATAACACTCTCCCCACTTGGAGAGTCAGTGTCTTTAAACTCCTGTTTGGCCAGTTTGCAATTTCTGCGGAAAATGTACAGGAATAGGGAGAACCAATGAGAGACTAGCTGGAGGTGTGTGGACGGGCAAATTTAACTCTCATTTCCCACCAGGAAGAGGAATTAACCAAAGGCTCAGCGTGCCGTGCCGGAACTACACTAGGGCCTGAAGCAATCCTGCGGTGTTGTGGCCAGCTCACAAGAAAGCGAGTTGAAGAAAGGAGCTCAGGGACACTGTAATTCACAAACCTGCAGAGTTATAAATGACAGCTATCATCCAAAAATATATTGAAGTAAGGCTGCCAAGAGGACTTGAAAGCGGGACAGAATTGCAGGAAACCGATTTCAGGAGGTAGACGGGAATTGCATGTAAAGCATAGGAAAAGAGGGAGAACGTCCACAATGATGCACTTGGCCAAAAAGGGCGTATGCGTTTTTTCCTGAATATATTCAGGAAAAACGCATACGCCCTTTTTGGCCAACCAAGCAAGCTTGCAAAGGAAATCTGCACTACAATGAAGTCTCACTGCCCCCCGGTCAAAAGGGCCATCTGAAAAAAGTGTAAAATCCAGAAAGGCAGGACAGGCCATGGAGAACTGGGAGCCTTGTTATGCTGATGGGCGGGATGTAAATTGCCAACAGCCACTCTGGAGTAGTGTATGGTGTTTCCTGAAACATCTAAAAAACAAGTAACAGAGCCTAGGGCACTTCCACTTATGGTCCTATAGCATAGGGAAATTAAAATCAAAAAGACACAGCCACCCCAAAGTTTGGGATGGCTCTGTTTACAAGAATCTTGTTTACGGTACAAGTTCAATATCACAAAAGCGAAAAATGGATAAAGAAGTTGTGGTACTTACGTACAATGCAATATCACTCAGCAATGAAATCTTGTCATCAGGCCCGTCGCAGCATAATGAGTGGATTGAGGTACGATGATTCTAAGTGAAATAAGTCACACAGAAAAAGAAACACCATAAGATATCACTACTACACGGAAGGTAAACTTGGCTACACAAGAACTGAATTAAAAAACAGAACAGGGTCTCAAATGTAGAAAACCAACTTATGCTTGCTTGAGGGGAAAGGTGAGTTGGGGTGCTGCATGAAACCAGAGATTGAAATTAGCACAGATACCGTTCCATAAGCCAAATATGTAATAGACAAGAGCTACTCCTTGCTCAACGAAGTGGACTGAACACCCCATATTAAACGCCTAAAAATATACCTGACTAGTAAGAATATTAAAACCTACCGATTTATATGTCTCCGAAAGAGAATCAAGCGTGTGTACGGCGGCATAAACGCAGCAGTGATAGGATTGGTGAAGTTCGGTGAGCAAATGCAGACCCTTTGAAGTCATATTGCATGGTACCCATTCCATGGGTCTCAACTCTCCAGGTTTAAGGGATTCTTCCTTCAGCTAAAACATGCATGTGGAACACAGAGTATGATCCACTGTGTGATCGGGAAACGTGTTCAAATGTGTCTCAGTTTTCGTCCCGTGGAACTCGGGTGCAACATTCCAGATGCTTTACAAACACTCTCCACAATTGGAGAGTCAGTGCCTTATCCTCCTGTTTGGCCCAGTTAGCAATTTCTGTGGAAAATGAACAGGAATAGGGAGAACGAAAGAGAGACTAGCTGGAGGTGTCTGGACGGGCAAATTTAACTCTCATTTCCCACCAGGAAGAGGAATTAACCAAAGGCTCAGCGTGCCGTGCCGGAACTACACTAGGGCCTGAAGCAATCCTGCGGTGTTGCGGCCAGCTCACAAGAAAGCGAGTTGAGGAAAGGAGCTCAGGGGCACTGTAATTCACAAACATGCAGAGTTATAAATGACAGCTATCGTCCAAAAATATATTGAAGTAAGGCTGCCAAGAGGACTTGAAAGCGGGGCAGAATTGCAGGAAACCGATTTCAGGAGGTAGACGGGAATTGCATGTAAAGCATAGGAAAAGAGGCAGAACGTCCACAATGATGCACTTGGCCAAAAAGGGCGTATGCGTTTTTTCCTGAATATATTCAGGAAAAAACGCATACGCCCTTTTTGGCCAACCAAGCAAGCTTTCAAAGGAAATCTGCACTACAATGAACTCTCACTGCCCCCCGGTCAAAAGGGCCATCTGAAATAAGTGTAAAATCCAGAAAGGCAGGACAGGCCATGGAGAATTGGGAGCCTTGTTATGCTGATGGGCGGGATGTAAATTGCCAACAGCCACTCTGGAAAAGTGTATGGTGTTTCCTGAAACATCTAAAAAACAAGCAACAGAGCCTAGGGCACTTCCACTTATGGTCCTATAGCTTAGGGAAATTAAAATCAAAAAGACACAGCCACCCCAAAGTTTGGGACGGCTCTGTTTACAAGAATCTTGTTTACGGTACAAGTTCAATATCACAAAAGCGAAAAATGGATAAAGAAGTTGTGGTACTTACGTACAATGCAATATCACTCAGCAATGAAATCTTGTCATCAGTCCCGTCGCAGCATAATGAGTGGATTCAGGTACGATGATTCTATGTGAAATAAGTAACACAGAAAAAGAAACATCATAAGGTATCACTACTACACGGAATGTAAACTTGGCTACACAAGAACTGAATTACAAAACAGAACAGGGCCTCAAATGTAGAAAACCAACTTATGCTTGCTTAAAGGGAAAGGTGAGTTGGGGTGCTGCATGAAACCAGAGATTGAAATTAGCACAGATACCGTTCCATAAGCCAAATATGTAATAGACAAGAGCTACTCCTTGCTCAACGCAGTGGACTCAACACCACATATTAAACGCCTAAGAATATACCTGACTAGAAATAATCTTAAAACCTACGGATTTATATGTCTCCGAAAGAGAATCAAGCATGTGTACGGCTGCATAAACGCAGCAGTGATGGGATTGGTGAGGTTCGGTGAGCAAATGCAGACCCTTTGAAGTCATACTGCATGGTACCCATTCCATGGGTCTCAACTCTCCAGGTTTAAGGGATTCTTCCTTCAGCTGAAACATGCATGTGGAACACAGAGTATGATCCACCGTGTGATCAGGAAACGTGTTCAAATGTGTCTCAGTTTTCGTCCCCTGGTACTCGGGTGCAACATTCAAGACGCTTTACTAACACTCTCCCCACTTGGAGAGTCAGTGTCTTTAAACTCCTGTTTGGCCCAGTTTGCAATTTCTGCGGAAAATGTACAGGAATAGGGAGAACCAAAGAGACACTAGCTGGAGGTGTCTGGATGGGCAAATTTAACTCTCATTTACCACCAGGAAGAGGAATTAACCAAAGGGTCAGCATGCCGTGCCGGAACCACACTAGGGCCTGAAGCAATCCTGCGGTGTTGCGGCCAGCTCACAAGAAAGCGAGTTGAAGAAAGGAGCTCAGGGGCACTGTAATTCACAAACCTGCAGAGTTATAAATGACAGCTATCGTCCAAAAATATATTGAAGTAAGGCTGCCAAGAGGACTTGAAAGCGGGGCAGAATTGCAGGAAACCGATTTCAGGAGGTAGACTGGAATTGCATGTAAAGCATAGGAAAAGAGGCAGAACGTCCACAATGATGCACTTGGCCAAAAAGGGCATATGCGTTTTTTCCTGAATATATACAGGAAAAAACGCATACGCCCGTTTTGGCCAACCAAGCAAGTTTGCAAAGGAAATCTGCACTACAATGAAGTCTCACTGCCCCCCGGTCAAAAGGGTTATCTGAAAAAAGTGTAAAATCCAGAAAGGCAGGACAGGCCATGGAGAACTCGGAACCTTGTTATGCTGATGGGCGGGATGTAAATTGCCAACAGCCACTCTGGAGAAGTGTATTGTGTTTCCTGAAACATCTAAAAAACAACGCAACAGAGCCTAGGGCACTTCCACTTATGGTCCTATAGTTTAGGGAAATTAAAATCAAAAAGACACAGCCACCCCAAAGTTTGGGCCGGCTTTGTTTACAAGAACCTCGTTTACGGTACAAGTTCAATATCACAGAAAGCGAAAAATGGATAAGGAAGTTGTGGGAATTACGTACAATGCAATATCACTCAGCAATGAAATCTATGTCATCAGGCCCGTAGCAGCATAATGAGTGGATTCAGGTAGGATGATTCTAAGTGAAATCAGTCACACAGAAAAAGAAACATCATAAGGTATCACTACTACACGGAATGTAAACTTGGCTACACAGGAACTGAATTACAAAACAGAACAGGGTCTCAAATGTAGAAAACCAACTTATGCTTGCTTAAGGGGAAAGGTGAGTTGGGGTGCGGCATAAAACCAGAGATTGAAATTAGCACAGATACCGTTCCATAAGCCAAATATGTAATAGACAAGAGCTACTCCTTGCTCAACGAAGTGGACTCAACACCCCATATTAAACGCCTAACAATATACCTGACTAGTAAGAATCTTAAAACCTATGGATTTATATGTCTCCGAAAGAGAATCAAGCGTGTGTACAGTGGCATAAACGCAGCAGTGATAGGATTGGTGAAGTTCGGTGAGCAAATGCAAACTCTTTGAAGTCATATTGCATGGTACCCATTCCATGGGTCTCAACTCTCCAGGTTTAAGGGATTCTTCCTTCAGCTAAAACATGCATGTGGAACCCAGAGAATGATCCACCATGTGATCGGGAAACGTGTTCAAATGTGTCTCAGTTTTTGTTCCGTGGTACTCGGGTGCAACATTCCAGACGCTTTACTAACACTCTCCCCACTTGGAGAGTCAGTGCCTTTAACCTCCTGTTTGGCCCAGTTTGCAATTTCTGCGTAAGATGAACAGGAAGAGGGAGAACCAATGAGAGACTAGCTGGAGCTGTGAGGACGGGCAAATTTAACTCTCATTTCCCACCAGGAAGAGGAATTAACCAAAGGCTCAGCATGCGATGCCGGAACCAAACTACGGCCTGAAGCAATCCTGCAGTGTTGCGGCCAGCTCACAAGAAAGCGAGTTGAAGAAAGGAGCTCAGGGGCACTGTAATTCACAAACCTGCAGAGTTATAAATGACAGCTATCGTCCAAAAATATATTGAAGTAAGGCTGCCAAGAGGACTTGAAAGTGGCGCAGAATTGCAGGAAACCGATTTCAGGAGGTAGACGGGAATTGCATGTAAAGCATAGGAAAAGAGGCAGAACGTCCACAATGATGCACTTGGCCAAAAAGGGCGTATGCGTTTTTTCCTGAATATATTCAGGAAAAAACGCATACGCCCTTTTTGGCCAACCAAGCAAGCTTTCAAAGGAAATCTGCACTACAATGAAGTCTCACTGTCCCCCGGTCAAAAGGGACATCTGAAAAAAGTGTAAAATCCAGAAAGGCAGGACAGGCCATGGAGAACTGGGAGCCTTGTTATGCTGGTGGGCGGGATGTAAATTGCCAACAGCCACTCTGGAGAAGTGTATGCTGTTTCCTGAAACATCTAAAAAACAAAGCAACAGAGCCTAGGGCACTTCCACTTATGGTCCTATAGCTTAGGGAAATTAAAATCAAAAAGACACAGCCACCCCAAAGTTTGGGCCGGCTCTGTTTACAAGAACCTCGTTTATGGTACAAGTTCAATATCACAGAAAGCGAAAAATGGATAAAGAAGTTGTGGTACTTACGTGCAATGCAATATCACTCAGCAATGAAATCTATGTCATCAGGCCCGTAGCAACATAATGAGTGGATGCAGGTACGATGATTCTAAGTGAAATAAGTCACACAGAAAAAGAAACATCATAAGGTATCACTACTACACAGAATGTAAACTTGGCTACACAGGAACTGAATTACAAAACAGAACAGGGTCTCAAATGTAGAAAACCAACTTATGCTTGCTTAAGGGGAAAGGTGAGTTGGGGTGCTGCATAAAACCAGAGATTGAAATTAGCACAGATACCGTTCCATAAGCCAAATATGTAATAGACAAGAGCTACTCCTTGCTCAACGCAGTGGACTCAACACCCCATATTAAAAGCCTAAGAATATACATGAGTAGAAATAATCTTAAAACCTATGGATTTATATGTCTCCGAAAGAGAATCAAGCGTGTGTACGGCGGCATAAACGCAGCAGTGATAGGATTGGTGAGGTTCGGTGAGCAAATGCAGACCCTTTGAAGTCATACTGCATGGTACCCATTCCATGGGTCTCAACTCTCCAGGTTTAAGGGATTCTTCCTTCAGCTGAAACATGCATGTGGAACACAGAGTATGATACACCGTGTGATCAGGAAACGTGTTCAAATGTGTCTCAGATTTCGTCCCCTGGTACTCGGGTGCAACATTCAAGACGCTTTAATAACACTCTCCCCACTTGGAGAGTCAGTGTCTTTAAACTCCTGTTTGGCCAGTTTGCAATTTCTGCGGAAAATGTACAGGAATAGGGAGAACCAATGAGAGACTAGCTGGAGGTGTGTGGACGGGCAAATTTAACTCTCATTTCCCACCAGGAAGAGGAATTAACCAAAGGCTCAGCGTGCCGTGCCGGAACTACACTAGGGCCTGAAGCAATCCTGCGGTGTTGTGGCCAGCTCACAAGAAAGCGAGTTGAAGAAAGGAGCTCAGGGACACTGTAATTCACAAACCTGCAGAGTTATAAATGACAGCTATCATCCAAAAATATATTGAAGTAAGGCTGCCAAGAGGACTTGAAAGCGGGACAGAATTGCAGGAAACCGATTTCAGGAGGTAGACGGGAATTGCATGTAAAGCATAGGAAAAGAGGGAGAACGTCCACAATGATGCACTTGGCCAAAAAGGGCGTATGCGTTTTTTCCTGAATATATTCAGGAAAAACGCATACGCCCTTTTTGGCCAACCAAGCAAGCTTGCAAAGGAAATCTGCACTACAATGAAGTCTCACTGCCCCCCGGTCAAAAGGGCCATCTGAAAAAAGTGTAAAATCCAGAAAGGCAGGACAGGCCATGGAGAACTGGGAGCCTTGTTATGCTGATGGGCGGGATGTAAATTGCCAACAGCCACTCTGGAGTAGTGTATGGTGTTTCCTGAAACATCTAAAAAACAAGTAACAGAGCCTAGGGCACTTCCACTTATGGTCCTATAGCATAGGGAAATTAAAATCAAAAAGACACAGCCACCCCAAAGTTTGGGATGGCTCTGTTTACAAGAATCTTGTTTACGGTACAAGTTCAATATCACAAAAGCGAAAAATGGATAAAGAAGTTGTGGTACTTACGTACAATGCAATATCACTCAGCAATGAAATCTTGTCATCAGGCCCGTCGCAGCATAATGAGTGGATTGAGGTACGATGATTCTAAGTGAAATAAGTCACACAGAAAAAGAAACAACATAAGATATCACTACTACACGGAAGGTAAACTTGGCTACACAAGAACTGAATTAAAAAACAGAACAGGGTCTCAAATGTAGAAAACCAACTTATGCTTGCTTGAGGGGAAAGGTGAGTTGGGGTGCTGCATGAAACCAGAGATTGAAATTAGCACAGATACCGTTCCATAAGCCAAATATGTAATAGACAAGAGCTACTCCTTGCTCAACGAAGTGGACTGAACACCCCATATTAAACGCCTAAAAATATACCTGACTAGTAAGAATATTAAAACCTACCGATTTATATGTCTCCGAAAGAGAATCAAGCGTGTGTACGGCGGCATAAACGCAGCAGTGATAGGATTGGTGAAGTTCGGTGAGCAAATGCAGACCCTTTGAAGTCATATTGCATGGTACCCATTCCATGGGTCTCAACTCTCCAGGTTTAAGGGATTCTTCCTTCAGCTAAAACATGCATGTGGAACACAGAGTATGATCCACTGTGTGATCGGGAAACGTGTTCAAATGTGTCTCAGTTTTCGTCCCGTGGAACTCGGGTGCAACATTCCAGATGCTTTACAAACACTCTCCACAATTGGAGAGTCAGTGCCTTATCCTCCTGTTTGGCCCAGTTAGCAATTTCTGTGGAAAATGAACAGGAATAGGGAGAACGAAAGAGAGACTAGCTGGAGGTGTCTGGACGGGCAAATTTAACTCTCATTTCCCACCAGGAAGAGGAATTAACCAAAGGCTCAGCGTGCCGTGCCGGAACTACACTAGGGCCTGAAGCAATCCTGCGGTGTTGCGGCCAGCTCACAAGAAAGCGAGTTGAGGAAAGGAGCTCAGGGGCACTGTAATTCACAAACATGCAGAGTTATAAATGACAGCTATCGTCCAAAAATATATTGAAGTAAGGCTGCCAAGAGGACTTGAAAGCGGGGCAGAATTGCAGGAAACCGATTTCAGGAGGTAGACGGGAATTGCATGTAAAGCATAGGAAAAGAGGCAGAACGTCCACAATGATGCACTTGGCCAAAAAGGGCGTATGCGTTTTTTCCTGAATATATTCAGGAAAAAACGCATACGCCCTTTTTGGCCAACCAAGCAAGCTTTCAAAGGAAATCTGCACTACAATGAACTCTCACTGCCCCCCGGTCAAAAGGGCCATCTGAAATAAGTGTAAAATCCAGAAAGGCAGGACAGGCCATGGAGAATTGGGAGCCTTGTTATGCTGATGGGCGGGATGTAAATTGCCAACAGCCACTCTGGAAAAGTGTATGGTGTTTCCTGAAACATCTAAAAAACAAGCAACAGAGCCTAGGGCACTTCCACTTATGGTCCTATAGCTTAGGGAAATTAAAATCAAAAAGACACAGCCACCCCAAAGTTTGGGACGGCTCTGTTTACAAGAATCTTGTTTACGGTACAAGTTCAATATCACAAAAGCGAAAAATGGATAAAGAAGTTGTGGTACTTACGTACAATGCAATATCACTCAGCAATGAAATCTTGTCATCAGTCCCGTCGCAGCATAATGAGTGGATTCAGGTACGATGATTCTATGTGAAATAAGTAACACAGAAAAAGAAACATCATAAGGTATCACTACTACACGGAATGTAAACTTGGCTACACAAGAACTGAATTACAAAACAGAACAGGGCCTCAAATGTAGAAAACCAACTTATGCTTGCTTAAAGGGAAAGGTGAGTTGGGGTGCTGCATGAAACCAGAGATTGAAATTAGCACAGATACCGTTCCATAAGCCAAATATGTAATAGACAAGAGCTACTCCTTGCTCAACGCAGTGGACTCAACACCACATATTAAACGCCTAAGAATATACCTGACTAGAAATAATCTTAAAACCTACGGATTTATATGTCTCCGAAAGAGAATCAAGCATGTGTACGGCTGCATAAACGCAGCAGTGATGGGATTGGTGAGGTTCGGTGAGCAAATGCAGACCCTTTGAAGTCATACTGCATGGTACCCATTCCATGGGTCTCAACTCTCCAGGTTTAAGGGATTCTTCCTTCAGCTGAAACATGCATGTGGAACACAGAGTATGATCCACCGTGTGATCAGGAAACGTGTTCAAATGTGTCTCAGTTTTCGTCCCCTGGTACTCGGGTGCAACATTCAAGACGCTTTACTAACACTCTCCCCACTTGGAGAGTCAGTGTCTTTAAACTCCTGTTTGGCCCAGTTTGCAATTTCTGCGGAAAATGTACAGGAATAGGGAGAACCAAAGAGACACCAGCTGGAGGTGTCTGGATGGGCAAATTTAACTCTCATTTCCCACCAGGAAGAGGAATTAACCAAAGGCTCAGCATGCCGTGCCGGAACCACACTAGGGCCTGAAGCAATCCTGCGGTGTTGCGGCCAGCTCACAAGAAAGCGAGTTGAAGAAAGGAGCTCAGGGGCACTGTAATTCACAAACCTGCAGAGTTATAAATGACAGCTATCGTCCAAAAATATATTGAAGTAAGGCTGCCAAGAGGACTTGAAAGCGGGGCAGAATTGCAGGAAACCGATTTCAGGAGGTAGACGGGAATTGCATGTAAAGCATAGGAAAAGAGGCAGAACGTCCACAATGATGCACTTGGCCAAAAAGGGCGTATGCGTTTTTTCCTGAATATATTCAGGAAAAAACGCATACGCCCTTTTTGGCCAACCAAGCAAGCTTGCAAAGGAAATCTGCACTACAATGAAGTCTCACTGCCCCCCGGTCAAAAGGGCCATCTGAAATAAGTGTAAAATCCAGAAAGGCAGGACAGGCCATGGAGAACTGGGAGCCTTGTTATGCTGATGGGCGGGATGTAAATTGCCAACAGCCACTCTGGAGAAGTGTATGGTGTTTCCTGAAACATCTAAAAAACTAAGCAACAGAGCCTAGGGCACTTCCACTTATGGTCCTATAGCTTAGGGAAATTAAAATCAAAAAGACACAGCCACCCCAAAGTTTGGGACGGCTCTGTTTACAAGAACCTCGTTTATGGTACAAGTTCAATATCACAGAAAGCGAAAAATGGATAAAGAAGTTGTGGTACTTACGTACAATGCAATATCACTCAGCAATGAAATCTATGTCATCAGGCCCGTAGCAGCATAATGAGTGGATTCAGGTATGATGATTCTAAGTGAAATAAGTCACACAGAAAAAGAAACACCATAAGATATCACTACTACACGGAAGGTAAACTTGGCTACACAAGAACTGAATTACAAAACAGAACAGGGTCTCAAATGTAGAAAACCAACTTATGCTTGCTTGAGGGGAAAGGTCAGTTGGGGTGCTGCATGAAACCAGAGATTGAAATTAGCACAGATACCGTTCCATAAGCCAAATATGTAATAGACAAGAGCTACTCCTTGCTCAACGAAGTGGACTCAACACCCCATATTAAACGCCTAAGAATATACCTGACTAGTAAGAATATTAAAACCTACCGATTTATATGTCTCCAAAAGAGAATCAAGCGTGTGTACGGCAGCATAAACGCAGCAGTGATAGGATTGGTGAAGTTCGGTGAGCAAATGCAGACCCTTTGAAGTCATATTGCATGGTACCCATTCCATGGGTCTCAACTCTCCAGGTTTAAGGGATTCTTCCTTCAGCTAAAACATGCATGTGGAACCCAGAGTATGATCCACTGTGTGATCGGGAAACGTGTTCAAATGTGTCTCAGTTTTTGTCCCGTGGAACTCGAGTGCAACATTCCAGATGCTTTACTAACACTCTCCCCACTTGGAGAGTCAGTGCCTTTAACCTCCTGTTTGGTCCAGTTCGCAATTTCTGTGGAAAATGAACAGGAATAGGGAGAACCAAAGAGAGACTAGCTGGAGGTGTCTGGACGGGCAAATTTAACTCTCATTTCCCACCAGGAAGAGGAATTAACCAAAGGCTCAGCGTGCCGTGCCGGAACCACACTAGGGCCTGAAGCAATCCTGCAGTGTTTCGGCCAGCTCACAAGAAAGCGAGTTGAAGAAAGGAGCTCAGGGGCACTGTAATTCACAAACCTGCAGAGTTATAAATGACAGCTATCGTCCAAAAATATATTGAAGTAAGGCTGCCAAGAGGACTTGAAAGCGGGGCAGAATTGCAGGAAACCGATTTCAGGAGGTAGACGGGAATTGCATGTAAAGCATAGGAAAAGAGGCAGAACGTCCACAATGATGCACTTGGCCAAAAAGGGCGTATGCGTTTTTTCCTGAATATATTCAGGAAAAAACGCATACGCCCTTTTTGGCCAACCAAGCAAGCTTGCAAAGGAAATCTGCACTACAATGAAGTCTCACTGCCCCCCGGTCAAAAGGGCCATCTGAAAAAAGTGTAAAATCCAGAAAGGCAGGACAGGCCATGGAGAACTGGGAGCCTTGTTATGCTGGTGGGCGGGATGTAAATTGCCAACAGCCACTCTGGAGAAGTGTATGCTGTTTCCTGAAACATCTAAAAAACAAGCAACAGAGCCTAGGGCACTTCCACTTATGGTCCTATAGCTTAGGGAAATTAAAATCAAAAAGACACAGCCACCCCAAAGTTTTGGACGGCTCTGTTTACAAGAATCTTGTTTACGGTACAAGTTCAATATCACAAAAGCAAAAAATGGATAAAGAAGTTGTGGTACTTACGTACAATGCATATCACTCAGCAATGAAATCTTGTCATCAGGCCCGTCGCAGCATAATGAGTGGATTCAGCTACGATGATTCTAAGTGAAATAAGTCACACAGAAAAAGAAACATCATAAGATACCACTACTACACGGAATATAAACTTGGCTACACAGGAACTGAATTACAAAACAGAATAGGGTCTCAAATGTAGAAAACCAACTTATGCTTGCTTAAGGGGAAAGGTGAGTTGGGGTGCTGCATGAAACCAGAGATTGAAATTAGCACAGATACCGTTCCATAAGCCAAATAAGCAATAGACAAGAGCTACTCCTTGCTGAACGAAGTGGACTCAACACCCCATATTAAACGCCTAAGAATATACCTGACTAGAAATAATATTAAAACCTACGGATTTATATGTCTCCAAAAGAGAATCAAGCGTGTGTACAGCGGCATAAACGCAGCAGTGATAGGATTGGTGAGGTTCGGTGAGCAAATGCAGACCCTTTGAAGTCATATTGCATGGTATCCATTCCATGGGTCTCAACTCTCCAGGTTTAAGGGATTCTTCCTTCAGCTGAAACATGCATGTGGAACACAGAGTATGATCCACCGTGTGATCAGGAAACGTGTTCAAATGTGTCTCAGTTTTCGTCCCCTGGTACTTGGGTGCAACATTCAAGACGCTTTACTAACACTCTCCCCACTTGGAGAGTCACTGCCTTTAAACTCCTGTTTGGCCCAGTTTGCAATTTCTGCGGAAAATGTACAGGAATAGGGAGAACCAATGAGAGACTAGCTGGAGGTGTGTGGACGGGCAAATTTAACTCTCATTTCCCACCAGGAAGAGGAATTAACCAAAGGCTCAGCGTGCCATGCCGGAACCACACTAGGGCCTGAAGCAATCCTGCGGTGTTGCAGCCAGCTCACAAGAAAGCGAGTTGAAGAAAGGAGCTCAGGGGCACTGTAATTCACAAACCTGCAGAGTTATAAATGACAGCTATCGTCCAAAAATATATTGAAGTAAGGCTGCCAAGAGGACTTGAAAGCGGGGCAGAATTGCAGGAAACCGATTTCAGGAGGTAGACGGGAATTGCATGTAAAGCATAGGAAAAGAGGCAGAACGTCCACAATGATGCACTTGGCCAAAAAGGGCGTATGCGTTTTTTCCTGAATATATTCAGGAAAAAACGCATACGCCCTTTTTGGCCAACCAAGCAAGCTTGCAACGGAAATCTGCCCTACAATGAAGTCTCACTGCCCCCGGGTCAAAAGGGCCATCTGAAAAAAGTGTAAAATCCAGAAAGGCAGGACAGGCCATGGAGAACTGGGAGCTTTGTTATGCAGATGGGCGGGATGTAAATTGCCAACAGCCACTCTGGAGAAGTGTATGGTGTTTCCTGAAACATCTAAAAAACAAAGCAACAGAGCCTAGTGCACTTCCACTTATGGTCCTATAGCTTAGGGAAATTAAAATCAAAAAGACACAGCCATCCCAAAATTTGGGACGGCTCTGTTTACAAGAACCTCGTTTACGGTACAAGTTCAATATCACAGAAAGCGAAAAATGGATAAAGAAGTTGTGGTACTTACGTACAATGCAATATCACTCAGCAATGAAATCTATGTCATCAGGCCCGTAGCAGCATAATGAGTGGATGCAGGTACGATGATTCTAAGTGAAATAAGTCACACAGAAAAAGAAACATCATAAGATATCACTACTACACGGAATGTAAACTTGGCTACACAGGAACTGAATTACAAAATAGAACAGGGTCTCAAATGTAGAAAACCAACTTACGCTAGCTTAAGGGGAAAGGTGAGTTGGGGTGCTGCATGAAACCAGAGATTGAAATTAGCACAGATACCGTTCCATAAGCCAAATATATAATAGACAAGAGCTACTCCTTGCTAAACGAAGTGTACTCAACACCCCATATTAAACGCCTAAGAATACACCTGACTAGTAAGAATCTTAAAACCTGTGGATTTATATGTCTCCGAAAGAGAAAGAAGCGTGTGTACGGCGGCATAAACGCAGCAGTGATAGGATTGGTGAGGTTCGGTGAGCAAATGCAGACCCTTTGAAGTCATATTGCATGGTACCCATTCCATGGGTCTCAACTCTCCAGGTTTAAGGGATTCTTCCTTCAGCTAAAACATGCATGTGGAACTCAGAGTATGATCCACCGTGTGATCGGGAAACGTGTTCAAATGTGTCTCAGTTTTCGTCCCCTGGTACTCGGGTGCAAACTCCAGACGCTTTACTAACACTCTCCCCACTTGGAGAGTCAGTGCCTTTAACCTCCTGTTTGGCCCAGTTTGCAATTTCTGCGGAAAATGTACAGGAATAGGGAGAACCAATGAGAGACTAGCTGGGAGTGTCTGGACGGGCAAATTTAACTCTCATTTCCCACCAGGAAGAGGAATTAACCAAAGGCTCAGCGTGCCGTGCCGGAACCACACTAGGGCCTGAAGCAATCCTGCGGTGTTGCGGCCAGCTCACAAGAAAGCGAGTTGAAGAAAGGAGCTCAGGGGCACTGTAATTCACAAACCTGCAGAGTTATAAAGGACAGCTATCGTCCAAAAATATATTGAAGTAAGGCTGCCAAGAGGACTTGAAAGCGGGGCAGAATTGCAGGAAACCGATTTCAGGAGGTAGACGGGAATTGCATGTACAGCATAGGAAAAGAGGCAGAACGTCCACAATGATGCACTTGGCCAAAAAGGGCGTATGCGTTTTTTCCTGAATATATTCAGGAAAAAACGCATACGCCCTTTTTGGCCAACCAAGCAAGCTTGCAAAGGAAATCTGCACTACAATGAAGTCTCACTGCCCCCCGGTCAAAAGGGCCATCTGAAAAAAGTGTAAAATCCAGAAAGGCAGGACAGGCCATGGAGAACTGGGAGCCTTGTTATGCTGATGGGCGGGATGTAAATTGCCAACAGCCACTCTGGAGAAGTGTATGGTGTTTCCTGAAACATCTAAAAAACAAGCAACAGAGCCTAGGGCACTTCCACTTATGGTCCTATAGCTTAGGGAAATTAAAATCAAAAAGACACAGCCACCCCAAAGTTTGGGACGGCTCTGTTTACAAGAATCTTGTTTACGGTACAAGTTCAATATCACAAAAGCGAAAAATGGATAAAGAAGTTGTGGTACTTACGTACAATGCAATATCACTCAGCAATGAAATCTTGTCATCAGGCCCGTCGCAGCATAATGAGTGGATTCAGGTACGATGATTCTAAGTGAAATAAGTCACACAGAAAAAGAAACATCATAAGATATCACTACTACACGGAATGTAAACTTGGCTACACAGGAACTGAATTACAAAACAGAACAGGGTCTCAAATGTAGAAAACCAACTTATGCTTGCTTAAGGGGAAAGGTGAGTTGGGGTGCTGCATGAAACCAGAGATTGAAATTAGCACAGATACCGTTCCATAAGCCAAATATGCAATAGACAAGAGCTACTCCTTGCTGAACGAAGTGGACTCAACACCCCATATTAAACGCCTAAGAATATACCTGACTAGAAATAATCTTAAAACCTACGGATTTATATGTCTCCAAAAGTGAATCAAGCGTGTGTACAGCGGCATAAACGCAGCAGTGATAGGATTGGTGAGGTTCGGTGAGCAAATGCAGACCCTTTGAAGTCATATTGCATGGTACCCATTCCATGGGTCTCAACTCTCCAAGTTTAAGGGATTCTTCCTTCAGCTAAAACATGCATGTGGAACACAGAGTATGATCCACCGTGTGATCAGGAAACGTGTTCAACTGTGTCTCAGTTTTCGTCCCCTGGTACTCGGGTGCAACACTCCAGACGCTTTACTAACACTCTCCCCACTTGGAGAGTCAGTGCCTTTAACCTCCTGTATGGCCCAGTTTGCAATGTCTGCGGAAAATGTACAGGAATAGGGAGAACCAATGAGAAACTAGCTGGAGGTGTCTGGACGGGCAAATTTAACTCTCATTTCCCACCAGGAAGAGGAATTAACCAAAGGCTCAGCATGCCGTGCCGGAACCACACTAGGGCCTGAAGCAATCCTGCGGTGTTGCGGCCAGCTCACAAGAAAGCGAGTTGAAGAAAGGAGCTCAGGGGCACTGTAATTCACAAACCTGCAGAGTTATAAATGACAGCTATCGTCCAAAAATATATTGAAGTAAGGCTGCCAAGAGGACTTGAAAGCAGGGCAGAATTGCAGGAAACCGATTTCAGGAGGTAGACGGGAATTGCATGTAAAGCATAGGAAAAGAGGCAGAACGTCCACAATGATGCACTTGGCCAAAAAGGGCGTATGTGTTTTTTCCTGAATATATTCAGGAAAAAACGCATACGCCCTTTTTGGCCAACCAAGCAAGCTTGCAAAGGAAATCTGCACTACAATGAAGTCTCACTGCCCCCCGGTCAAAAGGGTCATCTGAAAAAAGTGTAAAATCCAGAAAGGCAGGACAGGCCATGGAGAACTGGGAGCCTTGTTATGCTGGTGGGCGGGATGTAAATTACCAACAGCCACTCTGGAGAAGTGTATGGTGTTTCCTGAAACATCTAAAAAACAAAGCAACAGAGACTAGGGCACTTCCACTTATGGTCCTATAGCTTAGGGAAATTAAAATCAAAAAGACACAGCCACCCCAAAGTTTGGGCCGGCTCTGTTTACAAGAACCTCGTTTACGGTACAAGTTCAATATCACAGAAAGCGAAAAATGGATAAAGAAGTTGTGGTTCTTACGTACAATGCAATATCACTCAGCAATGAAATCTATGTCATCAGGCCCGTAGCAGCATAATGAGTGGATGCAGGTACGATGATTCTAAGTGAAATAAGTCACACAGAAAAAGAAACATCATAAGGTATCACTACTACACGGAATGTAAACTTGGCTACACAGGAACTGAATTACAAAACAGAACAGGGTCTCAAATGTAGAAAACCAACTTATGCTTGCTTAAGGGGAAAGGTGAGTTGGGGTGCTGCATAAAACCAGAGATTGAAATTAGCACAGATACCGTTCCATAAGCCAAATATGTAATAGACAAGAGCTACTCCTTGCTCAACGCAGTGGACTCAACACCCCATATTAAACGCCTAAGAATATACCTGACTAGAAATAATCTTAAAACCTATGGATTTATATGTCTCCGAAAGAGAATCAAGCGTCTGTAAGGTGGCATAACCGCAGCAGTGATAGGATTGGTGAGGTTCGGTGAGCAAATGCAGACCCTTTGAAGTCATACTGCACGGTACCCATTCCATGGGTCTCAACTCTCCAGGTTTAAGGGATTCTTCCTTCAGCTGAAACATGCATGTGGAACACAGAGTATGATCCACCGTGTGATCAGGAAACGTGTTCAAATGTGTCTCAGTTTTCGTCCCCTGGTACTCGGGTGCAACATTCAAGACGCTTTACTAACACTCTCCTCACTTGGAGAGTCAGTGTCTTTAAACTCCTGTTTGGCCCAGTTTGCAATTTCTGCGGAAACTGTACAGGAATAGGGAGAACCAATGAGAGACTAGCTGGAGGTGTGTGGACGGGCAAATTTAACTCTCATTTCCCACCAGGAAGAGGAATTAACCAAAGGCTCAGCGTGCTGTGCCGGAACCACACTAGGGCCTGAAGCAATCCTGCGGTGTTGCGGCCAGCTCACAAGAAAGCGAGTTGAAGAAAGGAGCTCAGGGGCACTGTAATTCACAAACCTGCAGAGTTATAAATGACAGCTATCGTCCAAAAATATATTGAAGTAAGGCTGCCAAGAGGACTTGAAAGCGGGGCAGAATTGCAGGAAACCGATTTCAGGAGGTAGACGGGAATTGCATGTAAAGTATAGGAAAAGAGGCAGAATGTCCACAATGATGCACTTGGCCAAAAAGGGCATATGCGTTTTTTCCTCAGGAAAAAACGCATACGCCCTTTTTGGCCAACCAAGCAAGCTTTCAAAGGAAATCTGCACTACAATGAAGTCTCACTGCCCCCCGGTCAAAAGGGCCATCTGAAAAAAGTGTAAAATCCAGAAAGGCAGGACAGGCCATGGAGAACTGGGAGCCTTGTTATGCTGATGGGCGGGATGTAAATTGCCAACAGCCACTCTGGAGAAGTGTATGGTGTTTCCTGAAACATCTAAAAAACAAGCAACAGAGCCTAGGGCACTTCCACTTATGGTCCTATAGCTTAGGGAAATTAAAATCAAAAAGACACAGCCACCCCAAAGTTTGGGACGGCTCTGTTTACAAGAATCTTGTTTACGGTACAAGTTCAATATCACAAAAGCGAAAAATGGATAAAGAAGTTGTGGTACTTACGTACAATGCAATATCACTCAGCAATGAAATCTTGTCATCAGGCCCGTCGCAGCATAATGAGTGGATTCAGGTACGATGATTCTAAGTGAAATAAGTCACACAGAAAAAGAAACATCATAAGATATCACTACTACACGGAATGTAAACTTGGCTACACAGGAACTGAATTACAAAACAGAACAGGGTCTCAAATGTAGAAAACCAACTTATGCTTGCTTAAGGGGAAAGGTGAGTTGGGGTGCTGCATGAAACCAGAGATTGAAATTAGCACAGATACCGTTCCATAAGCCAAATATGCAATAGACAAGAGCTACTCCTTGCTGAACGAAGTGGACTCAACACCCCATATTAAACGCCTAAGAATATACCTGACTAGAAATAATCTTAAAACCTACGGATTTATATGTCTCCAAAAGTGAATCAAGCGTGTGTACAGCGGCATAAACGCAGCAGTGATAGGATTGGTGAGGTTCGGTGAGCAAATGCAGACCCTTTGAAGTCATATTGCATGGTACCCATTCCATGGGTCTCAACTCTCCAAGTTTAAGGGATTCTTCCTTCAGCTAAAACATGCATGTGGAACACAGAGTATGATCCACCGTGTGATCAGGAAACGTGTTCAACTGTGTCTCAGTTTTCGTCCCCTGGTACTCTGGTGCAACACTCCAGACGCTTTACTAACACTCTCCCCACTTGGAGAGTCAGTGCCTTTAACCTCCTGTATGGCCCAGTTTGCAATTTCTGCGGAAAATGTACAGGAATAGGGAGAACCAATGAGAAACTAGCTGGAGGTGTCTGGACGGGCAAATTTAACTCTCATTTCCCACCAGGAAGAGGAATTAACCAAAGGCTCAGCATGCCGTGCCGGAACCACACTAGGGCCTGAAGCAATCCTGCGGTGTTGCGGCCAGCTCACAAGAAAGCGAGTTGAAGAAAGGAGCTCAGGGGCACTGTAATTCACAAACCTGCAGAGTTATAAATGACAGCTATCGTCCAAAAATATATTGAAGTAAGGCTGCCAAGAGGACTTGAAAGCGGGGCAGAATTGCAAGAAACCGATTTCAGGAGGTAGACGGGAATTGCATGTAAAGCATAGGAAAAGAGGCAGAACGTCCACAATGATGCACTTGGCCAAAAAGGGCGTATGTGTTCTTTCCTGAATATATTCAGGAAAAAACGCATACGCCCTTTTTGGCCAACCAAGCAGGCTTGCAAAGGAAATCTACACTACAATGAAGTCTCACTGCAGCCCAGTCAAAAGGGCCATCTGAAAAATGTGTAAAATCCAGAAAGGCAGGACAGGCCATGGAGAACTGGGAGCCTTGTTATGCTGATGGGCGGGATGTAAATTGCCAACAGCCACTCTGGAGAAGTGTATGGTGTTTCCTGAAACATCTAAAAAACAAAGCAACAGAGCCTAGGGCACTTCCACTTATGGTCCTATAGCTTAGGGAAATTAAAATCAAAAAGACACAGCCACCCCAAAGTTTGGGACGGCTCTGTTTACAAGAACCTCGTTTATGGTACAAGTTCAATATCACAGAAAGCGAAAAATGGATAAAGAAGTTGTGGTACTTACGTACAATGCAATATCACTCAGCAATGAAATCTATGTCATCAGGCCCGTAGCAGCATAATGAGTGGATTCAGGTACGATGATTCTAAGTGAAATAAGTCACACAGAAAAAGAAACATCATAAGATATCACCAATACACGGAATGTAAACTTGGCTACACAGGAACTGAATTACAAAACAGAACAGGGTCTCAAATGTAGAAAACCAACTTATGCTTGCTTAAGGGGAAAGGTGAGTTGGGGTGCTGCATGAAACCAGAGATTGAAATTAGCACAGATACCATTCCATAAGCCAAATTAGCAATAGACAAGAGCTACTCCTTGCTGAACGAAGTGGACTCAACACCCCATATTAAACGCCTAAGAATATACCTGACTAGTAAAAATATTAAAACCTACCGATTTATATGTCTCCGAAAGAGAATCAAGCGTGTGTACGGTGGCATAAACGCAGCAGTGATAGGATTGGTGAAGTTCGGTGAGCAAATGCAAACCCGTTGAAGTCATATTGCACGGTACCCATTCCATGGGTCTCAACTCTCCAGGTTTAAGGGATTCTTCCTTCAGCTAAAACATGCATGTGGAACCCAGAGTAAGATCCACCGTGTGATCAGGAAACGTGTTCAAATGTGTCTCAGTTTTCGTCCCGTGGAACTCGGGTGCAATATTCCAGATGCTTTACTAACACTCTCCCCACTTGGAGAGTCAGTGCCTTTTACCTCCTGTTTGGCCCAGTTTGCAATTTCTGTGGAAAATGAACAGGAATAGGGAGAACCAATGAGAGACTAGCTGGAGCTGTCTGGACGGGCAAATTTAACTCTCATTTCCCACCAGGAAGAGGAATTAACCAAAGGCTCAGCGTGCCGTGCCGGAAACAAACTAGGGCCTGAAGCAATCCTGCGGTGTTGCGGCCAGCTCACAAGAAAGCGAGTTGAAGAAAGGAGCTCAGGGGCACTGTAATTCACAAACCTGCAGAATTATAAATGACAGCTATCTTCCAAAAATATATTGAAGTAAGGCAGCCAATTGGAGTTGAAAGCGGGGCAGAATTGCAGGAAACTGATTTCAGGAGGTAGACTGGAATTGCATGAAAAGCATAGGAAAAGAGGCAGAACGTCCACAATGATGCACTTGGCCAAAAAGGGCGTATGCGTTTTTTCCTGAATATATTCAGGAAAAAACGCATACGCCCTTTTTGGCCAACCAAGCAAGCTTGCAAAGGAAATCTGCACTACAATGAAGTCTCACTGCCCCCCGGTCAAAAGGGCCATCTGAAAAAAGTGTAAAATCCAGAAAGGCAGGACAGGCCATGGAGAACTGGGAGCCTTGTTATGCTGATGGGCGGCATGTAAATTGCCAGCAGCCACTCTGGAGAAGTGTATGGTGTTTCCTGAAACATCCAAAAAACAAAGCAACAGAGCCTAGGGCACTTCCACTTATGGTCCTATAGCTTAGGGAAATTAAAATCAAAAAGACACAGCCACCCCAAAGTTTGGGACGGCTCTGTTTACAAGAACCTCGTTTACGGTACAAGTTCAATATCACAGAAAGCGAAAAATGGATAAAGAAGTTGTGGTACTTACGTACAATGCAATATCACTCAGCAATGAAATCTATGTCATCAGACCTGTAGCAGCATAATGAGTGGATTCAGGTACGATGATTCTAAATCAAATAAGTCACACAGGGCTTACCTGGTGGCGCAGTGGTTGAGAGTCCGCCTGCCGATGCAGAGGACATGGGTTCGTGCCCCGCTCCGGGAAGATCCCACATGCCGCGGAGCGGCTGGACCTGTGAGCCATGGCCGCTGAGCCTGCGCGTCCGGAGCCTGTGCTCCGCAATGGGAAAGACCACAAAAGTGAGAGGCCCAAGTACCGCAAAAAAAAAAAAAATAAATAAAATAAATAAATAAAAAAATAAAAAAATAAGTCACACAGAAAAAGAAACATCATAAGATATCACTACTACACGGAATGTAAACTTGGTTACACAGGAACTAAATTACTAAACAGAGCAGAGTGTCAAATGTAGAAAACCAATTTATGCTTGCTTAAGGGGAAAGGTGAGTTGGGGTGCTGCATACAACAAGAGATTGAAATTAGCACAGATACCGTTCCATAAGCCAAATATATAATAGACAAGTGCTACTCGTTGCTCAACGAAGTGGACTCAACACCCCATATTAAACGCCTAACAATATACCTGACTAGTAAGAATCTTAAAAACTATGGATTTATATGTCTCCGAAAGAGAATCAAGCGTGTGTACAGCGGCATAAACGCAGCAGTGATAGGATTGGTGAGGTTCGGTGAGCAAATGCAGACCCTTTGAAGTCATATTGCATGGTACCCATTCCATGGGTCTCAACTCTCCATGTTTAAGGGATTCTTCCTTCAGCTAAAACATGCATGTGGAACCCAGAGTATGATCCACCGTGTGATCGGAAAACGTGTTCAAATGTGTCTCAGTTTACGTCCCCTGGTACTCGGGTGCAACATTCCAGACGCTTTACTATCACTCTCCCCACTTGGAGAGTCAGTGCCTTTAACCTCCTGTATGGCCCAGTTTGCAATTTCTGCGGAAAATGTACAGGAATAGGGAGAACCAATGAGAAACTAGCTGGAGCTGTCTGGACGGGCAAATTTAACTCTCATTTCCGACCAGAAAGAGGAATTAACCAAAGGCTCAGCATGCCGTGCCGGAACCACACTAGGGCCTGAAGCAATCCTGCGGTGTTGCGGCCAGCTCACAAGAAAGCGAGTTGAAGAAAGGAGCTCAGGGGCACTGTAATTCACAAACCTGCAGAGTTATAAATGACAGCTATCGTCCAAAAATATATTGAAGTAAGGCTGCCAAGAGGACTTGAAAGCGGGGCAGAATTGCAGGAAACCGATTTCAGGAGGTAGACTGGAATTGCATGTAAAGCATAGGAAAAGAGGCAGAACGTCCACAATGATGCACTTGGCCAAAAAGGGCGTATGTGTTCTTTCCTGAATATATTCAGGAAAAAACGCATACGCCCTTTTTGGCCAACCAAGCAAGCTTGCAAAGGAAATCTGCACTACAATGAAGTCTCACTGCCCCCCGGTCAAAAGGGCCATCTGAAAAAAGTTTAAAATCCAGAAAGGCAGGACAGGCCATGGAGAACTGGGAGCCTTGTTATGCTGATGGGCGGGATGTAAATTACCAGCAGCCACTCTGGAGATGTGTATGGTGTTTCCTGAAACATCCAAAAAACAAAGCAACAGAGCCTAGGGCACTTCCACTTATGGTCCTATAGCTTAGGGAAATTAAAATCAAAAAGACACAGCCACCCCAAAGTTTGGGACGGCTCTGTTTACAAGAACCTTGTTCACCGTACAAGTTCTTTATCACAGAAAGCGAAAAATGGATAAAGAAGTTGTGGTACTTACGTACAATTCAATATCACTCAGCAATGAAATCTATGTCATCAGGCACATAGCAGCATAATGAGTGGATTCAGGTACGATGATTCTAAGTGAAATAAGTCACACAGAAAAAGAAACATCATAAGATATCACTACTACACGGAATGTAAACTTGGCTACACAGGAACTAAATTACTAAACAGAACAGAGTGTCAAATGTAGAAAACCAATTTATGCTTGCTTAAGGGGAAAGGTGAGTTGGGGTGCTGCATACAACAAGAGATTGAAATTAGCACAGATACCGTTCCATAAGCCAAATATATAATAGACAAGTGCTACTCCTTGCTCAACGAAGTGGACTCAACACCGCATATTAAACCCCTAACAATATACCTGACTAGTAAGAATCTTAAAACCTATAGATTTATATGTCTCCGAAAGAGAATCAAGCGTGTGTACAGCGGCATAGACACAGCAGCGATAGGATTGGTGAGGTTCGGTGAGCAAATGCAGACACTTTGAAGTCATATTGCATGGTATCCATTCCATGGGTCTCAACTCTCCAGGTTTAAGGGATTCTTCCTTCAGCTAAAACATGCATGTGGAACCCAGAGTATGATCCACCGTGTGATCGGGAAACGTGTTCAAATGTGTCTCAGTTTTCGTCCCCTGGTACTCGGGTGCAACATTCCAGACGCTTTACTAACACTCTCCCCACTTGGAGAGTCAGTGCCTTTAACCTCCTGTTTGGCCCAGTTTGCAATTTCTGTGGAAAATGAACAGGAATAGGGAGAATCAATGAGAGACTAGGTGGAGGTGTCTGAACGGGAAAATTTAACTCTCATTTCCCACCAGGAAGAGGAATTAACCAAAGGCTCAACATGCCGTGCCGGAACCACACTAGGGCCTGAAGCAATCCTGCGGTGTTGCGGCCAGCTCACAAGAAAGCGAGTTGAAGAAAGGAGCTCAAGGGCACTGTAATTCACAAACCTGCAGAGTTATAAATGACAGCTATCGTCCAAAAATATATTGAAGTAAGGCTGCCAAGAGGACTTGAAAGCGGGGCAGAATTGCAGGAAACCGATTTCAGGAGGTAGACGGGAATTGCATGTAAAGTATAGGAAAAGAGGCAGAACGTCCACAATGATGCACTTGGCCAAAAAGGGCATATGCATTTTTTCCTGAATATATTCTGGAAAAAACGCATACGCCCTTTTTGGCCAACCAAGCAAGCTTTCAAAGGAAATCTGCACTACAATGAAGTCTCACTGCCCCCCGGTCAAAAGGGCCATCTGAAAAAAGTGTAAAATCCAGAAAGGCAGGACAGGCCATGGAGAACTGGGAGCCTTGTTATGCTGATGGGCGGGATATAAATTGCCAACAGCCACTCTGGAGAAGTGTATGGTGTTTCCTGAAACATCTAAAAAACAAGCAACAGAGCCTAGGGCACTTCCACTTATGGTCCTATAGCTTAGGGAAATTAAAATCAAAAAGACACAGCCACCCCAAAGTTTGGGACGGCTCTGTTTACAAGAATCTTGTTTACGGTACAAGTTCAATATCACAAAAGCGAAAAATGGATAAAGAAGTTGTGGTACTTACGTACAATGCAATATCACTCAGCAATGAAATCTTGTCATCAGGCCCGTCGCAGCATAATGAGTGGATTCAGGTACGATGATTCTAAGTGAAATAAGTCACACAGAAAAAGAAACATCATAAGATATCACTACTACACGGAATATAAACTTGGCTACACAAGAACTGAATTACAAAACAGAACAGGGTCTCAAATATAGAACACCAACTTATGCTTGCTTAAGGGGAAAGGTGAGTTGGGGTGCTGCATGAAACCAGAGATTGAAATTAGCACAGATACCGTTCCATAAGCCAAATATGCAATAGACAAGAGCTACTCCTTGCTGAACGAAGTGGACTCAACACCCCATATTAAACGCCTAAGAATATACCTGACTAGAAATAATCTTAAAACCTACGGATTTATATGTCTCCGAAAGAGAATCAAGCGTGTGTACGGCGGCATAAACGCAGCAGTGATAGGATTGGTGAGGTTTGGTGAGCAAATGCAGACCCTTTGAAGTCATATTGCATGGTACCCATTCCATGGGTCTCAACTCTCCAAGTTTAAGGGATTCATCCTTCAGCTAAAACATGCATGTGGAACACAGAGTATGATCCACCGTGTGATCAGGAAACGTGTTCAAATGTGTCTCAGTTTTCGTCCCCTGGTACTCGGGTGCAACACTCCAGACGCTTTACTAACACTCTCCCCACTTGGAGAGTCAGTGCCTTTAACCTCCTGTATGGCCCAGTTTGCAATTTCTGCGGAAAATATACAGGAATAGGGAGAACCAATGAGAAACTAGCTGGAGGTGTCTGGACGGGCAAATTTAACTCTCATTTCCGACCAGAAAGAGGAATTAACCAAAGGCTCAGCATGCCGTGCCGGAACCACACTAGGGCCTGAAGCAATCCTGCGGTGTTGCGGCCAGCTCACAAGAAAGCGAGTTGAAGAAAGGAGCTCAGGGGCACTGTAATTCACAAACCTGCAGAGTTATAAATGACAGCTATCGTTCAAAAATATATTGAAGTAAGGCTGCCAAGATGACTTGAAAGCGGGGCAGAATTGCAGGAAATCGATTTCAGGAGGTACACTGGAATTGCATGTAAAGCATAGGAAAAGAGGCAGAACGTCCACAATGATGCACTTGGCCAAAAAGGGCGTATGCGTTTTTTCCTGAATATATTCAGGAAAAAACGCATACGCCCTTTTTGGCCAACCAAGCAAGCTTGCAAAGGATATCTGCACTACAATGAAGTCTCACTGCCCCCCGGTCAAAAGGGCCATCTGAAAAAAGTGTAAAATCCAGAAAGGCAGGACAGGCCATGGAGAACTGGGAGCCTTGTTATGCTGATGGGCGGGATGTAAATTGCCAACAGCCACTCTGGAGAAGTGTATGGTGTTTCCTGAAACATCTAAAAAACAAAGCAACAGAGCCTAGGGCACTTCCACTTATGGTCCTATAGCTTAGGGAAATTAAAATCAAAATGACACAGTCACCCCAAAGTTTGGGACGGCTCTGTTTACAAGAACCTCGTTTACGGTACAAGTTCAATATCACAGAAAGCGAAAAATGGATAAAGAAGTTGTGGTACTTACGTACAATGCAATATCACTCAGCAATGAAATCTATGTCATCAGGCCCGTAGCAGCATAATGAGTGGATTCAGGTATGATGATTCTAAGTGAAATAAGTCACACAGAAAAAGAAACACCATAAGATATCACTACTACACGGAAGGTAAACTTGGCTACACAAGAACTGATTTACAAAACAGAACAGGGTCTCAAATGTAGAAAACCTACTTATGCTTGCGTGAGGGGAAAGGTGAGTTGGGGTGCTGCATGAAACCAGAGATTGAAATTAGCACAGATACCGTTCCATAAGCCAAATATGTAATAGACAAGAGCTACTCCTTGCTCAACGAAGTGGACTCAACACCCCATATTAAACGCCTAAGAATATACCTGACTAGTAAGAATATTAAAACCTACCGATTAATATGTCTCTGAAAGAGAATCAAGCGTGTGTACGGCGGAATAAACGCAGCAGTGATAGGATTAGTGAGGTTCGGTGAGCAAATGCAGACCCTTTGAAGTCATATTGCATGGTACCCATTCCATGGGTCTCAACTCTCCATGTTTAAGGGATTCTTCCTTCAGCTAAAACATGCATGTAGAACCCAGAGTATGATCCACTGTGTGATCGGAAAACGTGTTCAAATGTGTCTCAGTTTACGTCCCCTGGTACTCGGGTGCAACATTCCAGACGCTTTACTAACACTCTCCCCACTTGGAGAGTCAGTGCCTTTAACCTCCTGTTTGGCCCAATTTGCAATTTCTGTGGAAAATGAACAGGAATAGGGAGAACCAATGAGAGACTAGCTGGAGCTGTCTGGACGGGCAAATTTAACTCTCATTTCCCACCAGGAAGAGGAATTAACCAAAGGCTCAGCATGCCGTGCCGGAAACAAACTAGGGCCTGAAGCAATCCTGCGGTGTTGCGGCCAGCTCACAAGAAAGCGAGTTGAAGAAAGGAGCTCAGGGGCACTGTAATTCACAAACCTGCAGAGTTATAAATGACAGCTATCTTCCAAAAATATATTGAAGCAAGGCAGCCAAGAGGAGTTGAAAGCGGGGCAGAATTGCAGGAAACCGATTTCAGGAGGTAGACTGGAATTGCATGTAAAGCATAGGAAAAGAGGCAGAACGTCCACAATGATGCACTTGGCCAAAAAGGGCGTATGCGTTTTTTCCTGAATATATTCAGGAAAAAACGCATACGCCCTTTTTGGCCAACCAAGCAAGCTTGCAAAGGAAATCTGCACTACAATGAAGTCTCACTGCCCCCCGGTCAAAAGGGCCATCTGAAAAAAGTGTAAAATCCAGAAAGGCAGGAAAGGCCATGGAGAACTGGGAGCCTTGTTATGCTGATGGGTGGCATGTAAATTGCCAGCAGCCACTCTGGAGAAGTGTATGGTGTTTCCTGAAACATCCAAAAAACAAAGCAACAGAGCCTAGGGCACTTCCACTTATGGTCCTATAGCTTAGGGAAATTAAAATCAAAAAGACACAGCCACCCCAAGTTTGGGACGGCTCTGTTTACAAGAACCTCGTTTACGGTACAAGTTCAATATCACAGAAAGCGAAAAATGGATAAAGAAGTTGTGGTACTTACGTACAATGCAATATCACTCAGCAATGAAATCTATGTCACCAGGCCTGTAGCAGCATAATGAGTGGATTCAGGTACGATGATTCTAAGTGAAATAAGTCACACAGGGCTTACCTGGTGGCGCAGTGGTTGAGAGTCCGCCTGCCAATGCAGAGGACATGGGTTCGTGCCCCGCTCCGGGAAGATCCCACATGCCGCGGAGCGGCTGGGCCTGTGACCCATTGTCGCTGAGACTGCGCTTCCGGAGCCTGTGCTCCGCAATGGGAAAGACCACAACAGTGAGAGGCCCACGTACCGCAAAAAAAAAAAAAATAAAAAATAAAATAAATAAAAAAATAAGTCACACAGAAAAAGAAACATCATAAGATATCACTACTACACGGAATGTAAACTTGGCTACACAGGAACTAAATTACTAAACAGAACAGAGTGTCAAATGTAGAAAACCAATTTATGCTTGCTTAAGGGGAAAGGTGATTTGGGGTGCTGCATACAACAAGAGATTGAAATTAGCACAGATACCGTTCCATAAGCCAAATATATAATAGACAAGTGCTACCCCTTGCTCAACGAAGTGGACTCAACACCCCATATTAAACGCCTAACAATATACCTGACTAGTAAGAATCTTAAAACCTATAGATTTATATGTCTCCGAAAGAGAATCAAGCGTGTGTACAGCGGCATAAACGCAGCAGCGAAAGGATTGGTGAGGTTTGGTGAGCAAATGCAGACACTTTGAAGTCATATTGCATGGTATCCATTCCATGGGTCTCAACTCTCCATGTTTAAGGGATTCTTCCTTCAGCTAAAACATGCATGTGGAACCCAGAGTATGATCCACCGTGTGATCGGAAAACGTGTTCAAATGTGTCTCAGTTTTCGTCCCCTGGTACTCGGGTGCAACATTCCAGACCCTTTACTAACACTCTCCCCACTTGGAGAGTCAGTGCCTTTAACCTCCTGTTTGGCCCACTTTGCAATTTCTGTGGAAAATGAACAGGAATAGGGAGAACCAATGAGAGACTAGGTGGAGGTGTCTGGACGTGCAAATTTAACTCTCATTTCCCACCAGGTAGAGGAATTAACCAAAGGCTCAGCGTGCCGGGCCGGAACCACACTAGGGCCTGAAGCAATCCTGCGGTGTTGCGGCCAGCTCACAAGAAAGCGAGTTGAAGAAAGGAGCTCAGGGGCACTGTAATTCACAAACCTGCAGAGTTATAAAGGACAGCTATCGTCCAAAAATATATTGAAGTAAGGCTGCCAAGAGGACTTGAAAGTGGGGCAGAATTGCAGGAAACCGATTTCAGGAGGTAGACGGGAATTGCATGTAAAGTATAGGAAAAGAGGCAGAACGTCCACAATGATGCACTTGGCCAAAAAGGGCGTATGCGTTTTTTCCTGAATATATTCAGGAAAAAACGCATACGCCCTTTTTGGCCAACCAAGCAAGCTTTCAAAGGAAATCTGCACTACAATGAAGTCTCACTGCCCCCCGGTCAAAAGGGCCATCTGAAAAAAGTGTAAAATCCAGAAAGGCAGGACAGGCCATGGAGAACTGGGAGCCTTGTTATGCTGATGGGCGGGATGTAAATTGCCAACAGCCACTCTGGAGAAGTGTATGGTGTTTCCTGAAACATCTAAAAAACAAGCAACAGAGCCTAGGGCACTTCCACTTATGGTCCTATAGCTTAGGGAAATTAAAATCAAAAAGACACAGCCACCCCAAAGTTTGGGACGGCTCTGTTTACACGAATCTTGTTTACGGTACAAGTTCAATATCACAAAAGCGAAAAATGGATAAAGAAGTTGTGGTACTTACGTACAATGCAATATCACTCAGCAATGAAATCTTGTCATCAGGCCCGTCGCAGCATAATGAGTGGATTCAGGTACGATGATTCTAAGTGAAATAAGTCACACAGAAAAAGAAACATCATAAGATATCACTACTACACGGAATATAAACTTGGCTACACAAGAACTGAATTACAAAACAGAACAGGGTCTCAAATGTAGAACACCAACTTATGCTTGCTTAAGGGGAAAGGTGAGTTGGGGTGCTGCATGAAACCAGAGATTGAAATTAGCACAGATACCGTTCCATAAGCCAAATATGCAATAGACAAGAGCTACTCCTTGCTGAACGAAGTGGACTCAACACCCCATATTAAACGCCTAAGAATATACCTGACTAGAAATAATCTTAAAATCTACGGATTTATATGTCTCCGAAAGAGAATCAAGCGTGTGTACGGCGGCATAAACGCAGCAGTGATAGGATTGGTGAGGTTCAGTGAGCAAATGCAGACCCTTTGAAGTCATATTGCATGGTACCCATTCCATGGGTCTCAACTCTCCAAGTTTAAGGGATTCTTCCTTCAGCTAAAACATGCATGTGGAACACAGAGTATGATCCACCGTGTGATCAGGAAACGTGTTCAAATGTGTCTCAGTTTTCGTCCCCTGGTACTCGGGTGCAACACTCCAGACGCTTTACTAACACTCTCCCCACTTGGAGAGTCAGTGCCTTTAACCTCCTGTATGGCCCAGTTTGCAATTTCTGCGGAAAATGTACAGGAATAGGGAGAACCAATGAGAAACTAGCTGGAGCTGTCTGGACGGGCAAATTTAACTCTCATTTCCGACCAGAAAGAGGAATTAACCAAAGGCTCAGCATGCCGTGCCGGAACCACACTAGGGCCTGAAGCAATCCTGCGGTGTTGCGGCCAGCTCACAAGAAAGCGAGTTGAAGAAAGGAGCTCAGGGGCACTGTAATTCACAAACCTGCAGAGTTATAAATGACAGCTATCTTCCAAAAATATATTGAAGTAAGGCAGACAAGAGGAGTTGAAAGCGGGGCAGAATTGCAGGAAACCGATTTCAGGAGGTAGACTGGAATTGCATGTAAAGCATAGGAAAAGAGGCAGAACGTCCACAATGATGCACTTGGCAAAAAAGTGCGTATGCGTTTTTTCCTGAATATATTCAGGAAGAAATGCATACGCACTTTTTGGCCAACCAAGCAAGCTTGCAAAGTAAATCTGCACTACAATGAAGTCTCACTGCCCTCCGGTCAAAAGGGCTATCTGAAAAAAGTGTAAAATCCAGAAAGGCAGGACAGGCCATGGAGAACTGGGAGCCTTGTTATGCTGGTGGGCGGGATGTAAATTTCCAACAGCCACTCTGGAGAAGTGTATGGTGTTTCCTGAAACATCTAAAAAACAAAGCAACAGAGCCTAGGGCACTTCCACTTATGGTCCTATAGCTTAGGGAAATTAAAATCAAAAAGACACAGCCACCCCAAAGTTTGGGCCGGCTCTGTTTACAAGAACCTCGTTTACGGTACAAGTTCAATATCACAGAAAGCGAAAAATGGATAAAGAAGTTGTGGTACTTACGTACAATGCAATATCACTCAGCAATGAAATCTATGTCATCAGGCCCGTAGCAGCATAATGAGTGGATGCAGTACGATGATTCTAAGTGAAATAAGTCACACAGAAAAAGAAACATCATAAGGTATCACTACTACACGGAATGTAAACTTGGCTACACAGGAACTGAATTACAAAACAGAACAGGGTCTCAAATGTAGAAAACCAACTTATGCTTGCTTAAGGGGAAAGGTGAGTTGGGGTGCTGCATAAAACCAGAGATTGAAATTAGCACAGATACCGTTCCATAAGCCAAATATGTAATAGAGAAGAGCTACTCCTTGCTCAACGCAGTGGACTCAACACCCCATATTAAACGCCTAAGAATATACCTGACTAGAAATAATCTTAAAACCTATGGATTTATATGTCTCCGAAAGAGAATCAAGCGTCTGTACGGCGGCATAAACGCAGCAGTGATAGGATTGGTGAGGTTCGGTGAGCAAATGCAGACCCTTTGAAGTCATACTGCATGGTACCCATTCCATGGGTCTCAACTCTCCAGGTTTAAGGGATTCTTTCTTCAGCTGAAACATGCATGTGGAACCCAGAGTAAGATCCACCGTGTGATCAGGAAACGTGTTCAAATGTGTCTCAGTTTTCGTCCCGTGGAACTCGGGTGCAACATTCCAGATGCTTTACAAACACTCTCCACAATTGGAGAGTCAGTGCCTTATCCTCCTGTTTGGCCCAGTTAGCAATTTCTGTGGAAAATGAACAGGAATAGGGAGAACGAAAGAGAGACTAGCTGGAGGTGTCTGGACGGGCAAATTTAACTCTCATTTCCCACCAGGAAGAGGAATTAACCAAAGGCTCAGCGTGCCGTGCCGGAACTACACTAGGGCCTGAAGCAATCCTGCGGTGTTGCGGCCAGCTCACAAGAAAGCGAGTTGAGGAAAGGAGCTCAGGGGCACTGTAATTCACAAACATGCAGAGTTATAAATGACAGCTATCGTCCAAAAATATATTGAAGTAAGGCTGCCAAGAGGACTTGAAAGCGGGGCAGAATTGCAGGAAACCGATTTCAGGAGGTAGACGGGAATTGCATGTAAAGCATAGGAAAAGAGGCAGAACGTCCACAATGATGCACTTGGCCAAAAAGGGCGTATGCGTTTTTTCCTGAATATATTCAGGAAAAAACGCATACGCCCTTTTTGGCCAACCAAGCAAGCTTTCAAAGGAAATCTGCACTACAATGAACTCTCACTGCCCCCCGGTCAAAAGGGCCATCTGAAATAAGTGTAAAATCCAGAAAGGCAGGACAGGCCATGGAGAATTGGGAGCCTTGTTATGCTGATGGGCGGGATGTAAATTGCCAACAGCCACTCTGGAAAAGTGTATGGTGTTTCCTGAAACATCTAAAAAACAAGCAACAGAGCCTAGGGCACTTCCACTTATGGTCCTATAGCTTAGGGAAATTAAAATCAAAAAGACACAGCCACCCCAATGTTTGGGACGGCTCTGTTTACAAGAATCTTGTTTACGGTACAAGTTCAATATCACAAAAGCGAAAAATGGATAAAGAAGTTGTGGTACTTACGTACAATGCAATATCACTCAGCAATGAAATCTTGTCATCAGGCCCGTCGCAGCATAATGAGTGGATTCAGGTACGATGATTCTATGTGAAATAAGTAACACAGAAAAAGAAACATCATAAGGTATCACTACTACACGGAATGTAAACTTGGCTACACAAGAACTGAATTACAAAACAGAACAGGGCCTCAAATGTAGAAAACCAACTTATGCTTGCTTAAAGGGAAAGGTGAGTTGGGGTGCTGCATGAAACCAGAGATTGAAATTAGCACAGATACCGTTCCATAAGCCAAATATGTAATAGACAAGAGCTACTCCTTGCTCAACGCAGTGGACTCAACACCACATATTAAACGCCTAAGAATATACCTGACTACAAATAATCTTAAAACCTACGAATTTATATGTCTCCGAAAGAGAATCAAGCATGTGTACGGCTGCATAAACGCAGCAGTGATGGGATTGGTGAGGTTCGGTGAGCAAATGCAGACCCTTTGAAGTCATACTGCATGGTACCCATTCCATGGGTCTCAACTCTCCAGGTTTAAGGGATTCTTCCTTCAGCTGAAACATGCATGTGGAACACAGAGTATGATCCACCGTGTGATCAGGAAACGTGTTCAAATGTGTCTCAGTTTTCGTCCCCTGGTACTCGGGTGCAACATTCAAGACGCTTTACTAACACTCTCCCCACTTGGAGAGTCAGTGTCTTTAAACTCCTGTTTGGCCCAGTTTGCAATTTCTGCGGAAAATGTACAGGAATAGGGAGAACCAAAGAGACACTAGCTGGAGGTGTCTGGATGGGCAAATTTAACTCTCATTTACCACCAGGAAGAGGAATTAACCAAAGGCTCAGCATGCCGTGCCGGAACCACACTAGGGCCTGAAGCAATCCTGCGGTGTTGCGGCCAGCTCACAAGAAAGCGAGTTGAAGAAAGGAGCTCAGGGGCACTGTAATTCACAAACCTGCAGAGTTATAAATGACAGCTATCGTCCAAAAATATATTGAAGTAAGGCTGCCAAGAGGACTTGAAAGCGGGGCAGAATTGCAGGAAACCGATTTCAGGAGGTAGACGGGAATTGCATGTAAAGCATAGGAAAAGAGGCAGAACGTCCACAATGATGCACTTGGCCAAAAAGGGCGTATGCGTTTTTTCCTGAATATATTCAGGAAAAAACGCATACGCCCTTTTTGGCCAACCAAGCAAGCTTGCAAAGGAAATCTGCACTACAATGAAGTCTCACTGCCCCCCGGTCAAAAGGGCCATCTGAAATAAGTGTAAAATCCAGAAAGGCAGGACAGGCCATGGAGAACTGGGAGCCTTGTTATGCTGATGGGCGGGATGTAAATTGCCAACAGCCACTCTGGAGAAGTGTATGGTGTTTCCTGAAACATCTAAAAAACTAAGCAACAGAGCCTAGGGCACTTCCACTTATGGTCCTATAGCTTAGGGAAATTAAAATCAAAAAGACACAGCCACCCCAAAGTTTGGGACGGCTCTGTTTACAAGAACCTCGTTTATGGTACAAGTTCAATATCACAGAAAGCGAAAAATGGATAAAGAAGTTGTGGTACTTACGTACAATGCAATATCACTCAGCAATGAAATCTATGTCATCAGGCCCGTAGCAGCATAATGAGTGGATTCAGGTATGATGATTCTAAGTGAAATAAGTCACACAGAAAAAGAAACACCATAAGATATCACTACTACACGGAAGGTAAACTTGGCTACACAAGAACTGAATTACAAAACAGAACAGGGTCTCAAATGTAGAAAACCAACTTATGCTTGCTTGAGGGGAAAGGTCAGTTGGGGTGCTGCATGAAACCAGAGATTGAAATTAGCACAGATACCGTTCCATAAGCCAAATATGTAATAGACAAGAGCTACTCCTTGCTCAACGAAGTGGACTCAACACCCCATATTAAACGCCTAAGAATATACCTGACTAGTAAGAATATTAAAACCTACCGATTTATATGTCTCCAAAAGAGAATCAAGCGTGTGTACGGCAGCATAAACGCAGCAGTGATAGGATTGGTGAAGTTCGGTGAGCAAATGCAGACCCTTTGAAGTCATATTGCATGGTACCCATTCCATGGGTCTCAACTCTCCAGGTTTAAGGGATTCTTCCTTCAGCTGAAACATGCATGTGGAACACAGAGTATGATCCACCGTGTGATCAGGAAACGTGTTCAAATGTGTCTCAGTTTTCGTCCCCTGGTACTTGGGTGCAACATTCAAGACGCTTTACTAACACTCTCCCCACTTGGAGAGTCACTGCCTTTAAACTCCTGTTTGGCCCAGTTTGCAATTTCTGCGGAAAATGTACAGGAATAGGGAGAACCAATGAGAGACTAGCTGGAGGTGTGTGGACGGGCAAATTTAACTCTCATTTCCCACCAGGAAGAGGAATTAACCAAAGGCTCAGCGTGCCATGCCGGAACCACACTAGGGCCTGAAGCAATCCTGCGGTGTTGCAGCCAGCTCACAAGAAAGCGAGTTGAAGAAAGGAGCTCAGGGGCACTGTAATTCACAAACCTGCAGAGTTATAAATGACAGCTATCGTCCAAAAATATATTGAAGTAAGGCTGCCAAGAGGACTTGAAAGCGGGGCAGAATTGCAGGAAACCGATTTCAGGAGGTAGACGGGAATTGCATGTAAAGCATAGGAAAAGAGGCAGAACGTCCACAATGATGCACTTGGCCAAAAAGGGCGTATGCGTTTTTTCCTGAATATATTCAGGAAAAAACGCATACGCCCTTTTTGGCCAACCAAGCAAGCTTGCAACGGAAATCTGCCCTACAATGAAGTCTCACTGCCCCCGGGTCAAAAGGGCCATCTGAAAAAAGTGTAAAATCCAGAAAGGCAGGACAGGCCATGGAGAACTGGGAGCTTTGTTATGCAGATGGGCGGGATGTAAATTGCCAACAGCCACTCTGGAGAAGTGTATGGTGTTTCCTGAAACATCTAAAAAACAAAGCAACAGAGCCTAGTGCACTTCCACTTATGGTCCTATAGCTTAGGGAAATTAAAATCAAAAAGACACAGCCATCCCAAAATTTGGGACGGCTCTGTTTACAAGAACCTCGTTTACGGTACAAGTTCAATATCACAGAAAGCGAAAAATGGATAAAGAAGTTGTGGTACTTACGTACAATGCAATATCACTCAGCAATGAAATCTATGTCATCAGGCCCGTAGCAGCATAATGAGTGGATGCAGGTACGATGATTCTAAGTGAAATAAGTCACACAGAAAAAGAAACATCATAAGATATCACTACTACACGGAATGTAAACTTGGCTACACAGGAACTGAATTACAAAATAGAACAGGGTCTCAAATGTAGAAAACCAACTTACGCTAGCTTAAGGGGAAAGGTGAGTTGGGGTGCTGCATGAAACCAGAGATTGAAATTAGCACAGATACCGTTCCATAAGCCAAATATATAATAGACAAGAGCTACTCCTTGCTAAACGAAGTGTACTCAACACCCCATATTAAACGCCTAAGAATACACCTGACTAGTAAGAATCTTAAAACCTGTGGATTTATATGTCTCCGAAAGAGAATGAAGCGTGTGTACGGCGGCATAAACGCAGCAGTGATAGGATTGGTGAGGTTCGGTGAGCAAATGCAGACCCTTTGAAGTCATATTGCATGGTACCCATTCCATGGGTCTCAACTCTCCAGGTTTAAGGGATTCTTCCTTCAGCTAAAACATGCATGTGGAACTCAGAGTATGATCCACCGTGTGATCGGGAAACGTGTTCAAATGTGTCTCAGTTTTCGTCCCCTGGTACTCGGGTGCAAACTCCAGACGCTTTACTAACACTCTCCCCACTTGGAGAGTCAGTGCCTTTAACCTCCTGTTTGGCCCAGTTTGCAATTTCTGCGGAAAATGTACAGGAATAGGGAGAACCAATGAGAGACTAGCTGGGAGTGTCTGGACGGGCAAATTTAACTCTCATTTCCCACCAGGAAGAGGAATTAACCAAAGGCTCAGCGTGCCGGGCCGGAACCACACTAGGGCCTGAAGCAATCCTGCGGTGTTGCGGCCAGCTCACAAGAAAGCGAGTTGAAGAAAGGAGCTCAGGGGCACTGTAATTCACAAACCTGCAGAGTTATAAAGGACAGCTATCGTCCAAAAATATATTGAAGTAAGGCTGCCAAGAGGACTTGAAAGCGGGGCAGAATTGCAGGAAACCGATTTCAGGAGGTAGACGGGAATTGCATGTACAGCATAGGAAAAGAGGCAGAACGTCCACAATGATGCACTTGGCCAAAAAGGGCGTATGCGTTTTTTCCTGAATATATTCAGGAAAAAACGCATACGCCCTTTTTGGCCAACCAAGCAAGCTTGCAAAGGAAATCTGCACTACAATGAAGTCTCACTGCCCCCCGGTCAAAAGGGCCATCTGAAAAAAGTGTAAAATCCAGAAAGGCAGGACAGGCCATGGAGAACTGGGAGCCTTGTTATGCTGATGGGCGGGATGTAAATTGCCAACAGCCACTCTGGAGAAGTGTATGGTGTTTCCTGAAACATCTAAAAAACAAAGCAACAGAGCCTAGGGCACTTCCACTTATGGTCCTATAGCTTAGGGAAATTAAAATCAAAAAGACACAGCCACCCCAAAGTTTGGGACGGCTCTGTTTACAAGAACCTCGTTTATGGTACAAGTTCAATATCACAGAAAGCGAAAAATGGATAAAGAAGTTGTGGTACTTACGTACAATGCAATATCACTCAGCAATGAAATCTATGTCATCAGGCCCGTAGCAGCATAATGAGTGGATTCAGGTACGATGATTCTAAGTGAAATAAGTCACACAGAAAAAGAAACATCATAAGATATCACCAATACACGGAATGTAAACTTGGCTACACAGGAACTGAATTACAAAACAGAATAGGGTCTCAAATGTAGAAAACCAACTTATGCTTGCTTAAGGGGAAAGGTGAGTTGGGGTGCTGCATGAAACCAGAGATTGAAATTAGCACAGATACCGTTCCATAAGCCAAATATGCAATAGACAAGAGCTACTCCTTGCTGAACGAAGTGGACTCAACACCCCATATTAAACGCCTAAGAATATACCTGACTAGAAATAATCTTAAAACCTACGGATTTATATGTCTCCAAAAGTGAATCAAGCATGTGTACAGCGGCATAAACGCAGCAGTGATAGGATTGGTGAGGTTCGGTGAGCAAATGCAGACCCTTTGAAGTCATATTGCATGGTAACCATTCCATGGGTCTCAACTCTCCAAGTTTAAGGGATTCTTCCTTCAGCTAAAACATGCATGTGGAACACATAGTATGATCCACCGTGTGATCAGGAAACGTGTTCAAATGTGTCTCAGTTTTCGTCCCCTGGTACTCGGGTGCAACACTCCAGACGCTTTACTAACACTCTCCCCACTTGGAGAGTCAGTGCCTTTAACCTCCTGTATGGCCCAGTTTGCAATTTCTGCGGAAAATGTACAGGAATAGGGAGAACCAATGAGAAACTAGCTGGAGGTGTCTGGACGGGCAAATTTAACTCTCATTTCCGACCAGAAAGAGGAATTAACCAAAGTCTCAGCATGCCGTGCCGGAACCACACTAGGGCCTGAAGCAATCCTGCGGTGTTGCGGCCAGCTCACAAGAAAGCGAGTTGAAGAAAGGAGCTCAGGGGCACTGTAATTCACAAACCTGCAGAGTTATAAATGACAGCTATCGTCCAAAAATATATTGAAGTAAGGCTGCCAAGAGGACTTGAAAGCGGGGCAGAATTGCAGGAAACCGATTTCAGGAGGTAGACGGGAATTGCATGTAAAGCATAGGAAAAGAGGCAGAACGTCCACAATGATGCACTTGGCCAAAAAGGGCGTATGTGTTTTTTCCTGAATATATTCAGGAAAAAACGCATACGCCCTTTTTGGCCAACCAAGCAAGCTTGCAAAGGAAATCTGCACTACAATGAAGTCTCACTGCCCCCCGGTCAAAAGAGTCATCTGAAAAAAGTGTAAAATCCAGAAAGACAGGACAGGCCATGGAGAACTGGGAGCCTTGTTATGCTGGTGGGCGGGATGTAAATTACCAACAGCCACTCTGGAGAAGTGTATGGTGTTTCCTGAAACATCTAAAAAACAAAGCAACAGAGACTAGGGCACTTCCACTTATGGTCCTATAGCTTAGGGAAATTAAAATCAAAAAGACACAGCCACCCCAAAGTTTGGGCCGGCTCTGTTTACAAGAACCTCGTTTACGGTACAAGTTCAATATCACAGAAAGCGAAAAATGGATAAAGAAGTTGTGGTACTTACGTACAATGCAATATCACTCAGCAATGAAATCTATGTCATCAGGCCCGTAGCAGCATAATGAGTGGATGCAGGTACGATGATTCTAAGTGAAATAAGTCACACAGAAAAAGAAACATCATAAGGTATCACTACTACACGGAATGTAAACTTGGCTACACAGGAACTGAATTACAAAACAGAACAGGGTCTCAAATGTAGAAAACCAACTTATGCTTGCTTAAGGGGAAAGGTGAGTTGGGGTGCTGCATAAAACCAGAGATTGAAATTAGCACAGATACCGTTCCATAAGCCAAATATGTAATAGACAAGAGCTACTCCTTGCTCAACGCAGTGGACTCAACACCCCATATTAAACGCCTAAGAATATACCTGACTAGAAATAATCTTAAAACCTATGGATTTATATGTCTCCGAAAGAGAATCAAGCGTCTGTACGGCGGCATAAACGCAGCAGTGATAGGATTGGTGAGGTTCGGTGAGCAAATGCAGACCCTTTGAAGTCATACTGCATGGTACCCATTCCATGGGTCTCAACTCTCCAGGTTTAAGGGATTCTTCCTTCAGCTGAAACATGCATGTGGAACACAGAGTATGATCCACCGTGTGATCAGGAAACGTGTTCAAATGTGTCTCAGTTTTCGTCCCCTGGTACTCGGGTGCAACATTCAAGACGCTTTACTAACACTCTCCTCACTTGGAGAGTCAGTGTCTTTAAACTCCTGTTTGGCCCAGTTTGCAATTTCTGCGGAAACTGTACAGGAATAGGGAGAACCAATGAGAGACTAGCTGGAGGTGTGTGGACGGGCAAATTTAACTCTCATTTCCCACCAGGAAGAGGAATTAACCAAAGGCTCAGCGTGTCGTGCCGGAACCACACTAGGGCCTGAAGCAATCCTGCGGTGTTGCGGCCAGCTCACAAGAAAGCGAGTTGAAGAAAGGAGCTCAGGGGCACTGTAATTCACAAACCTGCAGAGTTATAAATGACAGCTATCGTCCAAAAATATATTGAAGTAAGGCTGCCAAGAGGACTGGAAAGCGGGGCAGAATTGCAGGAAACCGATTTCAGGAGGTAGACGGGAATTGCATGTAAAGTATAGGAAAAGAGGCAGAATGTCCACAATGATGCACTTGGCCAAAAAGGGCGTATGCGTTTTTTCCTCAGGAAAAAACGCATACGCCCTTTTTGGCCAACCAAGCAAGCTTTCAAAGGAAATCTGCACTACAATGAAGTCTCACTGCCCCCCGGTCAAAAGGGCCATCTGAAAAAAGTGTAAAATCCAGAAAGGCAGGACAGGCCATGGAGAACTGGGAGCCTTGTTATGCTGATGGGCGGGATGTAAATTGCCAACAGCCACTCTGGAGAAGTGTATGGTGTTTCCTGAAACATCTAAAAAACAAGCAACAGAGCCTAGGGCACTTCCACTTATGGTCCTATAGCTTAGGGAAATTAAAATCAAAAAGACACAGCCACCCCAAAGTTTGGGACGGCTCTGTTTACAAGAATCTTGTTTACGGTACAAGTTCAATATCACAAAAGCGAAAAATGGATAAAGAAGTTGTGGTACTTACGTACAATGCAATATCACTCAGCAATGAAATCTTGTCATCAGGCCCGTCGCAGCATAATGAGTGGATTCAGGTACGATGATTCTAAGTGAAATAAGTCACACAGAAAAAGAAACATCATAAGATATCACTACTACACGGAATGTAAACTTGGCTACACAGGAACTGAATTACAAAACAGAACAGGGTCTCAAATGTAGAAAACCAACTTATGCTTGCTTAAGGGGAAAGGTGAGTTGGGGTGCTGCATGAAACCAGAGATTGAAATTAGCACAGATACCGTTCCATAAGCCAAATATGCAATAGACAAGAGCTACTCCTTGCTGAACGAAGTGGACTCAACACCCCATATTAAACGCCTAAGAATATACCTGACTAGAAATAATCTTAAAACCTACGGATTTATATGTCTCCAAAAGTGAATCAAGCGTGTGTACAGCGGCATAAACGCAGCAGTGATAGGATTGGTGAGGTTCGGTGAGCAAATGCAGACCCTTTGAAGTCATATTGCATGGTACCCATTCCATGGGTCTCAACTCTCCAAGTTTAAGGGATTCTTCCTTCAGCTAAAACATGCATGTGGAACACAGAGTATGATCCACCGTGTGATCAGGAAACGTGTTCAACTGTGTCTCAGTTTTCGTCCCCTGGTACTCGGGTGCAACACTCCAGACGCTTTACTAACACTCTCCCCACTTGGAGAGTCAGTGCCTTTAACCTCCTGTATGGCCCAGTTTGCAATTTCTGCGGAAAATGTACAGGAATAGGGAGAACCAATGAGAAACTAGCTGGAGGTGTCTGGACGGGCAAATTTAACTCTCATTTCCCACCAGGAAGAGGAATTAACCAAAGGCTCAGCATGCCGTGCCGGAACCACACTAGGGCCTGAAGCAATCCTGCGGTGTTGCGGCCAGCTCACAAGAAAGCGAGTTGAAGAAAGGAGCTCAGGGGCACTGTAATTCACAAACCTGCAGAGTTATAAATGACAGCTATCGTCCAAAAATATATTGAAGTAAGGCTGCCAAGAGGACTTGAAAGCAGGGCAGAATTGCAGGAAACCGATTTCAGGAGGTAGACGGGAATTGCATGTAAAGCATAGGAAAAGAGGCAGAACGTCCACAATGATGCACTTGGCCAAAAAGGGCGTATGTGTTTTTTCCTGAATATATTCAGGAAAAAACGCATACGCCCTTTTTGGCCAACCAAGCAAGCTTGCAAAGGAAATCTGCACTACAATGAAGTCTCACTGCCCCCCGGTCAAAAGGGTCATCTGAAAAAAGTGTAAAATCCAGAAAGGCAGGACAGGCCATGGAGAACTGGGAGCCTTGTTATGCTGGTGGGCGGGATGTAAATTACCAACAGCCACTCTGGAGAAGTGTATGGTGTTTCCTGAAACATCTAAAAAACAAAGCAACAGAGACTAGGGCACTTCCACTTATGGTCCTATAGCTTAGGGAAATTAAAATCAAAAAGACACAGCCACCCCAAAGTTTGGGCCGGCTCTGTTTACAAGAACCTCGTTTACGGTACAAGTTCAATATCACAGAAAGCGAAAAATGGATAAAGAAGTTGTGGTTCTTACGTACAATGCAATATCACTCAGCAATGAAATCTATGTCATCAGGCCCGTAGCAGCATAATGAGTGGATGCAGGTACGATGATTCTAAGTGAAATAAGTCACACAGAAAAAGAAACATCATAAGGTATCACTACTACACGGAATGTAAACTTGGCTACACAGGAACTGAATTACAAAACAGAACAGGGTCTCAAATGTAGAAAACCAACTTATGCTTGCTTAAGGGGAAAGGTGAGTTGGGGTGCTGCATAAAACCAGAGATTGAAATTAGCACAGATACCGTTCCATAAGCCAAATATGTAATAGACAAGAGCTACTCCTTGCTCAACGCAGTGGACTCAACACCCCATATTAAACGCCTAAGAATATACCTGACTAGAAATAATCTTAAAACCTATGGATTTATATGTCTCCGAAAGAGAATCAAGCGTCTGTAAGGTGGCATAACCGCAGCAGTGATAGGATTGGTGAGGTTCGGTGAGCAAATGCAGACCCTTTGAAGTCATACTGCACGGTACCCATTCCATGGGTCTCAACTCTCCAGGTTTAAGGGATTCTTCCTTCAGCTGAAACATGCATGTGGAACACAGAGTATGATCCACCGTGTGATCAGGAAACGTGTTCAAATGTGTCTCAGTTTTCGTCCCCTGGTACTCGGGTGCAACATTCAAGACGCTTTACTAACACTCTCCTCACTTGGAGAGTCAGTGTCTTTAAACTCCTGTTTGGCCCAGTTTGCAATTTCTGCGGAAACTGTACAGGAATAGGGAGAACCAATGAGAGACTAGCTGGAGGTGTGTGGACGGGCAAATTTAACTCTCATTTCCCACCAGGAAGAGGAATTAACCAAAGGCTCAGCGTGCCGTGCCGGAACCACACTAGGGCCTGAAGCAATCCTGCGGTGTTGCGGCCAGCTCACAAGAAAGCGAGTTGAAGAAAGGAGCTCAGGGGCACTGTAATTCACAAACCTGCAGAGTTATAAATGACAGCTATCGTCCAAAAATATATTGAAGTAAGGCTGCCAAGAGGACTTGAAAGCGGGGCAGAATTGCAGGAAACCGATTTCAGGAGGTAGACGGGAATTGCATGTAAAGTATAGGAAAAGAGGCAGAATGTCCACAATGATGCACTTGGCCAAAAAGGGCGTATGCGTTTTTTCCTCAGGAAAAAACGCATACGCCCTTTTTGGCCAACCAAGCAAGCTTTCAAAGGAAATCTGCACTACAATGAAGTCTCACTGCCCCCCGGTCAAAAGGGCCATCTGAAAAAAGTGTAAAATCCAGAAAGGCAGGACAGGCCATGGAGAACTGGGAGCCTTGTTATGCTGATGGGCGGGATGTAAATTGCCAACAGCCACTCTGGAGAAGTGTATGGTGTTTCCTGAAACATCTAAAAAACAAGCAACAGAGCCTAGGGCACTTCCACTTATGGTCCTATAGCTTAGGGAAATTATAATCAAAAAGACACAGCCACCCCAAAGTTTGGGACGGCTCTGTTTACAAGAATCTTGTTTACGGTACAAGTTCAATATCACAAAAGCGAAAAATGGATAAAGAAGTTGTGGTACTTACGTACAATGCAATATCACTCAGCAATGAAATCTTGTCATCAGGCCCGTCGCAGCATAATGAGTGGATTCAGGTACGATGATTCTAAGTGAAATAAGTCACACAGAAAAAGAAACATCATAAGATATCACTACTACACGGAATGTAAACTTGGCTACACAGGAACTGAATTACAAAACAGAACAGGGTCTCAAATGTAGAAAACCAACTTATGCTTGCTTAAGGGGAAAGGTGAGTTGGGGTGCTGCATGAAACCAGAGATTGAAATTAGCACAGATACCGTTCCATAAGCCAAATATGCAATAGACAAGAGCTACTCCTTGCTGAACGAAGTGGACTCAACACCCCATATTAAACGCCTAAGAATATACCTGACTAGAAATAATCTTAAAACCTACGGATTTATATGTCTCCAAAAGTGAATCAAGCGTGTGTACAGCGGCATAAACGCAGCAGTGATAGGATTGGTGAGGTTCGGTGAGCAAATGCAGACCCTTTGAAGTCATATTGCATGGTACCCATTCCATGGGTCTCAACTCTCCAAGTTTAAGGGATTCTTCCTTCAGCTAAAACATGCATGTGGAACACAGAGTATGATCCACCGTGTGATCAGGAAACGTGTTCAACTGTGTCTCAGTTTTCGTCCCCTGGTACTCGGGTGCAACACTCCAGACGCTTTACTAACACTCTCCCCACTTGGAGAGTCAGTGCCTTTAACCTCCTGTATGGCCCAGTTTGCAATTTCTGCGGAAAATGTACAGGAATAGGGAGAACCAATGAGAAACTAGCTGGAGGTGTCTGGACGGGCAAATTTAACTCTCATTTCCCACCAGGAAGAGGAATTAACCAAAGGCTCAGCATGCCGTGCCGGAACCACACTAGGGCCTGAAGCAATCCTGCGGTGTTGCGGCCAGCTCACAAAAAAGCGAGTTGAAGAAAGGAGATCAGGGACACTGTAATTCACAAACCTGCAGAGTTATAAATGACAGCTATCGTCCAAAAATATATTGAAGTAAGGCTGCCAAGAGGACTTGAAAGCGGGGCAGAATTGCAGGAAACCGATTTCAGGAGGTAGACGGGAATTGCATGTAAAGCATAGGAAAAGAGGCAGAACGTCCACAATGATGCACTTGGCCAAAAAGGGCGTATGTGTTCTTTCCTGAATATATTCAGGAAAAAACGCATACGCCCTTTTTGGCCAACCAAGCAGGCTTGCAAAGGAAATCTACACTACAATGAAGTCTCACTGCAGCCCAGTCAAAAGGGCCATCTGAAAAATGTGTAAAATCCAGAAAGGCAGGACAGGCCATGGAGAACTGGGAGCCTTGTTATGCTGATGGGCGGGATGTAAATTGCCAACAGCCACTCTGGAGAAGTGTATGGTGTTTCCTGAAACATCTAAAAAACAAAGCAACAGAGCCTAGGGCACTTCCACTTATGGTCCTATAGCTTAGGGAAATTAAAATCAAAAAGACACAGCCACCCCAAAGTTTGGGACGGCTCTGTTTACAAGAACCTCGTTTATGGTACAAGTTCAATATCACAGAAAGCGAAAAATGGATAAAGAAGTTGTGGTACTTACGTACAATGCAATATCACTCAGCAATGAAATCTATGTCATCAGGCCCGTAGCAGCATAATGAGTGGATTCAGGTACGATGATTCTAAGTGAAATAAGTCACACAGAAAAAGAAACATCATAAGATATCACCAATACACGGAATGTAAACTTGGCTACACAGGAACTGAATTACAAAACAGAACAGGGTCTCAAATGTAGAAAACCAACTTATGCTTGCTTAAGGGGAAAGGTGAGTTGGGGTGCTGCATGAAACCAGAGATTGAAATTAGCACAGATACCATTCCATAAGCCAAATTAGCAATAGACAAGAGCTACTCCTTGCTGAACGAAGTGGACTCAACACCCCATATTAAACGCCTAAGAATATACCTGACTAGTAAAAATATTAAAACCTACCGATTTATATGTCTCCGAAAGAGAATCAAGCGTGTGTACGGCGGCATAAACGCAGCAGTGATAGGATTGGTGAAGTTCGGTGAGCAAATGCAAACCCGTTGAAGTCATATTGCACGGTACCCATTCCATGGGTCTCAACTCTCCAGGTTTAAGGGATTCTTCCTTCAGCTAAAACATGCATGTGGAACCCAGAGTAAGATCCACCGTGTGATCAGGAAACGTGTTCAAATGTGTCTCAGTTTTCGTCCCGTGGAACTCGGGTGCAATATTCCAGATGCTTTACTAACACTCTCCCCACTTGGAGAGTCAGTGCCTTTTACCTCCTGTTTGGCCCAGTTTGCAATTTCTGTGGAAAATGAACAGGAATAGGGAGAACCAATGAGAGACTAGCTGGAGCTGTCTGGACGGGCAAATTTAACTCTCATTTCCCACCAGGAAGAGGAATTAACCAAAGGCTCAGCGTGCCGTGCCGGAAACAAACTAGGGCCTGAAGCAATCCTGCGGTGTTGCGGCCAGCTCACAAGAAAGCGAGTTGAAGAAAGGAGCTCAGGGGCACTGTAATTCACAAACCTGCAGAATTATAAATGACAGCTATCTTCCAAAAATATATTGAAGTAAGGCAGCCAATTGGAGTTGAAAGCGGGGCAGAATTGCAGGAAACTGATTTCAGGAGGTAGACTGGAATTGCATGAAAAGCATAGGAAAAGAGGCAGAACGTCCACAATGATGCACTTGGCCAAAAAGGGCGTATGCGTTTTTTCCTGAATATATTCAGGAAAAAACGCATACGCCCTTTTTGGCCAACCAAGCAAGCTTGCAAAGGAAATCTGCACTACAATGAAGTCTCACTGCCCCCCGGTCAAAAGGGCCATCTGAAAAAAGTGTAAAATCCAGAAAGGCAGGACAGGCCATGGAGAACTGGGAGCCTTGTTATGCTGATGGGCGGCATGTAAATTGCCAGCAGCCACTCTGGAGAAGTGTATGGTGTTTCCTGAAACATCCAAAAAACAAAGCAACAGAGCCTAGGGCACTTCCACTTATGGTCCTATAGCTTAGGGAAATTAAAATCAAAAAGACACAGCCACCCCAAAGTTTGGGACGGCTCTGTTTACAAGAACCTCGTTTACGGTACAAGTTCAATATCACAGAAAGCGAAAAATGGATAAAGAAGTTGTGGTACTTACGTACAATGCAATATCACTCAGCAATGAAATCTATGTCATCAGACCTGTAGCAGCATAATGAGTGGATTCAGGTACGATGATTCTAAATCAAATAAGTCACACAGGGCTTACCTGGTGGCGCAGTGGTTGAGAGTCCGCCTGCCGATGCAGAGGACATGGGTTCGTGCCCCGCTCCGGGAAGATCCCACATGCCGCGGAGCGGCTGGACCTGTGAGCCATGGCCGCTGAGCCTGCGCGTCCGGAGCCTGTGCTCCGCAATGGGAAAGACCACAAAAGTGAGAGGCCCAAGTACCGCAAAAAAAAAAAAAATAAATAAAATAAATAAATAAAAAAATAAAAAAATAAGTCACACAGAAAAAGAAACATCATAAGATATCACTACTACACGGAATGTAAACTTGGCTACACAGGAACTAAATTACTAAACAGAACAGAGTGTCAAATGTAGAAAACCAATTTATGCTTGCTTAAGGGGAAAGGTGAGTTGGGGTGCTGCATACAACAAGAGATTGAAATTAGCACAGATACCGTTCCATAAGCCAAATATATAATAGACAAGTGCTACTCCTTGCTCAACGAAGTGGACTCAACACCGCATATTAAACGCCTAACAATATACCTGACTAGTAAGAATCTTAAAACCTATAGATTTATATGTCTCCGAAAGAGAATCAAGCGTGTGTACAGCGGCATAGACACAGCAGCGATAGGATTGGTGAGGTTCGGTGAGCAAATGCAGACACTTTGAAGTCATATTGCATGGTATCCATTCCATGGGTCTCAACTCTCCAGGTTTAAGGGATTCTTCCTTCAGCTAAAACATGCATGTGGAACCCAGAGTATGATCCACCGTGTGATCGGGAAACGTGTTCAAATGTGTCTCAGTTTTCGTCCCCTGGTACTCGGGTGCAACATTCCAGACGCTTTACTAACACTCTCCCCACTTGGAGAGTCAGTGCCTTTAACCTCCTGTTTGGCCCAGTTTGCAATTTCTGTGGAAAATGAACAGGAATAGGGAGAATCAATGAGAGACTAGGTGGAGGTGTCTGAACGGGAAAATTTAACTCTCATTTCCCACCAGGAAGAGGAATTAACCAAAGGCTCAACATGCCGTGCCGGAACCACACTAGGGCCTGAAGCAATCCTGCGGTGTTGCGGCCAGCTCACAAGAAAGCGAGTTGAAGAAAGGAGCTCAAGGGCACTGTAATTCACAAACCTGCAGAGTTATAAATGACAGCTATCGTCCAAAAATATATTGAAGTAAGGCTGCCAAGAGGACTTGAAAGCGGGGCAGAATTGCAGGAAACCGATTTCAGGAGGTAGACGGGAATTGCATGTAAAGTATAGGAAAAGAGGCAGAACGTCCACAATGATGCACTTGGCCAAAAAGGGCATATGCATTTTTTCCTGAATATATTCTGGAAAAAACGCATACGCCCTTTTTGGCCAACCAAGCAAGCCTTCAAAGGAAATCTGCACTACAATGAAGTCTCACTGCCCCCCGGTCAAAAGGGCCATCTGAAAAAAGTGTAAAATCCAGAAAGGCAGGACAGACCATGGAGAACTGGGAGCCTTGTTATGCTGATGGGCGGGATATAAATTGCCAACAGCCACTCTGGAGAAGTGTATGGTGTTTCCTGAAACATCTAAAAAACAAGCAACAGAGCCTAGGGCACTTCCACTTATGGTCCTATAGCTTAGGGAAATTAAAATCAAAAAGACACAGCCACCCCAAAGTTTGGGACGGCTCTGTTTACAAGAATCTTGTTTACGGTACAAGTTCAATATCACAAAAGCGAAAAATGGATAAAGAAGTTGTGGTACTTACGTACAATGCAATATCACTCAGCAATGAAATCTTGTCATCAGGCCCGTCGCAGCATAATGAGTGGATTCAGGTACGATGATTCTAAGTGAAATAAGTCACACAGAAAAAGAAACATCATAAGATATCACTACTACACGGAATATAAACTTGGCTACACAAGAACTGAATTACAAAACAGAACAGGGTCTCAAATATAGAACACCAACTTATGCTTGCTTAAGGGGAAAGGTGAGTTGGGGTGCTGCATGAAACCAGAGATTGAAATTAGCACAGATACCGTTCCATAAGCCAAATATGCAATAGACAAGAGCTACTCCTTGCTGAACGAAGTGGACTCAACACCCCATATTAAACGCCTAAGAATATACCTGACTAGAAATAATCTTAAAACCTACGGATTTATATGTCTCCGAAAGAGAATCAAGCGTGTGTACGGCGGCATAAACGCAGCAGTGATAGGATTGGTGAGGTTTGGTGAGCAAATGCAGACCCTTTGAAGTCATATTGCATGGTACCCATTCCATGGGTCTCAACTCTCCAAGTTTAAGGGATTCTTCCTTCAGCTAAAACATGCATGTGGAACACAGAGTATGATCCACCGTGTGATCAGGAAACGTGTTCAAATGTGTCTCAGTTTTCGTCCCCTGGTACTCGGGTGCAACACTCCAGACGCTTTACTAACACTCTCCCCACTTGGAGAGTCAGTGCCTTTAACCTCCTGTATGGCCCAGTTTGCAATTTCTGCGGAAAATATACAGGAATAGGGAGAACCAATGAGAAACTAGCTGGAGGTGTCTGGACGGGCAAATTTAACTCTCATTTCCGACCAGAAAGAGGAATTAACCAAAGGCTCAGCATGCCGTGCCGGAACCACACTAGGGCCTGAAGCAATCCTGCGGTGTTGCGGCCAGCTCACAAGAAAGCGAGTTGAAGAAAGGAGCTCAGGGGCACTGTAATTCACAAACCTGCAGAGTTATAAATGACAGCTATCGTTCAAAAATATATTGAAGTAAGGCTGCCAAGATGACTTGAAAGCGGGGCAGAATTGCAGGAAATCGATTTCAGGAGGTACACTGGAATTGCATGTAAAGCATAGGAAAAGAGGCAGAACGTCCACAATGATGCACTTGGCCAAAAAGGGCGTATGCGTTTTTTCCTGAATATATTCAGGAAAAAACGCATACGCCCTTTTTGGCCAACCAAGCAAGCTTGCAAAGGATATCTGCACTACAATGAAGTCTCACTGCCCCCCGGTCAAAAGGGCCATCTGAAAAAAGTGTAAAATCCAGAAAGGCAGGACAGGCCATGGAGAACTGGGAGCCTTGTTATGCTGATGGGCGGGATGTAAATTGCCAACAGCCACTCTGGAGAAGTGTATGGTGTTTCCTGAAACATCTAAAAAACAAAGCAACAGAGCCTAGGGCACTTCCACTTATGGTCCTATAGCTTAGGGAAATTAAAATCAAAATGACACAGTCACCCCAAAGTTTGGGACGGCTCTGTTTACAAGAACCTCGTTTACGGTACAAGTTCAATATCACAGAAAGCGAAAAATGGATAAAGAAGTTGTGGTACTTACGTACAATGCAATATCACTCAGCAATGAAATCTATGTCATCAGGCCCGTAGCAGCATAATGAGTGGATTCAGGTATGATGATTCTAAGTGAAATAAGTCACACAGAAAAAGAAACACCATAAGATATCACTACTACACGGAAGGTAAACTTGGCTACACAAGAACTGATTTACAAAACAGAACAGGGTCTCAAATGTAGAAAACCTACTTATGCTTGCGTGAGGGGAAAGGTGAGTTGGGGTGCTGCATGAAACCAGAGATTGAAATTAGCACAGATACCGTTCCATAAGCCAAATATGTAATAGACAAGAGCTACTCCTTGCTCAACGAAGTGGACTCAACACCCCATATTAAACGCCTAAGAATATACCTGACTAGTAAGAATATTAAAACCTACCGATTAATATGTCTCTGAAAGAGAATCAAGCGTGTGTACGGCGGAATAAACGCAGCAGTGATAGGATTAGTGAGGTTCGGTGAGCAAATGCAGACCCTTTGAAGTCATATTGCATGGTACCCATTCCATGGGTCTCAACTCTCCATGTTTAAGGGATTCTTCCTTCAGCTAAAACATGCATGTAGAACCCAGAGTATGATCCACTGTGTGATCGGAAAACGTGTTCAAATGTGTCTCAGTTTACGTCCCCTGGTACTCGGGTGCAACATTCCAGACGCTTTACTAACACTCTCCCCACTTGGAGAGTCAGTGCCTTTAACCTCCTGTTTGGCCCAATTTGCAATTTCTGTGGAAAATGAACAGGAATAGGGAGAACCAATGAGAGACTAGCTGGAGCTGTCTGGACGGGCAAATTTAACTCTCATTTCCCACCAGGAAGAGGAATTAACCAAAGGCTCAGCATGCCGTGCCGGAAACAAACTAGGGCCTGAAGCAATCCTGCGGTGTTGCGGCCAGCTCACAAGAAAGCGAGTTGAAGAAAGGAGCTCAGGGGCACTGTAATTCACAAACCTGCAGAGTTATAAATGACAGCTATCTTCCAAAAATATATTGAAGCAAGGCAGCCAAGAGGAGTTGAAAGCGGGGCAGAATTGCAGGAAACCGATTTCAGGAGGTAGACTGGAATTGCATGTAAAGCATAGGAAAAGAGGCAGAACGTCCACAATGATGCACTTGGCCAAAAAGGGCGTATGCGTTTTTTCCTGAATATATTCAGGAAAAAACGCATACGCCCTTTTTGGCCAACCAAGCAAGCTTGCAAAGGAAATCTGCACTACAATGAAGTCTCACTGCCCCCCGGTCAAAAGGGCCATCTGAAAAAAGTGTAAAATCCAGAAAGGCAGGAAAGGCCATGGAGAACTGGGAGCCTTGTTATGCTGATGGGTGGCATGTAAATTGCCAGCAGCCACTCTGGAGAAGTGTATGGTGTTTCCTGAAACATCCAAAAAACAAAGCAACAGAGCCTAGGGCACTTCCACTTATGGTCCTATAGCTTAGGGAAATTAAAATCAAAAAGACACAGCCACCCCAAGTTTGGGACGGCTCTGTTTACAAGAACCTCGTTTACGGTACAAGTTCAATATCACAGAAAGCGAAAAATGGATAAAGAAGTTGTGGTACTTACGTACAATGCAATATCACTCAGCAATGAAATCTATGTCACCAGGCCTGTAGCAGCATAATGAGTGGATTCAGGTACGATGATTCTAAGTGAAATAAGTCACACAGGGCTTACCTGGTGGCGCAGTGGTTGAGAGTCCGCCTGCCAATGCAGAGGACATGGGTTCGTGCCCCGCTCCGGGAAGATCCCACATGCCGCGGAGCGGCTGGGCCTGTGACCCATTGTCGCTGAGCCTGCGCGTCCGGAGCCTGTGCTCCGCAATGGGAAAGACCACAACAGTGAGAGGCCCACGTACCGCAAAAAAAAAAAAAATAAAAAATAAAATAAATAAAAAAATAAGTCACACAGAAAAAGAAACATCATAAGATATCACTACTACACGGAATGTAAACTTGGCTACACAGGAACTAAATTACTAAACAGAACAGAGTGTCAAATGTAGAAAACCAATTTATGCTTGCTTAAGGGGAAAGGTGAGTTGGGGTGCTGCATACAACAAGAGATTGAAATTAGCACAGATACCGTTCCATAAGCCAAATATATAATAGACAAGTGCTACCCCTTGCTCAACGAAGTGGACTCAACACCCCATATTAAACGCCTAACAATATACCTGACTAGTAAGAATCTTAAAACCTATAGATTTATATGTCTCCGAAAGAGAATCAAGCGTGTGTACAGCGGCATAAACGCAGCAGCGAAAGGATTGGTGAGGTTCGGTGAGCAAATGCAGACACTTTGAAGTCATATTGCATGGTATCCATTCCATGGGTCTCAACTCTCCATGTTTAAGGGATTCTTCCTTCAGCTAAAACATGCATGTGGAACCCAGAGTATGATCCACCGTGTGATCGGAAAACGTGTTCAAATGTGTCTCAGTTTTCGTCCCCTGGTACTCGGGTGCAACATTCCAGACCCTTTACTAACACTCTCCCCACTTGGAGAGTCAGTGCCTTTAACCTCCTGTTTGGCCCACTTTGCAATTTCTGTGGAAAATGAACAGGAATAGGGAGAACCAATGAGAGACTAGGTGGAGGTGTCTGGACGTGCAAATTTAACTCTCATTTCCCACCAGGTAGAGGAATTAACCAAAGGCTCAGCGTGCCGGGCCGGAACCACACTAGGGCCTGAAGCAATCCTGCGGTGTTGCGGCCAGCTCACAAGAAAGCGAGTTGAAGAAAGGAGCTCAGGGGCACTGTAATTCACAAACCTGCAGAGTTATAAAGGACAGCTATCGTCCAAAAATATATTGAAGTAAGGCTGCCAAGAGGACTTGAAAGTGGGGCAGAATTGCAGGAAACCGATTTCAGGAGGTAGACGGGAATTGCATGTAAAGTATAGGAAAAGAGGCAGAACGTCCACAATGATGCACTTGGCCAAAAAGGGCGTATGCGTTTTTTCCTGAATATATTCAGGAAAAAACGCATACGCCCTTTTTGGCCAACCAAGCAAGCTTTCAAAGGAAATCTGCACTACAATGAAGTCTCACTGCCCCCCGGTCAAAAGGGCCATCTGAAAAAAGTGTAAAATCCAGAAAGGCAGGACAGGCCATGGAGAACTGGGAGCCTTGTTATGCTGATGGGCGGGATGTAAATTGCCAACAGCCACTCTGGAGAAGTGTATGGTGTTTCCTGAAACATCTAAAAAACAAGCAACAGAGCCTAGGGCACTTCCACTTATGGTCCTATAGCTTAGGGAAATTAAAATCAAAAAGACACAGCCACCCCAAAGTTTGGGACGGCTCTGTTTACACGAATCTTGTTTACGGTACAAGTTCAATATCACAAAAGCGAAAAATGGATAAAGAAGTTGTGGTACTTACGTACAATGCAATATCACTCAGCAATGAAATCTTGTCATCAGGCCCGTCGCAGCATAATGAGTGGATTCAGGTACGATGATTCTAAGTGAAATAAGTCACACAGAAAAAGAAACATCATAAGATATCACTACTACACGGAATATAAACTTGGCTACACAAGAACTGAATTACAAAACAGAACAGGGTCTCAAATGTAGAACACCAACTTATGCTTGCTTAAGGGGAAAGGTGAGTTGGGGTGCTGCATGAAACCAGAGATTGAAATTAGCACAGATACCGTTCCATAAGCCAAATATGCAATAGACAAGAGCTACTCCTTGCTGAACGAAGTGGACTCAACACCCCATATTAAACGCCTAAGAATATACCTGACTAGAAATAATCTTAAAATCTACGGATTTATATGTCTCCGAAAGAGAATCAAGCGTGTGTACGGCGGCATAAACGCAGCAGTGATAGGATTGGTGAGGTTCAGTGAGCAAATGCAGACCCTTTGAAGTCATATTGCATGGTACCCATTCCATGGGTCTCAACTCTCCAAGTTTAAGGGATTCTTCCTTCAGCTAAAACATGCATGTGGAACACAGAGTATGATCCACCGTGTGATCAGGAAACGTGTTCAAATGTGTCTCAGTTTTCGTCCCCTGGTACTCGGGTGCAACACTCCAGACGCTTTACTAACACTCTCCCCACTTGGAGAGTCAGTGCCTTTAACCTCCTGTATGGCCCAGTTTGCAATTTCTGCGGAAAATGTACAGGAATAGGGAGAACCAATGAGAAACTAGCTGGAGCTGTCTGGACGGGCAAATTTAACTCTCATTTCCGACCAGAAAGAGGAATTAACCAAAGGCTCAGCATGCCGTGCCGGAACCACACTAGGGCCTGAAGCAATCCTGCGGTGTTGCGGCCAGCTCACAAGAAAGCGAGTTGAAGAAAGGAGCTCAGGGGCACTGTAATTCACAAACCTGCAGAGTTATAAATGACAGCTATCTTCCAAAAATATATTGAAGTAAGGCAGACAAGAGGAGTTGAAAGCGGGGCAGAATTGCAGGAAACCGATTTCAGGAGGTAGACTGGAATTGCATGTAAAGCATAGGAAAAGAGGCAGAACGTCCACAATGATGCACTTGGCAAAAAAGTGCGTATGCGTTTTTTCCTGAATATATTCAGGAAGAAATGCATACGCACTTTTTGGCCAACCAAGCAAGCTTGCAAAGTAAATCTGCACTACAATGAAGTCTCACTGCCCTCCGGTCAAAAGGGCTATCTGAAAAAAGTGTAAAATCCAGAAAGGCAGGACAGGCCATGGAGAACTGGGAGCCTTGTTATGCTGGTGGGCGGGATGTAAATTTCCAACAGCCACTCTGGAGAAGTGTATGGTGTTTCCTGAAACATCTAAAAAACAAAGCAACAGAGCCTAGGGCACTTCCACTTATGGTCCTATAGCTTAGGGAAATTAAAATCAAAAAGACACAGCCACCCCAAAGTTTGGGCCGGCTCTGTTTACAAGAACCTCGTTTACGGTACAAGTTCAATATCACAGAAAGCGAAAAATGGATAAAGAAGTTGTGGTACTTACGTACAATGCAATATCACTCAGCAATGAAATCTATGTCATCAGGCCCGTAGCAGCATAATGAGTGGATGCAGTACGATGATTCTAAGTGAAATAAGTCACACAGAAAAAGAAACATCATAAGGTATCACTACTACACGGAATGTAAACTTGGCTACACAGGAACTGAATTACAAAACAGAACAGGGTCTCAAATGTAGAAAACCAACTTATGCTTGCTTAAGGGGAAAGGTGAGTTGGGGTGCTGCATAAAACCAGAGATTGAAATTAGCACAGATACCGTTCCATAAGCCAAATATGTAATAGAGAAGAGCTACTCCTTGCTCAACGCAGTGGACTCAACACCCCATATTAAACGCCTAAGAATATACCTGACTAGAAATAATCTTAAAACCTATGGATTTATATGTCTCCGAAAGAGAATCAAGCGTCTGTACGGCGGCATAAACGCAGCAGTGATAGGATTGGTGAGGTTCGGTGAGCAAATGCAGACCCTTTGAAGTCATACTGCATGGTACCCATTCCATGGGTCTCAACTCTCCAGGTTTAAGGGATTCTTTCTTCAGCTGAAACATGCATGTGGAACACAGAGTATGATCCACCGTGTGATCAGGAAACGTGTTCAAATGTGTCTCAGTTTTCGTCCCCTGGTACTCGGGTGCAACATTCAAGACGCTTTACTAACACTCTCCCCACTTGGAGAGTCAGTGTCTTTAAACTCCTGTTTGGCCCTGTTTGCAATTTCTGCAGAAACTGTACAGGAATAGGGAGAACCAATGAGAGACTAGCTGGAGGTGTGTGGACGGGCAAATTTAACTCTCATTTCCCACCAGGAAGAGGAATTAACCAAAGGCTCAGCGTGCCGGGCCGGAACCACACTAGGGCCTGAAGCAATCCTGCGGTGTTGCGGCCAGCTCACAAGAAAGCGAGTTGAAGAAAGGAGCTCAGGGGCACTGTAATTCACAAACCTGCAGAGTTATAAATGACAGCTATCGTCCAAAAATATATTGAAGTAAGGCTGCCAAGAGGACTTGAAAGCGGGGCAGAATTGCAGGAAACCGATTTCAGGAGGTAGACGGGAATTGCATGTAAAGCATAGGAAAAGAGGCAGAACGTCCACAATGATGCACTTGGCCAAAAAGGGCGTATGTGTTCTTTCATGAATATATTCAGGAAAAAACGCATACGCCCTTTTTGGCCAACCAAGCAGGCTTGCAAAGGAAATCTACACTACAATGAAGTCTCACTGCCCCCCGGTCAAAAGGGCCATCTGAAAAAAGTGTAAAATCCAGAAAGGCAGGACAGGCCATGGAGAACTGGGAGCCTTGTTATGCTGATGGGCGGGATGTAAATTGCCAACAGCCACTCTGGAGAAGTGTATGGTGTTTCCTGAAACATCTAAAAAACAAGCAACAGAGCCTAGGGCACTTCCACTTATGGTCCTATAGCTTAGGGAAATTAAAATCAAAAAGACACAGCCACCCCAAAGTTTGGGACGGCTCTGTTTACAAGAACCTCGTTTACGGTACAAGTTCAATATCACAAAAGCGAAAAATGGATAAAGAAGTTGTGGTACTTACGTACAATGCAATATCACTCAGCAATGAAATCTTGTCATCAGGCCCGTCGCAGCATAATGAGTGGATTCAGGTACGATGATTCTAAGTGAAATAAGTCACACAGAAAAAGAAACATCATAAGATATCACTACTACACGGAATATAAACTTGGCTACACAAGAACTGAATTACAAAACAGAACAGGGACTCAGATGTAGAACACCAACTTATGCTTGCTTAAGGGGAAAGGTGAGTTGGGGTGCTGCATGAAACCAGAGATTGAAATTAGCACAGATACCGTTCCATAAGCCAAATATGCAATAGACAAGAGCTACTCCTTGCTGAACGAAGTGGACTCAACACCCCATATTAAACGCCTAAGAATATACCTGACTAGAAATAATCTTAAAACCTACGGATTTATATGTCTCCGAAAGAGAATCAAGCGTGTGTACGGCAGCATAAACGCAGCAGTGATAGGATTGGTGAGGTTCGGTGAGCAAATGCAGACCCTTTGAAGTCATATTGCATGGTACCCATTCCATGGGTCTCAACTCTCCAGGTTTAAGGGATTCTTCCTTCAGCTAAAACATGCATGTGGAACCCAGAGTATGATCCACCTTGTGATCGGGAAACGTGTTCAAATGTGTCTCAGTTTTCGTCCCCTGGTACTTGGGTGCAACACTCCAGACGCTTTACTAACACTCTCTCCACTTGGAGAGTCAGTGCCTTTAACCTCCTGTATGGCCCAGTTTGCAATTTCTGCGGAAAATGTACAGGAATAGGGAGAACCAATGAGAAACTAGCTGGAGGTGTCTGGACGGGCAAATTTAACTCTCATTTCCCACCAGGAAGAGGAATTAACCAAAGGTTCAGCGTGCCGTGCCGGATCCACACTAGGGCCTGAAGCAATCCTGCGGTGTTGCGGCCAGCTCACAAGAAAGCGAGTTGAAGAAAGGAGCTCAGGGGCACTGTAATTCACAAACCTGCAGAGTTATAAATGACAGCTATCGTCCAAAAATATATTGAAGTAAGGCTGCCAAGAGGACTTGAAAGCGGGGCAGAATTGCACGAAACCGATTTCAGGAGGTAGACTGGAATTGTATGTAAAGCATAGGAAAAGAGGCAGAACGTCCACAATGATGTACTTGGCCAAAAAGGGCGTATGCGTTTTTTCCTGAATATATTCAGGAAAAAACGCATACGCCCTTTTTGGCCAACCAAGAAAGCTTGCAAAGGAAATCTGCACTACAATGAAGTCTCACTGCCGCGCAGTCAAAAGGGCCATCTGAAAAATGCGTAAAATCCAGAAAGGCAGGACAGGCCATGGAGAACTGGGAGCCTTGTTATGCTGATGGGCGGGATATAAATTGCCAACAGCCACTCTGGAGAAGTGTATGGTGTTTCCTGAAACATCTAAAAAACAAAGCAACAGAGCCTAGGGCACTTCCACTTATGGTCCTATAGCTTAGGGAAATTAAAATCAAAAAGACACAGCCACCCCAAAGTTTGGGACAGGTCTGTTTACAAGAACCTCGTTTACGGTACAAGTTCAATATCACAGAAAGGGAAAAATGGATAAAGAAGTTGTGGTACTTACGTACAATGCAATATCACTCAGCAATGAAATCTATGTAATCAGGCCCATAGCAGCATAATGAGTGGATTCAGGTATGATGATTCTAAGTGAAATAAGTCACACAGAAAAAGAAACACCATAAGATATCACTACTACACGGAAGGTAAACTTGGCTACACAAGAACTGATTTACAAAACAGAACAGGGTCTCAAATGTAGAAAACCTACTTATGCTTGCTTGAGGGGAAAGGTGAGTTGGGGTGCTGCATGAAACCAGAGATTGAAATTAGCACAGATACCGTTCCATAAGCCAAATATGTAATAGACAAGAGCTACTCCTTGCTCAACGAAGTGGACTCAACACCCCATATTAAACGCCTAAGAATATACCTGACTAGTAAGAATATTAAAACCTACCGATTAATATGTCTCTGAAAGAGAATCAAGCGTGTGTACGGCAGCATAAACGCAGCAGTGATAGGATTGGTGAGGTTCGGTGAGCAAATGCAGACCCTTTGAAGTCATATTGCATGGTACCCATTCCATGGGTCTCAACTCTCCATGTTTAAGGGATTCTTCCTTCAGCTAAAACATGCATGTGGAACCCAGAGTATGATCCACTGTGTGATCGGAAAACCTGTTCAAATGTGTCTCAGTTTACGTCCCCTGGTACTCGGGTGCAACATTCCAGACGCTTTATTAACACTCTCCCCACTTGGAGAGTCAGTGCCTTTAACCTCCTGTTTGGCCGAGTTTGCAATTTCTGTGGAAAATGAACAGGAATAGGGAGAACCAATGAGAGACTAGCTGGAGCTGTCTGGACGGGCAAAATTAACTCTCATTTCCCACCAGGAAGAGGAATTAACCAAAGGCTCAGCATGCCGTGCCGGAAACAAACTAGGGCCTGAAGCAATCCTGCGGTGTTGCGGCCAGCTCACAAGAAAGCGAGTTGAAGAAAGGAGCTCAGGGGCACTGTAATTCACAAACCTGCAGAGTTATAAATGACAGCTATCTTCCAAAAATATATTGAAGCAAGGCAGCCAAGAGGAGTTGAAAGCGGGGCAGAATTGCAGGAAACCGATTTCAGGAGGTAGACTGGAATTGCATGTAAAGCATAGGAAAAGAGGCAGAACGTCCACAATGATGCACTTGGCCAAAAAGGGCGTATGCGTTTTTTCCTGAATATATTCAGGAAAAAACGCATACGCCCTTTTTGGCCAACCAAGCAAGCTTGCAAAGGAAATCTGCACTACAATGAAGTCTCACTGCCCCCCGCTCAAAAGGGCCATCTGAAAAAAGTGTAAAATCCAGAAAGGCAGGACAGGCCATGGAGAACTGGGAGCTTTGTTATGCTGATGGGCGGCATGTAAATTGCCAGCAGCCACTCTGGAGAAGTGTATGGTGTTTCCTGAAACATCCAAAAAACAAAGCAACAGAGCCTAGGGCACTTCCACTTATGGTCCTATAGCTTAGGGAAATTAAAATCAAAAAGACACAGCCACCCCAAGTTTTGGATGGCTCTGTTTACAAGAACCTCGTTTACGGTACAAGTTCAATATCACAGAAAGCGAAAAATGGATAAAGAAGTTGTGGTACTTACGTACAAGGCAATATCACTCAGCAATGAAATCTATGTCATCAGGCCTGTAGCAGCATAATGAGTGGATTCAGGTACGATGATTCTAAGTGAAATAAGTCACACAGCGCTTACCTGGTGGCGCAGTGGTTGAGAGTCCGCCTGCCGATGCAGAGGACATGGGTTCGTGCCCCGCTCCGGGAAGATCCCACATGCCGCGGAGCGGCTGGGCCTGTGAGCCATGGTCGCTGAGCCTGCACGTCCGGAGCCTGTGCTCCGCAATGGGAAAGACCACAACAGTGAGAGGCCCACGTACCGCAAAAAAAAAAAAATAAAAAATAAAATAAATAAAAAAATAAGTCACACAGAAAAAGAAACATAATAAGATATCACTACTACACGGAATGTAAACTTGGCTACACAGGAACTAAATTACTAAACAGAACAGAGTGTCAAATGTAGAAAATCAACTTATGCTTGCTTAAGGGGAAAGGTGAGTTGGGGTGCTGCATACAACAAGAGATTGAAATTAGCACAGATACCGTTCCATAAGCCAAATATATAATAGACAAGTGCTACTCCTTGCTCAACGAAGTGGACTCAACACCCCATATTAAACGCGTAACAATATACCTGACCTGTAAGAATCTTAAAACCTTTAGATTTATATGTCTCCGAAAGAGAATCAAGTGTGTGTACAGCGGCATAAACGCAGCAGCGATAGGATTGGTGAGGTTCGGTGAGCAAATGCAGACACTTTGAAGTCATATTGCATGGTATCCATTCCATGGGTCTCAACTCTCCAGGTTTAAGGGATTCTTCCTTCAGCTAAAACATGCATGTGGAACCCAGAGTATGATCCACCGTGTGATCGGGAAACGTGTTCAAATGTGTCTCAGTTTTCGTCCCCTGGTACTCGGGTGCAACATTCAAGACGCTTTACTAACACCCTCCCCACTTGGAGAGTCAGTGCCTTTAACCTCCTGTTTGGCCCAGTTTGCAATTTCTGTGGAAAATGAACAGGAATAGGGAGAATCAATGAGAGACTAGGTGGAGGTGTCTGAACGGGAAAATTTAACTCTCAATTCCCACCAGGAAGAGGAATTAACCAAAGGCTCAACATGCCATGCCGGAACCAAACTAGGGCCTGAAGCAATCCTGCGGTGTTGCGGCCAGCTCACAAGAAAGCGAGTTGAAGAAAGGAGCTCAGGGGCACTGTAATTCACAAACCTGCAGAGTTATAAATGACAGCTATCTTCCAAAAATATATTGAAGTAAGGCAGACAAGAGGAGTTGAAAGCGGGGCAGAATTGCAGGAAACCGATTTCAGGAGGTAGACGGGAATTGCATGTAAAGCATAGGAAAAGAGGCAGAACGTCCACAAAGATGCACTTGGCCAAAAAGGGCGTATGCGTTTTTTCCTGAATATATTCAGGAAGAAACGCATACGCACTTTTTGGCCAACCAAGCAAGCTTGCAAAGGAAATCTGCACTACAATGAAGTCTCACTGCCCTCCTGTCAAAAGGGCTATCTGAAAAAAGTGTAAAATCCAGAAAGGCAGGACAGGCCATGGAGAACTGGGAGCCTTGTTATGCTGGTGGGCGGGATGTAAATTTCCAACAGCCACGCTGGAGAAGTGTATGGTGTTTCCTGAAACATCTAAAAAACAAAGCAACAGAGCCTAGGGCACTTCCACTTATGGTCCTATAGCTTAGGGAAATTAAAATAAAAAAGACACAGCCACCCCAAAGTTTGGGCCGGCTCTGTTTACAAGAACCTCGTTTACGGTACAAGTTCAATATCACAGAAAGCGAAAAATGGATAAAGAAGTTGTGGTACTTACGTACAATGCAATATCACTCAGCAATGAATCTATGTCATCAGGCCCGTAGCAGCATAATGAGTGGATGCAGGTACGATGATTCTAAGTGAAATAAGTCACATAGAAAAAGAAACATCATAAGGTATCACTACTACACGGAATGTAAACTTGGCTACACAGGAACTGAATTACAAAACAGAACAGGGTCTCAAATGTAGAAAACCAACTTATGCTTGCTTAAGGGGAAAGGTGAGTTGGGGTGCTTCATAAAACCAGAGATTGAAATTAGCACAGATACCGTTCCATAAGCCAAATATGTAATAGACAAGAGCTACTCCTTGCTCAACGCAGTGGACTCAACACCCCATATTAAACGCCTAAGAATATACCTGACTAGAAATAATCTTAAAACCTATGGATTTATATGTCTCCGAAAGAGAATCAAGCGTCTGTACGGCGGCATAAACGCAGCAGTGATAGGATTGGTGAGGTTCGGTGAGCAAATGCAGACCCTTTGAAGTCATACTGCATGGTACCATTCCATGGGTCTCAACTCTCCAGGTTTAAGGGATTCTTCCTTCAGCTGAAACATGCATGTGGAACACAGAGTATGATCCACCATGTGATCAGGAAACGTGTTCAAATGTGTCTCAGTTTTTGTCCCCTGGTACTCGGGTGCAACATTGAAGACGCTTTACTAACACTCTCCCCACTTGGAGAGTCAGTGTCTTTAAACTCCTGTTTGGTCCAGTTTGCAATTTCTGCGGAAACTGTACAGGAATAGGGAGAACCAATGAGAGACTAGCTGGAGGTGTGTGGACGGGCAAATTTAACTCTCATTTCCCACCAGAAAGAGGAATTAACCAAAGGCTCAGCATGCCGTGCCAGAAACACACTAGGGCCTGAAGCAATCCTGCGGTGTTGCGGCCAGCTCACAAGAAAGCGAGTTGAAGAAAGGAGCTCAGGGGCACTGTAATTCACAAACCTGCAGAGTTATAAATGACAGCTATCGTCCAAAAATATATTGAAGTAAGGCTGCCAAGAAGACTTGAAAGTGGTGCAGAATTGCACGAAACCGATTTCAGGAGGTAGACTGGAATTGCATGTAAAGCATAGGAAAAGAGGCAGAACACCCACAACGATGCACTTGGCCAAAAAGGGCGTATGCTTTTTTTCCTGAATATATTCAGGAAAAAACGCATACGCCCTTTTTGGCCAACCAAGAAAGCTTGCAAAGGAAATCTGCACTACAATGAAGTCTCACTGCCCCCCGGTCAAAAGGGCCATCTGAAAAAAGTGTAAAATCCAGAAAGGCAGGACAGGCCATGGAGAACTGGGAGCCTTGTTATGCTGATGGGCGGGATGTAAATTGCCAACAGCCACTCTGGAGAAGTGTATGGTGTTTCCTGAAACATCTAAAAAACCAAGCAACAGAGCCTAGGGCACTTCCACTTATGGTCCTATAGCTTAGGGAAATTAAAATCAAAAAGACACAGCCACCCCAAAGTTTGGGACGGCTCTGTTTACAAGAACCTCGTTTATGGTACAAGTTCAATATCACAGAAAGCGAAAAATGGATAAAGAATTTGTGGTACTTACGTACAATGCAATATCACCCAGCAATGAAATCTATGTCATCAGGCCCGTAGCAGCATAATGAGTGTATTCAGGTACGATGATTCTAAGTGAAATAAGTCACACAGAAAAAGAAACATCATAAGATATCACCAATACACGGAATGTAAACTTGGCTACACAGGAACTGAATTACAAAACAGAACAGGGTCTCAAATGTAGAAAACCAACTTATGCTTGCTTAAGGGGAAAGGTGAGTTGGGGTGCTGCATGAAACCAGAGATTGAAATTAGCACAGATACCATTCCATAAGCCAAATATGCAATAGACAAGAGCTACTCCTTGCTGAACGAAGTGGACTCAACACCCCATATTAAACGCCTAAGAATATACCTGACTAGAAATAATCTTAAAACCTACGGATTTATATGTCTCCGAAAGAGAATCAAGCGTGTGTACAGCGGCATAAACGCAGCAGTGATAGGATTGGTGAGGTTCAGTTAGCAAATGCAGACCCTTTGTAGTCATATTGCATGGTACCCATTCCATGGGTCTCAACTCTCCAGGTTTAAGGGATTCTTCATTCAGCTAAAACATGCATGTGGAACCCAGAGTATGATCCACCGTGTGATCGGGAAACGTGTTCAAATGTGTCTCAGTTTTTGTCCCGTGGAACTCGGGTGCAACATTCCAGATGCTTTACTAACACTCTCCCCACTTGGAGAGTCAGTGCCTTTAACCTCCTGTTTGGCCCAGTTTGCAATTTCTGTGGAAAATGAACAGGAATAGGGAGAACGAAAGAGAGACTAGCTGGAGGTGTCTGGACGGGCAAATTTAACTCTCATTTCCCACCAGGAAGAGAAATTAACCAAAGGCTCAGCATGCCGTGCCGGAACCACACTAGGGCCTGAAGCAATCCTACGGTGTTGCGGCCAGCTCACAAGAAAGCGAGTTGAAGAAAGGAGCTCAGGGGCACTGTAATTCACAAACCTGCAGAGTTATAAATGACAGCTATCGTCCAAAAATATATTGAAGTAAGGCTGCCAAGAGGACTTGAAAGCGGGGCAGAATTGCAGGAAACCGATTTCAGGAGGTAGACAGGAATTGCATGTAAAGCATAGGAAAAGAGGCAGAACGTCCACAATGATGCACTTGGCCAAAAAGGGCGTATGCGTTTTTTCCTGAATATATTCAGGAAAAAACGCATACGCCCTTTTTGGCCAACCAAGCAAGCTTGCAAAGGATATCTGCACTACAATGAAGTCTCACTGCCCCCCGGTCAAAAGGGCCATCTGAAAAAAGTGTAAAATCCAGAAAGGCAGGACAGGCCATGGAGTACTGGGAGCCTTGTTATGCTGATGGGCGGGATGTAAATTTCCAACAGCCACTCTGGAGAAGTGTATGGTGTTTCCTGAAACATCTAAAAAACAAAGCAACAGAGCCTAGGGCACTTCCACTTATGGTCCTATAGCTTAGGGAAATTAAAATCAAAAAGACACGGTCACCCCAAAGTTTGGGACGGCTCTGTTTACAAGAACCTCGTTTACGGTACAAGTTCAATATCACAGAAAGCGAAAAATGGATACAGAAGTTGTGGTACTTACGTACAATGCAATATCACTCAGCAATGAAATCTGTCATCAGGCCAGTAGCAGCATAATGAGTGGATTCAGGTATGATGATTCTAAGTGAAATAAGTCACACAGAAAAAGAAACACCATAAGATATCACTACTACACGGAAGGTAAACTTGGCTACACAAGAACTGAATTACAAAACAGAACAGGGTCTCAAATGTAGAAAACCAACTTATGCTTGCTTGAGGGGAAAGGTGAGTTGGGGTGCTGCATGAAACCAGAGACTGAAATTAGCACAGATACCGTTCCATAAGCCAAATATGTAATAGACAAGAGCTACTCCTTGCTCAACGAAGTGGACTCAACACCCCATATTAAACGCCTAAGAATATACCTGACTAGTAAGAATATTAAAACCTACGGATTTATATGTCTCCGAAAGAGAATCAAGCGTGTGTACAGCAGCATAAACGCAGCAGTGATAGGATTGGTGAGGTTCAGTGAGCAAATGCAGACCCTTTGAAGTCATATTGCATGGTACCCATTCCATGGGTCTCAACTCTCCAAGTTTAAGGGATTCTTCCTTCAGCTAAAACATGCATGTGGAACACAGAGTATGATCCACCGTGTGATCAGGAAACGTGTTCAAATGTGTCTCAGTTTTCGTCCCCTGGTACTCGGGTGCAACACTCCAGACGCTTTACTAACACTCTCTCCACTTGGAGAGTCAGTGCCTTTAACCTCCTGTATGGCCCAGTTTGCAATTTCTGCGGAAATTGTACAGGAATAGGGAGAACCAATGATAAACTAGCTGGAGGTGTCTGGACGGGCAAATTTAACTCTCATTTCCCACCAGGAAGAGGAATTAACCAAAGGCTCAGCGTGCCGTGCCGGATCCACACTAGGGCCTGAAGCAATCCTGCGGTGTTGCGGCCAGCTCACAAAAAAGCGAGTTGAAGAAAGGAGCTCAGGGGCACTGTAATTCACAAACCTGCAGAGTTATAAATGACAGCTATCGTCCAAAAATATATTGAAGTAAGGCTGCCAAGAGGACTTGAAAGTGGTGCAGAATTGCATGAAACCGATTTCAGGAGGTAGACTGGAATTGCATGTAAAGCATAGGAAAAGAGGCAGAACATCCACAACGATGCACTTTGCCAAAAAGGGCGTATGCGTTTTTTCCTGAATATATTCAGGAAAAAACGCATACGCACTTTTTGGCCAACCAAGAAAGCATGGAAAGGAAATCTGCACTACAATGAAGTCTCACTGCCGCCCAGTCAAAACGGCCATCTGAAAAATGTGTAAAATCCAGAAAGGCAGGACAGGCCATGGAGAACTGGGAGCCTTGTTATGCTGATGGGCGGGATGTAAATTGCCAACAGCCACTCTGGAGAAGTGTATGGTGTTTCCTGAAACATCTAAAAAACAAAGCAACAGAGCCTAGGGCACTTCCACTTATGGTCCTATAGCTTAGGGAAATTAAAATCAAAAAGACACAGTCACCCCAAAGTTTGGGACGGCTCTGTTTACAAGAACCTCGTTTACGGTACAAGTTCAATATCACAGAAAGCGAAAAATGGATAAAGAAGTTGTGGTACTTACGTACAATGCAATATCACTCAGCAATGAAATCTATGTCATCAGGCCCGTAGCAGCATAATGAGTGGATTCAGGTATGATGATTCTAAGTGAAATAAGTCACACAGAAAAAGAAACACCATAAGATATCACTACTACACGGAAGGTAAACTTGGCTACACAAGAACTGAATTACAAAACAGAAAAGGGTCTCAAATGTAGAAAACCATCTTATGCTTGCTTGAGGGGAAAGGTGAGTTGGGGTGCTGCATGACACCAGAGATTGAAATTAGCACAGATACTGTTCCATAAGCCAAATATGTTATAGACAAGAGCTACTCCTTGCTCAACGAAGTGGACTCAAAACCCCATATTAAACTCCTAAGAATATACCTGACTAGTAAGAATATTAAAACCTACCGATTTATATGTCTCCGAAAGAGAATCAAGCGTGTGTACGGCGGCATAAACGCAGCAGTGATAGGATTGGTGAAGTTCGGTGAGCAAATGCAGACCCTTTGAAGTCATATTGCATGGTACCCATTCCATGGGTCTCAACTCTCCATGTTTAAGGGATTCTTCCTTCAGCTGAAACATGCATGTGGAACCCAGAGTATGATCCACCATGTGATCGGGAAACGTGTTCAAATGTGTCTCAGTTTTCGTCCCGTGGAACTCGGGTGCAACATTCCAGATGCTTTACTAACACTCTCCCCACTTGGAGAGTCAGTGCCTTTAACCTCCTGTTTGGCCCAGTTTGCAATTTCTGAGGAAAATGAACAGGAATAGGGAGAACGAAAGAGAGACTAGCTGGAGGTTTCTGGACGGGCAAATTTAACTCTCATTTCCCACCAGGAAGAGGAATTAACCAAAGGCTCAGCATGCCATGCCGGAACTACACTAGGGCCTGAAGCAATCCTGTGGTGTTGCGGCCAGCTCACAAGAAAGCGAGTTGAAGAAAGGAGCTCAGGGGCACTGTAATTCACAAACCTGCAGAGTTATAAATGACAGCTATCGTCCAAAAATATATTGAAGTAAGGCTGCCAAGAGGACTTGAAAGCGGGGCAGAATTGCAGGAAATCGATTTCAGGAGGTACACTGGAATTCCATGTAAAGCATAGAAAAGAGGTAGAACGTCCACAATGATGCACTTGGCCAAAAAGGGCGTATGCGTTTTTTCCTGAATATATTCAGGAAAAAACGCATACGCCCTTTTTGGCCAACCAAGCAAGCTTGCAAAGGATATCTGCACTACAATGAAGTCTCACTGCCCCCCGGTCAAAAGGGCCATCTGAAAAAAGTGTAAAATCTAGAAAGGCAGGACAGGCCATGGAGAACTGGGAGCCTTGTTATGCTGGTGGGCGGGATGTAAATTGCCAACAGCCACTCTGGAGAAGTGTATGGTGTTTCCTGAAACATCTAAAAAACAAAGCAACAGAGCCTAGGGCACTTCCACTTATGGTCCTATAGCTTAGGGAAATTAAAATAAAAAAGACACGGTCACCCCAAAGTTTGGGACGGCTCTGTTTACAAGAACCTCGTTTATGGTACAAGTTCAATATCACAGAAAGGGAAAAATGGATAAAGAAGTTGTGGTACTTACGTACAATGCAATATCACTCAGCAATGAAATCTATGTCATCAGGCCCGTAGCAGCATAATGAGTGGATTCAGGTATGATGATTCTAAGTGAAATAAGTCACACAGAAAAAGAAACACCATAAGATATCACTACTACACGGAAGGTAAACTTGGCTACACAAGAACTGAATTACAAAACAGAACAGGATCTCAAATGTAGAAAACCAACTTATGCTTGATTAAGGGGAAAGGTGAGTTGGGGTGCTGCATGAAACCAGAGATTGAAATTAGCACAGATACCGTTCCATAAGCCAAATATGTAATAGACAAGAGCTACTCCTTGCTCAACGAAGTGGACTCACCACCCCATATTAAAAGCTTAAGAATACACCTGACTAGAAATAATCTTAAAAACTACGGATTTATATGTCTCCGAAAGAGAATCAAGCGTGTGTACAGCGGCATAAACGCAGCAGTGATAGGATTGGTGAGGTGCGGTGAGCAAATGCAGACCCTTTGAAGTCATATTGCATGGTACCCATTCCATGGGTCTCAACTCTCCAAGTTTAAGGGATTCTTCCTTCAGCTAAAACATGCATGTGGAACACAGAGTATGATCCACCGTGTGATCAGGAAACGTGTTCAAATGTGTCTCAGTTTTTGTCCCCTGGTACTCGGGTGCAACACTCCAGACGCTTTACTAACACTCTCCCCACTTGGAGAGTCAGTGCCTTTAACCTCCTGTATGGCCCAGTTTGCAATTTCTGCGGAAAATGTACAGGAATAGGGAGAACCAATGAGAAACTAGCTGGAGGTGTCTGGACGGGCAAATTTAACTCTCATTTCCCATCAGAAAGAGGAATTAACCAAAGGCTCAGCATGCCGTGCCGGAACCACACTAGGGCCTGAAGCAATCCTACGGTGTTGCGGCCAGCTCACAAGAATGTGAGTTGAAGAAAGGAGCTCAGGGGCACTGTAATTCACAAACATGCAGAGTTATAAATGACAGCTATCGTCCAAAAATATATTGAAGTAAGGCTGCCAAGAGGACTTGAAAGCGGTGCAGAATTGCACGAAACCGATTTCAGGAGGTAGACAGGAATTGCATGTAAAGCATAGGAAAAGAGGCAGAACGTCCACAATGATACACTTGGCCAAAAAGGGCGTATGCGTTTTTTCCTGAATATATTCAGGAAAAAACGCATACGCCCTTTTTGGCCAACCAAGCAAGCTTGCAAAGGAAATCTGCACTACAATGAAGTCTCACTGCCTCCCGGTCAAAAGGGCCATCTGAAAAAAGTGTAAAATCCAGAAAGGCAGGACAGGCCATGGAGAACTGGGAGCCTTGTTATGCTGGTGAGCGTGATGTAAATTGCCAACAGCCACTCTGGAGAAGTGTATGGTGTTTCCTGAAACATCCAAAAAACAAAGCAACAGAGCCTAGGGCACTTCCACTTATGGTCCTATAGCTTAGGGAAATTAAAATCAAAAAGACACAGCCACCCCAAAGTTTGGGACGGCTCTGTTTACAAGAACCTCGTTTACGGTACAAGTTCAATATCACAGAAAGCGAAAAATGGATAAAGAAGTTGTGGTACTTACGTACAATGCAATATCACTCAGCAATGAAATCTATGTCATCAGGCCCGTAGCAGCATAATGAGTGGATTCAGGTACGATGATTCTAAGTGAAATAAGTCACACAGAAAAAGAAACATCATAAGATATCACCAATACACGGAATGTAAACTTGGCTACACAGGAACTGAATTACAAAACAGAACAGGGTCTCAAATGTAGAAAACCAACTTATGCTTGCTTAAGGGGAAAGGTGAGTTGGGGTGCTGCATGAAACCAGAGATTGAAATTAGCACAGATACCGTTCCATAAGCCAAATATGCAATAGACAAGAGCTACTCCTTGCTGAACGAAGTGGACTCAACACCCCATATTAAACGCCTAAGAATATACCTGACTAGAAATAATCTTAAAACCTACGGATTTATATGTCTCCAAAAGAGAATCAAGCGTGTGTACAGCGGCATAAACGCAGCAGTGATAGGATTGGTGAGGTTCGGTGAGCAAATGCAGACCCTTTGAAGTCATATTGCATGGTACCCATTCCATGGGTCTCAACTCTCCAGGTTTAAGGGATTCTTCCTTCAGCTAAAACATGCATGTGGAACCCAGAGTATGATCCACCGTGTGATCGGGAAACGTGTTCAAATGTGTCTCGTTTTCGTCCCTGGTACTCGGGTGCCACATTCCAGATGCTTTACTAACACTCTCCCCACTTGGAGAGTCAGTGTCTTTAAACTCCTGTTTGGCCCAGTTTGCAATTTCTGCGGAAACTGTACAGGAATAGGGAGAACCAATGAGAGACTAGCTGGAGGTGTGTGGACGGGCAAATTTAACTCTCATTTCCCACCAGGAAGAGGAATTAACCAAAGGCTCAGCATGCCGTGCCGGAACCACACTAGGGCCTGAAGCAATCCTGCGGTGTTGCTGCCAGCTCACAAGAAAGCGAGTTGAAGAAAGGAGCTCAGGGGCACTGTAATTCACAAACCTGCAGAGTTATAAATGACAGCTATCGTCCAAAAATATATTGAAGTAAGGCTGCCAAGAGGACTTGAAAGCGGGGCAGAATTGCAGGAAACCGATTTCAGGAGGTAGACGGGAATTGCATGTAAAGCATAGGAAAAGAGACAGAACGTCCACAATGATGCACTTGGCCAAACAGGGCGTATGCGTTTTTTCCTGAATATATTTCCTGAATAATTTTCCTGAATATATTCAGGAAAAAACGCATACGCCCTTTTTGGCCAACCAAACAAGCTTGCAAAGGAAATCTGCACTACAATGAAGTCTCACTGCCCCCCGGTCAAAAGGGCCATCTGAAAAATGTGTAAAATCCAGAAAGGCAGGACAGGCCATGGAGAACTGGGAGCCTTGTTATGCTGGTGGGCGGGATGTAAATTGCCAACAGCCACTCTGGAGAAGTGTATGGTGTTTCCTGAAACATCTAAAAAACAAAGCAACAGAGCCTAGGGCACTTCCACTTATGGTCCTATAGATTAGGGAAATTAAAATCAAAAAGACACAGCCACCCCAAAGTTTGGGACGGCTCTGTTTACAAGAACCTCATTTACGGTACAAGTTCAATATCACAGAAAGCGAAAAATGGATAAAGAAGTTGTGGTACTTACGTACAATGCAGTATCACTCAGCAATGAAATCTATGTCATCAGGCCCGTAGCAGCATAATGAGTGGATGCAGGTATGATGAGTCTAAGTGAAATAAGTCACACAGAAAAAGAAACATCATAAGATATCACTACTACACGGAATGTAAACTTGGCTACACAGGAACTGAATTACAAAACAGAACAGGGTCTCAAATGTAGAAAACCAACTTATGCTTGCTTAAGGGGAAAGGTGAGTTGGGGTGCTGCATAAAACCAGAGATTGAAATTAGCACAGATACCGTTCCATAAGCCAAATATGTAATAAACAAGAGCTACTCCTTGCTCAACGAAGTGGACTCAACACCCCATATTAAACGCTTAAGAATACACCTGACTAGAAATAATCTTAAAAACTACGGATTTATATGTCTCCGAAAGAGAATCAAGTGTGTGTACAGTGGCATTAACGCAGCAGTGATAGGATTGGTGAGGTTCAGTGAGCAAATGCAGACCCTTTGAAGTCATATTGCATGGTACCCATTCCATGGGTCTCAACTCTCCAAGTTTAAGGGATTCTTCCTTCAGCTAAAACATGCATGTGGAACACAGAGTATGATCCACCGTGTGATCAGGAAACGTGTTCAAATGTGTCTCAGTTTTCGTCCCCTGGTACTTGGATGCAACACTCCAGACGCTTTACTAACACTCTCCCCACTTGGAGAGTCAGTGCCTTTAACCTCCTGTATGGCCCAGTTTGCAATTTCTGCGGAAAATGTACAGGAATAGGGAGAACCAATGAGAAACTAGCTGGAGGTGTCTGGACGGGCAAATTTAACTCTCATTTCCGACCAGAAAGAGGAATTAACCAAAGGCTCAGCATGCCGTGCCGGAACCACACTAGGGCCTGAAGCAATCCTGAGGTATTGCGGCCAGCTCACAAGAAAGCGAGTTGAAGAAAGGAGCTCAGGGGCACTGTAATTCACAAACCTGCAGAGTTATAAATGACAGCTATCGTCCAAAAATATATTGAAGTAAGGCTGCCAAGAGGACTTGAAAGCGGGGCAGAATTGCAGGAAACCGATTTCAGGAGGTAGACGGGAATTGCATGTAAAGCATAGGAAAAGAGGCAGAACGTCCACAATGATGCACTTGGCCAAAAAGGGCGTATGTGTTCTTTCCTGAATATATTCAGGAAAAAACGCATACGCCCTTTTTGGCCAACCAAGCAGGCTTGCAAAGGAAATCTACACTACAATGAAGTCTCACTGCCCCCCGGTCAAAAGGGCCATCGGAAAAAAGTGTAAAATCCAGAAAGGCAGGACAGGCCATGGAGAACTGGGAGCCTTGTTATGCTGATGGGCGGGATGTAAATTGCCAACAGCCACTCTGGAGAAGTGTATGGTGTTTCCTGAAACATCTAAAAAACAAGCAACAGAGCCTAGGGCACTTCCACTTATGGTCCTATAGCTTAGGGAAATTAAAATCAAAAAGACACAGTCACCCCAAAGTTTGGGACGGCTCTGTTTACAAGAACCTCGTTTACGGTACAAGTTCAATATCACAGAAAGCGAAAAATGGATAAAGAAGTTGTGGTACTTATGTACAATGCAATATCACTCAGCAATGAAATCTATGTCATCAGGCCCGTAGCAGCATAATGAGTGGATGCAGTTATGATGAGTCTAAGTGAAATAAGTCACACAGAAAAAGAAACATCATAAGATATCACTACTACACGGAATGTAAACTTGGCTACACAGGAACTGAATTACAAAACAGAACAGGGTCTCAAATGTAGAAAACCAACTTATGCTTGCTTAAGGGGAAAGGTGAGTTGGGGTGCTGCATAAAACCAGATATTGAAATTAGCACAGATACCGTTCCATAAGCCAAATATGTAATAAACAAGAGCTACTCCTTGCTCAACGAAGTGGACTCAACACCCCATATTAAACGCTTAAGAATACACCTGACTAGAAATAATCTTAAAAACTACGGATTTATATGTCTCCGAAAGAGAATCAAGCGTGTGTACAGTGGCATAAACGCAGCAGTGATAGGATTGGTGAGGTTCAGTGAGCAAATGCAGACCCTTTGAAGTCATATTGCATGGTACCCATTCCATGGGTCTCAACTCTCCAAGTTTAAGGGATTCTTCCTTCAGCTAAAACATGCATGTGGAACACAGAGTATGATCCACCGTGTGATCAGGAAACGTGTTCAAATGTGTCTCAGTTTTCGTCCCCTGGTACTCGGGTGCAACACTCCAGACGCTTTACTAACACTCTCCCCACTTGGAGAGTCAGTGCCTTTAACCTCCTGTATGGCCCAGTTTGCAATTTCTGCGGAAAATGTACAGGAATAGGGAGAACCAATGAGAAACTAGCTGGAGCTGTCTGGACGGGCAAATTTAACTCTCATTTCCGACCAGAAAGAGGAATTAACCAAAGGCTCAGCATGCCGTGCCGGAACCACACTAGGGCCTGAAGCAATCCTGCTGTATTGCGGCCAGCTCACAAGAAAGCGAGTTGAAGAAAGGAGCTCAGGGGCACTGTAATTCACAAACCTGCAGAGTTATAAATGACAGCTATCGTCCAAAAATATATTGAAGTAAGGCTGCCAAGAGGACTTGAAAGCGGGGCAGAATTGCAGGAAACCGATTTCAGGAGGTAGACGGGAATTGCATGTAAAACATAGGAAAAGAGGCAGAACGTCCACAATGATGCACTTGGCCAAAAAGGGCGTATGTGTTCTTTCCTGAATATATTCAGGAAAAAACGCATACGCCCTTTTTGGCCAACCAAGCAGGCTTGCAAAGGAAATCTACACTACAATGAAGTCTCACTGCCCCCCGGTCAAAAGGGCCATCTTAAAAAAGTGTAAAATCCAGAAAGGCAGGACAGGCCATGGAGAACTGGGAGCCTTGTTATGCTGATGGGCGGGATGTAAATTGCCAACAGCCACTCTGGAGAAGTGTATGGTGTTTCCTGAAACATCTAAAAAACAAAGCAACAGAGCCTAGGGCACTTCCACTTATGGTCCTATAGCTTAGGGAAATTAAAATCAAAAAGACACAGCCACCCCAAAGTTTGGGACGGCTCTGTTTACAAGAACCTCGTTTACGGTACAAGTTCAATATCACAGAAAGCGAAAAATGGATAAAGAAGTTGTGGTACTTACGTACAATGCAATATCACTCAGCAATGAAATCTATGTCATCAGGCCCGTAGCAGCATAATGAGTGGATTCAGGTACGATGATTCTAAGTGAAATAAGTCACACAGAAAAAGAAACATCATAAGATATCACCAATACACGGAATGTAAACTTGGCTACACAGGAACTGAATTACAAAACAGAACAGGGTCTCAAATGTAGAAAACCAACTTATGCTTGCTTAAGGGGAAAGGTGAGTTGGGGTGCTGCATGAAACCAGAGATTGAAATTAGCACAGATACCGTTCCATAAGCCAAATATGCAATAGACAAGAGCTACTCCTTGCTGAACGAAGTGGACTCAACACCCCATATTAAACGCCTAAGAATATACCTGACTAGAAATAATCTTAAAACCTACGGATTTATATGTCTCCGAAAGAGAATCAAGCGTGTGTAGAGCGGCATAAACGCAGCAGTGATAGGATTGGTGAGGTTCGGTGAGCAAATGCAGACCCTTTGAAGTCATATTGCATGGTACCCATTCCATGGGTCTCAACTCTCCAGGTTTAAGGGATTCTTCCTTCAGCTAAAACATGCATGTGGAACACAGAGTATGATCCACCATGTGATCAGGAAACGTGTTCAAATGTGTCTCAGTTTTCGTCCCCTGGTACTCGGGTGCAACACTCCAGACTCTTTACTAACACTCTCTCCACTTGGAGAGTCAGTGCCTTTAACCTCCTGTATGGCCCAGTTTGCAATTTCTGCGGAAAATGTACAGGAATAGGGAGAACCAATGAGAAACTAGCTGGAGGTGTCTGGACGGGCAAATTTAACTCTCATTTCCCACCAGGAAGAGGAATTAACCAAAGGTTCAGCGTGCCGTGCCGGATCCACACTAGGGCCTGAAGCAATCCTGCGGTGTTGCGGCCAGCTCACAAGAAAGCGAGTTGAAGAAAGGAGCTCAGGGGCACTGTAATTCACAAACCTGCAGAGTTATAAATGACAGCTATCGTCCAAAAATATATTGAAGTAAGGCTGCCAAGAGGACTTGAAAGCGGGGCAGAATTGCACGAAAACGATTTCAGGAGGTAGACTGGAATTGTATGTAAAGCATAGGAAAAGAGGCAGAACGTCCACAATGATGCACTTGGCCAAAAAGGGCGTATGCGTTTTTTCCTGAATATATTCAGGAAAAAACGCATACGCCCTTTTTGGCCAACCAAGAAAGCTTGCAAAGGAAATCTGCACTACAATGAAGTCTCACTGCCGCCCAGTCAAAAGGGCCATCTGAAAAATGTGTAAAATCCAGAAAGGCAGGACAGGCCATGGAGAACTGGGAGCCTTGTTATGCTGATGGGCGGGATGTAAATTGCCAACAGCCACTCTGGAGAAGTGTATGGTGTTTCCTGAAACATCTAAAAAACAAAGCAACAGAGCCTAGGGCACTTCCACTTATGGTCCTATAGCTTAGGGAAATTAAAATCAAAAAGACACAGCCACCCCAAAATTTGGGACGGCTCTGTTTACAAGAACCTCGTTTACGGTACAAGTTCAATATCACAGAAAGCGAAAAATGGATAAAGAAGTTGTGGTACTTACGTACAATGCAATATCACTCAGCAATGAAATCTATGTCATCAGGCCCGTAGCAGCATAATGAGTGGATTCAGGTACGATGATTCTAAGTGAAATAAGTCACACAGAAATAGAAACATCATAAGATATCACCAATACACGGAATGTAAACTTGGCTACACAGGAACTGAATTACAAAACAGAACAGGGTCTCAAATGTAGAAAACCAACTTATGCTTGCTTAAGGGGAAAGGTGAGTTGGGGTGCTGCATGAAACCAGAGATTGAAATTAGCACAGATACCGTTCCATAAGCCAAATATGCAATAGACAAGAGCTACTCCTTGCTGAACGAAGTGGACTCAACACCCCATATTAAACGCCTAAGAATATACCTGACTAGAAATAATCTTAAAACCTACGGATTTATATGTCTCCAAAAGAGAATCAAGCGTGTGTACAGTGGCATAAACGCAGCAGTGATAGGATTGGTGAGGTTCGGTGAGCAAATGCAGACCCTTTGAAGTCATATTGCATGGTACCCATTCCATGGGTCTCAACTCTCCAGGTTTAAGGGATTCTTCCTTCAGCTAAAACATGCATGTGGAACCCAGAGTATGATCCACCGTGTGATCGGGAAACGTGTTCAAATGTGTCTCGTTTTCGTCCCTGGTACTCGGGTGCCACATTCCAGATGCTTTACTAACACTCTCCCCACTTGGAGAGTCAGTGCCTTTAACCTCCTGTTTGGCCCAGTTTGTAATTTCTGTGGAAAATGAACAGGAATAGGGAGAACAAAAGAGAGAATAGCTGGAGGCGTCTGGACGGGCAAATTTAACTCTCATTTCCCACCAGGAAGAGGAATTAACCAAAGGCTCAGCGTGCCGTGCCGGAACTACACTAGGGCCTGAAGCAATCCTGCGGTGTTGCGGCCAGCTCACAAGAAAACGAGTTGAAGAAAGGAGCTCAGGGGCACTGTAATTCACAAACCTGCAGAGTTATAAATGACAGCTATCGTTCAAAAATATATTGAAGTAAGGCTGCCAAGATGACTTGAAAGCGGGGCAGAATTGCAGGAAACCGATTTCAGGAGGTACACTGGAATTGCATGTAAAGCATAGGAAAAGAGGCAGAACGTCCACAATGATGCACTTGGCCAAAAAGGGCGTATGCGTTTTTTCCTGAATATATTCAGGAAAAAACGCATACGCCCTTTTTGGCCAACCAAGCAAGCTTTCAAAGGAAATCTGCACTACAATGAAGTCTCACTGCCCCCCGGTCAAAAGGGCCATCTGAAAAAAGTGTAAAATCCAGAAAGGCAGGACAGGCCATGGAGAACTGGGAGCCTCGTTATGCTGATGGGCGGGATGTAAATTGCCAACAGCCACTCTGGAGAAGTGTATGGTGTTTCCTGAAACATCTAAAAAACTAAGCAACAGAGCCTAGGGCACTTCCACTTATGGTCCTATAGCTTAGGGAAATTAAAATCAAAAAGACACAGCCACCCCAAAGTTTGGGACGGCTCTGTTTACAAGAATCTTGTTTACGGTACAAGTTCAATATCACAAAAGCGAAAAATGGATAAAGAAGTTGTGGTACTTACGTACAATGCAATATCACTCAGCAATGAAATCTTGTCATCAGGCCCGTCGCAGCATAATGAGTGGATTCAGGTACGATGATTCTAAGTGAAATAAGTCACACAGAAAATGAAACATCATAAGATATCACTACTACACGGAATATAAACTTGGCTACACAAGAACTGAATTACAAAACAGAACAGGGTCTCAAATGTAGAACACCAACTTATGCTTGCTTAAGGGGAAAGGTGAGTTGGGGTGCTGCATGAAACCAGAGATTGAAATTAGCACAGATACCGTTCCATAAGCCAAATATGCAATAGACAAGAGCTACTCCTTGCTCAACGAAGTGGACTCAACACCCCATATTAAATGCTTAAGAATACACCTGACTAGAAATAATCTTAAAAACTACGGATTTATATGTCTCCGAAAGAGAAACAAGCGTGTGTACAGCAGCATAAACGCAGCAGTGATAGGATAGGTGAGGTTCAGTGAGCAAATGCAGACCCTTTGAAGTCATATTGCATGGTACCCATTCCATGGGTCTCAACTCTCCAAGTTTAAGGGATTCTTCCTTCAGCTAAAACATGCATGTGGAACACAGAGTATGATCCACCGTGTGATCAGGAAACGTGTTCAAATGTGTCTCAGTTTTCGTCCCCTGGTACTCGGGTGCAACACTCCAGACGCTTTACTAACACTCTCCCCACTTGGAGAGTCAGTGCCTTTAACCTCCTGTATGGCCCAGTTTGCAATTTCTGCGGAAAATGTACAGGAATAGGGAGAACCAATGAGAAACAAGCTGGAGGTGTCTGGACGGGCAAATTTAACTCTCATTTCCGACCAGAAAGAGGAATTAACCAAAGGCTCAGCATGCCGTGCCAGAACCATACTAGGGCCTGAAGCAATCCTGCGGTGTTGCGGCCAGCTCACAAGAAAGCGAGTTGAAGAAAGGAGCTCAGGGGCACTGTAATTCACAAACCTGCAGAGTTATAAATGACAGCTATCGTCCAAAAATATATTGAAGTAAGGCTGCCAAGAGGACTTGAAAGCGGGGCAGAATTGCAGGAAACCGATTTCAGGAGGTAGACGGGAATTGCATGTAAAGCATAGGAAAAAAGGCAGAACGTCCACAATGATGCACTTGGCCAAAAAGGGCGTATGCGTTTTTTCCTGAATATATTCAGGAAAAAACGCATACGCCCTTTTTGGCCAACCAAGCAAGCTTGCAAAGGAAATCTGCACTACAATGAAGTCTCACTGCCCCCCGGTCAAAAGGGCCATCTGAAAAAAGTGTAAAATCCAGAAAGGCAGGACAGGCCATGGAGAACTGGGAGCCTTGTTATCCTGATGGGCGGCATGTAAATTGCCAGCAGCCACTCTGGAGAAGTGTATGGTGTTTCATGAAACATCCAAAAAACAAAGCAACAGAGCCTAGGGCACTTCCACTTATGGTCCTATAGCTTAGGGAAATTAAAATCAAAAAGACACAGCCACCCCAAAGTTTGGGACGGCTCTGTTTACAAGAACCTCGTTTACGGTACAAGTTCAATATCACAGAAAGCGAAAAATGGATAAAGAAGTTGTGGTACTTATGTACAATGCAATATCACTCAGCAATGAAATCTATGTCATCAGACCTGTAGCAGCATAATGAGTGGATTCAGGTACGATGATTCTAAATCAAATAAGTCACACAGGGCTTACCTGGTGGCGCAGTGGTTGAGAGTCCGCCTGCCGATGCAGAGGACATGGGTTCGTGCCCCGCTCCGGGAAGATCCCACATGCCGCGGAGCGGCTGGACCTGTGAGCCATGGCCGCTGAGCCTGCGCGTCCGGAGCCTGTGCTCCGCAATGGGAAAGACCACAAAAGTGAGAGGCCCAAGTACCGCAAAAAAAAAAATAAATAAATAAAATAAATAAATAAAAAAATAAAAAAATAAGTCACACAGAAAAAGAAACATCATAAGATATCACTACTACACGGAATGTAAACTTGGTTACACAGGAACTAAATTACTAAACAGAACAGTGTGTCAAATGTAGAAAACCAATTTATGCTTGCTTAAGGGGAAAGGTGAGTTGGGGTGTTGCATACAACAAGAGATTGAAATTAGCACAGATACCGTTCCATAAGCCAAATATATAATAGACAAGTGTTACTCGTTGCTCAACGAAGTGGACTCAACACCCCATATTAAACGCCTAACAATATACCTGACTAGTAAGAATCTTAAAAACTATGGATTTATATGTCTCCGAAAGAGAATCAAGCGTGTGTACAGCGGCATAAACGCAGCAGTGATAGGATTGGTGAGGTTCGGTGAGCAAATGCAGACCCTTTGAAGTCATATTGCATGGTACCCATTCCATGGGTCTCAACTCTCCATGTTTAAGGGATTCTTCCTTCAGCTAAAACATGCATGTGGAACCCAGAGTATGATGCACCGTGTGATCGGAAAACGTGTTCAAATGTGTCTCAGTTTACGTCCCCTGGTACTCGGGTGCAACATTCCAGACGCTTTACTATCACTCTCCCCACTTGGAGAGTCAGTGCCTTTAACCTCCTGTATGGCCCAGTTTGCAATTTCTGCGGAAAATGTACAGGAATAGGGAGAACCAATGAGAAACTAGCTGGAGCTGTCTGGACGGGCAAATTTAACTCTCATTTCCGACCAGAAAGAGGAATTAACCAAAGGCTCAGCATGCCGTGCCGGAACCACACTAGGGCCTGAAGCAATCCTGCGGTGCTGCGGCTAGCTCACAAGAAAGCGAGTTGAAGAAAGGAGCTCAGGGGCACTGTAATTCACAAACCTGCAGAGTTATAAAGGACAGCTATCGTCCAAAAATATATTGAAGTAAGGCTGCCAAGAGGACTTGAAAGCGGGGCAGAATTGCAGGAAACCGATTTCAGGAGGTAGACTGGAATTGCATGTAAAGCATAGGAAAAGAGGCAGAACGTCCACAATGATGCACTTGGCCAAAAAGTGCGTATGCGTATTTTCCTGAATATATTCAGGAAAAAACGCATACGCCCTTTTTGGCCAACCAAGCAAGCTCGCCAAGGAAATCTGCACTACAATGAAGTCTCACTGCCCCCAGGTCAAAAGGGCCATCTGAATAAAGTGTAAAATCCAGAAAGGCAGGACAGGCCATGGAGAACTGGGAGCCTTGTTATGCTGATGGGCGGGATGTAAATTACCAGCAGTCACTCTGGAGAAGTGTATGGTGTTTCCTGAAACATCCAAAAAACAAAGCAACAGAGCCTAGGGCACTTCCACTTATGGTCCTATAGCTTAGGGAAATTAAAATCAAAAAGACACAGCCACCCCAAAGTTTGGGACGGCTCTGTTTACAAGAACCTTGTTCACCGTACAAGTTCTTTATCACAGAAAGCGAAAAATGGATAAAGAAGTTGTGGTACTTATGTACAATGCAATATCACTCAGCAATGAAATCTACGTCATCAGGCACATAGCAGCATAATGAGTGGATTCAGGTACGATGATTCTAAGTGAAATAAGTCACACAGAAAAAGAAACATCATAAGATATCACTACTACATGGAATGTAAACTTGGCTACACAGGAACTAAATTACTAAACAGAACAGAGTGTCAAATGTAGAAAACCAATTTATGCTTGCTTAAGGGGAAAGGTGAGTTGGGGTGCTGCATACAACAAGAGATTGAAATTAGCACAGATACCGTTCCATAAGCCAAATATATAATAGCCAAGTGCTACTCCTTGCTCAACGAAGTGGACTCAACACCCCATATTAAACGCCTAACAATATACCTGTCCAGTAAGAATCTTAAAACCTTTAGATTTATATGTCTCCGAAAGAGAATCAAGCGTGTGTACAGCGGCATAAACGCAGCAGCGATAGGATTGGTGAGGTTCGGTGAGCAAATGCAGACACTTTGAAGTCATATTGCATGGTATCCATTCCATGGGTCTCAACTCTCCAGGTTTAAGGGATTCTTCCTTCAGCTAAAACATGCATGTGGAACCCAGAGTATGATCCACCGTGTGATCGGGAAACGTGTTCAAATGTGTCTCAGTTTTCGTCCCTTGGTACTCGGGTGCAACATTCCAGACGCTTTACTAACACTCTCCCCACTTGGAGAGTCAGTGCCTTTAACCTCCTGTTTGGCCCAGTTTGCAATTTCTGTGGAAAATGAACAGGAATAGGGAGAATCAATGAGAGACTAGGTGGAGGTGTCTGAACGGGAAAATTTAACTCTCATTTCCCACCAGGAAGAGGAATTAACCAAAGGCTCAACATGCCATGCCGGAACCAAACTAGGGCCTGAAGCAATCCTGCGGTGTTGCGGCCAGCTCACAAGAAAGCGAGTTGAAGAAAGGAGCTCAGGGGCACTGTAATTCACAAACCTGCAGAGTTATAAATGACAGCTATCTTCCAAAAATATATTGAAGTAAGGCAGACAAGAGGAGTTGAAAGCGGGGCAGAATTGCAGGAAACCGATTTCAGGAGGTAGACTGGAATTGCATGTAAAGCATAGGAAAAGAGGCAGAACGTCCACAATGATGCACTTGGCCAAAAAGTGCGTATGCGTTTTTTCCTGAATATATTCAGGAAGAAACGCATACGCACTTTTTGGCCAACCAAGCAAGCTTGCAAAGGAAATCTGCACTACAATGAAGTCTCACTGCCCTCCGGTCAAAAGGGCTATCTGAAAAAAGTGTAAAATCCAGAAAGGCAGGACAGGCCTTGGAGAACTGGGAGCCTTGTTATGCTGATGGGCGGGATGTAAATTACCAGCAGTCACTCTGGAGAAGTGTATGGTGTTTCCTGAAACATCCAAAAAACAAAGCAACAGAGCCTAGGGCACTTCCACTTATGGTCCTATAGCTTAGGGAAATTAAAATCAAAAAGACACAGCCACCCCAAAGTTTGGGACGGCTCTGTTTACAAGAACCTTGTTCACCGTACAAGTTCTTTATCACAGAAAGCGAAAAATGGATAAAGAAGTTGTGGTACTTATGTACAATGCAATATCACTCAGCAATGAAATCTATGTCATCAGGCACATAGCAGCATAATGAGTGGATTCAGGTACGATGATTCTAAGTGAAATAAGTCACACAGAAAAAGAAACATCATAAGATATCACTACTACACGGAATGTAAACTTGGCTACACAGGAACTAAATTACTAAACAGAACAGAGTGTCAAATGTAGAAAACCAACTTATGCTTGCTTAAGGGGAAAGGTGAGTTGGGGTGCTGCATACAACAAGAGATTGAAATTAGCACAGATACCGTTCCATAAGCCAAATATATAATAGACAAGTGCTACTCCTTGCTCAACGAAGTGGACTCAACACCCCATATTAAACGCCTAACAATATACCTGACCAGTAAGAATCTTAAAACCTTTAGATTTATATGTCTCCGAAAGAGAATCAAGCGTGTGTACAGCGGCATAAACGCAGCAGCGATAGGATTGGTGAGGTTCGGTGAGCAAATGCAGACACTTTGAAGTCATATTGCATGGTATCCATTCCATGGGTCTCAACTCTCCAGGTTTAAGGGATTCTTCCTTCAGCTAAAACATGCATGTGGAACCCAGAGTATGATCCACCGTGTGATCGGGAAACGTGTTCAAATGTGTCTCAGTTTTCGTCCCCTGGTACTCGGGTGCAACATTCCAGACGCTTTACTAACACTCTCCCCACTTGGAGAGTCAGTGCCTTTAACCTCCTGTTTGGCCCAGTTTGCAATTTCTGTGGAAAATGAACAGGAATAGGGAGAATCAATGAGAGACTAGGTGGAGGTGTCTGAACGGGAAAATTTAACTCTCAATTCCCACCAGGAAGAGGAATTAACCAAAGGCTCAACATGCCATGCCGGAACCAAACTAGGGCCTGAAGCAATCCTGCGGTGTTGCGGCCAGCTCACAAGAAAGCGAGTTGAAGAAAGGAGCTCAGGGGCACTGTAATTCACAAACCTGCAGAGTTATAAATGACAGCTATCTTCCAAAAATATATTGAAGTAAGGCAGACAAGAGGAGTTGAAAGTGGGGCAGAATTGCAGGAAACCGATTTCAGGAGGTAGACGGGAATTGCATGTAAAGCATAGGAAAAGAGGCAGAACGTCCACAATGATGCACTTGGCCAAAAAGTGCGTATGCGTTTTTTCCTGAATATATTCAGGAAGAAACGCATACGCACTTTTTGGCCAACCAAGCAAGCTTGCAAAGGAAATCTGCACTACAATGAATTCTCACTGCCCTCCGGTCAAAAGGGCTATCTGAAAAAAGTGTAAAATCCAGAAAGGCAGGACAGGCCATGGAGAACTGGGAGCCTTGTTATGCTGGTGGGCGGGATGTAAATTTCCAACAGCCACTCTGGAGAAGTGTATGGTGTTTCCTGAAACATCTAAAAAACAAAGCAACAGAGCCTAGGGCACTTCCACTTATGGTCCTATAGCTTAGGGAAATTAAAATCAAAAAGACACAGCCACCCCAAAGTTTGGGCCGGCTCTGTTTACAAGAACCTCGTTTACGGTACAAGTTCAATATCACAGAAAGCGAAAAATGGATAAAGAAGTTGTGGTACTTACGTACAATGCAATATCACTCAGCAATGAATCTATGTCATCAGGCCCGTAGCAGCATAATGAGTGGATGCAGGTACGATGATTCTAAGTGAAATAAGTCACACAGAAAAAGAAACATCATAAGGTATCACTACTACACGGAATGTAAACTTGGCTACACAGGAACTGAATTACAAAACAGAACAGGGTCTCAAATGTAGAAAACCAACTTATGCTTGCTTAAGGGGAAAGGTGAGTTGGGGTGCTGCATAAAACCAGAGATTGAAATTAGCACAGATACCGTTCCATAAGCCAAATATGTAATAGACAAGAGCTACTCCTTGCTCAACGCAGTGGACTCAACACCCCATATTAAACGCCTAAGAATATACCTGACTAGAAATAATCTTAAAACCTATGGATTTATATGTCTCCGAAAGAGAATCAAGCGTGTGTACGGTGGCATAAACGCAGCAGTGATAGGATTGGTGAGGTTCGGTGAGCAAATGGAGACCCTTTGAAGTCATATTGCATGGTACCCATTCCATGGGTCTCAACTCTCCAGGTTTAAGGGATTCTTCCTTCAGCTAAAACATGCATGTGGAACCCAGATTATGATCCAACGTGTGATCGGGAAACGTGTTCAAATGTGTCTCGTTTTCGTCCCTGGTACTCGTGTGCAACATTCCAGATGCTTTACTAACACTCTCCCCACTTGGAGAGTCAGTGCCTTTAACCTCCTGTTTGGCCCAGTTTGTAATTTCTGTGGAAAATGAACAGGAATAGGGAGAACAAAAGAGAGAATAGCTGGAGGCGTCTGGACGGGCAAATTTAACTCTCATTTCCCACCAGGAAGAGGAATTAACCAAAGGCTCAGCGTGCCGTGCCGGAACTACACTAGGGCCTGAAGCAATCCTGCGGTGTTGCGGCCAGCTCACAAGAAAACGAGTTGAAGAAACGAGCTCAGGGGCACTGTAATTCACAAACCTGCAGAGTTATAAATGACAGCTATCGTTCAAAAATATATTGAAGTAAGGCTGCCAAGATGACTTGAAAGCGGGGCAGAATTGCAGGAAATCGATTTCAGGAGGTACACTGGAATTGCATGTAAAGCATAGGAAAAGAGGCAGAACGTCCACAATGATGCACTTGGCCAAAAAGGGCGTATGCGTTTTTTCCTGAATATATTCAGGAAAAAACGCATACGCCCTTTTTGGCCAACCAAGCAAGATTGCAAAGGATATCTGCACTACAATGAAGTCTCACTGCCCCCCGGTCAAAAGGGCCATCTGAAAAAAGTGTAAAATCTAGAAAGGCAGGACAGGCCATGGAGAACTGGGAGCCTTGTTATGCTGATGGGCGGGATGTAAATTGCCAACAGCCACTCTGGAGAAGTGTATGGTGTTTCCTGAAACATCTAAAAAACAAAGCAACAGAGCCTAGGGCACTTCCACTTATGGTCCTATAGCTTAGGGAAATTAAAATCAAAAAGACACAGTCACCCCAAAGTTTGGGACGGCTCTGTTTACAAGAACCTCGTTTACGGTACAAGTTCAATATCACAGAAAGCGAAAAATGGATAAAGAAGTTGTGGTACTTACGTACAATGCAATATCACTCAGCAATGAAATCTATGTCATCAGGCCCGTAGCAGCATAATGAGTGGATTCAGGTATGATGATTCTAAGTGAAATAAGTCACACAGAAAAAGAAACACCATAAGATATCACTACTACACGGAAGGTAAACTTGGCTACACAAGAACTGATTTACAAAACAGAACAGGGTCTCAAATGTAGAAAACCTACTTATGCTTGCTTGAGGGGAAAGGTGAGTTGGGGTGCTGCATGAAACCAGAGATTGAAATTAGCACAGATACCGTTCCATAAGCCAAATATGTAATAGACAAGAGCTACTCCTTGCTCAACGAAGTGGACTCAACACCCCATATTAAACGCCTAAGAATATACCTGACTAGTAAGAATATTAAAACCTACCGATTAATATGTCTCTGAAAGAGAATCAAGCGTGTGTACGGCAGCATAAACGCAGCAGTGATAGGATTGGTGAGGTTCGGTGAGCAAATACAGACCCTTTGAAGTCATATTGCATGGTACCCATTCCATGGGTCTCAACTCTCCATGTTTAAGGGATTCTTCCTTCAGCTAAAACATGCATGTGGAACCCAGAGTATGATCCACTGTGTGATCGGAAAACGTGTTCAAATGTGTCTCAGTTTACGTCCCCTGGTACTCGGGTGCAACATTCCAGACGCTTTACTAACACTCTCCCCACTTGGAGAGTCAGTGCCTTTAACCTCCTGTTTGGCCCAGTTTGCAATTTCTGTGGAAAATGAACAGGAATAGGGAGAACCAATGAGAGACTAGCTGGAGCTGTCTGGACGGGCAAATTTAACTCTCATTTCCCACCAGGAAGAGGAATTAACCAAAGGCTCAGCATGCCGTGCCGGAAACAAACTACGGCCTGAAGCAATCCTGCGGTGTTGCGGCCAGCTCACAAGAAAGCGAGTTGAAGAAAGGAGCTCAGGGGCACTGTAATTCACAAACCTGCAGAGTTATAAATGACAGCTATCTTCCAAAAATATATTGAAGCAAGGCAGCCAAGAGGAGTTGAAAGCGGGGCAGAATTGCAGGAAACCGATTTCAGGAGGTAGACTGGAATTGCATGTAAAGCATAGGAAAAGAGGCAGAACGTCCACAATGATGCACTTGGCCAAAAAGGGCGTATGCGTTTTTTCCTGAATATATTCAGGAAAAAACGCATACGCCCTTTTTGGCCAACCAAGCAAGCTTGCAAAGGAAATCTGCACTACAATGAAGTCTCACTGCCCCCCGGTCAAAAGGGCCATCTGAAAAAAGTGTAAAATCCAGAAAGGCAGGACAGGCCATGGAGAACTGGGAGCCTTGTTATGCTGATGGGCGGCATGTAAATTGCCAGCAGCCACTCTGGAGAAGTGTATGGTGTTTCCTGAAACATCCAAAAAACAAAGCAACAGAGCCTAGGGCACTTCCACTTATGGTCCTATAGCTTAGGGAAATTAAAATCAAAAAGACACAGCCACCCCAAGTTTGGGACGGCTGTGTTTACAAGAACCTCGTTTACGGTACAAGTTCAATATCACAGAAAGCGAAAAATGGATAAAGAAGTTGTGGTACTTACGTACAAGGCAATATCACTCAGCAATGAAATCTATGTCATCAGGCCTGTAGCAGCATAATGAGTGGATTCAGGTACGATGATTCTAAGTGAAATAAGTCACACAGGGCTTACCTGGTGGCGCAGTGGTTGAGAGTCCGCCTGCCGATGCAGAGGACATGGGTTCGTGCCCCGCTCCGGGAAGATCCCACATGCCGCGGAGCGGCTGGGCCTGTGAGCCATGGTCGCTGAGCCTGCGCGTCCGGAGCCTGTGCTCCGCAATGGGAAAGACCACAACAGTGAGAGGCCCACGTACCGCAAAAAAAAAAAAATAAAAAATAAAATAAATAAAAAAATAAGTCACACAGAAAAAGAAACATCATAAGATATCACTACTACACGGAATGTAAACTTGGCTACACAGGAACTAAATTACTAAACAGAACAGAGTGTCAAATGTAGAAAACCAACTTATGCTTGCTTAAGGGGAAAGGTGAGTTGGGGTGCTGCATACAACAAGAGATTGAAATTAGCACAGATACCGTTCCATAAGCCAAATATATAATAGACAAGTGCTACTCCTTGCTCAACGAAGTGGACTCAACACCCCATATTAAACGCCTAACAATATACCTGACCAGTAAGAATCTTAAAACCTTTAGATTTATATGTCTCCGAAAGAGAATCAAGCGTGTGTACAGCGGCATAAACGCAGCAGCGATAGGATTGGTGAGGTTCGGTGAGCAAATGCAGACACTTTGAAGTCATATTGCATGGTATCCATTCCATGGGTCTCAACTCTCCAGGTTTAAGGGATTCTTCCTTCAGCTAAAACATGCATGTGGAACCCAGAGTATGATCCACCGTGTGATCGGGAAACGTGTTCAAATGTGTCTCAGTTTTCGTCCCCTGGTACTCGGGTGCAACATTCCAGACGCTTTACTAACACTCTCCCCACTTGGAGAGTCAGTGCCTTTAACCTCCTGTTTGGCCCAGTTTGCAATTTCTGTGGAAAATGAACAGGAATAGGGAGAATCAATGAGAGACTAGGTGGAGGTGTCTGAACGGGAAAATTTAACTCTCAATTCCCACCAGGAAGAGGAATTAACCAAAGGCTCAACATGCCATGCCGGAACCAAACTAGGGCCTGAAGCAATCCTGCGGTGTTGCGGCCAGCTCACAAGAAAGCGAGTTGAAGAAAGGAGCTCAGGGGCACTGTAATTCACAAACCTGCAGAGTTATAAATGACAGCTATCTTCCAAAAATATATTGAAGTAAGGCAGACAAGAGGAGTTGAAAGCGGGGCAGAATTGCAGGAAACCGATTTCAGGAGGTAGACGGGAATTGCATGTAAAGCATAGGAAAAGAGGCAGAACGTCCACAATGATGCACTTGGCCAAAAAGTGCGTATGCGTTTTTTCCTGAATATATTCAGGAAGAAACGCATACGCACTTTTTGGCCAACCAAGCAAGCTTGCAAAGGAAATCTGCACTACAATGAAGTCTCACTGCCCTCCGGTCAAAAGGGCTATCTGAAAAAAGTGTAAAATCCAGAAAGGCAGGACAGGCCATGGAGAACTGGGAGCCTTGTTGTGCTGGTGGGCGGGATGTAAATTTCCAACAGCCACTCTGGAGAAGTGTATGGTGTTTCCTGAAACATCTAAAAAACAAAGCAACAGAGCCTAGGGCACTTCCACTTATGGTCCTATAGCTTAGGGAAATTAAAATCAAAAAGACACAGCCACCCCAAAGTTTGGGCCGGCTCTGTTTACAAGAACCTCGTTTACGGTACAAGTTCAATATCACAGAAAGCGAAAAATGGATAAAGAAGTTGTGGTACTTACGTACAATGCAATAACACTCAGCAATGAATCTATGTCATCAGGCCCGTAGCAGCATAATGAGTGGATGCAGGTACGATGATTCTAAGTGAAATAAGTCACACAGAAAAAGAAACATCATAAGGTATCACTACTACACGGAATGTAAACTTGGCTACACAGGAACTGAATTACAAAACAGAACAGGGTCTCAAATGTAGAAAACCAACTTATGCTTGCTTAAGGGGAAAGGTGAGTTGGGGTGCTGCATAAAACCAGAGATTGAAATTAGCACAGATACCGTTCCATAAGCCAAATATGTAATAGACAAGAGCTACTCCTTGCTCAACGCAGTGGACTCAACACCCCATATTAAACGCCTAAGAATATACCTGACTAGAAATAATCTTAAAACCTACGGATTTATATGTCTCCGAAAGAGAATCAAGCGTCTGTACGGCGGCATAAACGCAGCAGTGATAGGATTGGTGAGGTTCGGTGAGCAAATGCAGACCCTTTGAAGTCATACTGCATGGTACCATTCCATGGGTCTCAACTCTCCAGGTTTAAGGGATTCTTCCTTCAGCTGAAACATGCATGTGGAACACAGAGTATGATCCACCGTGTGATCAGGAAACGTGTTCAAATGTGTCTCAGTTTTCGTCCCCTGGTACTCGGGTGCAACATTCAAGACGCTTTACTAACACTCTCCCCACTTGGAGAGTCAGTGTCTTTAAACTCCTGTTTGGCCCAGTTTGCAATTTCTGCGGAAACTGTACAGGAATAGGGAGAACCAATGAGAGACTAGCTGGAGGTGTGTGGACGGGCAAATTTAACTCTCATTTCCCACCAGGAAGAGGAATTAACCAAAGGCTCAGCGTGCCGTGCCGGAACCACACTAGGGCCTGAAGCAATCCTGCGGTGTTGCGGCCAGCTCACAAGAAAGCGAGTTGAAGAAAGGAGCTCAGGGGCACTGTAATTCACAAACCTGCAGAGTTATAAATGACAGCTATCGTCCAAAAATATATTGAAGTAAGGCTGCCAAGAGGACTTGAAAGCGGGGCAGAATTGCAGGAAACCGATTTCAGGAGGTAGACGGGAATTGCATGTAAAGCATAGGAAAAGAGGCAGAACGTCCACAATGATGCACTTGGCCAAAAAGGGCGTATGCGTTTTTTCCTGAATATATTCAGGAAAAAACGCATACGCACTTTTTGGCCAACCAAGCAAGCTTGCAAAGGAAATCTGCACTACAATGAAGTCTCACTGCCCCCCGTTCAAAAGGGACATCTGAAAAAAGTGTAAAATCCAGAAAGGCAGGACAGGCCATGGAGAACTGGGAGCCTTGTTATGCTGGTGGGCGTGATGTAAATTGCCAACAGCCACTCTGGAGATGTGTATGGTGTTTCCTGAAACATCCAAAAAGCAAAGCAACAGAGCCTAGGGCACTTCCACTTATGGTCCTATAGCTTAGGGAAATTAAAATCAAAAGACACAGCCACCCCAAAGTTTCGGACAGCTCTGTTTACAAGAACCTCGTTTACGGTACAAGTTCAATATCACAGAAAGCGAAAAATGGATAAAGAAGTTGTGGTACTTACGTACAATGCAATATCACTCAGCAATGAAATCTATGTCATCAGGCCCGTAGCAGCATAATGAGTGGATGCAGGTACGATGATTCTAAGTGAAATAAGTCACACAGAAAAAGAAACACCATAAGATATCACTACTACACGGAAGGTAAACTTGGCTACACAAGAACTGAATTACAAAACAGAACAGGGTCTCAAATGTAGAAAACCAACTTATGCTTGCTTGAGGGGAAAGGTGAGTTGGGGTGCTGCATGAAACCAGAGATTGAAATTAGCACAGATTCCGTTCCATAAGCCAAATATGTAATAGACAAGAGCTACTCCTTGCTCAACGAAGTGGACTCAACACCCCATATTAAACGCCTAAGAATATACCTGACTAGTAAGAATCTTAAAACCTAAGGATTTATATGTCTCCGAAAGAGAATCAAGCGTGTGTACAGCGGCATAAACGCAGCAGTGATAGGATTGGTGAGGTTCGGTGAGCAAATGTAGACCCTTTGAAGTCATACTGCATGGTACCCATTCCATGAGTCTCAACTCTCCAGGTTTAAGGGATTCTTCCTTCAGCTGAAACATGCATGTGGAACACAGAGTATGATCCACCGTGTGATCAGGAAACGTGTTCAAATGTGTCTCAGTTTTCGTCCCCTGGTACTCGGGTGCAACATTCAAGACGCTTTACTAACACTCTCCCCACTTGGAGAGTCAGTGCCTTTAAACTCCTGTTTGGCCCAGTTTGCAATTTCTGCGGAAAATGTACAGGAATAGGGAGAACCAATGAGAAACTAGCTGGAGGTGTCTGGACGGGCAAATTTAACTCTCATTTCCCACCAGAAAGAGGAATTAACCAAAGGCTCAGCATGCCGTGCCGGAACCACACTAGGGCCTGAAGCAATCCTGCGGTGTTGCGGCAAGCTCACAAGAAAGCGAGTTGAAGAAAGGAGCTCAGGGGCACTGTAATTCACAAACCTGCAGAGTTATAAATGACAGCTATCGTCCAAAAATATATTGAAGTAAGGTTGCCAAGAGGACTTGAAAGCGGGGCAGAATTGCAGGAAATCGATTTCAGGAGGTACACTGGAATTGCATGTAAAGCATAGAAAAGAGGCAGAACGTCCACAATGATGCACTTGGCCAAAAAGGGCGTATGCGTTTTTTCCTGAATATATTCAGGAAAAAACGCATACGCACTTTTTGGCCAACCAAGCAATCTTGCAAAGGATATCTGCACTACAATGAAGTCTCACTGCCCCCCGGTCAAAAGGGCCATCTGAAAAAAGTGTAAAATCCAGAAAGGCAGGACAGGCCATGGAGAACTGGGAGCCTTGTTATGCTGAAGGGCGGGATGTAATTTGCCAACAGCCACTCTGGAGAAGTGTATGGTGTTTCCTGAAACATCTAAAAAACAAAGCAACAGAGCCTAGGGCACTTCCACTTATGGTCCTATAGCTTAGGGAAATTAAAATCAAAAAGACACGGTCACCCCAAAGTTTGAGACGGCTCTGTTTACAAGAACCTCGTTTACGGTACAAGTTCAATATCACAGAAAGGGAAAAATGGATAAAGAAGTTGTGGTACTTACGTACAATGCAATATCACTCAGCAATGAAATCTATGTCATCAGGCCCGTAGCAGCATAATGAGTGGATTCAGGTATGATGATTCTAAGTGAAATAAGTCACACAGAAAAAGAAACACCATAAGATATCACTACTACACGGAAGGTAAACTTGGCTACACAAGAACTGAATTACAAAACAGAACAGGGTCTCAAATGTAGAAAACCAACTTATGCTTGCTTGAGGGGAAAGGTGAGTTGGGGTGCTGCATGAAACCAGAGACTGAAATTAGCACAGATACCGTTCCATAAGCCAAATATGTAATAGACAAGAGCTACTCCTTGCTCAACGAAGTGGACTCAACACCCCATATTAAACGCCTAAGAATATACCTGACTAGTAAGAATATTAAAACCTACCGATTTATATGTCTCCGAAAGAGAATCAAGCATGTGTACAGCAGCATAAACGCAGCAGTGATAGGATTGGTGAGGTTCAGTGAGCAAATGCAGACCCTTTGAAGTCATATTGCATGGTACCCATTCCATGGGTCTCAACTCTCCAAGTTTAAGGGATTCTTCCTTCAGCTAAAACATGCATGTGGAACACAGAGTATGATCCACCGTGTGATCAGGAAACGTGTTCAAATGTGTCTCAGTTTTCGTCCCCTGGTACTCGGGTGCAACACTCCAGACGCTTTACTAACACTCTCCCCACTTGGAGAGTCAGTGCCTTTAACCTCCTGTATGGTCCAGTTTGCAATTTCTGCGGAAAATGTACAGGAATAGGGAGAACCAATGATAAACTAGCTGGAGGTGTCTGGACGGGCAAATTTAACTCTCATTTCCCACCAGGAAGAGGAATTAAGCAAAGAATCAGCGTGCCGTGCCGGATCCACACTAGGGCCTCAAGCAATCCTGCGGTGTTGCGGCCAGCTCAGAAAAAAGCGAGTTGAAGAAAGGAGCTCAGGGGCACTGTAATTCACAAACCTGCAGAGTTATAAATGACAGCTATCGTCCAAAAATATATTGAAGTAAGGCTGCCAAGAGGACTTGAAATTGGTGCAGAATTGCAGGAAACCGATTTCAGGAGGTAGACTGGAATTGCATGTAAAGCATAGGAAAAGAGGCAGAACATCCACAACGATGCACTTGGCCAAAAAGGGCGTATGCGTTTTTTCCTGAATATATTCAGGAAAAAACGCATACGCCCTTTTTGGCCAACCAAGAAAGCTTGCAAAGGAAATCTGCACTACAATGAAGTCTCACTGCCGCCCAGTCAAAACGGCCATCTGAAAAATGTGTAAAATCCAGAAAGGCAGGACAGGCCATGGAGAACTGGGAGCCTTGTTATGCTGGTGGGCGTGATGTAAATTGCCAACAGCCAATCTGGAGAAGTGTATGGTGTTTCCTGAAACATCTAAAAAACAAAGCAACAGAGCCTAGGGCACTTCCACTTATGGTCCTATAGCTTAGGGAAATTAAAATCAAAAAGACACAGCCACCCCAAAGTTTGGGACGGCTCTGTTTACAAGAACCTCGTTTACGGTACAAGTTCAATATCACAGAAAGCAAAAAATGGATAAAGAAGTTGTGGTACTTACGTACAATGCAATATCACTCAGCAATGAAATCTATGTCATCAGGCCCGTAGCAGCATAATGAGTGGATGCAGGTATGATGAGTCTAAGTGAAATAAGTCACACAGAAAAAGAAACATCATAAGATATCACTACTACACGGAATGTAAACTTGGCTACACAGGAACTGAATTACAAAACAGAACAGGGTCTCAAATGTAGAAAACCAACTTATGCTTGCTTAAGGGGAAAGGTGAGTTGGGGTGCTGCATGAAACCAGAGATTGAAATGAGCACAGATACCGTTCCATAAGCCAAATATGCAATAGACAAGAGCTATTCCTTGCTGAACGAAGTGGCCTCAACACCCCATATTAAACGCTTAAGAATACACCTGACTAGAAATAATCTTAAAACCTATGGATTTATGTCTCCGAAAGAGAATCAAGCGTGTGTACAGCGGCATAAACGCAGCAGTGATAGGATTGGTGAGGTTCGGTGAGCAAATGCAGACCCTTTGAAGTCATATTGCATGGTACCCATTCCATGGGTCTCAACTCTCCAGGTTTAAGGGATTCTTCCTTCAGCTAAAACATGCATGTGGAACCCAGAGTATGATCCACCGTGTGATCAGGAAACGTGTTCAAATGTGTCTCAGTTTTCGTCCCCTGGTACTCGGGTGCAACACTCCAGACGCTTTACTAACACTCTCTCCACTTGGAGAGTCAGTGCCTTTAACCTCCTGTATGGCCCAGTTTGCAATTTCTGCGGAAAATGTACAGGAATAGGGAGAACCAATGATAAACTAACTGGAGGTGTCTGGACGGGCAAATTTAACTCTCATTTCCCACCAGGAAGAGGAATTAACCAAAGGCTCAGCGTGCCGTGCCGGAACTACACTAGGGCCTGAAGCAATCCTGTGGTGTTGCGGCCAGCTCACAAGAAAACGAGTTGAAGAAACGAGCTCAAGGGCACTGTAATTCACAAACCTGCAGAGTTATAAATGACAGCTATCGTTCAAAAATATATTGAAGTAAGGCTGCCAAGATGACTTGAAAGCGGGGCAGAATTGCAGGAAACCGATTTCAGGAGGTACACTGGAATTGCATGTAAAGCATAGGAAAAGAGGCAGAACGTCCACAATGATGCACTTGGCCAAAAAGGGCGTATGCGTTTTTTCCTGAATATATTCAGGAAAAAACGCATACGCCCTTTTTGGCCAACCAAGCAAGCTTGCAAAGGAAATCTGCACTACAATGAAGTCTCACTGCCCCCCGGTCAAAAGGGCTATCTGAAAAAAGTGTAAAATCCAGAAAGGCAGGACAGGCCATGGAGAACTGGGAGCCTTGTTATGCTGGTGGGCGGGATGTAAATTTCCAACAGCCACTCTGGAGAAGTGTATGGTGTTTCCTGAAACATCTAAAAAACAAAGCAACAGAGCCTAGGGCACTTCCACTTATGGTCCTATAGCTTAGGGAAATTAAAATCAAAAAGACACAGCCACCCCAAAGTTTGGGCCGGGTCTGTTTACAAGAACCTCGTTTACGGTACAAGTTCAATATCACAGAAAGCGAAAAATGGATAAAGAAGTTGTGGTACTTACGTACAATGCAATATCACTCAGCAATGAATCTATGTCATCAGGCCCGTAGCAGCATAATGAGTGGATGCAGGTACGATGATTCTAAGTGAAATAAGTCACACAGAAAAAGAAACATCATAAGGTATCACTACTACACGGAATGTAAACTTGGCTACACAGGAACTGAATTACAAAACAGAACAGGGTCTCAAATGTAGAAAACCAACTTATGCTTGCTTAAGGGGAAAGGTGAGTTGGGGTGCTGCATAAAACCAGAGATTGAAATTAGCACAGATACCGTTCCATAAGCCAAATATGTAATAGACAAGAGCTACTCCTTGCTCAACGCAGTGGACTCAACACCCCATATTAAACGCCTAAGAATATACCTGACTATAAATAATCTTAAAACCTATGGATTTATATGTCTCCGAAAGAGAATCAAGCGTCTGTACGGCGGCATAAACGCAGCAGTGATAGGATTGGTGAGGTTCGGTGAGCAAATGCAGACCCTTTGAAGTCATACTGCATGGTACCCATTCCATGGGTCTCAACTCTCCAGGTTTAAGGGATTCTTCTTTCAGCTGAAACATGCATGTGGAACACAGAGTATGATCCACCGTGTGATCAGGAAACGTGTTCAAATGTGTCTCAGTTTTCGTCCCCTGGTACTCGGGTGCAACATTCAAGACGCTTTACTAACACTCTCCCCACTTGGAGAGTCAGTGTCTTTAAACTCCTGTTTGGCCCAGTTTGCAATTTCTGCGGAAACTGTACAGGAATAGGGAGAACCAATGAGAGACTAGCTGGAGGTGTGTGGACGGGCCAATTTTACTCTCATTTCCCACCAGGAAGAGGAATTAACCAAAGGCTCAGCGTGCCGTGCCGGAACCACACTAGGGCCTGAAGCAATCCTGCGGTGTTGCGGCCAGCTCACAAGAAAGCGAGTTGAAGAAAGGAGCTCAGGGGCACTGTAATTCACAAACCTGCAGAGTTATAAAGGACAGCTATCGTCCAAAAATATATTGAAGTAAGGCTGCCAAGAGGACTTGAAAGCGGGGCAGAATTGCAGGAAACCGATTTCAGGAGGTAGACGGGAATTGCATGTAAAGCATAGGAAAAGAGACAGAACGTCCACAATGATGCACTTGGCCAAAAAGGGCGTATGCGTTTTTTCCTGAATATATTCAGGAAAAAACGCATACGCCCTTTTTGGCCAACCAAACAAGCTTGCAAAGGAAATCTGCACTACAATGATGTCTCACTGCCCCCCGGTCAAAAGGGCCATCTGAAAAAAGTGTAAAATCCAGAAAGGCAGGACAGGCCATGGAGAACTGGGAGCCTTGTTATGCTGGTGGGCGGGATGTAAATTGCCAACAGCCACTCTGGAGAAGTGTATGGTGTTTCCTGAAACATCGAAAAAACAAAGCAACAGAGCCTAGGGCACTTCCACTTATGGTCCTATAGCTTAGGGAAATTAAAATCAAAAAGACACAGCCACCCCAAAGTTTGGGACGGCTCTGTTTACAAGAACCTCATTTACGGTACAAGTTCAATATCACAGAAAGCAAAAAATGGATAAAGAAGTTGTGGTACTTACGTACAATGCAGTATCACTCAGCAATGAAATCTATGTCATCAGGCCCGTAGCAGCATAATGAGTGGATGCAGGTATGATGAGTCTAAGTGAAATAAGTCACACAGAAAAAGAAACATCATAAGATATCACTACTACACGGAATGTAAACTTGGCTACACAGGAACTGAATTACAAAACAGAACAGGGTCTCAAATGTAGAAAACCAACTTATGCTTGCTTAAGGGGAAAGGTGAGTTGGGGTGCTGCATAAAACCAGAGATTGAAATTAGCACAGATACCGTTCCATAAGCCAAATATGTAATAAACAAGAGCTACTCCTTGCTCAACGAAGTGGACTCAACACCCCATATTAAACGCTTAAGAATACACCTGACTAGAAATAATCTTAAAAACTACGGATTTATATGTCTCCGAAAGAGAATCAAGCGTGTGTACAGTGGCATAAACGCAGCAGTGTTAGGATTGGTGAGGTTCAGTGAGCAAATGCAGACCCTTTGAAGTCATATTGCATGGTACCCATTCCATGGGTCTCAACTCTCCAAGTTTAAGGGATTCTTCCTTCAGCTAAAACATGCATGTGGAACACAGAGTATGATCCACCGTGTGATCAGGAAACGTGTTCAAATATGTCTCAGTTTTCGTCCCCTGGTACTTGGGTGCAACACTCCAGACGCTTTACTAACACTCTCCCCACTTGGAGAGTCAGTGCCTTTAACCTCCTGTATGGCCCAGTTTGCAATTTCTGCGGAAAATGTACAGGAATAGGGAGAACCAATGAGAAACTAGCTGGAGGTGTCTGGACGGGCAAATTTAACTCTCATTTCCGACCAGAAAGAGGAATTAACCAAAGGCTCAGCATGCCGTGCCGGAACCACACTAGGGCCTGAAGCAATCCTGAGGTATTGCGGCCAGCTCACAAGAAAGCGAGTTGAAGAAAGGAGCTCAGGGGCACTGTAATTCACAAACCTGCAGAGTTATAAATGACAGCTATCGTCCAAAAATATATTGAAGTAAGGCTGCCAAGAGGACTTGAAAGCGGGGCAGAATTGCAGGAAATGGATTTCAGGAGGTAGACGGGAATTGCATGTAAAGCATAGGAAAAGAGGCAGAACGTCCACAATGATGCACATGGCCAAAAAGGGCGTATGTGTTCTTTCCTGAATATATTCAGGAAAAAACGCATACGCCCTTTTTGGCCAACCAAGCAGGCTTGCAAAGGAAATCTACACTACAATGAAGTCTCACTGCCCCCTGGTCAAAAGGGCCATCTGAAAAAAGTGTAAAATCCAGAAAGGCAGGACAGGCCATGGAGAACTGGGAGCCTTGTTATGCTGATGGGCGGGATGTAAATTGCCAACAGCCACTCTGGAGAAGTGTATGGTGTTTCCTGAAACATCTAAAAAACAAGCAACAGAGCCTAGGGCACTTCCACTTATGGTCCTATAGCTTAGGGAAATTAAAATCAAAAAGACACAGTCACCCCAAAGTTTGGGACGGCTCTGTTTACAAGAACCTCGTTTACTGTACAAGTTCAATATCACAGAAAGCGAAAAATGGATAAAGAAGTTGTGGTACTTACGTACAATGCAATATCACTCAGCAATGAAATCTATGTCATCAGGCCCGTAGCAGCATAATGAGTGGATTCAGGTACGATGATTCTAAGTGAAATAAGTCACAGAGAAAAAGAAACATCATAAGATATCACCAATACACGGAATGTAAACTTGGCTACACAGGAACTGAATTACAAAACAGAACAGGGTCTCAAATGTAGAAAACCAACTTATGCTTGCTTAAGGGGAAAGGTGAGTTGGGGTGCTGCATGAAACCAGAGATTGAAATTAGCACAGATACCGTTCCATAAGCCAAATATGCAATAGACAAGAGCTACTCCTTGCTGAACGAAGTGGACTCAACACCCCATATTAAACGCCTAAGAATATACCTGACTAGAAATAATCTTAAAACCTACGGATTTATATGTCTCCGAAAGAGAATCAAGCGTGTGTACAGCGGCATAAACGCAGCAGTGATAGGATTGGTGAGGTTCGGTGAGCAAATGCAGACCCTTTGAAGTCATATTGCATGGTACCCATTCCATGCGTCTCAACTCTCCAGGTTTAAGGGATTCTTCCTTCAGCTAAAACATGCATGTGGAACCCAGAGTACGATCCACCGTGTGATCGGAAAACGTGTTCAAATATGTCATAGTTTTCGTCCCCTGGTACTCGGGTGCAACATTCCAGACGCTTTACTAACACTCTCCCCACTTGGAGAGTCAGTGCCTTTAAACTCCTGTTTGGCCCAGTTTGCAATTTCTGTGGAAAATGAACAGGAATAGGGAGAACCAATGAGAGACTAGCTGGAAGTGTCTGGACGTGCAAATTTAACTCTCATTTCCAACCAGGAAGAGGAATTAACCAAAGGCTCAGCATGCCGTGCCGGATCCAAACTAGGGCCTGAAGCAATCCTGCGGTGTTGCGGCCAGCTCACAAGAAAGCGAGTTGAAGAAAGGAGCTCAGGGGCACTGTAATTCACAAACCTGCAGAGTTTAAATGACAGCTATCTTCCAAAAATATATTGAAGTAAGTCTGCCAAGAGGAGTTGAATGCGGGGCAGAATTGTAGGAAACCGATTTCAGGAAGTAGACTGGAATTGCATGTAAAGCATAGTAAAAGAGGCACAACGTCCACAATGATGCACTTGGCCAAAAAGGGCGTATGCGTTTTTTCCTGAATATATACAGGAAAAAAAGCATACGCCCTTTTTGGCCAAACAAGCAAGCTTGCAAAGGAAATCTGCACTACAATGAAGTCTCACTGCCCCCCTGTCAAAAGGGCTATCTGTAAAAAGTGTAAAATCCAGAAAGGCAGGACAGGCCATGGAGAAATGGGAGCCTTGTTATGCTGATGGGTGGGATGTAAATTGCCAGCAGCCACTCTGGAGAAGTGTATGGTGTTTCCTGAAACATCCAAAAAACAAAGCAACAGAGCCTAGGGCACTTCCACTTATGGTCCTATAGCTTAGGGAAATTAAAATCAAAAAGACACAGCCACCCCAAAGTTTGGGCCGGCTCTGTTTACAAGAACCTCGTTTACGGTACAAGTTCAATATCACAGAAAGCGAAAAATGGATAAAGAAGTTGTGGTACTTACGTACAATGCAATATCACTCAGCAATGAAATCTATGTCATCAGGCCCGTAGAAGCATAATGAGTGGATTCAGGTACGATGATTCTAAGTGAAATAAGTCACACAGAAAAAGAAACATCATAAGATATCACTACTACACGGAATGTAAACTTGGCTACACAGGAACTGAATTACAAAACAGAACACTGTCTCAGATGTAGAAACCCAACTTATGCTTGCTTAAGGGGAAAGGTGAGTTGGGGTGCGGCATAAAACCAGAGATTGAAATTAGCACAGATACCGTTCCATAAGCCAAATATGTAATAGACAAGAGCTACTCCTTGCTCAACGAAGTGGACCCAACACCCCATATTAAACGCCTAAGAATATACCTGACTAGTAAGAATCTTAAAACCTATGGATTTATATGTCTCCGAAAGAGAATCAAGCGTGTGTACAGCGGCATAAACGCAGCAGTGATAGGATTGGTGAGGTTTGGTGAGCAAATGCAGACCCTTTGAAGTCATATTGCATGGTACCCATTCCATGGGTCTCAACTCTCCATGTTTAAGGGATTCTTCCTTCAGCTAAAACATGCATGTGGAACCCAGAGTACGATCCACCGTGTGATCGGAAAACGTATTCAAATGTGTCTCAGTTTTCATCCCCTGGTACTCGGGTGCAACATTCAAGACGCTTTACTAACACTCTCCCCACTTGGAGAGTCAGTGCCTTTAACCTCCTGTTTGGCCCAGTTTGCAATTTCTGTGGAAAATGAACAGGAATAGGGAGAACCAATGAGAGACTAGCTGGAGCTGTCTGGACGGGCAAATTTAACTCTCATTTCCCACCAGGAAGAGGAATTAACCAAAGGCTCAGCATGCCATGCCAGAACCAAACTAGGGCCTGAAGCGATTCTGAGGTGTTGCGGCCAGCTCACAAGAAAGCGAGTTGAAGAAAGGAGCTCAGGGGTACTGTAATTCACAAACCTGCAGAGTTATAAATGACAGCTATATTCCAAAAATATATTGAAGTAAGGCTGCCAAGAGGAGTTGAATGCGGGGCAGAATTGCAGGAAACTGATTTCAGGAGGTAGACTGGAATTGCATGTAAAGCATAGGAAAAGAGGCACAACGTCCACAATGATGCACTTGGCCAAAAAGGGCGTATGCGTTTTTTCCTGAATATATTCAGGAAAAAACGCATACGCCCTTTTTGGCCAACCAAGCAAGCTTGCAAAGGAAATCTGCACTCCAATGAAGTCTCACTGCCCCCCGGTCAAAAGGGCAATCTGAAAAAAGTGTAAAATCCAGAAAGGCAGGACAGGCCATGGAGAACTGGGAGCCTTGTTATGCTGATGGGCGGGATGTAAATTGCCAGCAGCCACTCTGGAGAAGTGTATGGTGTTTCCTGAAACATCCAAAAAACAAAGCAACAGAGCCTAGGGCACTTCCACTTATGGTCCTATAGCTTAGGGAAATTAAAATCAAAAAGACACAGCCACCCCAAAGTTTGGGACGGCTCTGTTTACAAGAACCTCGTTTACGGTACAAGTTCAATATCACAGAAAGTGAAAAATGGATAAAGAAGTTGTGGTACTTACGTACAATGCAATATCACTCAGCAATGAAATCTATGTCATCAGGCACATAGCAGCATAATGAGTGGATTCAGGTACGATGATTCTAAGTGAAATAAGTCACACAGAAAAAGAAACATCATAAGATATCACTAATACATGGAATGTAAACTTGGCTACACAAGAACTGAATTACAAAACAGAACAGGGTGTCAAATGTAGAAAACCAACTTATGCTTGCTTAAGGGGAAAGGTGAGTTGGGGTGCTGCATAAAACCAGAGATTGAAATTAGCACAGATAACATTCCATAAGCCAAATATGTAATAGACAAGAGCTACTCCTTGCTCAACGAAGTGGACTCAACACCCCACATTAAACGCCTAAAAATATACCTGACTAGTAAGAATCTTAAAACCTAAGGATTTATATGTCTCCGAAAGAGAATCAAGCGTGTGTACAACGGCATAAACGCAGCAGTGATAGGATTGGTGAGGTTCGGTGAGCAAATGCAGACCCTTTGAAGTCATATTGCATGGTACCCATTCCATGGGTCTCAACTCTCCATGTTTAAGGGATTCTTCCTTCAGATAAAACATGCATGTGGAACCCAGAGTATGATCCACTGTGTAATCGGGAAACGTGTTCAAATGTCTCTCAGTTTTCGTCCTCTGATAATCGGGTGCAACATTCCAGACGCTTTACTAACACTCTCCCCACTTGGAGAGTCAGTGCCTTTAACCTCCTGTTTGGCCCAGTTTGCAATTTCTGTGGAAAATGAACAGGAATAGGGAGAACAAAAGAGAGACTAGCTTGAGGCGTCTGGACGGGCAAATTTAACTCTCATTTCCCACCAGGAAGAGGAATTAACCAAAGGCTCAGCGTGCCATGCCGGAACCACACTAGGGCCAGAAGCAATCCTGTGGTGTTGCGGCCAGCTCACAAGAAAACGAGTTGAAGAAAGGAGCTCAGGGGCACTGTAATTCACAAAGCTGCAGAGTTTAAATGACAGCTATCTTCCAAAAATATATTGAAGTAAGGCTGCCAAGAGGAGTTGAATGCGGGGCAGAATTGCAGGAAACCGATTTCAGGAGGTAGACTGGAATTGCATGTAAAGCATAGGAAAAGAGGCACAACGTCCACAATGATGCACTTGGCCAAAAAGGGCGTATGCGTTTTTTCCTGAATATATACAGGAAAAAATGCATACGCCCTTTTTGGCCAAACAAGCAAGCTTGCAAAGGAAATCTGCACTACAATGAAGTCTCACTGTCCCCCGGTCAAAAGGGCTATCTGAAAAAAGTGTAAAATCCAGAAAGGCAGGACAGGCCATGGAGAAATGGGAGCCTTGTTATGCTGATGGGTGGGATGTAAATTGCCAGCAGCCACTCTGGAGAAGTGTATGGTGTTTCCTGAAACATCCAAAAAACAAAGCAACAGAGCCTAGGGCACTTCCACTTATGGTCCTATAGCTTAGGGAAATTAAAATCAAAAAGACACAGCCACCCCAAAGTTTGGGCCGGCTCTGTTTACAAGAACCTCGTTTACGGTACAAGTTCAATATCACAGAAAGCGAAAAATGGATAAAGAAGTTGTGGTACTTACGTACAATGCAATATCACTCAGCAATGAAATCTATGTCATCAGGCCCGTAGAAGCATAATGAGTGGATTCAGGTACGATGATTCTAAGTGAAATAAGTCACACAGAAAAAGAAACATCATAAGATATCACTACTACACGGAATGTAAACTTGTCTACACAGGAAGTGAATTACAAAACAGAACAGGGTGTCAAATGTAGAAAACCAACTTATGCTTGCTTAAGGGGAAAGGTGAGTTGGGGTGCTGCATACAACCAGAGACTGAAATTAGCACAGATACCATTCCATAAGCCAAATATGTAATAGACAAGAGCTACTCTTTGCTCAACGAAGTGGACTCAACACACCATATTAAACGCTTAACAATATACCTGACTAGTAAGAATATTAAAACCTACCGATTTATATGTCTCCGAAAGAGAATCTAGCGTGTGTACAGCGGCATAAACGCAGCAGTGATAGGATTGGTGAGGTTCAGTGAGCAAATGCAGACCCTTTGAAGTCATATTTCATGGTACCCATTCCATGGGTCTCAACTCTCCATGTTTAAGGGATTCTTCCTTCAGCTAAAACATGCATGTGGAACCCAGAGTACGATCCACCGTGTGATCGGAAAACGTGTTCAAATATGTCTCAGTTTTCGTCCCCTGGTACTTGGGTGCAACATTCCAGACGCTTTACTAACACTCTCCCCACTTGGGGAGTCAGTGCCTTTAACCTCCTGTTTGGCCCAGTTTGCAATTTCTGTGGAAAATGAACAGGAATAGGGAGAACCAATGAGAGACTAGCTGGAAGTGTCTGGACGTGCAAATTTAACTCTCATTTCCCACCAGGAAGAGGAATTAACCAAAGGCTCAGCATGCCGTGCCGGATCCAAACTAGGGCCTGAAGCAATCCTGCGGTGTTGCGGCCAGCTCACAAGAAAGCGAGTTGAAGAAAGGAGCTCAGGGGCACTGTAATTCACAAACCTGCAGAGTTTAAATGACAGCTATCTGCCAAAAATATATTGAAGTAAGGCTGCCAAGAGGAGTTGAATGCGGGGCAGAATTGCAGGAAACCGATTTCAGGAGGTAGACTGGAATTGCATGTAAAGCATAGGAAAAGAGGCACAACGTCCACAATGATGCACTTGGCCAAAAAGGGCGTATGCGTTTTTTCCTGAATATATACAGGAAAAAATGCATACGCCCTTTTTGGCCAAACAAGCAAGCTTGCAAAGGAAATCTGCACTACAATGAAGTCTCACTGTCCCCCGGTCAAAAGGGCTATCTGAAAAAAGTGTAAAATCCAGAAAGGCAGGACAGGCCATGGAGAAATGGGAGCCTTGTTATGCTGATGGGTGGGATGTAAATTGCCAGCAGCCACTCTGGAGAAGTGTATGGTGTTTCCTGAAACATCCAAAAAACAAAGCAACAGAGCCTAGGGCACTTCCACTTATGGTCCTATAGCTTAGGGAAATTAAAATCAAAAAGACACAGCCACCCCAAAGTTTGGGCCGGCTCTGTTTACAAGAACCTCGTTTACGGTACAAGTTCAATATCACAGAAAGCGAAAAATGGATAAAGAAGTTGTGGTACTTACGTACAATGCAATATCACTCAGCAATGAAATCTATGTCATCAGGCCTGTAGCAGCATAATGAGTGGATTCAGGTACGATGATTCTAAGTGAAATAAGTCACACAGGGCTTACCTGGTGGCGCAGTGGTTGAGAGTCCGCCTGCCGATGCAGAGGACATGGGTTCGTGCCCCGCTCCGGGAAGATCCCACATGCCGCGGAGCGGCTGGGCCTGTGAGCCATGGTCGCTGAGCCTGCGCGTCCGAAGACTGTGCTCCGCAATGGGAAAGACCACAACAGTGAGAGGCCCACGTACCGCAAAAAAAAAAAAAATTAAAAAATTAAATAAATAAAAAAATAAGTCACACAGAAAAAGAAACATCATAAGATATCACTACTACACGGAATGTAAACTTGGCTACACAGGAACTAAATTACTAAACAGAACAGAGTGTCAAATGTAGAAAACCAATTTATGCTTGCTTAAGGGGAAAGGTGATTTGGGGTGCTGCATACAACAAGAGATTGAAATTAGCACAGATACCGTTCCATAAGCCAAATATATAATAGACAAGTGCTACTCCTTGCTCAACGAAGTGGACTCAACACCCCATATTAAACGCCTAACAATATACCTGACTAGTAAGAATCTTAAAACCTATGGATTTATATGTCTCCGAAAGAGAATCAAGCGTGTGTACAGCGGCATAAACGCAGCAGCGATAGGATTGGTGAGGTTCGGTGAGCAAATGCAGACCCTTTGAAGTCATATTGCATGGTATCCATTCCATGGGTCTCAACTCTCCAGGTTTAAGGGATTCTTCCTTCAGCTAAAACATACATGTGGAACCCAGAGTATGATCCACCGTGTGATCGGGAAACGTGTTCAAATGTGTCTCAGTTTTCGTCCCCTGGTACTCGGGTGCAACATTCCAGACGCTTTACTAACACTCTCCCCACTTGGAGAGTCAGTGCCTTTAACCTCCTGTTTGGCCCAGTTTGCAATTTCTGTGGAAAATGAACAGGAATAGGGATAACCAATGAGAGACTAGCTGGAGGCGTCTGGACGGGCAAATTTAACTCTCATTTCCCACCAGGAAGAGGAATTAACCAAAGGCTCAACATGCCATGCCAGAACCAAACTAGGGCCTGAAGCAGTCCTGCGGTGTGGCGGCCAGCTCACAAGAAAGCGAGTTGAAGAAAGGAGCTCAGGGGCACTGTAATTCACAAACCTGCAGAGTTATAAATGACAGCTATCGTCCAAAAATATATTGAAGTAAGGCTGCCAAGAGGACTTGAAAGTGGTGCAGAATTGCACGAAACCGATTTCAGTAGGTAGACTGGAATTGCATGTAAAGAATAGGAAAAGAGGCAGAACGTCCACAATGATGCACTTGGCCAAAAAGGGCGTATGCGTTTTTTCCTGAATATATTCAGGAAAAAACGCATACGCCCTTTTTGGCCAACCAAGAAAGCTTGCAAAGGAAATCTGCACTACAATGAAGTCTCACTGCCCCCCGGTCAAAAGGGCCATCTGAAAAAAGTGTAAAATCCAGAAGGGCAGGACAGGCCATGGAAAACTGGGAGCCTTGTTATGCTGATGGGCGGGATGTAAATTGCCAACAGCCACTCTGGAGAAGTGTATGGTGTTTCCTGAAACATCTAAAAAACAAAGCAACAGAGCCTAGGGCACTTCCACTTATGGTCCTATAGCTTAGGGAAATTAAAATCAAAAAGACACAGCCAACCCAAAGTTTGGGATGGCTCTGTTTACAAGAACCTCGTTTACGGTACAAGTTCAATATCACAGAAAGCGAAAAATGGATAAAGAAGTTGTGGTACTTACGTACAATGCAATATCACTCAGCAATGAAATCTATGTCATCAGGCCCATAGCAGCATAATGAGTGGATGCAGGTACGATGATTCTAAGTGAAATAAGTCACACAGAAAAAGAAACATCATAAGATATCACTACTACACGGAATGTAAACTTGGCTACACAGGAACTGAATTACAAAACAGAACACTGTCTCAAAAGTAGAAAACCAACTTATGCTTGCTTAAGGGTAAAGGTGAGTTGGGGTGCTGCATAAAACCAGAGATTGAAATTAGCACAGATACCGTTCCATAAGCAAATATGTAATAGACAAGAGCTACTCCTTGCTCAACGCAGTGGACTCAACACCCCATATTAAAAGCCTAAGAATATACCTGACTAGAAATAATCTTAAAACCTACGGATTTATATGTCTCCGAAAGAGAATGAAGCGTGTGTACAGCGGCATAAACGCAGCAGTGATAGGATTGGTGAGGTTCAGTGAGCAAATGCAGACCCTTTGAAATCATATTGCATGGTACCCATTCCATGGGTGTCAACTCTCCATGTTTAAGGGATTCTTCCTTCAGCTAAAACATGCATGTGGAACCCACAGTATGATCCACCGTGTGATCGGAAAACGTATTCAAATGTGTCTCAGGTTTCATCCCCTGGTAGTCGGGTGCAACATTCAAGACGCTTTACTAACACTCTCCCCACTTGGAGAGTCAGTGCCTTTAACCTCCTGTTTGGCCCAGTTTGCAATTTCTGTGGAAAATGAACAGGAATAGGGAGAACCAATGAGAGACTAGGTGGAGGTGTCTGGACGGGCAAATTTAACTCTCATTTCCCACCAGGAAGAGGAATTAACCAAAGGCTCAGCATGCCATGCCAGAACCAAACTAGGGCCTGAAGCGATTCTGAGGTGTTGCGGCCAGCTCACAAGAAAGCGAGTTGAAGAAAGGAGCTCAGGGGCACTGTAATTCACAAACCTGCAGAGTTATAAATGACAGCTATCTTCCAAAATATATTGAAGGAAGGCTGCCAAGAGGAGTTGAATGCGGGGCAGAATTGCAGGAAACTGATTTCAGGAGGTAGACTGGAATTGCATGTAAAGCATAGGAAAAGAGGCAGAACGTCCACAATGATGCACTTGGCCAAAAAGGGCGTATGCGTTTTTTCCTGAATATATTCAGGAAAAAACGCATACGCCCTTTTTGGCCAACCAAGCAAGCTTGCAAAGGAAATCTGCACTCCAATGAAGTCTCACTGCCCCCCGGTCAAAAGGGCAATCTGAAAAAAGTGTAAAATCCAGAAAGGCAGGACAGGCCATGGAGAACTGGGAGCCTTCTTGTGCTGATGGGCGGGATGTAAATTGCCAGCAGCCACTCTGGAGAAGTGTATGGTGTTTCCTGAAACATCCAAAAAACAAAGCAACAGAGCCTAGGGCACTTCCACTTATGGTCCTATAGCTTAGGGAAATTAAAATCAAAAAGACACAGCCACCCCAAAATTTGGAACGGCTCTGTTTACAAGAACCTCGTTTACGGTACAAGTTCAATATCACAGAAAGCGAAAAATGGATAAAGAAGTTGTGGTACTTACGTACAATGCAATATCACTCAGCAATGAAATCTATGTCATCAGGCCCGTAGCAGCATAATGAGTGGATTCAGGTACGATGATTCTAAGTGAAATAAGTCACACAGAAAAAGAAACATCATAAGATATCACTAATACATGGAATGTAAACTTGGCTACACAAGAACTGAATTACAAAACAGAACAGGGTGTCAAATGTAGAAAACCAACTTATGCTTGCTTAAGGGGAAAGGTGAGTTGGGGTGCTGCATAAAACCAGAGATTGAAATTAGCACAGATACCATTCCATAAGCCAAATATGTAATAGACAAGAGCTACTCCTTGCTCAACGAATTGGACTCAACACCCCACATTAAACGCCTAAAAATATACCTGACTAGTAAGAGTCTTAAAACCTACGGATTTATATGTCTCCGAAAGAGAATCAAGCGTGTGTACAGTGGCATTAACGCAGCAGTGATAGGATTGGTGAGGTTCGGTGAGCAAATGTAGACCCTTTGAAGTCATATTGCATGGTACCCATTCCATGGGTCTCAACTCTCCATGTTTAAGGGATTCTTCCTTCAGCTAAAACATGCATGTGGAACCCAGAGTACGATCCACCGTGTGATCGGAAAACGTGTTCAAATATGTCTCAGTTTTCGTCCCCTGGTACTTGGGTGCAACATTCCAGACGCTTTACTAACACTCTCCCCACTTGGGGAGTCAGTGCCTTTAACCTCCTGTTTGGCCCAGTTTGCAATTTCTGTGGAAAATGAACAGGAATAGGGAGAACCAATGAGAGACTAGCTGGAAGTGTCTGGACGTGCAAATTTAACTCTCATTTCCCACCAGGAAGAGGAATTAACCAAAGGCTCAGCATGCCGTGCCGGATCCAAACTAGGGCCTGAAGCAATCCTGCGGTGTTGCGGCCAGCTCACAAGAAAGCGAGTTGAAGAAAGGAGCTCAGGGGCACTGTAATTCACAAACCTGCAGAGTTTAAATGACAGCTATCTGCCAAAAATATATTGAAGTAAGGCTGCCAAGAGGAGTTGAATGCGGGGCAGAATTGCAGGAAACCGATTTCAGGAGGTAGACTGGAATTGCATGTAAAGCATAGGAAAAGAGGCACAACGTCCACAATGATGCACTTGGCCAAAAAGGGCGTATGCGTTTTTTCCTGAATATATACAGGAAAAAATGCATACGCCCTTTTTGGCCAAACAAGCAAGCTTGCAAAGGAAATCTGCACTACAATGAAGTCTCACTGTCCCCCGGTCAAAAGGGCTATCTGAAAAAAGTGTAAAATCCAGAAAGGCAGGACAGGCCATGGAGAAATGGGAGCCTTGTTATGCTGATGGGTGGGATGTAAATTGCCAGCAGCCACTCTGGAGAAGTGTATGGTGTTTCCTGAAACATCCAAAAAACAAACCAACAGAGCCTAGGGCACTTCCACTTATGGTCCTATAGCTTAGGGAAATTAAAATCAAAAAGACACAGCCACCCCAAAGTTTGGGCCGGCTCTGTTTACAAGAACCTCGTTTACGGTACAAGTTCAATATCACAGAAAGCGAAAAATGGATAAAGAAGTTGTGGTACTTACGTACAATGCAATATCACTCAGCAATGAAATCTATGTCATCAGGCCTGTAGCAGCATAATGAGTGGATTCAGGTACGATGATTCTAAGTGAAATAAGTCACACAGGGCTTACCTGGTGGCGCAGTGGTTGAGAGTCCGCCTGCCGATGCAGAGGACATGGGTTCGTGCCCCGCTCCGGGAAGATCCCACATGCCGCGGAGCGGCTGGGCCTGTGAGCCATGGTCGCTGAGCCTGCGCGTCCGAAGACTGTGCTCCGCAATGGGAAAGACCACAACAGTGAGAGGCCCACGTACCGCAAAAAAAAAAAAAATTAAAAAATTAAATAAATAAAAAAATAAGTCACACAGAAAAAGAAACATCATAAGATATCACTACTACACGGAATGTAAACTTGGCTACACAGGAACTAAATTACTAAACAGAACAGAGTGTCAAATGTAGAAAACCAATTTATGCTTGCTTAAGGGGAAAGGTGATTTGGGGTGCTGCATACAACAAGAGATTGAAATTAGCACAGATACCGTTCCATAAGCCAAATATATAATAGACAAGTGCTACTCCTTGCTCAACGAAGTGGACTCAACACCCCATATTAAACGCCTAACAATATACCTGACTAGTAAGAATCTTAAAACCTATGGATTTATATGTCTCCGAAAGAGAATCAAGCGTGTGTACAGCGGCATAAACGCAGCAGCGATAGGATTGGTGAGGTTCGGTGAGCAAATGCAGACCCTTTGAAGTCATATTGCATGGTATCCATTCCATGGGTCTCAACTCTCCAGGTTTAAGGGATTCTTCCTTCAGCTAAAACATACATGTGGAACCCAGAGTATGATCCACCGTGTGATCGGGAAACGTGTTCAAATGTGTCTCAGTTTTCGTCCCCTGGTACTCGGGTGCAACATTCCAGACGCTTTACTAACACTCTCCCCACTTGGAGAGTCAGTGCCTTTAACCTCCTGTTTGGCCCAGTTTGCAATTTCTGTGGAAAATGAACAGGAATAGGGATAACCAATGAGAGACTAGCTGGAGGCGTCTGGACGGGCAAATTTAACTCTCATTTCCCACCAGGAAGAGGAATTAACCAAAGGCTCAACATGCCATGCCGGAACCAAACTAGGGCCTGAAGCAGTCCTGCGGTGTGGCGGCCAGCTCACAAGAAAGCGAGTTGAAGAAAGGAGCTCAGGGTCACTGTGATTCACAAACCTGCAGAGTTATAAATGACAGCTATCTTCCAAAAATATATTGAAGTAAGGCAGCCAAGAGGAGTTGAAAGCGGGGCAGAATTGCAGGAAACCGATTTCAGGAGGTAGACTGGAATTGCATGTAAAGCATAGGAAAAGAGGCAGAACGTCCACAATGATGCACTTGGCCAAAAAGGGCGTATGCGTTTTTTCCTGAATATATTCAGGAAAAAACGCATACGCCCTTTTTGGCCAACCAAGCAAGCTTGCAAACGAAATCTGCACTACAATGAAGTCTCACTGTCCCCCGGTCAAAAGGGCCATCTGAAAAAAGTGTAAAATCCAGAAGGGCAGGACAGGCCATGGAAAACTGGGAGCCTTGTTATGCTGATGGGCGGGATGTAAATTGCCAACAGCCACTCTGGAGAAGTGTATGCTGTTTCCTGAAACATCTAAAAAACAAAGCAACAGAGCCTAGGGCACTTCCACTTATGGTCCTATAGCTTAGGGAAATTAAAATCAAAAAGACACAGCCAACCCAAAGTTTGGGATGGCTCTGTTTACAAGAACCTCGTTTACGGTACAAGTTCAATATCACAGAAAGCGAAAAATGGATAAAGAAGTTGTGGTACTTACGTACAATGCAATATCACTCAGCAATGAAATCTATGTCATCAGGCCCATAGCAGCATAATGAGTGGATGCAGGTACGATGATTCTAAGTGAAATAAGTCACACAGAAAAAGAAACATCATAAGATATCACTACTACACGGAATGTAAACTTGGCTACACAGGAACTGAATTACAAAACAGAACAGGGTCTCAAATGTAGAAAACCAACTTATGCTTGCTTAAGGGGAAAGGTGAGTTGGGGTGCTGCATAAAACCAGAGATTGAAATTAGCACAGATACCGTTCCATAAGCAAATATGTAATAGACAAGAGCTACTCCTTGCTCAACGCAGTGGACTCAACACCCCATATTAAACGCCTAAGAATATACCTGACTAGAAATAATCTTAAAACCTACGGATTTATATGTCTCCGAAAGAGAATCAAGCGTGTGTACAGCGGCATAAACGCAGCAGTGATAGGATTGGTGAGGTTCGGTGAGCAAATGCAGACCCTTTGAAGTCATATTGCATGGTACCCATTCCATGGGTCTCAACTCTCCAGGTTTAAGGGATTCTTCCTTCAGCTGAAACATGCATGTGGAACACAGAGTATGATCCACCGTGTGATCAGGAAACGTGTTCAAATGTGTCTCAGTTTTCGTCCCCTGGTACTCGGGTGCAACATTCAAGACGCTTTACTAACACTCTCCGCACTTGGAGAGTCAGTGCCTTTAAACTCCTGTTTGGCCCAGTTTGCAATTTCTGCGGAAAATGTACAGGAATAGGGAGAACCAATGAGAGACTAGCTGGAGGTGTGTGGACGGGCAAATTTAACTCTCATTTCCCACCAGGAAGAGGAATTAACCAAAGGCTCAGCGTGCCGTGCCGGAACGACACTAGGGCCTGAAGCAATCCTGCGGTGTTGCGGCCAGCTCACAAGAAAGTGAGTTGAAGAAAGGAGCTCAGGGGCACTGTAATTCACAAACCTGCAGAGTTATAAATGACAGCTATCGTCCAAAAATATATTGAAGTAAGGCTGCCAAGAGGACTTGAAAGTGGTGCAGAATTGCACGAAACCGATTTCAGTAGGTAGACTGGAATTGCATGTAAAGAATAGGAAAAGAGGCAGAACGTCCACAACGATGCACTTGGCCAAAAAGGGCGTATGCGTTTTTTCCTGAATATATTCAGGAAAAAACGCATACGCCCTTTTTGGCCAACCAAGAAAGCTTGCAAAGGAAATCTGCACTACAATGAAGTCTCACTGCCCCCCGGTCAAAAGGGCCATCTGAAAAAAGTGTAAAATCCAGAAGGGCAGGACAGGCCATGGAAAACTGGGAGCCTTGTTATGCTGATGGGCGGGATGTAAATTGCCAACAGCCACTCTGGAGAAGTGTATGGTGTTTCCTGAAACATCTAAAAAACAAAGCAACAGAGCCTAGGGCACTTCCACTTATGGTCCTATAGCTTAGGGAAATTAAAATCAAAAAGACACAGCCAACCCAAAGTTTGGGATGGCTCTGTTTACAAGAACCTCGTTTACGGTACAAGTTCAATATCACAGAAAGCGAAAAATGGATAAAGAAGTTGTGGTACTTACGTACAATGCAATATCACTCAGCAATGAAATCTATGTCATCAGGCCCATAGCAGCATAATGAGTGGATGCAGGTACGATGATTCTAAGTGAAATAAGTCACACAGAAAAAGAAACATCATAAGATATCACTACTACACGGAATGTAAACTTGGCTACACAGGAACTGAATTACAAAACAGAACACTGTCTCAAAAGTAGAAAACCAACTTATGCTTGCTTAAGGGTAAAGGTGAGTTGGGGTGCTGCATAAAACCAGAGATTGAAATTAGCACAGATACCGTTCCATAAGCAAATATGTAATAGACAAGAGCTACTCCTTGCTCAACGCAGTGGACTCAACACCCCATATTAAAAGCCTAAGAATATACCTGACTAGAAATAATCTTAAAACCTACGGATTTATATGTCTCCGAAAGAGAATGAAGCGTGTGTACAGCGGCATAAACGCAGCAGTGATAGGATTGGTGAGGTTCGGTGAGCAAATGCAGACCCTTTGAAATCATATTGCATGGTACCCATTCCATGGGTGTCAACTCTCCATGTTTAAGGGATTCTTCCTTCAGCTAAAACATGCATGTGGAACCCACAGTATGATCCACCGTGTGATCGGAAAACGTATTCAAATGTGTCTCAGGTTTCATCCCCTGGTAGTCGGGTGCAACATTCAAGACGCTTTACTAACACTCTCCCCACTTGGAGAGTCAGTGCCTTTAACCTCCTGTTTGGCCCAGTTTGCAATTTCTGTGGAAAATGAACAGGAATAGGGAGAACCAATGAGAGACTAGGTGGAGGTGTCTGGACGGGCAAATTTAACTCTCATTTCCCACCAGGAAGAGGAATTAACCAAAGGCTCAGCATGCCATGCCAGAACCAAACTAGGGCCTGAAGCGATTCTGAGGTGTTGCGGCCAGCTCACAAGAAAGCGAGTTGAAGAAAGGAGCTCAGGGGCACTGTAATTCACAAACCTGCAGAGTTATAAATGACAGCTATCTTCCAAAATATATTGAAGGAAGGCTGCCAAGAGGAGTTGAATGCGGGGCAGAATTGCAGGAAACTGATTTCAGGAGGTAGACTGGAATTGCATGTAAAGCATAGGAAAAGAGGCAGAACGTCCACAATGATGCACTTGGCCAAAAAGGGCGTATGCGTTTTTTCCTGAATATATTCAGGAAAAAACGCATACGCCCTTTTTGGCCAACCAAGCAAGCTTGCAAAGGAAATCTGCACTCCAATGAAGTCTCACTGCCCCCCGGTCAAAAGGGCAATCTGAAAAAAGTGTAAAATCCAGAAAGGCAGGACAGGCCATGGAGAACTGGGAGCCTTCTTGTGCTGATGGGCGGGATGTAAATTGCCAGCAGCCACTCTGGAGAAGTGTATGGTGTTTCCTGAAACATCCAAAAAACAAAGCAACAGAGCCTAGGGCACTTCCACTTATGGTCCTATAGCTTAGGGAAATTAAAATCAAAAAGACACAGCCACCCCAAAATTTGGAACGGCTCTGTTTACAAGAACCTCGTTTACGGTACAAGTTCAATATCACAGAAAGCGAAAAATGGATAAAGAAGTTGTGGTACTTACGTACAATGCAATATCACTCAGCAATGAAATCTATGTCATCAGGCCCGTAGCAGCATAATGAGTGGATTCAGGTACGATGATTCTAAGTGAAATAAGTCACACAGAAAAAGAAACATCATAAGATATCACTAATACATGGAATGTAAACTTGGCTTCACAAGAACTGAATTACAAAACAGAACAGGGTGTCAAATGTAGAAAACCAACTTATGCTTGCTTAAGGGGAAAGGTGAGTTGGGGTGCTGCATAAAACCAGAGATTGAAATTAGCACAGATACCATTCCATAAGCCAAATATGTAATAGACAAGAGCTACTCCTTGCTCAACGAATTGGACTCAACACCCCACATTAAACGCCTAAAAATATACCTGACTAGTAAGAGTCTTAAAACCTACGGATTTATATGTCTCCGAAAGAGAATCAAGCGTGTGTACAGTGGCATAAACGCAGCAGTGATAGGATTGGTGAGGTTCGGTGAGCAAATGTAGACCCTTTGAAGTCATATTGCATGGTACCCATTCCATGGGTCTCAACTCTCCATGTTTAACTGATTCTTCCTTCAGCTAAAACATGCATGTGGAACCCAGAGTACGATCCACCATGTGATCGGAAAACGTATTCAAATGTGTCTCAGTTTTCATCCCCTGGTACTCGGGTGCAACATTCAAGACGCTTTACTAACACTCTCCCCACTTGGAGATTCAGTGCCTTTAACCTCCTGTTTGGCCCAGTTTGCAATTTCTGTGGAAAATGAACAGGAATAGGGAGAACCAATGAGAGACTAGGTGGAGGTGTCTGGACGGGCAAATTTAACTCTCATTTCCCACCAGGAAGAGGAATTAACCAAAGGCTCAGCATGCCATGCCAGAACCAAACTAGGGCCTGAAGCGATTCTGAGGTGTTGCGGCCAGCTCACAAGAAAGCGAGTTGAAGAAAGGAGCTCAGGGGCACTGTAATTCACAAACCTGCAGAGTTATAAATGACAGCTATCGTCCAAAAATATATTGAAGGAAGGCTGCCAAGAGGACTTGAAAGCGGGGCAGAATTGCAGGAAACCGATTTCAGGAGGTACACTGGAATTGCATGTAAAGCATAGGAAAAGAGGCAGAACGTCCACAATGATGCACTTGGCCAAAAAGTGCGTATGCGTTTTTTCCTGAATACATTCAGGAAAAAACGCATACGCCCTTTTTGACCAAACAAGCAAGCTTGCAAAGGAAATCTGCACTACAATGAAGTCTCACTGCCCCCCGGTCAAAAGGGCTATCTGAAAAAAGTGTAAAATCCAGAAAGGCAGGACAGGCCATGGAGAAATGGGAGGCTTGTTATGCTGATGGGTGGGATGTAAATTGCCAGCAGCCACTCTGGAGAAGTGTATGGTGTTTCCTGAAACATCCAAAAAACAAAGCAACAGAACCTAGGGCACTTCCACTTATGGTCCTATAGCTTAGGGAAATTAAAATCAAAAAGACACAGCCACCCCAAAGTTTGGGCCGGCTCTGTTTACAAGAACCTCGTTTACGGTACAAGTTCAATATCACAGAACGCGAAAAATGGATAAAGAAGTTGTGGTACTTACGTACAATGCAATATCACTCAGCAATGAAATCTATGTCATCAGGCCCGTAGAAGCATAATGAGTGGATTCAGGTACGATGATTCTAAGTGAAATAAGTCACACAGAAAAAGAAACATCATAAGATATCACTACTACATGGAATGTAAACTTGTCTACACAGGAACTGAATTACAAAACAGAACAGGGTGTCAAATGTAGAAAACCAACTTATGCTTGCTTCAGTGGAAAGGTGAGTTGGGGTGCTGCATAAAACCAGAGATTGAAATTAGCACAGATACCGTTACATAAGCCAAATATGTAATAGACAAGAGCTACTCCTTGCTCAACGAAGTGGACTCAACACCCCACATTAAACGCCTAAGAATATACCTGACTAGTAATAATCTTAAAACCTAAGGATTTATATGTCTCCGAAAGAGAATCAAGCGTGTGTACAGCGGCATAAACGCAGCAGTGATAGGATTGGTGAGGTTTGGTGAGCAAATGCAGACCCTTTGAAGTCATATTGCATGGTACCAATTCCATGGGTCTCAACTCTCCATGTTTAAGGGATTCTTCCTTCAGCTAAAACATGCATGTGGACCCCAGAGTATGATCAACCGTGTGATCGGGAAACGTGTTCAAATGTGTCTCAGTTTTCGTCCCCTGGTACTCGGGTGCAACATTCAAGACGCTTTACTAACACTCTCCCCACTTGGAGAGTCAGTGCCTTTAACCTCCTGTTTGGCCCAGTTTGCAATTTCTGTGGAAAATGAACAGGAATAGGGAGAACCAATGAGAGACTAGCTGGAGCTGTCTGGACGTGCAAATTTAACTCTCATTTCCCATCAGGAAGAGGAATTAACCAAAGGCTCAGCGTGCCATGCCAGAACAAAACTAGGGCCCGAAGCAATCCTGCGGTGTTGCGGCCAGCTCACAAGAAAGCGAGTTGAAGAAAGGAGCTCAGGGGCACTGTAATTCACAAACCTGCAGAGTTATAAATGACAGCTATCTTCCAAAAATATATTGAAGTAAGGCAGCCAAGAGGAGTTGAAAGCGGGGCAGAATTGCAGGAAACCGATTTCAGGAGGTAGACTGGAATTGCATGTAAAGCATAGGAAAAGAGGCAGAACGTCCACAATGATGCACTTGGCCAAAAAGTGCGTATGCGTTTTTTCCTGAATATATTCAGGAAAAAACGCATACGCCCTTTTTGGCCAACCAAGCAAGCTTGCAAAGGAAATCTGCACTACAATGAACTCTCACTGCCCCCTGGTCCAAAGGGCCATCTGAAAAAAGTGTAAAATCCAGAAAGGCAGGACAGGCCATGGAGAAATGGGAGCCTTGTTATGCTGATGGGCGGGATGTAAATTGCCAATAGCCACTCTGGAGAAGTGTATGGTGTTTCCTGAAACATCAAACAAACAAAGCAACAGAGCCTAGGGCACTTCCACTTATGGTCCTATAGCTTAGGGAAATTAAAATCAAAAAGACACAGCCACCCCAAAGTTTGGGCCGGCTCTGTTTACAAGAACCTCGTTTATGGTACAAGTTCAATATCACAGAAAGCGAAAAATGGATAAAGAAATTGTGGTACTTACGTACAATGCAATATCACTCAGCAATGAAATCTATGTCATCAGGACCGTAGCAGCATAATGAGTGGATTCAGGTACGATGATTCTAAGTGAAATAAATCACACAGAAAAAGAAACATCATAAGATATCACTACTACACGGAATGTAAACTTAGCTACACAGGAACTGAATTACAAAACAGAACAGGGTCTCAAATGTAGAAACCCAACTTATGCTTGCTTAAGGGGAAAGGTGAGTTGGGGTGCTGCATAAAACCAGAGATTGAAATTAGCACAGATACCGTTCCATAAGCCAAATATGTAATAGACAAGAGCTACTCCTTGCTCAACGAAGTGGACCCAACACTCCATATTAAACGCCTAACAATATACCTGACTAGTAAGAATCTTAAAACCTAAGGATTTATATGTCTCCGAAAGAGAATCAAGCATGTGTACAGCGGCATAAACGCAGCAGTGATAGGATTGGTGAGGTTCGGTGAGCAAATGCAGACCCTTTGAAGTCATATTGCATGGTACCCATTCCATGGGTCTCAACTCTCCAGGTTTAAGGGATTCTTCCTTCAGCTAAAACATGCATGTGGAACGGAGTGTATGATCCACCGTGTGATCGGGAAACGTGTTCAAATGTGTCTCAGTTTTCGTCCCCTGGTACTCGGGTGCAACATTCCAGACGCTTTACTAACACTCTCCCCACTTGGAGAGTCAGTGCCTTTAACCTCCTGTTTGGCCCAGTTTGCAATTTCTTCGGAAGATGAACAGGAATAAGGAGAAGCAATGGGAGACTATCTGTAGGTGTCTGGACGGGCAAATTTAACTCTCATTTCCCACCAGGAAGATAAATGAACCAAAGGCTCCGCGTGCCATGCTGGAACTAGATTAGGGCCTGAGGAGATCCTGCGGTGTTGCGGCCAGCTCACAAGAAAGCGAGTTGAAGAAAGGAGCTCAGGGGCACTGTAATTCAGAAACCTGTGGAGTTATAAATGACAGCTATCATCCAAAATTATACTGAAGTAAGGCTGCGAAGAGGACTTGAATGCGGGGCAGAATTGCTGGAAACTGATTTCAGAACGTACACGGGAGTAGCTCTTAAAGCATAGGAAAAGAGACAGAACTTGGAAAATAATGCACTTGGCAAAAAAGGGCATATGTGTTTTATCCAGAGCTCTCATACCTGAGGGGAGGAGATTCCCAGCAGGCTCCAACTGCCACCTGAGGGCTCACATTGCCAAGGCAACGTGAGCATGCCAGGCAGGAGTTACCTCACAGCAGAGGTCCCACCTCACAGAAGGGTGAGAAACCCAGCCAACATCAGACTCTCACCAGAGGGCCCACATCACCAAGGGGATGGGAACCAGGCAGGAGTGTCTTCACATCAGTGGGGCCACATCATCAAAAGCTGAGGTACTCAGCACATGTGTCCTCAAACCAGAGGACCCACATCACCAAGGACCTCGGAGTGAGGCAGGCAGGAGTAGTCTCACAACACTGGGCCCATAGAATAAAAAAGTGAGGAATCCAGCAGTTGGAACCTCCCAGCAGGCGGCCCAGAGCACCGAGGCCATGGGATCCAGGCCACAGTGAACTCACAGAAGAGGGCCCATGTCATGAAACTGAGCAACCCAGCCATTGGGACCTCAGAGCAGGAGGCCCACATCCCCATGGGGATGGAATTCTGGTAGGAGTGTCCTCGCACCACTGAGAACGTATCAGAAAATTTTGGGCGACCAGCAGTTAGGGCCTGACGCCAGAGGACCCTCATCACCAAGGGAAGGAGGCTCCCAGCAGGCTCCAACTGCCACTAGAGGGCTGACGTCGCCAAGGCGATGTGTGCCAACCAGGCACGAATGACCTCACAGCAGAGGGCCCACCTCAGAGAAGTGTGACGAACCCAGTCAGGATCAGACTCGCACCAGAGGGCCCACATCACCAAATGGATTGGAACCAGGCAGGAGTGTCCTCACATGAGTAGGGTCACATCATCTAAAGGTGAGGAACCCAGAACATGTGGCTTCAAACCATAGGACACCCATCACCAAGGGGCTGGGAGTGAGGCAGGCAGGAGGAGCCTCATAACAGAGGGCCCAAAAATAAGAAAGGTGAGGAATCCAGCAGTTGGAACCTCCCAGCAGGCGGCCCAGAGCACAGAGGCTAGAGGATCCAGGCCAGAGTGAACTAACACCAGACAGCCCACATCATGAAACTGTGAGCAACCCAGACATTGGGACCTCAGAGCAGAAGGCCCACATCCCCATGGTGATGGGAACATGACAGGAGTGTCCTGGCATCACTGGGCTCACATCAGAAAACGTGGGGTGCTCAGAAGTTAGGGCCTGACGCTAGAGGGCACTCATCACCGAGAGGAGGAGGCTCCCAGCAGGCTCCAGCTGCCACCAGAGGGCCAACGTCGCCAAGGTGATGTGTGCCAGCCTGGCAGGAGTGACCTCACAGCAGAGGGCCCACCTCACAGAAGGGTGAGGAACACAGCCAGGATCAGACTCTCACCAGAGGGCCCACATCACCAAGGGGATGGGAACCAGGCAGGAGTGTCCCCACACCAGTGGGACAACATCATCGAAAGGTGAGGATCCCAGCACATGTGTCCTCAAACCAGAGGAACCACATCACCAAGGGGTTCGGAATGAGGCTGGCAGGACTGGCCTCACAACACAGGGTCCATAGAATATAAAAGTTGAGGAATCCAGCAGTTGGAACCTCCCAGCAAGTGGCCCAGAGCACCGAGGCTATGGGATCCAGGCCGCAGTGAACTCACAGCAGAGGGCCCACATCATGAACCTGTGAGCAGCCCAGCTGTTGGGACCTCAGAACAGAAGGCCCACATCCCCATTGGGATGGGAACCTGGCAGGAGTGGCTTTGCACCACTTAGCACATATCAGAAAATGTTAGGAGCCCAGCAGTTAGGGCCTGACGCCAGGGGGCCCTCATAACTGAGGGGAGGAGACTCCCAGCAGGTTCCAACTGCCAACAGAGGGCCCACGTCTACAAGGTGGCATGCGCCAGCCAGGCAGTAGTGACCTCACAGCAGAGGGCCTATCTCACAGAAGGGTGAGGAACCGAGGCAGGATGAGACTCTCACCAGAGGGCCCACAACACCAAGGGGATGGGAACCAGTCAGGACTGTCCTCCCACCAGTGGGGCCACATCATCGAAAGGTGAGGAACCCAGCACATGTGGCCTCATATCAGAGGACATACATCACAAAGGGGATGGGAGTGAGGCAGGTAGGAGTAGCCTAAAAACAGAGGGCCCAAAGAATAAAAAAAGTGAGGAATCCAGCATTTGGAACCTCCCAGCAGGCGGCCCAGAGCACAGAAGCTATGGGATGCAGGCAGGAGTGAACTAACAGCAGAGAGCCCACATCATGAAACTGTGAGCAACCCAGGCATTGGGACCTCAGAGCAGAAAGCCCACATCCCCATGGGGATGGGAACCTGACAGGAGTGTCCTGGCATCACTGGGCTCACATCAGAAAACGTGGGGAGCCCAGCAGTTAGAGCCTGATGCTAGAGGGCCGTCATCACCGAGGGCAGGAGGCTCCCAGCAGGTTCCATGTGCCAACAGAGGGCCCACGTCGCCAAGGTGATGTGTGCAAGTCAGGCAGGATTGACCTCACAGCAGAGGGCCTACCTCACAGAAGAGTGAGGAACCCAGCCAGGATAAGACTGTCACCAGAAGGCCCACATCACCAAGGGGATGGGAACCAGGCAGGAGTGTCCTCACACCAGTGGGGCCACATCATTGAAAGTTGCCTAACCCAGCACATGTGGCCTCAAACCAGAAGACCCACATCACGAAGGGGTTGCGAGTGAGGCAGGCAGGAGGAGCATCACAACACAGGACCCATAGAATACAAAAGTTGAGGAATCGAGCAGTTGGAACCTCCCAGCAGGCAGCCAAGACCACAGAGGCTATGGGATCCAGGCCACAGTGAACTAACACCAGAGAGCCCACATCATGAAATTGTGATCAACCCAGCCGTTGGAACCTCAGAGCAGAAGGCCCACATCCCCATGGGGATGGGAACCTAAGAGGAGTGCTTGAGCAACACTGGGCTCACTAAGAAAAGTTGGGGAGCCCAGCAGTTAGGGCCTGACGTCAGAGGGCCCTCATCACAGAGCTGAAGAGGCTCCCAGCAGGGTCCAATTGCCACCAGAGGGCTCATGTCAACAAGGCGAGGTGAGCAACCCAGGCAAGAGTTACCTGATAGTAGAGGGCCCACCTCACAGATGGGTGAGGAACCCAGCCAGGATCAGACTCTCACCAGAGGGCCCACATCACAAAGGGGATGGGACCCAGTCAGGATTATCCTCACACCAGTGGGGCCTCATCATCTTAAGGTGAGGAACCCAGCACATGTGTCCTCAAACCAGAGGACCCACATCACCAAGGGCCTTGGAGTGAGGCAGGCAGGAGTAGCCTCACAACACAGGGCACATAATATAAAAAACGTGAGGATTCCAGCATTTAGACCTTCCAGCAGGCGGCCCAGAACACCGAGGCTATGGGATCCAGGCCACAGTGAACTCACAGCAGAGGGCCCACATCACAAAACTGTGAGCAACCCAGGAGTTGAGACCTCAGCGCAGAAGGACCACATCCCCATGGGAATGGGAACCTGGCTGGAGTGTCCTCGCACCACTGGGCGCACATCAGAAAATGTGGGGAGCCCACCATTTAGGGCCTGACGCCAGAGGGCCGTCATCACCGAGAGGAGGAGGCGCCCTGCACGCTCCAACTGCCACCAGAGGGCTCACGTCTCCAAGGTGACGTGTGCCAGCCAGGCAGGAGTGACCTCACAGCAGAGGGCCTACCTCACAGAACGTTGAGGAACCCAGCCAGGATTAGACTCTCGCCAGAGGGCCCACCTCACCAAGGGGATGGGAACCAGGCAGGAGTGTCCTCACACGAGTGGGGTCACATCATCGAAAGGTGAGGAACGCAGCACATGTGGCCTCAAGCCATAGGACAGTCATCACCAAGGGGCTGGCAGTGAGGCAGGCAGGAGGAGCCTCACAACAGAGGGCACATAGAATAAAAAAGTTGAGGAATCCAGCAGTTGGAACCTCCCAGCAGGCGGCTCAGAGCACCGATGATAAGGGATCCTTGCCGGAGTGAACTCACAGCAGAGGGCCCACATCATGGTACTGTGAGCAAGCCAGCCGTTTTGACCTCAGAGCAGAAGGCCCATATCGCCATGGGGATGGGAACCTGGCAAGAGTCTCCTCACTCACTTGGCGCACATCAGAAAATGTGGGGAGCCCAGCAGTTATGGCCTAAGGCAAGAGGGCCCTCATCACCGAGGGGAGGAGGATCCCAGCACACTCCAACTGCCACCAGAGGGCCCACGTCGCCAAGGTGACGTGTGCCAGACAGGCATGATTGACCTCACAGCAGAGGGCCCACCTCACAGAAGGGTGAGCAACCCAGCCAGGATCAGACACTCACCTGAGGGCCCACATCAGCAAGGGGATGGGAACCAGTCAGGACTGTCTTCCCTCCAGTGGGGTCACATCATCGAAAGGTGCGGAACCCAGCACATGTGGCCTCAAATCAGAGGACACATATCACAAAGGGAACGGGAGTGAGGCAGGCAGGAGTAGCCTAAAAACAGAGGGCCCAAAGAATAAGAAAGGTGAGGAATCCAGCAGTTGGAACCTCCCAGCAGGCAGTCCAGAGCACAGAAGCTATGGGATGCAGGCAGGAGTGAACTAACAGCAGAGAGCCCACATCATGAAACTGTGAGCAACCCAGGCTTTGGGACCTCAGAGCAGAAGGCCCACACCCCAATGGGGATGTGAACCTGGCTGGAGTGTCCTCGCACCACTGGGCACACATCACAAAATGTGGGGAGCCCAGCAGTTAGGGCCTGATGCCAGAGGGCCCTCATCACCGAGGAGAGGAGGCTCCCAGCAGGCTCCAAGTGCCACCAGAGGGCTCATGTCCACAAGGCGAGGTGAGCAAGCCAGGCAAGAGTGACCTCACATCAGACGGCCTACCTCACAGATGGGTGAGGAACCCAGCCAGGATCAGACTCTCAACAGAGGGCCCACATCACCAAGGGGATGTGAACCAGGCAGGAGTCTCCTAAGACCATTGGTCCCACATCATCGAAAGGTGAGGAACCCAGCACATGTGGCCTCAAACCAGACGACACACATCACGAAGGGGCTGGGAGTGAGGCAGGCAGGAGGATCCTCACAACAGAGGGCCCAAAAATTTAAAAAAGTGAGGAATCCAGCAGTTGGAACCTCCCAGCAGGCGGCCAAGAGCACAGAGGCTATGGGATCCAGGCTTCTGTGAACTAACACCAGAGAGCCCACATCATGAAAATGTGAACAACCCAGCCGTTGGGACCTCAGAGCAGAAGGCCCACATCCCCATGGAGATGGGATCCTAAGAGGAGTGCCAAAGCATCACTGGGCTCACTAAGAAAAGTTGGTGAGCCCAGCAGTCAGGGCCTGATGCAAGAGGGCCCTCATCACCGGGGGGAAGAGATTCCCAGCACGCTCCAACTGCCACCACATGGCTGACTTCACCAAGGCAATGTGTGCCAGCCATGCAGGAGTGACCTATCAGCAGAGGGTCTCCCTCACAGGTGGGTGAGGAACAAAGCCAGGAACAGACTCTCACCAGGGGGTCCACATAACCACGTGGATGAGAACCAAGCAGGAGTGTCCTCACACTAGTGGGGCCACATCATCGAAAGGTGAGGAACCCAGCAAAAGTGGCCACAAACCAGAGGACCCACATCACCAAGGGGTTGAGAGTGAGGTAGGTGTCTGGACGGGCATATTTAACACTCATTTCCCACCAGGAAGAGGAATTAACCAAAGGCTCAGCGTGCCCTGCCAGAAGCAGATTAGGGCCTGAAGCAGTCTTGCGGGTTTGCGGCCAGCTCACAAGAAAGCGAGTTGAAGAAAGGAGCTCAGGGGCCCTGTAATTCACAAACCTGCAGAGTTATAAATGACAGATAATGTCCAAAAATATATTGAAGTAAGGCTGCGAAGAGGACTTGAAAGCGGGGCAGAATTGCAGGAAACCGATTTCAGGAGGTAGACGGGAATTGCATGTAAAGCATAGGAAAAGAGGCAGAACGTCCACAATGATGCACTTGGCCAAAAAGGGCGTATGCGTTTTTTCCTGAATATATTCAGGAAAAAACGCATACGCCCTTTTTGGCCAACCAAGCAAGCTTGCAAAGGAAATCTGCACTCCAATGAAGTCTCACTGCCCCCCGGTCAAAAGGGCCATCTGAAAAAAGTGTAAAATCCAGAAAGGCAGGACAGGCCATGGAGAACTGGGAGCCTTGTTATGCTGGTGGGCAGGATGTAAATTGCCAACAGCCACTCTGGAGAAGTGTATGGTGTTTCCTGAAACATCTAAAAAACAAAGCAACAGAGCCTAGGGCACTTCCACTTATGGTCCTATAGCTTAGGGAAATTAAAATCAAAAAGACACAGCCACCCCAAAGTTTGGGACGGCTCTGTTTACAAGAACCTCGTTTACGGTACAAGTTCAATATCACAGAAAGCAAAAAATGGATAAAGAAGTTGTGGTACTTACGTACAATGCAATATCACTCAGCAATGAAATCTATGTCATCAGGCCCGTAGCAGCATAATGAGTGGATGCAGGTATGATGAGTCTAAGTGAAATAAGTCACACAGAAAAAGAAACATCATAAGATATCACTACTACACGGAATGTAAACTTCGCTACACAGGAACTGAATTACAAAACAGAACAGGGTCTCAAATGTAGAAAACCAACTTATGCTTGCTTAAGGGGAAAGGTGAGTTGGGGTGCTGGATAAAACCACAGATTGAAATTAGCACAGATAACGTTCCATAAGCCAAATATGTAATAAACAAGAGCTACTCCTTGCTCAACGAAGTGGACTCAACACCCCATATTAAACGCTTAAGAATACACCTGACTAGAAATAATCTTAAAAATTACGGATTTATATATCTCCGAAAGAGAATCAAGCGTGTGTACAGCGGCATAAATGCAGCAGTGATAGGATTGGTGAGGTTCAGTGAGCAAATGCAGACCCTTTGAAGTCATATTGCATGGTACCCATTCCATGGGTCTCAACTCTCCAAGTTTAAGGGATTCTTCCTTCAGCTAAAACATGCATGTGGAACACAGAGTATGATCCACCGTGTGATCAGGAAACGTGTTCAAATGTGTCTCAGTTTTCGTCCCCTGGTACTCGGGTGCAACACTCCAGACGCTTTACTAACACTCTCCCCACTTGGAGAGTCAGTGCCTTTAACCTCCTGTATGGTCCAGTTTGCAATTTCTGCGGAAAATGTACAGGAATAGGGAGAACCAATGAGAAACTAGCTGGAGCTGTCTGGACGGGCAAATTTAACTCTCATTTCCGACCAGAAAGAGGAATTAACCAAAGGCTCAGCATGCCGTGCCGGAACCACACTAGGGCCTGAAGCAATCCTGCGGTGTTGCGGCCAGCTCACAAGAAAGCGAGTTGAAGAAAGGAGCTCAGGGGCACTGTAATTCACAAACCTGCAGAGTTATAAATGACAGCTATCGTCCAAAAATATATTGAAGTAAGGCTGCCAAGAGGACTTGAAAGCGGGGCAGAATTGCAGGAAACCGATTTCAGGAGGTAGACGGGAATTGCATGTAAAGCATAGGAAAAGAGGCAGAACGTCCACAATGATGCACTTGGCCAAAAAGGGCGTATGTGTTCTTTCCTGAATATATTCAGGAAAAAACGCATACGCCCTTTTTGGCCAACCAAGCAGGCTTGCAAAGGAAATCTACACTACAATGAAGTCTCACTGCAGCCCAGTCAAAAGGGCCATCTGAAAAATGTGTAAAATCCAGAAAGGCAGGACAGGCCATGGAGAACTGGGAGCCTTGTTATGCTGATGGGCGGGATGTAAATTGCCAACAGCCACTCTGGAGAAGTGTATGGTGTTTCCTGAAACATGCAAAAAACAAAGCAACAGAGCCTAGGGCACTTCCACTTATGGTCCTATAGCTTAGGGAAATTAAAATCAAAAAGACACAGCCACCCAAAGTTTGGGACGGCTCTGTTTACAAGAACCTCGTTTACGGTACAAGTTCAATATCACAGAAAGTGAAAAATGGATAAAGAAGTTGTGGTACTTATGTACAATGTAATATCACTCAGCAATGAAATCTATGTCATCAGACCTGTAGCAGCATAATGAGTGGATTCAGGTACGATGATTCTAAATCAAATAAGTCACACAGGGCTTACCTGGTGGCGCGGTGGTTGAGAGTCCGCCTGCCGATGCAGAGGACATGGGTTCGAGCCCCGCTCCTGGAAGATCCCACATGCCGCGGAGTGGCTGGACCTGTGAGCCATGGCCGCTGAGCCTGCGCGTCCGGAGCCTGTGCTCCGCAATGGGAAAGACCAAAAAAGTGAGCGGCCCACGTACCGCAAAAATAATAAATAAATAAAATAAATAAATAAAAAAATAAGTCACACAGAAAAAGAAACATCATAAGATATCACTACTACACGGAATGTAAACTTGGTTACACAGGAACTAAATTACTAAACAGAACAGAGTGTCAAATGTAGAAAACCAATTTATGCTTGCTTAAGGGGAAAGGTGAGTTGGGGTGCTACATACAAGAGATTGAAATTAGCACAGATACCGTTCCATAAGCCAAATATATAATAGACAAGTGCTACTCCTTGCTCAACGAAGTGGACTCAACACCCCATATTAAACGCCTAACAATATACCTGACTAGTAAGAATCTTAAAAACTATGGATTTATATGTCTCCGAAAGAGAATCAAGCGTGTGTACGGCGGCATAAACGCAGCAGTGATAGGATTGGTGAGGTTCGGTGAGCAAATGCAGACCCTTTGAAGTCATATTGCATGGTACCCATTCCATGGGTCTCAACTCTCCATGGTTAAGGGATTCTTCCTTCAGCTAAATCATGCATGTGGAACCCAGAGTATGATCCACCGTGTGATCGGAAAACGTGTTCAAATGTGTCTCAGTTTACGTCCCCTGGTACTCGGGTGCAACATTCCAGACGCTTTACTAACACTCTCCCCACTTGGAGAGTCAGTGCCTTTAACCTCCTGTTTGGCCCAGTTTGCAATTTCTGCGTAAGATGAACAGGAATAGGGAGAACCAAAGAGAGACTAGCTGGAGGTGTCTGGACGGGCAAATTTAACTCTCATTTCCCACCAGGAAGAGGAATTAACCAAAGGCTCAGCGTGCCGTGCCGGAACCACACTAGGGCCTGAAGCAATCCTGCGGTGTTGCGGCCAGCTCACAAGAAAGCGAGTTGAAGAAAGGAGCTCAGGGGCACTGTAATTCACAAACCTGCAGAGTTATAAAGGACAGCTATCGTCCAAAAATATATTGAAGTAAGGCTGCCAAGAGGACTTGAAAGCGGGGCAGAATTGCAGGAAACCGATTTCAGGAGGTAGACTGGAATTGCATGTAAAGTATAGGAAAAGAGGCAGAACGTCCACAATGATGCACTTGGCCAAAAAGGGCGTATGCGTTTTTTCCTGAATATATTCAGGAAAAAACGCATACGCCCTTTTTGGCCAACCAAGCAAGCTTTCAAAGGAAATCTGCACTACAATGAAGTCTCACTGCCCCCCGGTCAAAAGGGTCATCTGAAAAAAGTGTAAAATCCAGAAAGGCAGGACAGGCCATGGAGAACTGGGAGCCTTGTTATGCTGATGGGCGGGATGTAAATTACCAGCAGCCACTCTGGAGATGTGTATGTTGTTTCCTGAAACATCCAAAAAACAAAGCAACAGAGCCTAGGGCACTTCCACTTATGGTCCTATAGCTTAGGGAAATTAAAATCAAAAAGACACAGCCACCCCAAAGTTTGGGACGGCTCTGTTTACAAGAACCTTGTTCACCGTACAAGTTCTTTATCACAGAAAGCGAAAAATGGATAAAGAAGTTGTGGTACTTACGTACAATGCAATATCACTCAGCAATGAAATCTATGTCATCAGGCCCGTAGCAGCATAATGAGTGGATGCAGGTACGATGATTCTAAGTGAAATAAGTCACACAGAAAAAGAAACATCATAAGGTATCACTACTACACGGAATGTAAACTTGGCTACACAGGAACTGAATTACAAAACAGAACAGGGTCTCAAATGTAGAAAACCAACTTATGCTTGCTTAAGGGGAAAGGTGAGTTGGGGTGCTGCATAAAACCAGAGATTGAAATTAGCACAGATACCGTTCCATAAGCCAAATATGTAATAGACAAGAGCTACTCCTTGCTCAACGCAGTGGACTCAACACCCCATATTAAACGCCTAAGAATATACCTGACTAGAAATAATCTTAAAACCTATGGATTTATATGTCTCCGAAAGAGAATCAAGCGTCTGTACGGCGGCATAAACGCAGCAGTGATAGGATTGGTGAGGTTCGGTGAGCAAATGCAGACCCTTTGAAGTCATACTGCATGGTACCCATTCCATGGGTCTCAACTCTCCAGGTTTAAGGGATTCTTCCTTCAGCTGAAACATGCATGTGGAACACAGAGTATGATCCACCGTGTGATCAGGAAACGTGTTCAAATGTGTCTCAGTTTTCGTCCCCTAGTACTCAGGTGCAACATTCAAGACGCTTTACTAACACTCTCCCCACTTGGAGAGTCAGTGTCTTTAAACTCCTGTTTGGCCCAGTTTGCAATTTCTGCAGAAACTGTACAGGAATAGGGAGAACCAATGAGAGACTAGCTGGAGGTGTGTGGATGGGCAAATTTAACTCTCATTTCCCACCAGGAAGAGGAATTAACCAAAGGCTCAGCGTGCCGTGCCGGAACCACACTAGGGCCTGAAGCAATCCTGCGGTGTTGCGGCCAGCTCACAAGAAAGCGAGTTGAAGAAAGGAGCTCAGGGGCACTGTAATTCACAAACCTGCAGACTTATAAAGGACAGCTATCGTCCAAAAATATATTGAAGTAAGGCTGCCAAGAGGACTTGAAAGCGGGGCAGAATTGCAGGAAACCGATTTCAGGAGGTAGACTGGAATTGCATGTAAAGCATAGGAAAAGAGGCAGAACGTCCACAATGATGCACTTGGCCAAAAAGGGCGTATGCGTTTTTTCCTGAATATATTCAGGAAAAAACGCATACGCCCTTTTTGGCCAACCAAGCAAGCTTGCAAAGGAAATCTGCACTACAATGAAGTCTCACTGCCCCCCGGTCAAAAGGGCCATCTGAAAAAAGTGTAAAATCCAAAAAGGCAGGACAGGCCATGGAGAACTGGGAGCCTTGTTATGCTGATGGGCGGGATGTAAATTACCAGCAGCCACTCTGGAGATGTGTATGTTGTTTCCTGAAACATCCAAAAAACAAAGCAACAGAGCCTAGGGCACTTCCACTTATGGTCCTATAGCTTAGGGAAATTAAAATCAAAAAGACACAGCCACCCCAAAGTTTGGGACGGCTCTGTTTACAAGAACCTTGTTCACCGTACAAGTTCTTTATCACAGAAAGCGAAAAATGGATAAAGAAGTTGTGGTACTTACGTACAATGCAATATCACTCAGCAATGAAATCTATGTCATCAGGCCCGTAGCAGCATAATGAGTGGATGCAGGTACGATGATTCTAAGTGAAATAAGTCACACAGAAAAAGAAACATCATAAGCTATCACTACTACACGGAATGTAAACTTGGCTACACAGGAACTGAATTACAAAACAGAACAGGGTCTCAAATGTAGAAAACCAACTTATGCTTGCTTAAGGGGAAAGGTGAGTTGGGGTGCTGCATAAAACCAGAGATTGAAATTAGCACAGATACCGTTCCATAAGCCAAATATGTAATAGACAAGAGCTACTCCTTGCTCAACGCAGTGGACTCAACACCCCATATTAAACGCCTAAGAATATACCTGACTAGAAATAATCTTAAAACCTATGGATTTATATGTCTCCGAAAGAGAATCAAGCGTCTGTACGGCGGCATAAACGCAGCAGTGATAGGATTGGTGAGGTTCGGTGAGCAAATGCAGACCCTTTGAAGTCATACTGCATGGTACCCATTCCATGGGTCTCAACTCTCCAGGTTTAAGGGATTCTTCCTTCAGCTGAAACATGCATGTGGAACACAGAGTATGATCCACCGTGTGATCAGGAAACGTGTTCAAATGTGTCTCAGTTTTCGTCCCCTAGTACTCAGGTGCAACATTCAAGACGCTTTACTAACACTCTCCCCACTTGGAGAGTCAGTGCCTTTAACCTCCTGTTTGGCCCAGTTTGCAATTTCTGTGGAAAATGAACAGGAATAGGGAGAATCAATGAGAGACTAGGTGGAGGTGTCTGAACGGGAAAATTTAACTCTCATTTCCCACCAGGAAGAGGAATTAACCAAAGGCTCAACATGCCATGCCGGAACCAAACTAGGGCCTGAAGGAATCCTGCGGTGTTGCGGCCAGCTCACAAGAAAGCGAGTTGAAGAAAGGAGCTCAGGGGCACTGTAATTCACAAACCTGCAGAGTTATAAATGACAGCTATCTTCCAAAAATATATTGAAGTAAGGCAGACAAGAGGAGTTGAAAGCGGGGCAGAATTGCAGGAAACCGATTTCAGGAGGTAGACGGGAATTGCATGTAAAGCATAGGAAAAGAGGCAGAACGTCCACAATGATGCACTTGGCCAAAAAGGGCGTATGTGTTCTTTCCTGAATATATTCAGGAAAAAACGCATACGCCCTTTTTGGCCAACCAAGCAGGCTTGCAAAGGAAATCTACACTACAATGAAGTCTCACTGCCCCCCGGTCAAAAGGGCCATCTGAAAAAAGTGTAAAATCCAGAAAGGCAGGACAGGCCATGGAGAACTGGGAGCCTTGTTATGCTGATGGGCGGGATGTAAATTGCCAACAGCCACTCTGGAGAAGTGTATGGTGTTTCCTGAAACATCTAAAAAACAAGCAACAGAGCCTAGGGCACTTCCACTTATGGTCCTATAGCTTAGGGAAATTAAAATAAAAAAGACACAGCCACCCCAAAGTTTGGGACGGCTCTGTTTACAAGAATCTTGTTTACGGTACAAGTTCAATATCACAAAAGCGAAAAATGGATAAAGAAGTTGTGGTACTTACGTACAATGCAATATCACTCAGCAATGAAATCTTGTCATCAGGACCGTCGCAGCATAATGAGTGGATTCAGGTACGATGATTCTAAGTGAAATAAGTCACACAGAAAAAGAAACATCATAAGATATCACTACTACACGGAATATAAACTTGGCTACACAAGAACTGAATTACAAAACAGAACAGGGTCTCAAATGTAGAACACCAACTTATGCTTGCTTAAGGGGAAAGGTGAGTTGGGGTGCTGCATGAAACCAGAGATTGAAATTAGCACAGATACCGTTCCATAAGCCAAATATGCAATAGACAAGAGCTACTCCTTGCTGAACGAAGTGGACTCAACACCCCATATTAAACGCCTAAGAATATACCTGACTAGAAATAATCTTAAAACCTACGGATTTATATGTCTCCGAAAGAGAATCAAGCGTGTGTACGGCGGCATAAACACAGCAGTGATAGGATTGGTGAGGTTTGGTGAGAAAATGCAGACCCTTTGAAGTCATATTGCATGGTACCCATTCCATGGGTCTCAACTCTCCAAGTTTAAGGGATTCTTCCTTCAGCTAAAACATGCATGTGGAACACAGAGTATGATCCACCGTGTGATCAGGAAACGTGTTCAAATGTGTCTCAGTTTTCGTCCCCTGGTACTCGGGTGCAACACTCCAGACGCTTTACTAACACTCTCCCCACTTGGAGAGTCAGTGCCTTTAACCTCCTGTATGGCCCAGTTTGCAATTTCTGCGGAAAATGTACAGGAATAGGGAGAACCAATGAGAAATTAGCTGGAGGTGTCTGGACGGGCAAATTTAACTCTCATTTCCGACCAGAAAGAGGAATTAACCAAAGGCTCAGCATGCCGTGCCGGAACCACACTAGGGCCTGAAGCAATCCTGCGGTGTTGCGGCCAGCTCACAAGAAAGCGAGTTGAAGAAAGGAGCTCAGGGGCACTGTAATTCACAAACCTGCAGAGTTATAAATGACAGCTATCGTCCAAAAATATATTGAAGTAAGGCTGCCAAGAGGACTTGAAAGCGGGGCAGAATTGCAGGAAACCGATTTCAGGAGGTAGACGGGAATTGCATGTAAAGCATAGGAAAAGAGGCAGAACGTCCACAAAGATGCACTTGGCCAAAAAGGGCGTATGTGTTCTTTCCTGAATATATTCAGGAAAAAACGCATACGCCCTTTTTGGCCAACGAAGCAGGCTTGCAAAGGAAATCTACACTACAATGAAGTCTCACTGCCCCCCGGTCAAAAGGGCCATCTGAAAAAAGTGTAAAATCCAGAAAGGCAGGACAGGCCATGGAGAACTGGGAGCCTTGTTATGCTGATGGGCGGGATGTAAATTGCCAACAGCCACTCTGGAGAAGTGTATGGTGTTTCCTGAAACATCTAAAAAACAAGCCACAGAGCCTAGGGCACTTCCACTTATGGTCCTATAGCTTAGGGAAATTAAAATAAAAAAGACACAGCCACCCCAAAGTTTGGGACGGCTCTGTTTACAAGAATCTTGTTTACGGTACAAGTTCAATATCACAAAAGCGAAAAATGGATAAAGAAGTTGTGGTACTTACGTACAATGCAATATCACTCAGCAATGAAATCTTGTCATCAGGCCCGTCGCAGCATAATGAGTGGATTCAGGTACGATGATTCTAAGTGAAATAAGTCACACAGAAAAAGAAACATCATAAGATATCACTACTACACGGAATATAAACTTGGCTACACAAGAACTGAATTACAAAACAGAACAGGGTCTCAAATGTAGAACACCAACTTATGCTTGCTTAAGGGGAAAGGTGAGTTGGGGTGCTGCATGAAACCAGAGATTGAAATTAGCACAGATACCGTTCCATAAGCCAAATATGCAATAGACAAGAGCTACTCCTTGCTGAACGAAGTGGACTCAACACCCCATATTAAACGCCTAAGAATATACCTGACTAGAAATAATCTTAAAACCTACGGATTTATATGTCTCCGAAAGAGAATCAAGCGTGTGTACGGCGGCATAAACACAGCAGTGATAGGATTGGTGAGGTTTGGTGAGAAAATGCAGACCCTTTGAAGTCATATTGCATGGTACCCATTCCATGGGTCTCAACTCTCCAAGTTTAAGGGATTCTTCCTTCAGCTAAAACATGCATGTGGAACACAGAGTATGATCCACCGTGTGATCAGGAAACGTGTTCAAATGTGTCTCAGTTTTCGTCCCCTGGTACTCGGGTGCAACACTCCAGACGCTTTACTAACACTCTCCCCACTTGGAGAGTCAGTTCCTTTAACCTCCTGTATGGCCCAGTTTGCAATTTCTGCGGAAAATGTACAGGAATAGGGAGAACCAATGAGAAATTAGCTGGAGGTGTCTGGACGGGCAAATTTAACTCTCATTTCCGACCAGAAAGAGGAATTAACCAAAGGCTCAGCATGCCGTGCCGGAACCACACTAGGGCCTGAAGCAATCCTGCGGTGTTGCGGCCAGCTCACAAGAAAGCGAGTTGAAGAAAGGAGCTCAGGGGCACTGTAATTCACAAACCTGCAGAGTTATAAATGACAGCTATCGTCCAAAAATATATTGAAGTAAGGCTGCCAAGAGGACTTGAAAGCGGGGCAGAATTGCAGGAAACCGATTTCAGGAGGTAGACGGGAATTGCATGTAAAGCATAGGAAAAGAGGCAGAACGTCCACAAAGATGCACTTGGCCAAAAAGGGCGTATGTGTTCTTTCCTGAATATATTCAGGAAAAAACGCATACGCCCTTTTTGGCCAACGAAGCAGGCTTGCAAAGGAAATCTACACTACAATGAAGTCTCACTGCCCCCCGGTCAAAAGGGCCATCTGAAAAAAGTGTAAAATCCAGAAAGGCAGGACAGGCCATGGAGAACTGGGAGCCTTGTTATGCTGATGGGCGGGATGTAAATTGCCAACAGCCACTCTGGAGAAGTGTATGGTGTTTCCTGAAACATCTAAAAAACAAGCCACAGAGCCTAGGGCACTTCCACTTATGGTCCTATAGCTTAGGGAAATTAAAATAAAAAAGACACAGCCACCCCAAAGTTTGGGACGGCTCTGTTTACAAGAATCTTGTTTACGGTACAAGTTCAATATCACAAAAGCGAAAAATGGATAAAGAAGTTGTGGTACTTACGTACAATGCAATATCACTCAGCAATGAAATCTTGTCATGAGGACCGTCGCAGCATAATGAGTGGATTCAGGTACGATGATTCTAAGTGAAATAAGTCACACAGAAAAAGAAACATCATAAGATATCACTACTACACGGAATATAAACTTGGCTACACAAGAACTGAATTACAAAACAGAACAGGGTCTCAAATGTAGAACACCAACTTATGCTTGCTTAAGGGGAAAGGTGAGTTGGGGTGCTGCATGAAACCAGAGATTGAAATTAGCACAGATACCGTTCCATAAGCCAAATATGCAATAGACAAGAGCTACTCCTTGCTGAACGAAGTGGACTCAACACCCCATATTAAACGCCTAAGAATATACCTGACTAGAAATAAACTTAAAACCTACGGATTTATATGTCTCCGAAAGAGAATCAAGCGTGTGTACGGCGGCATAAACGCAGCAGTGATAGGATTGGTGAGGTTCGGTGAGCAAATGCAGACCCTTTGAAGTCATATTGCATGGTACCCATTCCATGGGTCTCAACTCTCCAGGTTTAAGGGATTCTTCCTTCAGCTAAAACATGCATGTGGAACCCAGAGTATGATCCACCTTGTGATCGGGAAACGTGTTCAAATGTGTCTCAGTTTTCGTCCCCTGGTACTTGGGTGCAACACTCCAGACGCTTTACTAACACTCTCTCCACTTGGAGAGTCAGTGCCTTTAACCTCCTGTATGGTCCAGTTTGCAATTTCTGCGGAAAATGTACAGGAATAGGGAGAACCAATGAGAAACTAGCTGGAGGTGTCTGGACGGGCAAATTAAACTCTCATTTCCCACCAGGAAGAGGAATTAACCAAAGGTTCAGCGTGCCGTGCCGGATCCACACTAGGGCCTGAAGCAATCCTGCGGTGTTGCGGCCAGCTCACAAGAAAGCAAGTTGAAGAAAGGAGCTCAGGGGCACTGTAATTCACAAACCTGCAGAGTTATAAATGACAGCTATCGTCCAAAAATATATTGAAGTAAGGCTGCCAAGAGGACTTGAAAGCGGGGCAGAATTGCACGAAACCGATTTCAGGAGGTAGACTGGAATTGTATGTAAAGCATAGGAAAAGAGGCAGAACGTCCACAATGATGCACTTGGCCAAAAAGTGCGTATGCGTTTTTTCCTGAATATATTCAGGAAAAAACGCATACGCACTTTTTGGCCAACCAAGAAAGCTTGCAAAGGAAATCTGCACTACAATGAAGTCTCACTGCCACCCAGTCAAAAGGGCCATCTGAAAAATGTGTAAAATCCAGAAAGGCAGGACAGGCCATGGAGAACTGGGAGCCTTGTTATGCTGATGGGCGGGATGTAAATTGCCAACAGCCACTCTGGAGAAGTGTATGGTGTTTCCTGAAACATCTAAAAAACAAAGCAACAGAGCCTAGGGCACTTCCACTTATGGTCCTATAGCTTAGGGAAATTAAAATCAAAAAGACACAGCCACCCCAAAGTTTGGGACGGCTCTGTTTACAAGAACCTCGTTTACGGTACAAGTTCAATATCACAGAAAGCGAAAAATGGATAAAGAAGTTGTGGTACTTACGTACAATGCAATATCACTCAGCAATGAAATCTATGTAATCAGGCCCGTAGCAGCATAATGAGTGGATTCAGGTACGATGATTCTAAGTGAAATAAGTCACACAGAAAAAGAAACATCATAAGATATCACCAATACACGGAATGTAAACTTGGCTACACAGGAACTGAATTACAAAACAGAACAGGGTCTCAAATGCAGAAAACCAACTTATGCTTGCTTAAGGGGAAATGTGAGTTGGGGTGCTGCATGAAACCAGAGATTGAAATTAGCACAGATACCGTTCCATAAGCCAAATATGCAATAGACAAGAGCTACTCCTTGCTGAACGAAGTGGACTCAACACCCCATATTAAACGCATAAGAATATACCTGACTAGAAATAATCTTAAAACCTACGGATTTATATGTCTCCAAAAGAGAATCAAGCGTGTGTACAGCGGCATAAACGCAGCAGTGATAGGATTGGTGAGGTTCGGTGAGCAAATGCAGACCCTTTGAAGTCATATTGCATGGTACCCATTCCATGGGTCTCAACTCTCCAGGTTTAAGGGATTCTTCCTTCAGCTAAAACATGCATGTGGAACCCAGAGTATGATCCACCGTGTGATCGGGAAACGTGTTCAAATGTGTCTCGTTTTCGTCCCTGGTACTCGGGTGCAACATTCCAGATGCTTTACTAACACTCTCCCCACTTGGAGAGTCAGTGCCTTTAACCTCCTGTTTGGCCCAGTTTGTAATTTCTGTGGAAAATGAACAGGAATAGGGAGAACAAAAGAGAGAATAGCTGGAGGCGTCTAGACGGGCAAATTTAACTCTCATTTCCCACCAGGAAGAGGAATTAACCAAAGGCTCAGCGTGCCGTGCCGGAACTACACTAGGGCCTGAAGCAATCCTGCGGTGTTGCGGCCAGCTCACAAGAAAATGAGTCGAAGAAACGAGCTCAGGGGCACTGTAATTCACAAACCTGCAGAGTTATAAATGACAGCTGTCGTTCAAAAATATATTGAAGTAAGGCTGCCAAGATGACTTGAAAGCGGGGCAGAATTGCAGGAAATCGATTTCAGGAGGTACACTGGAATTGCATGTAAAGCATAGGAAAAGAGGCAGAACGTCCACAATGATGCACTTGGCCAAAAAGGGCGTATGCGTTTTTTCCTGAATATATTCAGGAAAAAACGCATACGCCCTTTTTGGCCAACCAAGCAAGCTTGCAAAGGATATCTGCACTACAATGAAGTCTCACTGCCCCCCGGTCAAAAGGGCCATCTGAAAAAAGTGTAAAATCCAGAAAGGCAGGACAGGCCATGGAGAACTGGGAGCCTTGTTATGCTGATGGGCGGGATGTAAATTGCCAACAGCCACTCTGGAGAAGTGTATGGTGTTTCCTGAAACATCTAAAAAACAAAGCAACAGAGCCTAGGGCACTTCCACTTATGGTCCTATAGCTTAGGGAAATTAAAATCAAAAAGACACAGTCACCCCAAAGTTTGGGACGGCTCTGTTTACAAGAACCTCGTTTACGGTACAAGTTCAATATCACAGAAAGCGAAAAATGGATAAAGAAGTTGTGGTACTTACGTACAATGCAATATCACTCAGCAATGAAATCTATGTCATCAGGCCCGTAGCAGCATAATGAGTGGATTCAGGTATGATGATTCTAAGTGAAATAAGTCACACAGAAAAAGAAACACCATAAGATATCACTACTACACGGAAGGTAAACTTGGCTACACAAGAACTCATTTACAAAACAGAACAGGGTCTCAAATGTAAAAAACCTACTTATGCTTGCTTGAGGGGAAAGGTGAGTTGGGGTGCTGCATGAAACCAGAGATTGAAATTAGCACAGATACCGTTCCATAAGCCAAATATGTAATAGACAAGAGCTACTCCTCGCTCAACGAAGTGGACTCAACACCCCATATTAAACGCCTAAGAATATACCTGACTAGTAAGAATATTAAAATCTACCGATTAATATGTCTCTGAAAGAGAATCAAGTGTGTGTACGGCGGCATAAACGCAGCAGTGATAGGATTGGTGAGGTTCGGTGAGCAAATGCAGACCCTTTGAAGTCATATTGCATGGTACCCATTCCATGGGTCTCAACTCTCCATGTTTAAGGGATTCTTCCTTCAGCTAAAACATGCATGTGGAACCCAGAGTATGATCCACTGTGTGATCGGAAAACGTGTTCAAATGTGTCTCAGTTTTCGTCCCCTGGTACTCGGGTGCAACATTCCAGACGCTTTACTAACACTCTCCCCACTTGGAGAGTCAGTGCCTTTAACCTCCTGTTTGGCCCAGTTTGCAATTTCTGTGGAAAATGAACAGGAATAGGGAGAATCAATGAGAGACTAGGTGGAGGTGTCTGAACGGGAAAATTTAACTCTCATTTCCCACCAGGAAGAGGAATTAACCAAAGGCTCAACATGCCATGCCGGAACCAAACTAGGGCCTGAAGGAATCCTGCGGTGTTGCGGCCAGCTCACAAGAAAGCGAGTTGAAGAAAGGAGCTCAGGGGCACTGTAATTCACAAACCTGCAGAGTTATAAATGACAGCTATCTTCCAAAAATATATTGAAGTAAGGCAGACAAGAGGAGTTGAAAGCGGGGCAGAATTGCAGGAAACCGATTTCAGGAGGTACACTGGAATTGCATGTAAAGCATAGGAAAAGAGACAGAACGTCCACAATGATGCACTTGGCCAAAAAGGGCGTATGCGTTTTTTCCTGAATATATTCAGGAAAAAACGCATACGCCCTTTTTGGCCAACCAAACAAGCTTGCAAAGGAAATCTGCACTACAATGAAGTCTCACTGCCCCCCGGTCAAAAGGGCCATCTGAAAAAAGTGTAAAATCCAGAAAGGCAGGACAGGCCATGGAGAACTGGGAGCCTTGTTATGCTGGTGGGCGGGATGTAAATTGCCAACAGCCACTCTGGAGAAGTGTATGGTGTTTCCTGAAACATCTAAAAAACAAAGCAACAGAGCCTAGGGCACTTCCACTTATGGTCCTATAGCTTAGGGAAATTAAAATCAAAAAGACACAGCCACCCCAAAGTTTGGGACGGCTCTGTTTACAAGAACCTCATTTACGGTACAAGTTCAATATCACAGAAAGCAAAAAATGGATAAAGAAGTTGTGGTACTTACGTACAATGCAGTATCACTCAGCAATGAAATCTATGTCATCAGGCCCGTAGCAGCATAATGAGTGGATGCAGGTATGATGAGTCTAAGTGAAATAAGTCACACAGAAAGAGAAACATCATAAGATATCACTACTACACGGAATGTAAACTTGGCTACACAGGAACTGAATTACAAAACAGAACAGGGTCTCAAATGTAGAAAACCAACTTATGCTTGCTTAAGGGGAAAGGTGAGTTGGGGTGCTGCATAAAACCAGAGATTGAAATTAGAACAGATACCGTTCCATAAGCCAAATATGTAATAAAGAAGAGCTACTCCTTGCTCAACGAAGTGGACTTAACACCCCATATTAAACGCTTAAGAATACACCTGACTAGAAATAATCTTAAAAACTACGGATTTATATGTCTCCGAAAGAGAATCAAGCGTGTGTACAGTGGCATAAACGCAGCAGTGATAGGATTGGTGAGGTTCAGTGAGCAAATGCAGACCCTTTGAAGTCATATTGCATGGTACCCATTCCATGGGTCTCAACTCTCCAAGTTTAAGGGATTCTTCCTTCAGCTAAAACATGCATGTGGAACACAGAGTATGATCCACCGTGTGATCAGGAAACGTGTTCAAATGTGTCTCAGTTTTCGTCCCCTGGTACTCGGGTGCAACACTCCAGACGCTTTACTAACACTCTCCCCACTTGGAGAGTCAGTGCCTTTAACCTCCTGTATGGCCCAGTTTGCAATTTCTGCGGAAAATGTACAGGAATAGGGAGAACCAATGAGAAACTAGCTGGAGGTGTCTGGACGGGCAAATTTAACTCTCATTTCCGACCAGAAAGAGGAATTAACCAAAGGCTCAGCATGCCGTGCCGGAACCACACTAGGGCCTGAAGCAATCCTGCGGTATTGCCGCCAGCTCACAAGAAAGCGAGTTGAAGAAAGGAGCTCAGGGGCACTGTAATTCACAAACCTGCAGAGTTATAAATGACAGCTATCGTCCAAAAATATATTGAAGTAAGGCTGCCAAGAGGACTTGAAAGCGGGGCAGAATTGCAGGAAACCGATTTCAGGAGGTAGACGGGAATTGCATGTAAAGCATAGGAAAAGAGGCAGAACGTCCACAATGATGCACTTGGCCAAAAAGGGCGTATGTGTTCTTTCCTGAATATATTCAGGAAAAAACGCATACGCCCTTTTTGGCCAACCAAGCAGGCTTGCAAAGGAAATCTACACTACAATGAAGTCTCACTGCCCCCCGGTCAAAAGGGCCATCTGAAAAAAGTGTAAAATCCAGAAAGGCAGGACAGGCCATGGAGAACTGGGAGCCTTGTTATGCTGATGGGCGGGATGTAAATTGCCAAGAGCCACTCTGGAGAAGTGTATGGTGTTTCCTGAAACATCTAAAAAACAAGCAACAGAGCCTAGGGCACTTCCACTTATGGTCCTATAGCTTAGGGAAATTAAAATCAAAAAGACACAGTCACCCAAAAGTTTGGGACGGCTCTGTTTACAAGAACCTCGTTTACGGTACAAGTTCAATATCACAGAAAGCGAAAAATGGATAAAGAAGTTGTGGTACTTACGTACAATGCAATATCACTCAGCAATGAAATCTATGTCATCAGGCCCGTAGCAGCATAATGAGTGGATTCAGGTACGATGATTCTAAGTGAAATAAGTCACAGAGAAAAAGAAACATCATAAGATATCACCAATACACGGAATGTAAACTTGGCTACACAGGAACTGAATTACAAAACAGAACAGGGTCTCAAATGTAGAAAACCAACTTATGCTTGCTTAAGGGGAAAGGTGAGTTGGGGTGCTGCATGAAACCAGAGATTGAAATTAGCACAGATACCGTTCCATAAGCCAAATATGCAATAGACAAGAGCTACTCCTTGCTGAACAAAGTGGACTCAACACCCCATATTAAACGCCTAAGAATATACCTGACTAGAAATAATCTTAAAACCTACGGATTTATATGTCTCCGAAAGAGAATCAAGCGTGTGTACAGCGGCATAAACGCAGCAGTGATAGGATTGGTGAGGTTCGGTGAGAAAATGCAGACCCTTTGAAGTCATATTGCATGGTACCCATTCCATGGGTCTCAACTCTCCAGGTTTAAGGGATTCTTCCTTCAGCTAAAACATGCATGTGGAACCCAGAGTATGATCCACCGTGTGATCGGGAAACGTGTTCAAATGTGTCTCGTTTTCGTCCCTGGTACTCGGGTGCAACATTCCAGATGCTTTACTAACACTCTCCCCACTTGGAGAGTCAGTGCCTTTAACCTCCTGTTTGGCCCAGTTTGTAATTTCTGTGGAAAATGAACAGGAATAGGGAGAACAAAAGAGAGAATAGCTGGAGGCGTCTGGACGGGCAAATTTAACTCTCATTTCCCACCAGGAAGAGGAATTAACCAAAGGCTCAGCGTGCCGTGCCGGAACTACACTAGGGCCTGAAGCAATCCTGCGGTGTTGCGGCCAGCTCACAAGAAAACGAGTTGAAGAAACGAGCTCAGGGGCACTGTAATTCACAAACCTGCAGAGTTATAAATGACAGCTATCGTTCAAAAATATATTGAAGTAAGGCTGCCAAGATAACTTGAAAGCGGGGCAGAATTGCAGGAAATCGATTTCAGGAGGTACACTGGAATTGCATGTAAAGCATAGGAAAAGAGGCAGAACGTCCACAATGATGCACTTGGCCAAAAAGGGCGTATGCGTTTTTTCCTCAGGAAAAAACGCATACGCCCTTTTTGGCCAACCAAGCAAGCTTGCAAAGGATATCTGCACTACAATGAAGTCTCACTGCCCCCCGGTCAAAAGGGCCATCTGAAAAAAGTGTAAAATCCAGAAAGGCAGGACAGGCCATGGAGAACTGGGAGCCTTGTTATGCTGATGGGCGGGATGTAAATTGCCAACAGCCACTCTGGAGAAGTGTATGGTGTTTCCTGAAACATCTAAAAAACAAAGCAACAGAGCCTAGGGCACTTCCACTTATGGTCCTATAGCTTAGGGAAATTAAAATCAAAAAGACACAGTCACCCCAAAGTTTGGGACGGCTCTCTTTACAAGAAGCTCGTTTACGGTACAAGTTCAATATAACAGAAAGCGAAAAATGGATAAAGAAGTTGTGGTACTTACGTACAATGCAATATCACTCAGCAATGAAATCTATGTCATCAGGCCCGTAGAAGCATAATGAGTGGATTCAGCTATGATGATTCTAAGTGAAATAAGTCACACAGAAAAAGAAACACCATAAGATATCACTACTACACGGAAGGTAAACTTGGCTACACAAGAACTGATTTACAAAACAGAACAGGGTCTCAAATGTAGAAAACCTACTTATGCTTGCTTGAGGGGAAAGGTGAGTTGGGGTGCTGCATGAAACCAGAGATTGAAATTAGCACAGATACCATTCCATAAGCCAAATATGTAATAGACAAGAGCTACTCCTTGCTCAACGAAGTGGACTCAACACCCCATATTAAACGCCTAAGAATATACCTGACTAGTAAGAATATTAAAACCTACCGATTTATATGTCTCCGAAAGAGAATCAAGCATGTGTACGGCGGCATAAACGCAGCAGTGATAGGATTGGTGAGGTTCGGTGAGCAAATGCAGACCCTTTGAAGTCATATTGCATGGTACCCATTCCATGGGTCTCAACTCTCCATGTTTAAGGGATTCTTCTTTCAGCTAAAACATGCATGTGGAACCCAGAGTATGATCCACTGTGTGATCGGAAAACGTGTTCAAATGTGTCTCAGTTTACGTCCCCTGGTAGTCGGGTGCAACATTCCAGACGCTTTACTAACACTCTCCCCACTTGGAGAGTCAGTGCCTTTAACCTCCTGTTTGGCCCAGTTTGCAATTTCTGTGGAAAATGAACAGGAATAGGGAGAACCAATGAGAGACTAGCTGGAGCTGTCTGGACGGGCAAATTTAACTCTCATTTCCCACCAGGAAGAGGAATTAACCAAAGGCTCAGCGTACCGTGCCGGGACCACACTAGGGCCTGAAGCAATCCTGCGGTGTTGCGGCCAGCTCACAAGAAAGCGAGTTGAAGAAAGGAGCTCAGGGGCACTGTAATTCACAAACCTGCAGAGTTACAAATGACAGCTATCGTCCAAAAATATATTGAAGCAAGGCAGCCAAGAGGAGTTGAAAGCGGGGCAGAATTGCAGGAAACCGATTTCAGGAGGTAGACTGGAATTGCATGTAAAGCATAGGAAAAGAGGCAGAACGTCCACAGTGATGCACTTGGCCAAAAAGGGCGTATGCGTTTTTTCCTGAATATATTCAGGAAAAAACGCATACGCCCTTTTTGGCCAACCAAGCAAGCTTGCAAAGGAAATCTGCACTACAATGAAGTCTCACTGCCCCCCGGTCAAAAGGGCCATCTGAAAAATGTGTAAAATCCAGAAAGGCAGGACAGGCCATGGAGAACTGGGAGCCTTGTTATGCTGATGGGCGGCATGTAAATTGCCAGCAGCCACTCTGGAGAAGTGTATGGTGTTTCCTGAAACATCCAAAAAACAAAGCAACAGAGCCTAGGGCACTTCCACTTATGGTCCTATAGCTTAGGGAAATTAAAATCAAAAAGACACAGCCACCCCAAGTTTGGGCCGGCTCTGTTTACAAGAACCTCGTTTACGGTACAAGTTCAATATCACAGAAAGCGAAAAATGGATAAAGAAGTTGTGGTACTTACGTACAATGCAATATCACTCAGCAATGAAATCTATGTCATCAGGCCTGTAGCAGCATAATGAGTGGATTCAGGTACGATGATTCTAAGTGAAATAAGTCACACAGGGCTTACCTGGTGGCGCAGTGGTTGAGAGTCCGCCTGCCGATGCAGAGGACATGGGTTCGTGCCCCGCTCCGGGAAGATCCCACATGCCGCGGAGCAGCTGGGCCTGTGAGCCATGGTCGCTGAGCCTGCGCATCCGAAGACTGTGCTCCGCAATGGGAAAGACCACAACAGTGAGAGGCCCACGTACCGCAAAAAAAAAAAAATTAAAAAATAAAATAAATAAAAAAATAAGTCACACAGAACAAGAAATATCATAAGATATCACTACTACACGGAATGTAAACTTGGCTACACAGGAACTAAATTACTAAACAGAACAGAGTGTCAAATGTAGAAAACCAATTTATGCTTGCTTAAGGGGAAAGGTGATTTGGGGTGCTGCATACAACAAGAGATTGAAATTAGCACAGATACCTTTCCATAAGCCAAATATATAATAGACAAGTGCTACTCCTTGCTCAACGAAGTGGACTCAACACCCCATATTAAACGCCTAACAATATACCTGACTAGTAAGAAACTTAAAACCTATGGATTTATATGTCTCCGAAAGAGAATCAAGCGTGTGTACAGCGGCATAAACGCAGCAGCGACAGGATTGGTGAGGTTCGGTGAGCAAATGCAGACACTTTGAAGTCATATTGCATGGTATCCATTCCATGGGTCTCAACTCTCCAGGTTTAAGGGATTCTTCCTTCAGTTAAAACATACATGTGGAACCCAGAGTATGATCCACCGTGTGATCGGGAAACGTGTTCAAATGTGTCTCAGTTTTCGTCCCCTGGTACTCGGGTGCAACATTCCAGACGCTTTACTAACACTCTCCCCACTTGGAGAGTCAGTGCCTTTAACCTCCTGTTTGGCCCAGTTTGCAATTTCTGTGGAAAATGAACAGGAATAGGGATAACCAATGAGAGACTAGCTGGAGGCGTCTGGACGGGCAAATTTAACTCTCATTTCCCACCAGGAAGAGGAATTAACCAAAGGCTCAACATGCCATGCCGGAACCAAACTAGGGCCTGAAGCAGTCCTGCGGTGTGGCGGCCAGCTCACAAGAAAGCGAGTTGAAGAAAGGAGCTCAGGGGCACTGTGATTCACAAACCTGCAGAGTTATAAATGACAGCTATCTTCCAAAAATATATTGAAGTAAGGCAGCCAAGAGGAGTTGAAAGCGGGACAGAATTGCAGGAAACCGATTTCAGGAGGTAGACTGGAATTGCATGTAAAGCATAGGAAAAGAGGCTGAACGTCCACAATGATGCACTTGGCCAAAAAGTGCGTATGCGTTTTTTCCTGAATATATTCAGGAAAAAACGCATACGCCCTTTTTGGCCAACCAAGCAAGCTTGCAAAGGAAATCTGCACTACAATGAAGTCTCACTGCCCCCCGGTCAAAAGGGCCATCTGAAAATAGTGTAAAATCCAGAAAGGCAGGACAGGCCATGGAGAACTGGGAGCCTTGTTATGCTGATGGGCGGGATGTAAATTACCAGCAGCCACTCTGGAGAAGTGTATGGTGTTTCCTGAAACATCTAAAAAACAAAGCAACAGAGCCTAGGGCACTTCCACTTATGGTCCTATAGCTTAGGGAAATTAAAATCAAAAAGACTCAGCCACCCCAAAGTTTGGGACGGCTCTGTTTACAAGAACCTCGTTTACGGTACAAGTTCAATATCACAGAAAGCGAAAAATGGATAAAGAAGTTGTGGTACTTACGTACAATGCAATATCACTCAGCAATGAAATATATGTCATCAGGCCCGTCGCAGCACAATGAGTGGATTCAGGTACGATGATTCTAAGTGAAATAAGTCACACAGAAAAAGAAACATCATAAGATATCACTACTACACGGAATGTAAACTTGGCTACACAGGAACTGAATTACAAAACAGAACAGGGTGTCAAATGTAGAAAACCAACTTATGCTTGCTTAAGGGGAAAGGTGAGTTGGGGTGCTGCATAAAACCAGAGATTGAAATTAGCACAGATACCGTTCCATAAGCAAATATGTAATAGACAAGAGCTACTCCTTACTCAACGCAGTGGACTCAACACCCCATATTAAACGCCGAAGAATATACCTGACTAGAAATAATCTTGAAACCTACGGATTTATATGTCTCCTAAAGAGAATCAAGCGTGTGTACAGCGGCATAAACGCAGCAGTGATAGGATTGGTGAGGTTCGGTGAGAAAATGCAGACCCTTTGAAGTCATATTGCATGGTACCCATTCCATGGGTCTCAACTCTCCAGGTTTAAGGGATTCTTCCTTCAGCTGAAACATGCATGTGGAACACAGAGTATGATCCACCGTGTGATCAGGAAACGTGTTCAAATGTGTCTCAGTTTTCGTCCCCTGGTACTCGGGTGCAACATTCAAGACGCTTTACTAACACTCTCCCCACTTGGAGAGTCAGTGCCTTTAAACTCCTGTTTGGCCCAGTTTGCAGTTTCTGCGGAAAATGTACAGGAATAGGGAGAACCAATGAGAGACTAGCTGGAGGTGTGTGGACGGGCAAATTTAACTCTCATTTCCCACGAGGAAGAGGAATTAACCAAAGGCTCAGCGTGCCGTGCCGGAACGACACTAGGGCCTGAAGCAATCCTGCGGTGTTGCGGCCAGCTCACAAGAAAGCGAGTTGAAGAAAGGAGCTCAGGGGCACTGTAATTCACAAACCTGCAGAGTTATAAATGACAGCTATCGTCCAAAAATATATTGAAGTAAGGCTGCCAAGAGGACTTGAAAGTGGTGCAGAATTGCACAAAACCGATTTCAGGAGGTAGACTGGAATTGCATGTAAAGCATAGGAAAAGAGGCAGAACGTCCACAACGATGCACTTGGCCAAAAAGGGCGTATGCGTTTTTTCCTGAATATATTCAGGAAAAAACGCATACGCCCTTTTTGGCCAACCAAGAAAGCTTGCAAAGGAAATCTGCACTACAATGAAGTCTCACTGCCCCCCGGTCAAAAGGGCCATCTGAAAAAAGTATAAAATCCAGAAGGGAGGACAGGCCATGGAAAACTGGGAGCCTTGTTATGCTGATGGGCGGGATGTAAATTGCCAACAGCCACTCTGGAGAAGTGTATGGTGTTTCCTGAAACATCTAAAAAACAAAGCAACAGAGTCTAGGGCACTTCCACTTATGGTCCTATAGCTTAGGGAAATTAAAATCAAAAAGACACAGCCAACCCAAAGTTTGGGACGGCTCTGTTTACAAGAACCTCGTTTACGGTACAAGTTCAATATCACAGAAAGCGAAAAATGGATAAAGAAGTTGTGGTACTTACGTACAATGCAATATCACTCAGCAATGAATTCTATGTCATCAGGCCCATAGCAGCATAATGAGTGGATGCAGGTACGATGATTCTAAGTGAAATAAGTCACACAGAAAAAGAAACATCATAAGATATCACTACTACACGGAATGTAAACTTGGCTACACAGGAACTGAATTACAAAACAGAACAGGGTCTCAAATGTAGAAAACCAACTTATGCTTGCTTAAGGGTAAAGGTGAGTTGGGGTGCTGCATAAAACCAGAGATTGAAATTAGCACAGATACCGTTCCATAAGCAAATATGTAATAGACAAGAGCTACTCCTTGCTCAACGCAGTGGACTCAACACCCCATATTAAAAGCCTAAGAATATACCTGACTAGAAATAATCTTAAAACCTACGGATTTATATGTCTCCGAAAGAGAATGAAGCGTGTGTACAGCGGCATAAACGCAGCAGTGATAGGATTGGTGAGGTTCGGTGAGCAAATGCAGACCCTTTGAAGTCATATTGCATGGTACCCATTCCATGGGTCTCAACTCTCCATGTTTAAGGGATTCTTCCTTCAGCTAAAACATGCATGTGGAACCCAGAGTACGATCCACCGTGTGATCGGAAAACGTATTCAAATGTGTCTCAGTTTTCATCCCCTGGTACTCGGGTGCAACATTCAAGACGCTTTACTAACAATCTCCCCACTTGGAGAGTCAGTGCCTTTAACCTCCTGTTTGGCCCAGTTTGCAATTTCTGTGGAAAATGAACAGGAATAGGGAGAACCAATGAGAGACTAGGTGGAGGTGTCTGGACGGGCAAATTTAACTCTCATTTCCCACCAGGAAGAGGAATTAACCAAAGGCTCAGCATGCCATGCCAGAACCAAACTAGGGCCTCAAGCGATTCTGAGGTGTTGCGGCCAGCTCACAAGAAAGCGAGTTGAAGAAAGGAGCTCAGGGGCACTGTAATTCACAAACCTGCAGAGTTATAAATGAGAGCTATCTTCCAAAAATATATTGAAGGAAGGCTGCCAAGAGGAGTTGAATGCGGGCCGGAATTGCAGGAAACTGATTTCAGGAGGTAGACTGGAATTGCATGTAAAGCATAGGAAAAGAGGCAGAACGTCCACAATGATGCACTTGGCCAAAAAGGGCGTATGCGTTTTTTCCTGAATATATTCAGGAAAAAACGCATACGCCCTTTTTGGCCAACCAAGCAAGCTTGCAAAGGAAATCTGCACTACAATGAAGTCTCACTGCCCCCCGGTCAAAAGGGCAATCTGAAAAAAGTGTAAAATCCAGAAAGGCAGGACAGGCCATGGAGAACTGGGAGCCTTGTTGTGCTGATGGGCGGGATGTAAATTGCCAGCAGCCACTCTGGAGAAGTGTATGGTGTTTCCTGAAACATCCAAAAAACAAAGCAACAGAGCCTAGGGCACTTCCACTTATGGTCCTATAGCTTAGGGAAATTAAAATCAAAAAGACACAGCCACCCCAAAGTTTGGGACGGCTCTGTTTACAAGAACCTCGTTTACGGTACAAGTTCAATATCACAGAAAGTGAAAAATGGATAAAGAAGTTGTGGTACTTACGTACAATGCAATATCACTCAGCAATGAAATATATGTCATCAGGCCCGTAGCAGCATAATGAGTGGATTCAGGTACGATGATTCTAAGTGAAATAAGTCACACAGAAAAAGAAACATCATAAGATATCACTAATACATGGAATGTAAACTTGGCTACACAGGAACTGAATTACAAAACAGAACAGTGTCTCAGATGTAGAAACCCAACTTATGCTTGCTTAAGGGGAAAGGTGAGTTGGGGTGCTGCATAAAACCAGAGATTGAAATTAGCACAGATACCATTCCATAAGCCAAATATGTAATAGACAAGAGCTACTCCTTGCTCAACGAAGTGGACTCAACACCCCATATTAAACGCCTAAAAATATACCTGACTAGTAAGAATCTTAAAACCTAAGGATTTATATGTCTCCGAAAGAGAATCAAGCGTGTGTACAGCGGCATAAACGCAGCAGTGATAGGATTGGTGAGGTTCGGTGAGCAAATGCAGACCCTTTGAAGTCATATTGCATGGTACCCATTCCATGGGTCTCAACTCTCCATGTTTAAGGGATTCTTCCTTCAGATAAAACATGCATGTGGAACCCAGAGTATGATCCACTGTGTAATCGGGAAACGTGTTCAAATGTCTCTCAGTTTTCGTCCCCTGATAATCGGGTGCAACATTCCAGACGCTTTACTAACACTCTCCCCACTTGGAGAGTCAGTGCCTTTAACCTCCTGTTTGGCCCAGTTTGCAATTTCTGTGGAAAATGAACAGGAATAGGGAGAACAAAAGAGAGACTAGCTTGAGGCGTCTGGACGGGCAAATTTAACTCTCATTTCCCACCAGGAAGAGGAATTAACCAAAGGCTCAGCGTGCCATGCCGGAACCACACTAAGGCCAGAAGCAATCCTGCGGTGTTGCGGCCAGCTCACAAGAAAGCGAGTTGAAGAAAGGAGCGCAGGGGCACTGTAATTCACAAACCTGCAGTTATAAATGACAGCTATCGTCCAAAAATATATTGAAGGAAGGCTGCCAAGAGGACTTGAAAGCGGGGCAGAATTGCAGGAAACCGATTTCAGGAGGTACACTGGAATTGCATGTAAAGCATAGGAAAAGAGGCAGAACGTCCACAATGATGCACTTGGCCAAAAAGGGCGTATGCGTTTCTTCCTGAATATATTCAGGAAAAAACGCATACGCCCTTTTTGACCAAACAAGCAAGCTTGCAAAGGAAATCTGCACTACAATGAACTCTCACTGCCCCCCGGTCAAAAGGGCAATCTGAAAAAAGTGTAAAATCCAGAAAGGCAGGACAGGCCATGGAGAAATGGGAGGCTTGTTATGCTGATGGGTGGGATGTAAATTGCCAGCAGCCACTCTGGAGAAGTGTATGGTGTTTCCTGAAACATCCAAAAAACAAAGCAACAGAGCCTAGGGCACTTCCACTTATGGTCCTATAGCTTAGGGAAATTAAAATCAAAAAGACACAGCCACCCCAAAGTTTGGGCCGGCTCTGTTTACAAGAACCTCGTTTACGGTACAAGTTCAATATCACAGAAAGCGAAAAATGGATAAAGAAGTTGTGGTACTTACGTACAATGCAATATCACTCAGCAATGAAATCTATGTCATCAGGCCCGTAGAAGCATAATGATTGGATTCAGGTACGATGATTCTAAGTGAAATAAGTCACACAGAAAAAGAAACATCATAAGATATCACTACTACACGGAATGTAAACTTGTCTACACAGGAACTGAATTACAAAACAGAACAGGGTGTCAAATGTAGAAAACCAACTTATGCTTGCTTAAGGGGAAAGGTGAGTTGGGGTGCTGCATACAACCAGAGACTGAAATTAGCACAGATACCATTCCATAAGCCAAATATGTAATAGACAAGAGCTACTCTTTGCTCAACGAAGTGGACTCAACACACCATATTAAACGCTTAACAATATACCTGACTAGTAAGAATATTAAAACCTACCGATTTATATGTCTCCGAAAGAGAATCTAGCGTGTGTACAGCGTCATAAACGCAGCAGTGATAGGATTGGTGAGGTTCAGTGAGCAAATGCAGACCCTTTGAAGTCATATTGCATGGTACCCATTCCATGGGTCTCAACTCTCCATGTTTAAGGGATTCTTCCTTCAGCTAAAACATGCATGTGGAACCCAGAGTACGATCCAACGTGTGATCAGAAAACGTGTTCAAATATGTCTCAGTTTTCGTCCCCTGGTACTCGGGTGCAACATTCCAGACGCTTTACTAACACTCTCCCCACTTGGAGAGTCAGTGCCTTTAACCTCCTGTTTGGCCCAGTTTGCAATTTCTGTGGAAAATGAACAGGAATAGGGAGAACCAATGAGAGACTAGCTGGAAGTGTCTGGACGTGCAAATTTAACTCTCATTTCCCACCAGGAAGAGGAATTAACCAAAGGCTCAGCATGCCGTGCCGGATTCAAACTAGGGCCTGAAGCAATCCTGCGGTGTTGCGGCCAGCTCACAAGAAAGCGAGTTGAAGAAAGGAGCTCAGGGGCACTGTAATTCACAAACCTGCAGAGTTTAAATGACAGCTATCTTCCAAAAATATATTGAAGTAAGGCTGCCAAGAGGAGTTGAATGCGGGGCAGAATTGCAGGAAACCGATTTCAGGAGGTAGACTGGAATTGCATGTAAAGCATAGGAAAAGAGGCACAACGTCCAAAATGATGCACTTGGCCAAAAAGGGCGTATGCGTTTTTTCCTGAATATATACAGGAAAAAAAGCATACGCCCTTTTTGGCCAAACAAGCAAGCTTGCAAAGGAAATCTGCACTACAATGAAGTCTCACTGCCCCCCGGTCAAAAGGGCTATCTGAAAAAAGTGTAAAATCCAGAAAGGCAGGACAGGCCATGGAGAAATGGGAGCCTTGTTATGCTGATGGGTGTGATGTAAATTGCCAGCAGCCACTCTGGAGAAGTGTATGGTGTTTCCTGAAACATCCAAAAAACAAAGCAACAGAGCCTAGGGCACTTCCACTTATGGTCCTATAGCTTAGGGAAATTAAAATCAAAAAGACACAGCCACCCCAAAGTTTGGGACGGCTCTGTTTACAAGAACCTCGTTTACGGTACAAGTTCAATATCACAGAAAGCGAAAAATGGATAAAGAAGTTGTGGTACTTACGTACAATGCAATATCACTCAGCAATGAAATCTATGTCATCAGGCCCGTAGAAGCATAATGAGTGGATTCAGGTACGATGATTCTAAGTGAAATAAGTCACACAGAAAAAGAAACATCATAAGATATCACTACTACACGGAATGTAAACTTGGCTACACAGGAACTGAATTACAAAACAGAACAGTGTCTCAGATGTAGAAACCCAACTTATGCTTGCTTAAGGGGAAAGGTGAGTTGGGGTGCGGCATAAAACCAGAGATTGAAATTAGCACAGATACCGTTCCATAAGCCAAATATGTAATAGACAAGAGCTACTCCTTGCTCAACGAAGTGGACCCAACACCCCATATTAAACGCCTAAGAATATACCTGACTAGTAAGAATCTTAAAACCTATGGATTTATATGTCTCCGAAAGAGAATCAAGCGTGTGTACAGCGGCATAAACGCAGCAGTGATAGGATTGGTGAGGTTCGGTGAGCAAATGCAGACCCTTTGAAGTCATATTGCATGGTACCCATTCCATGGGTCTCAACTCTCCAGGTTTAAGGGATTCTTCCTTCAGCTGAAACATGCATGTGGAACACAGAGTATGATCCACCGTGTGATCAGGAAACGTGTTCAAATGTGTCTCAGTTTTCGTCCCCTGGTACTCGGGTGCAACATTCAAGACGCTTTACTAACACTCTCCCCACTTGGAGAGTCAGTGCCTTTAAACTCCTGTTTGGCCCAGTTTGCAGTTTCTGCGGAAAATGTACAGGAATAGGGAGAACCAATGAGAGACTAGCTGGAGGTGTGTGGACGGGCAAATTTAACTCTCATGTCCCACCAGGAAGAGGAATTAACCAAAGGCTCAGCGTGCCGTGCCGGAACCACACTAGGGCCTGAAGCAATCCTGCGGTGTTGCGGCCAGCTCACAAGAAAGCGAGTTGAAGAAAGGAGCTCAGGGGCACTGTAATTCACAAACCTGCAGAGTTATAAATGACAGCTATCGTCCAAAAATATATTGAAGTAAGGCTGCCAAGAGGAGTTGAATGCGGGGCAGAATTGCAGGAAACCGATTTCAGGAGGTAGACTGGAATTGCATGTAAAGCATAGGAAAAGAGGCACAACGTCCAAAATGATGCACTTGGCCAAAAAGGGCGTATGCGTTTTTTCCTGAATATATACAGGAAAAAAAGCATACGCCCTTTTTGGCCAAACAAGCAAGCTTGCAAAGGAAATCTGCACTACAATGAAGTCTCACTGCCCCCCGGTCAAAAGGGCTATCTGAAAAAAGTGTAAAATCCAGAAAGGCAGGACAGGCCATGGAGAAATGGGAGCCTTGTTATGCTGATGGGTGTGATGTAAATTGCCAGCAGCCACTCTGGAGAAGTGTATGGTGTTTCCTGAAACATCCAAAAAACAAAGCAACAGAGCCTAGGGCACTTCCACTTATGGTCCTATAGCTTAGGGAAATTAAAATCAAAAAGACACAGCCACCCCAAAGTTTGGGACGGCTCTGTTTACAAGAACCTCGTTTACGGTACAAGTTCAATATCACAGAAAGCGAAAAATGGATAAAGAAGTTGTGGTACTTACGTACAATGCAATATCACTCAGCAATGAAATCTATGTCATCAGGCCCGTAGAAGCATAATGAGTGGATTCAGGTACGATGATTCTAAGTGAAATAAGTCACACAGAAAAAGAAACATCATAAGATATCACTACTACACGGAATGTAAACTTGGCTACACAGGAACTGAATTACAAAACAGAACAGTGTCTCAGATGTAGAAACCCAACTTATGCTTGCTTAAGGGGAAAGGTGAGTTGGGGTGCGGCATAAAACCAGAGATTGAAATTAGCACAGATACCGTTCCATAAGCCAAATATGTAATAGACAAGAGCTACTCCTTGCTCAACGAAGTGGACCCAACACCCCATATTAAACGCCTAAGAATATACCTGACTAGTAAGAATCTTAAAACCTATGGATTTATATGTCTCCGAAAGAGAATCAAGCGTGTGTACAGCGGCATAAACGCAGCAGTGATAGGATTGGTGAGGTTCGGTGAGCAAATGCAGACCCTTTGAAGTCATATTGCATGGTACCCATTCCATGGGTCTCAACTCTCCAGGTTTAAGGGATTCTTCCTTCAGCTGAAACATGCATGTGGAACACAGAGTATGATCCACCGTGTGATCAGGAAACGTGTTCAAATGTGTCTCAGTTTTCGTCCCCTGGTACTCGGGTGCAACATTCAAGACGCTTTACTAACACTCTCCCCACTTGGAGAGTCAGTGCCTTTAAACTCCTGTTTGGCCCAGTTTGCAATGTCTGCGGAAAATGTACAGGAATAGGGAGAACCAATGAGAGACTAGCTGGAGGTGTGTGGACGGGCAAATTTAACTCTCATGTCCCACCAGGAAGAGGAATTAACCAAAGGCTCAGCGTGCCGTGCCGGAACCACACTAGGGCCTGAAGCAATCCTGCGGTGTTGCGGCCAGCTCACAAGAAAGCGAGTTGAAGAAAGGAGCTCAGGGGCACTGTAATTCACAAACCTGCAGAGTTATAAATGACAGCTATCGTCCAAAAATATATTGAAGTAAGGCTGCCAAGAGGACTTGAAAGTGGTGCAGAATTGCACGAAACCGATTTCAGGAGGTAGACTGGAATTGCATGTAAAGCATAGGAAAAGAGGCAGAATGTCCACAATGATGCACTTGGCCAAAAAGGGCGTAGGCGTTTTTTCCTGAATATATTCAGGAAAAAACGCCTACGCCCTTTTTGGCCAACCAAGCAAGCTTGCAAATGAAATCTGCACTCCAATGAAGTCTCACTGCCCCCCGGTCAAAAGGGCAATCTGAAAAAAGTGTAAAATCCAGAAAGGCAGGACAGGCCATGGAGAACTTGGAGCCTTGTTGTGCTGATGGGCGGGATGTAAATTGCCAGCAGCCACTCTGGAGAAGTGTATGGTGTTTCCTGAAACATCCAAAAAACAAAGCAACAGAGCCTAGGGCACTTCCACTTATGGTCCTATAGCTTAGGGAAATTAAAATCAAAAAGACACAGCCACCCCAAAGTTTGGGACGGCTCTGTTTACAAGAACCTCGTTTACGGTACAAGTTCAATATCACAGAAAGTGAAAAATGGATAAAGAAGTTGTGGTACTTACGTACAATGCAATATCACTCAGCAATGAAATCTATGTCATCAGGCCCGTAGCAGCATAATGAGTGGATTCAGGTATGATGATTCTAAGTGAAATAAGTCACACAGAAAAAGAAACATCATAAGATATCACTAATACATGGAATGTAAACTTGGCTACACAAGAACTGAATTACAAAACAGAACAGGGTGTCAAATGTAGAAACCCAACTTATGCTTGCTTAAGGGGAAAGGTGAGTTGGGGTGCTGCATAAAACCAGAGATTGAAATTAGCACAGATACCATTCCATAAGCCAAATATGTAATAGACAAGAGCTACTCCTTGCTCAACGAAGTGGACTCAACACCCCACATTAAACGCCTAAAAATATACCTGACTAGTAAGAATCTTAAAACCTAAGGATTTATATGTCTCCGAAAGAGAATCAAGCGTGTGTACAGCGGCATAAACGCAGCAGTGATAGGATTGGTGAGGTTCGGTGAGCAAATGCAGACCCTTTGAAGTCATATTGCATGGTACCCATTCCATGGGTCTCAACTCTCCATGTTTAAGGGATTCTTCCTTCAGATAAAACATGCATGTGGAACCCAGAGTATGATCCACTGTGTAATCGGGAAACGTGTTCAAATGTCTCTCAGTTTTCGTCCCGTGATAATCGGGTGCAACATTCCAGACGCTTTACTAACACTCTCCCCACTTGGAGAGTCAGTGCCTTTAACCTCCTGTTTGGCCCAGTTTGCAATTTCTGTGGAAAATGAACAGGAATAGGGAGAACAAAAGAGAGACTAGCTTGAGGCGTCTGGACGGGCAAATTTAACTCTCATTTCCCACCAGGAAGAGGAATTAACCAAAGGCTCAGCGTGCCATGCCGGAACCACACTAGGGCCAGAAGCAATCCTGCGGTGTTGCGGCCAGCTCACAAGAAAGCGAGTTGAAGAAAGGAGCGCAGGGGCACTGTAATTCACAAACCTGCAGTTATAAATGACAGCTATCGTCCAAAAATATATTGAAGGAAGGCTGCCAAGAGGACTTGAAAGCGGGGCAGAATTGCAGGAAATCGATTTCAGGAGGTACACTGGAATTGCATGTAAAGCATAGGAAAAGAGGCAGAACGTCCACAATGATGCACTTGGCCAAAAAGGGCGTATGCGTTTTTTCCTGAATATATTCAGGAAAAAACGCATACGCCCTTTTTGACCAAACAAGCAAGCTTGCAAAGGAAATCTGCACTACAATGAAGTCTCACTGCCCCCCGGTCAAAAGGGCAATCTGAAAAAAGTGTAAAATCCAGAAAGGCAGGACAGGCCATGGAGAAATGGGAGGCTTGTTATGCTGATGGGTGGGATGTAAATTGCCAGCAGCCACTCTGGAGAAGTGTATGGTGTTTCCTGAAACATCCAAAAAACAAAGCAACAGAGCCTAGGGCACTTCCACTTATGGTCCTATAGCTTAGGGAAATTAAAATCAAAAAGACACAGCCACCCCAAAGTTTGGGCCGGCTCTGTTTACAAGAACCTCGTTTACGGTACAAGTTCAATATCACAGAAAGCGAAAAATGGATAAAGAAGTTGTGGTACTTACGTACAATGCAATATCACTCAGCAATGAAATCTATGTCATCAGGCCCGTAGAAGCATAATGAGTGGATTCAGGTACGATGATTCTAAGTGAAATAAGTAACACAGAAAAAGAAACATCATAAGATATCACTACTACACGGAATGTAAACTTGTCTACACAGGAACTGAATTACAAAACAGAACAGGGTGTCAAATGTAGAAAACCAACTTATGCTTGCTTAAGGGGAAAGGTGAGTTGGGGTGCTGCATACAACCAGAGACTGAAATTAGCACAGATACCATTCCATAAGCCAAATATGTAATAGACAAGAGCTACTCTTTGCTCAACGAAGTGGACTCAACACACCATATTAAACGCTTAACAATATACCTGACTAGTAAGAATATTAAAACCTACCGATTTATATGTCTCCGAAAGAGAATCTAGCGTGTGTACAGCGTCATAAACGCAGCAGTGATAGGATTGGTGAGGTTCAGTGAGCAAATGCAGACCCTTTGAAGTCATATTGCATGGTACCCATTCCATGGGTCTCAACTCTCCATGTTTAAGGGATTCTTCCTTCAGCTAAAACATGCATGTGGAACCCAGAGTACGATCCACCGTGTGATCGGAAAACGTGTTCAAATATGTCTCAGTTTTCGTCCCCTGGTACTCGGGTGCAACATTCCAGACGCTTTACTAACACTCTCCCCACTTGGGGAGTCAGTGCCTTTAACCTCCTGTTTGGCCCAGTTTGCAATTTCTGTGGAAAATGAACAGGAATAGGGAGAACCAATGAGAGACTAGCTGGAAGTGTCTGGACGTGCAAATTTAACTCTCATTTCCCACCAGGAAGAGGAATTAACCAAAGGCTCAGCATGCCGTGCCGGATCCAAACTAGGGCCTGAAGCAATCCTGCGGTGTTGCGGCCAGCTCACAAGAAAGCGAGTTGAAGAAAGGAGCTCAGGGGCACTGTAATTCACAAACCTGCAGAGTTTAAATGACAGCTATCTTCCAAAAATATATTGAAGTAAGGCTGCCAAGAGGAGTTGAATGCGGGGCAGAATTGCAGGAAACCGATTTCAGGAGGTAGACTGGAATTGCATGTAAAGCATAGGAAAAGAGGCACAACGTCCACAATGATGCACTTGGCCAAAAAGTGCGTATGCGTTTTTTCCTGAATATATACAGGAAAAAAAGCATACGCCCTTTTTGGCCAAACAAGCAAGCTTGCAAAGGAAATCTGCACTACAATGAAGTCTCACTGCCCCCCGGTCAAAAGGGCAATCTGAAAAAAGTGTAAAATCCAGAAAGGCAGGACAGGCCATGGAGAAATGGGAGGCTTGTTATGCTGATGGGTGGGATGTAAATTGCCAGCAGCCACTCTGGAGAAGTGTATGGTGTTTCCTGAAACATCCAAAAAACAAAGCAACAGAGCCTAGGGCACTTCCACTTATGGTCCTATAGCTTAGGGAAATTAAAATCAAAAAGACACAGCCACCCCAAAGTTTGGGCCGGCTCTGTTTACAAGAACCTCGTTTACGGTACAAGTTCAATATCACAGAAAGCGAAAAATGGATAAAGAAGTTGTGGTACTTACGTACAATGCAATATCACTCAGCAATGAAATCTATGTCATCAGGCCCGTAGAAGCATAATGAGTGGATTCAGGTACGATGATTCTAAGTGAAATAAGTCACACAGAAAAAGAAACATCATAAGATATCACTACTACACGGAATGTAAACTTGTCTACACAGGAACTGAATTAGAAAACAGAACAGGGTGTCAAATGTAGAAAACCAACTTATGCTTGCTTAAGGGGAAAGGTGAGTTGGGGTGCTGCATACAACCAGAGACTGAAATTAGCACAGATACCATTCCATAAGCCAAATATGTAATAGACAAGAGCTACTCTTTGCTCAATGAAGTGGACTCAACACACCATATTAAACGCTTAACAATATACCTGACTAGTAAGAATATTAAAACCTACCGATTTATATGTCTCCGAAAGAGAATCTAGCGTGTGTACAGCGGCATAAACGCAGCAGTGATAGGATTGGTGAGGTTCAGTGAGCAAATGCAGACCCTTTGAAGTCATATTGCATGGTACCCATTCCATGGGTCTCAACTCTCCATGTTTAAGGGATTCTTCCTTCAGCTAAAACATGCATGTGGAACCCAGAGTAAGATCCACCGTGTGATCGGAAAACGTGTTCAAATATGTCTCAGTTTTCGTCCCCTGGTACTCGGGTGCAACATTCCAGACGCTTTACTAACACTCTCCCCACTTGGGGAGTCAGTGCGTTTAACCTCCTGTTTGGCTCAGTTTGCAATTTCTGTGGAAAATGAACAGGAATAGGGAGAACCAATGAGAGACTAGCTGGAAGTGTCTGGACGTGCAAATTTAACTCTCATTTCCCACCAGGAAGAGGAATTAACCAAAGGCTCAGCATGCCGTGCCGGATCCAAACTAGGGCCTGAAGCAATCCTGCGGTGTTGCGGCCAGCTCACAAGAAAGCGAGTTGAAGAAAGGAGCTCAGGGGCACTGTAATTCACAAACCTGCAGAGTTTAAATGACAGCTATCTTCCAAAAATATATTGAAGTAAGGCTGCCAAAAGGAGTTGAATGCGGGGCAGAATTGCAGGAAACCGATTTCAGGAGGTAGACTGGAATTGCATGTAAAGCATAGGAAAAGAGGCACAACGTCCACAATGATGCACTTGGCCAAAAAGGGCGTATGCGTTTTTTCCTGAATATATACAGGAAAAAAAGCATACGCCCTTTTAGGCCAAACAAGCAAGCTTGCAAAGGAAATCTGCACTACAATGAAGTCTCACTGCCCCCCGGTCAAAAGGGCTATCTGAAAAAAGTGTAAAATCCAGAAAGGCAGGACAGGCCATGGAGAAATGGGAGGCTTGTTATGCTGATGGGTGGGATGTAAATTGCCAGCAGCCACTCTGGAGAAGTGTATGGTGTTTCCTGAAACATCCAAAAAACAAAGCAACAGAGCCTAGGGCACTTCCACTTATGGTCCTATAGCTTAGGGAAATTAAAATCAAAAAGACACAGCCACCCCAAACTTTGGTACGGCTCTGTTTACAAGAACCTCGTTTACGGTACAAGTTCAATATCACAGAAAGCGAAAAATGGATAAAGAAGTTGTGGTACTTACGTACAATGCAATATCACTCAGCAATGAAATCTATGTCATCAGGCCCGTAGCAGCATAATGAGTGGATTCAGGTACGATGATTCTAAGTGAAATAAGTCACACAGAAAAAGGAACATCATAAGATATCCCTAATACACGGAATGTAAACTTGGCTACACAGGAACTGAATTACAAAACAGAACAGCGTGTCAAATGTAGAAAACCAACTTATGCTTGCTTAAGGGGAAAGGTGAGTTGGGGTGCTGCATACAACCAGAGACTGAAATTAGCACAGATACCATTTCATAAGCCAAATATGTAATAGACAAGAGCTACTCTTTGCTCAACGAAGTGGACTCAACACACCATATTAAACGCTTAACAATATACCTGACTAGTAAGAATCTTAAAACCTAAGGATTTATATGTCTCCGAAAGAGAATCTAGCGTGTGTACAGCGGCATAAATGCAGCAGTGATAGGATTGGTGAGGTTCGGTGAGCAAATGCAGACCCTTTGAAGTCATATTGCATGGTACCCATTCCATGGGTCTCAACTCTCCAGGTTTAAGGGATTCTTCCTTCAGCTAAAACATGCATGTGGACCCCAGAGTATGATCAACCGTGTGATCGGGAAACGTGTTCAAATGTGTCTCAGTTTTCGTCCCCTGGTACTCGGGTGCAACATTCCAGACGCTTTACTAACACTCTCCCCACTTGGAGAGTCAGTGGCTTTAACCTCCTGTTTGGCCCAGTTTGCAATTTCTGTGGAAAATGAACAGGAATAGGGAGAACCAATGAGAGACTAGGTGGAGGTGTCCGGACGCGCAAATTTAACTCTCATTTCCCATCAGGAAGAGGAATTAACCAAAGGCTCAGCGTGCCATGCCGGAACCAAACTAGGGCCTGAAGCAATCCTGCGGTGTTGCGGCCAGCTCACAAGAAAGCGAGTTGAAGAAAGGAGCTCAGGGGCACTGTAATTCACAAACCTGCAGAGTTATAAATGACAGCTATCGTCCAAAAATATATTGAAGTAAGGCTGCCAAGAGGACTTGAAAGCGGGGCAGAATTGCAGGAAACCGATTTCAGGAGGTAGACAGGAATTGCATGTAACGCATAGGAAAAGAGGCAGAATGTCCACAATGATGCTCTTGGCCAAAAAGGGCGTATGCGTTTTTTCCTGAATATATTCAGGAAAAAACGCATACGCCCTTTTTGGCCAAACAAGCAAGCTTGCAAAGGAAATCTGCACTACAATGAAGTCTCACTGCCTCCCGGTCAAAAGGGCCATCTGAAAAAAGTGTAAAATCCAGAAAGGCAGGACAGGCCATGGAGAACTGGGAGCCTTGTTATGCTGATGATCGGGATGTGAATTGCCAGCAGCCACTCTGGAGAAGTGTATGGTGTTTCCTGAAACATCCAAAAAACAAAGAAACAGAGCCTAGGGCACTTCCACTTATGGTCCTATAGCTTAGGGAAATTAAAATCAAAAGACACAGCCACCCCAAAGTTTGGGACGGCTCTGTTTACAAGAACCTCGTTTACGGTACAAGTTCAATATCACAGAAAGCGAAAAATGGATAAAGAAGTTGTGGTACTTACGTACAATGCAATATCACTCAGCAATGAAATCTATGTCATCAGGCCCGTAGCAGCATAATGAGTGGATTCAGGTACGAGTATTCTAAGTGAAATAAGTCACACAGAAAAAGGAACATCATAAGATATCCCTAATACACGGAATGTAAACTTGGCTACACAGGAACTGAATTAGAAAACAGAACAGGGTCTCAAATGTAGAAAACCAACTTATGCTTGCTTAAGGGGAAAGGTGAGTTGGGGTGCTGCATGAAAGCAGAGATTGAAATTAGCACACATACCTTTCCATAAGCCAAATATGTAATAGACAAGAGCTACTCCTTGCTCAACGAAGTGGACCCAACACCCCATATTAAACGCCTAAGAATATACCTGACTAGTAAGAATCTTAAAACCTTTGGATTTATATGTCTCCGAAAGAGAATCAAGCGTCTGTACAGCAGCATAAACGCAGCAGTGATAGGATTGGTGAGGTTCGGTGAGCAAATGCAGACCCTTTGAAGTCATATTGCATGGTACCCATTCCATGGGTCTCAACTCTCCAGGTTTAAGGGATTCTTCCTTCAGCTAAAACATGCATGTGGAACGGAGTGTATGATCCACCGTGTGATCGGGAAACGTGTTCAAATGTGTCTCAGTTTTCGTCCCCTGGTACTCGGGTGCAACATTCCAGACGCTTTACTAACACTCTCCCCACTTGGAGAGTCAGTGCCTTTAACCTCCTGTTTGGCCCAGTTTGCAATTTCTTCGGAAGATGAACAGGAATAAGGAGAAGCAATGGGAGACTATCTGTAGGTGTCTGGACGGGCAAATTTAACTCTCATTTCCCACCAGGAAGATAAATGAACCAAAGGCTCCGCGTGCCATGCTGGAACTAGATTAGGGCCTGAGGAGATCCTGTGGTGTTGCGGCCAGCTCACAAGAAAGCGAGTTGAAGAAAGGAGTTCAGGGGCACTGTAATTCAGAAACCTGCGGAGTTATAAATGACAGCTATCATCCAAAATTATACTGAAGTAAGGCTGCGAAGAGGACTTGAATGCGGGGCAGAATTGCTGGAAACTGATTTCAGAACGTACACGGGAGTAGCTCTTAAAGCATAGGAAAAGAGACAGAACTTGGAAAATAATGCACTTGGCAAAAAAGGGCATATGTGTTTTATCCAGAGCTCTCATACCTGAGGGGAGGAGATTCCCAGCAGGCTCCAACTGCCACCTGAGGGCTCACATTGCCAAGGCAACGTGAGCATGCCAGGCAGGAGTTACCTCACAGCAGAGGTCCCACCTCACAGAAGGGTGAGAAACCCAGCCAACATCAGACTCTCACCAGAGGGCCCACATCACCAAGGGGATGGGAACCAGGCAGGAGTGTCTTCACATCAGTGGGGCCACATCATCAAAAGCTGAGGTACTCAGCACATGTGTCCTCAAACCAGAGGACCCACATCACCAAGGACCTCGGAGTGAGGCAGGCAGGAGTAGCCTCACAACACTGGGCCCATAGAATAAAAAAGTGAGGAATCCAGCAGTTGGAACCTCCCAGCAGGCGGCCCAGAGCACCGAGGCCATGGGATCCAGGCCACAGTGAACTCACAGAAGAGGGCCCATGTCATGAAACTGAGCAACCCAGCCATTGGGACCTCAGAGCAGGAGGCCCACATCCCCATGGGGATGGAATTCTGGTAGGAGTGTCCTCGCACCACTGAGAACGTATCAGAAAATTTTGGGCGACCAGCAGTTAGGGCCTGATGCCAGAGGACCCTCATCACCAAGGGAAGGAGGCTCCCAGCAGGCTCCAACTGCCACCAGAGGGCTGACGTCGCCAAGGCGATGTGTGCCAACCAGGCACGAATGACCTCACAGCAGAGGGCCCACCTCAGAGAAGTGTGACGAACCCAGTCAGGATCAGACTCGCACCAGAGGGCCCACATCACCAAATGGATTGGAACCAGGCAGGAGTGTCCTCACATGAGTAGGGCCACATCATCTAAAGGTGAGGAACCCAGAACATGTGGCTTCAAACCATAGGACACCCATCACCAAGGGGCTGGGAGTGAGGCAGGCAGGAGGAGCCTCATAACAGAGGGCCTAAAAATAAGAAAGGGGAGGAATCCAGCAGTTGGAACCTCCCAGCAGGCGGCCCAGAGCACAGAGGCTAGAGGATCCAGGCCAGAGTGAACTAACACCAGACAGCCCACATCATGAAACTGTGAGCAACCCAGACATTGGGACCTCAGAGCAGAAGGCCCACATCCCCATGGTGATGGGAACATGACAGGAGTGTCCTGGCATCACTGGGCTCACATCAGAAAACGTGGGGTGCTCAGAAGTTAGGGCCTGACGCTAGAGGGCACTCATCACCGAGAGGAGGAGGCTCCCAGCAGGCTCCAGCTGCCACCAGAGGGCCAACGTCGCCAAGGTGATGTGTGCCAGCCTGGCAGGAGTGACCTCACAGCAGAGGGCCCACCTCACAGAAGGGTGAGGAACACAGCCAGGATCAGACTCTCACCAGAGGGCCCACATCACCAAGGGGATGGGAACCAGGCAGGAGTGTCCCCACACCAGTGGGACAACATCATCGAAAGGTGAGGATCCCAGCACATGTGTCCTCAAACCAGAGGAACCACATCACCAAGGGGTTCGGAATGAGGCTGGCAGGACTGGCCTCACAACACAGGGTCCATAGAATATAAAAGTTGAGGAATCCAGCAGTTGGAACCTCCCAGCAAGTGGCCCAGAGCACCGAGGCTATGGGATCCAGGCCGCAGTGAACTCACAGCAGAGGGCCCACATCATGAACCTGTGAGCAGCCCAGCTGTTGGGACCTCAGAACAGAAGGCCCACATACCTATTGGGATGGGAACCTGGCAGGAGTGGCTTTGCACCACTTAGCACATATCAGAAAATGTTAGGAGCCCAGCAGTTAGGGCCTGATGCCAGGGGGCCCTCATAACTGAGGGGAGGAGACTCCCAGCAGGTTCCAACTGCCAACAGAGGGCCCACGTCTACAAGGTGGCATGCGCCAGCCAGGCAGTAGTGACCTCACAGCAGAGGGCCTATCTCACAGAAGGGTGAGGAACCGAGGCAGGATGAGACTCTCACCAGAGGGCCCACAACACCAAGGGGATGGGAACCAGTCAGGACTGTCCTCCCACCAGTGGGGCCACATCATCGAAAGGTGAGGAACCCAGCACATGTGGCCTCATATCAGAGGACATACATCACAAAGGGGATGGGAGTGAGGCAGGTAGGAGTAGCCTAAAAACAGAGGGCCCAAAGAATAAAAAAAGTGAGGAATCCAGCATTTGGAACCTCCCAGCAGGCGGCCGAGAGCACAGAAGCTATGGGATGCAGGCAGGAGTGAACTAACAGCAGAGAGCCCACATCATGAAACTGTGAGCAACCCAGGCATTGGGACCTCAGAGCAGAAAGCCCACATCCCCATGGGGATGGGAACCTGACAGGAGTGTCCTGGCATCACTGGGCTCACATCAGAAAACGTGGGGAGCCCAGCAGTTAGAGCCTGATGCTAGAGGGCCATCATCACCGAGGGCAGGAGGCTCCCAGCAGGTTCCATGTGCCAACAGAGGGCCCACGTCGCCAAGGTGATGTGTGCAAGTCAGGCAGGATTGACCTCACAGCAGAGGGCCTACCTCACAGAAGAGTGAGGAACCCAGCCAGGATAAGACTGTCACCAGAAGGCCCACATCACCAAGGGGATGGGAACCAGGCAGGAGTGTCCTCACACCAGTGGGGCCACATCATTGAAAGTTGCCTAACCCAGCACATGTGGCCTCAAACCAGAAGACCCACATCACGAAGGGGTTGCGAGTGAGGCAGGCAGGAGGAGCATCACAACACAGGACCCATAGAATACAAAAGTTGAGGAATCGAGCAGTTGGAACCTCCCAGCAGGCAGCCAAGACCACAGAGGCTATGGGATCCAGGCCACAGTGAACTAACACCAGAGAGCCCACATCATGAAATTGTGATCAACCCAGCCGTTGGAACCTCAGAGCAGAAGGCCCACATCCCCATGGGGATGGGAACCTAAGAGGAGTGCTTGAGCAACACTGGGCTCACTAAGAAAAGTTGGGGAGCCCAGCAGTTAGGGCCTGACGTCAGAGGGCCCTCATCACAGAGCTGAGGAGGCTCCCAGCAGGGTCCAATTGCCACCAGAGGGCTCATGTCAACAAGGCGAGGTGAGCAACCCAGGCAAGAGTTACCTGATAGTAGAGGGCCCACCTCACAGATGGGTGAGGAACCCAGCCAGGATCAGACTCTCACCAGAGGGCCCACATCACAAAGGGGATGGGACCCAGTCAGGATTATCCTCACACCAGTGGGGCCTCATCATCTTAAGGTGAGGAACCCAGCACATGTGTCCTCAAACCAGAGGACCCACATCACCAAGGGCCTTGGAGTGAGGCAGGCAGGAGTAGCCTCACAACACAGGGCACATAATATAAAAAACGTGAGGATTCCAGCATTTAGACCTTCCAGCAGGCGGCCCAGAACACCGAGGCTATGGGATCCAGGCCACAGTGAACTCACAGCAGAGGGCCCACATCACAAAACTGTGAGCAACCCAGGAGTTGAGACCTCAGCGCAGAAGGACCACATCCCCATGGGAATGGGAACCTGGCTGGAGTGTCCTCGCACCACTGGGCGCACATCAGAAAATGTGGGGAGCCCACCATTTAGGGCCTGACGCCAGAGGGCCGTCATCACCGAGAGGAGGAGGCGCCCTGCACGCTCCAACTGCCACCAGAGGGCTCACGTCTCCAAGGTGACGTGTGCCAGCCAGGCAGGAGTGACCTCACAGCAGAGGGCCTACCTCACAGAACGTTGAGGAACCCAGCCAGGATTAGACTCTCGCCAGAGGGCCCACCTCACCAAGGGGATGGGAACCAGGCAGGAGTGTCCTCACACGAGTGGGGTCACATCATCGAAAGGTGAGGAACGCAGCACATGTGGCCTCAAGCCATAGGACAGTCATCACCAAGGGGCTGGCAGTGAGGCAGGCAGGAGGAGCCTCACAACAGAGGGCACATAGAATAAAAAAGTTGAGGAATCCAGCAGTTGGAACCTCCCAGCAGGCGGCTCAGAGCACCGATGATAAGGGATCCTTGCCGGAGTGAACTCACAGCAGAGGGCCCACATCATGGTACTGTGAGCAAGCCAGCCGTTTTGACCTCAGAGCAGAAGGCCCATATCGCCATGGGGATGGGAACCTGGCAAGAGTCTCCTCACTCACTTGGCGCACATCAGAAAATGTGGGGAGCCCAGCAGTTATGGCCTAAGGCAAGAGGGCCCTCATCACCGAGGGGAGGAGGATCCCAGCACACTCCAACTGCCACCAGAGGGCCCACGTCGCCAAGGTGACGTGGGCCAGACAGGCATGATTGACCTCACAGCAGAGGGCCCACCTCACAGAAGGGTGAGGAACCCAGCCAGGATCAGACTCTCACCTGAGGGCCCACATCAGCAAGGGGATGGGAACCAGTCAGGACTGTCTTCCCTCCAGTGGGGTCACATCATCGAAAGGTGCGGAACCCAGCACATGTGGCCTCAAATCAGAGGACACATATCACAAAGGGAACGGGAGTGAGGCAGGCAGGAGTAGCCTAAAAACAGAGGGCCCAAAGAATAAGAAAGGTGAGGAATCCAGCAGTTGGAACCTCCCAGCAGGCGGTCCAGAGCACAGAAGCTATGGGATGCAGGCAGGAGTGAACTAACAGCAGAGAGCCCACATCATGAAACTGTGAGCAACCCAGGCTTTGGGACCTCAGAGCAGAAGGCCCACACCCCAATGGGGATGTGAACCTGGCTGGAGTGTCCTCGCACCACTGGGCACACATCACAAAATGTGGGGAGCCCAGCAGTTAGGGCCTGATGCCAGAGGGCCCTCATCACCGAGGAGAGGAGGCTCCCAGCAGGCTCCAAGTGCCACCAGAGGGCTCATGTCCACAAGGCGAGGTGAGCAAGCCAGGCAAGAGTGACCTCACATCAGACGGCCTACCTCACAGATGGGTGAGGAACCCAGCCAGGATCAGACTCTCAACAGAGGGCCCACATCACCAAGGGGATGTGAACCAGGCAGGAGTCTCCTAAGACCATTGGTCCCACATCATCGAAAGGTGAGGAACCCAGCACATGTGGCCTCAAACCAGACGACACACATCACGAAGGGGCTGGGAGTGAGGCAGGCAGGAGGATCCTCACAACAGAGGGCCCAAAAATTTAAAAAAGTGAGGAATCCAGCAGTTGGAACCTCCCAGCAGGAGGCCAAGAGCACAGAGGCTATGGGATCCAGGCTTCTGTGAACTAACACCAGAGAGCCCACATCATGAAAATGTGAACAACCCAGCCGTTGGGACCTCAGAGCAGAAGGCCCACATCCCCATGGAGATGGGATCCTAAGAGGAGTGCCAAAGCATCACTGGGCTCACTAAGAAAAGTTGGTGAGCCCAGCAGTCAGGGCCTGATGCAAGAGGGCCCTCATCACCGGGGGGAAGAGATTCCCAGCACGCTCCAACTGCCACCACACGGCTGACTTCACCAAGGCAATGTGTGCCAGCCATGCAGGAGTGACCTATCAGCAGAGGGTCTCCCTCACAGGTGGGTGAGGAACAAAGCCAGGAACAGACTCTCACCAGGGGGTCCACATAACCACGTGGATGAGAACCAAGCAGGAGTGTCCTCACACTAGTGGGGCCACATCATCGAAAGGTGAGGAACCCAGCAAAAGTGGCCACAAACCAGAGGACCCACATCACCAAGGGGTTGAGAGTGAGGTAGGTGTCTGGACGGGCATATTTAACACTCATTTGCCACCAGGAAGAGGAATTAACCAAAGGCTCAGCGTGCCCTGCCAGAAGCAGATTAGGGCCTGAAGCAGTCTTGCGGGTCTGCGTTCAGCTCACAAGAAAGCGAGTTGAAGAAAGGAGCTCAGGGGCCCTGTAATTCACAAACCTGCAGAGTTATAAATGACAGCTATCGTCCAAAAATATATTGAAGTAAGGCTGCCAAAAGGACTTGAAAGCGGGGCAGAATTGCAGGAAACCGATTTCAGGAGGTAGACTGGAATTGCATGTAAAGCATAGGAAAAGAGGCAGAACGTCCACAATGATGCACTTGGCCAAAAAGGGCGTATGCGTTTTTTCCTGAATATATTCAGGAAAAAACGCATACGCCCTTTTTGGCCAACCAAGCAAGCTTGCAAAGGAAATCTGCACTCCAATGAAGTCTCACTGCCCCCCGGTCAAAAGGGCCATCTGAAAAAAGTGTAAAATCCAGAAAGGCAGGACAGGCCATGGAGAACTGGGAGCCTTGTTATGCTGATGGGCGGGATGTAAATTACCAGCAGCCACTCTGGAGAAGTGTATGGTGTTTCCTGAAACATCTAAAAAACAAAGCAACAGAGCCTAGGGCACTTCCACTTATGGTCCTATAGCTTAGGGAAATTAAAATCAAAAAGACACAGTCACCCCAAAGTTTGGGACGGCTCTGTTTACAAGAACCTCGTTTACGGTACAAGTTCAATATCACAGAAAGCGAAAAATGGATAAAGGAGTTGTGGTACTTACGTACAATGCAATATCACTCAGCAATGAAATCTATGTCATCAGGCCCGTAGCAGCATAATGAGTGGATTTAGGTATGATGATTCTAAGTGAAATAAGTCACACAGAAAAAGAAACACCATAAGATATCACTACTACACGGAAGGTAAACTTGGCTACACAAGAACTGAATTACAAAACAGAACAGGGTCTCAAATGTAGAAAACCAACTTATGCTTGCTTAAGGGGAAAGGTGAGTTGGGGTGCTGCATGAAACCAGAGATTGAAATTAGCACAGATACCGTGCCATAAGCCAAATATGTAATAGACAAGAGCTACTCCTTGCTCAACGAAGTGGACCCAACACCCCATATGAAACGCCTAAGAATATACCTGACTAGAAATAATCTTAAAACCTACGGATTTATATGTCTCCGAAAGAGAATCAAGCGTGTGTACAGCGGCATGAACGCAGCAGTGATAGGATTGGTGAGGTTCGGTGAGCAAATGCAGACCCTTTGAAGTCATATTGCATGGTACCCATTCCATGGGTCTCAACTCTCCATGTTTAAGGGATTCTTCCTTCAGCTAAAACATGCATGTGGAACCCAGAGTATGATCCACCGTGTGATCGGGAAACGTGTTCAAATGTGTCTCGTTTTCTTCCCTGGTACTCGGGTGCAACATTCCAGATGCTTTACTAACACTCTCCCCACTTGGAGAGTCAGTGCCTTTAAACTCCTGTTTGGCCCAGTTTGCAATTTCTGCGGAAAATGTACAGGAATAGGGAGAACCAATGAGAGACTAGCTGGAGGTGTGTGGACGGGCAAATTTAACTCTCATTTCCCACCAGGAAGAGGAATTAACCAAAGGCTCAGCGTGCCGTGCCGGAACCACACTAGGGTCTGAAGCAATCCTGCGGTGTTGCGGCCAGCTGACAAGAAAGCGAGTTGAAGAAAGGAGCTCAGGGGCACTGTAATTCACAAACCTGCAGAGTTATAAATGACAGCTATCGTCCAAAAATATATTGAAGTAAGGCTGCCAAGAGGACTTGAAAGCGGGGCAGAATTGCAGGAAACCGATTTCAGGAGGTAGACGGGAATTGCATGTAAAGCATAGGAAAAGAGGCAGAACGTCCACAATGATGCACTTGGCCAAAAAGGGCGTATGCGTTTCTTCCTGAATATATTCAGGAAAAAACGCATACGCCCTTTTTGGCCAACCAAGCAAGCTTGCAAAGGAAATCTGCACTACAATGAAGTCTCACTGCCCCCCGGTCAAAAGGGCCATCTGAAAAAAGTGTAAAATCCAGAAAGGCAGGACAGGCCATGGAGAACTGGGAGCCTTGTTATGCTGGTGGGCGGGATGTAAATTGCCAACAGCCACTCTGGAGAAGTGTATGGTGTTTCCTGAAACATCTAAAAAACAAAGCAACAGAGCCTAGGGCACGTCCACTTATGGTCCTATAGCTTAGGGAAATTAAAATCAGAAAGACACAGCCACCCCAAAGTTTGGGCCAGCTCTGTTTACAAGAACCTCGTTTACGGTACAAGTTCAATATCACAGAAAGCGAAAAATGGATAAAGAAGTTGTGGTACTTACGTACAATGCAATATCACTCAGCAATGAAATCTATGTCATCAGGCCCGTAGCAGCATAATGAGTGGATGCAGGTACGATGATTCTAAGTGAAATAAGTCACACAGAAAAAGAAACATCATAAGATATCACTACTACACGGAATGGAAACTTGGCTACACAGGAACTGAATTACAAAACAGAACAGGGTCTCAAATGTAGAAAACCAACTTATGCTTGCTTAAGGGGAAAGGTGAGTTGGGGTGCTGCATAAAACCAGAGATTGAAATTAGCACAGATACCGTTCCATAAGCCAAATATGTAATAGACAAGAGCTACTCCTTGCTCAACGCAGTGGACTCAACACCCCATATTAAACGCCTAAGAATATACCTGACTAGAAATAATCTTAAAACCTACGGATTTATATGTCTACGAAAGAGAATGAAGCGTGTGTACGGCGGCATAAACGCAGCAGTGATAGGATTGGTGAGGTTCGGTGAGCAAATGCAGACCCTTTGAAGTCATATTGCATGGTACCCATTCCATGGGTCTCAACTCTCCATGTTTAAGGGATTCTTCCTTCAGCTGAAACATGCATGTGGAACACAGTGTATGATCCACCGTGTGATCAGGAAACGTGTTCAAATGTGTCTCAGTTTTCGTCCCCTGGTACTCGGGTGCAACATTCAAGACGCTTTACTAACACTCTCCCCACTTGGAGAGTCAGTGCCTTTAAACTCCTGTTTGGCCCAGTTTGCAATTTCGGCGGAAAATGTACAGGAATTGGGAGAACCAATGAGAGACTAGCTGGAGGTGTCTGGACGGGCAAATTTAACTCTCAATTCCCACCAGGAAGAGGAATTAACCAAAGGCTCAGCGTGCCGTGCCAGAACCACACTAGGGCCTGAAGCAATCCTGCGGTGTTGCGGCCAGCTCACCAGAAAGCGAGTTGAAGAAAGGAGATCAGGGGCACTGTAATTCACAAACCTGCAGAGTTATAAATGACAGCTATCGTCCAAAAATATATTGAAGTAAGGCTGCCAAGAGGACTTGAATGCGGGGCAGAATTGCAGGAAACCGATTTCAGGAGGTAGACGGGAATTGCATGTAAAGCATAGGAAAAGAGGCAGAACGTCCACAATGATGCACTTGGCCAAAAAGGGCGTATGCGTTTTTTCCTGAATATATTCAGGAAAAAACGCATACGCCCTTTTTGGTCAACCAAGCAAGCTTTCAAAGGAAATCTGCACTACAATGAAGTCTCACTGCCCCCCGGTCAAAAGGGCCATCTGAAAAAAGTGTAAAATCCAGAAAGGCAGGACAGGCCATGGAGAACTGGGAGCCTTGTTGTGCTGATGGGCGGGATGTAAATTGCCAGCAGCCACTCTGGAGAAGTGTATGGTGTTTCCTGAAACATCCAAAAAACAAAGCAACAGAGCCTAGGGCACTTCCACTTATGGTCCTATAGCTTAGGGAAATTAAAATCAAAAAGACACAGCCACCCCAAAGTTTGGGACGGCTCTGTTTACAAGAACCTCGTTTACGGTACAAGTTCAATATCACAGAAAGCGAAAAATGGATAAAGAAGTTGTGGTACTTACGTACAATGCAATATCACTCAGCAATGAAATCTATGTCATCAGGCCCGTAGCAGCATAATGAGTGGATTCAGGTACGATGATTCTAAGTGAAATAAGTCACACAGAAAAAGAAACATCATAAGATATCACTAATACATGGAATGTAAACTTGGCTACACAAGAACTGAATTACAAAACAGAACAGGGTGTCAAATGTAGAAAACCAACTTATGCTTGCTTAAGGGGAAAGGTGAGTTGGGGTGCTGCATAAAACCAGAGATTGAAATTAGCACAGATACCATTCCATAAGCCAAATATGTAATAGACAAGAGCTACTCCTTGCTCAACGAAGTGGACTCAACACCCCACATTAAACGCCTAAAAATATACCTGACTAGTAAGAATCTTAAAACCTAAGGATTTATATGTCTCCGAAAGAGAATCAAGCGTGTGTACGGCGGCATAAACGCAGCAGTGATAGGATTGGTGAGGTTCGGTGAGCAAATGCAGACCCTTTGAAGTCATATTGCATGGTACCCATTCCATGGGTCTCAACTCTCCATGTTTAAGGGATTCTTCCTTCAGATAAAACATGCATGTGGAACCCAGAGTATGATCCACTGTGTAATCGGGAAACGTGTTCAAATGTCTCTCAGTTTTCGTCCCCTGATAATCGGGTGCAACATTCCAGACGCTTTACTAACACTCTCCCCACTTGGAGAGTCAGTGCCTTTAACCTCCTGTTTGGCCCAGTTTGCAATTTCTGTGGAAAATGAACAGGAATTGGGAGAACAAAAGAGAGACTAGCTTGAGGCGTCTGGACGGGCAAATTTAACTCTCATTTCCCACCAGGAAGAGGAATTAACCAAAGGCTCAGCGTGCCATGCCGGAACCACACTAGGGCCAGAAGCAATCCTGCGGTGTTGCGGCCAGCTCACAAGAAAGCGAGTTGAAGAAAGGAGCGCAGGGGCACTGTAATTCACAAACCTGCAGTTATAAATGACAGCTATCGTCCAAAAATATATTGAAGGAAGGCTGCCAAGAGGACTTGAAAGCGGGGCAGAATTGCAGGAAACCGATTTCAGGAGGTACACTGGAATTGCATGTAAAGCATAGGAAAAGAGGCACAACGTCCACAATGATGCACTTGGCCAAAAAGGGCGTATGCGTTTTTTCCTGAATATATACAGGAAAAAAAGCATACGCCCTTTTAGGCCAAACAAGCAAGCTTGCAAAGGAAATCTGCACTACAATGAAGTCTCACTGCCCCCCGGTCAAAAGGGCTATCTGAAAAAAGTGTAAAATCCAGAAAGGCAGGACAGGCCATGGAGAAATGGGAGCCTTGTTATGCTGATGGGTGGGATGTAAATTGCCAGCAGCCACTCTGGAGAAGTGTATGGTGTTTCCTGAAACATCCAAAAAACAAAGCAACAGAGCCTAGGGCACTTCCACTTATGGTCCTATAGCTTAGGGAAATTAAAATCAAAAAGACACAGCCACCCCAAAGTTTGGGCCGGCTCTGTTTACAAGAACCTCGTTTACGGTACAAGTTCAATATCACAGAAAGCGAAAAATGGATAAAGAAGTTGTGGTACTTACGTACAATGCAATATCACTCAGCAATGAAATCTATGTCATCAGGCCCGTAGAAGCATAATGAGTGGATTCAGGTACGATGATTCTAAGTGAAATAAGTCACACAGAAAAAGAAACATCATAAGATATCACTACTACACGGAATGTAAACTTGTCTACACAGGAACTGAATTACAAAACAGAACAGCGTGTCAAATGTAGAAAACCAACTTATGCTTGCTTAAGGGGAAAGGTGAGTTGGGGTGCTGCATACAACCAGAGACTGAAATTAGCACAGATACCATTCCATAAGCCAAATATGTAATAGACAAGAGCTACTCTTTGCTCAACGAAGTGGACTCAACACACCATATTAAACGCTTAACAATATACCTGACTAGTAAGAATCTTAAAACCTAAGGATTTATATGTCTCCGAAAGAGAATCTAGCGTGTGTACAGCGGCATAAATGCAGCAGTGATAGGATTGGTGAGGTTCGGTGAGCAAATGCAGACCCTTTGAAGTCATATTGCATGGTACCCATTCCATGGGTCTCAACTCTCCAGGTTTAAGGGATTCTTCCTTCAGCTAAAACATGCATGTGGACCCCAGAGTATGATCAACCGTGTGATCGGGAAACGTGTTCAAATGTGTCTCAGTTTTCGTCCCCTGGTACTCGGGTGCAACATTCCAGACGCTTTACTAACACTCTCCCCACTTGGAGAGTCAGTGGCTTTAACCTCCTGTTTGGCCCAGTTTGCAATTTCTGTGGAAAATGAACAGTAATAGGGAGAACCAATGAGAGACTAGGTGGAGGTGTCCGGACGCGCAAATTTAACTCTCATTTCCCATCAGGAAGAGGAATTAACCAAAGGCTCAGCGTGCCATGCCGGAACCAAACTAGGGCCTGAAGCAATCCTGCGGTGTTGCGGCCAGCTCACAAGAAAGCGAGTTGAAGAAAGGAGCTCAGGGGCACTGTAATTCACAAACCTGCAGAGTTATAAATGACAGCTATCGTCCAAAAATATATTGAAGTAAGGCTGCCAAGAGGACTTGAATGCGGGGCAGAATTGCAGGAAACCGATTTCAGGAGGTAGACAGGAATTGCATGTAACGCATAGGAAAAGAGGCAGAATGTCCACAATGATGCTCTTGGCCAAAAAGGGCGTATGCGTTTTTTCCTGAATATATTCAGGAAAAAACGCATACGCCCTTTTTGGCCAAACAAGCAAGCTTGCAAAGGAAATCTGCACTACAATGAAGTCTCACTGCCCCCCGGTCAAAAGGGCCATCTGAAAAAAGTGTAAAATCCAGAAAGGCAGGACAGGCCATGGAGAACTGGGAGCCTTGTTATGCTGATGATCGGGATGTGAATTGCCAGCAGCCACTCTGGAGAAGTGTATGGTGTTTCCTGAAACATCCAAAAAACAAAGAAACAGAGCCTAGGGCACTTCCACTTATGGTCCTATAGCTTAGGGAAATTAAAATCAAAAGACACAGCCACCCCAAAGTTTGGGACGGCTCTGTTTACAAGAACCTCGTTTACGGTACAAGTTCAATATCACAGAAAGCGAAAAATGGATAAAGAAGTTGTGGTACTTACGTACAATGCAATATCACTCAGCAATGAAATCTATGTCATCAGGCCCGTAGCAGCATAATGAGTGGATTCAGGTACGAGTATTCTAAGTGAAATAAGTCACACAGAAAAAGGAACATCATAAGATATCCCTAATACACGGAATGTAAACTTGGCTACACAGGAACTGAATTACAAAACAGAACAGGGTCTCAAATGTAGAAAACCAACTTATGCTTGCTTAAGGGGAAAGGTGAGTTGGGGTGCTGCATGAAAGCAGAGATTGAAATTAGCACACATACCTTTCCATAAGCCAAATATGTAATAGACAAGAGCTACTCCTTGCTCAACGAAGTGGACCCAACACCCCATATTAAACGCCTAAGAATATACCTGACTAGTAAGAATCTTAAAACCTTTGGATTTATATGTCTCCGAAAGAGAATCAAGCGTCTGTACAGCAGCATAAACGCAGCAGTGATAGGATTGGTGAGGTTCGGTGAGCAAATGCAGACCCTTTGAAGTCATATTGCATGGTACCCATTCCATGGGTCTCAACTCTCCAGGTTTAAGGGATTCTTCCTTCAGCTAAAACATGCATGTGGAACGGAGTGTATGATCCACCGTGTGATCGGGAAACGTGTTCAAATGTGTCTCAGTTTTCGTCCCCTGGTACTCGGGTGCAACATTCCAGACGCTTTACTAACACTCTCCCCACTTGGAGAGTCAGTGCCTTTAACCTCCTGTTTGGCCCAGTTTGCAATTTCTTCGGAAGATGAACAGGAATAAGGAGAAGCAATGGGAGACTATCTGTAGGTGTCTGGACGGGCAAATTTAACTCTCATTTCCCACCAGGAAGATAAATGAACCAAAGGCTCCGCGTGCCATGCTGGAACTAGATTAGGGCCTGAGGAGATCCTGCGGTGTTGCGGCCAGCTCACAAGAAAGCGAGTTGAAGAAAGGAGTTCAGGGGCACTGTAATTCAGAAACCTGCGGAGTTATAAATGACAGCTATCATCCAAAATTATACTGAAGTAAGGCTGCGAAGAGGACTTGAATGCGGGGCAGAATTGCTGGAAACTGATTTCAGAACGTACACGGGAGTAGCTCTTAAAGCATAGGAAAAGAGACAGAACTTGGAAAATAATGCACTTGGCAAAAAAGGGCATATGTGTTTTATCCAGAGCTCTCATACCTGAGGGGAGGAGATTCCCAGCAGGCTCCAACTGCCACCTGAGGGCTCACATTGCCAAGGCAACGTGAGCATGCCAGGCAGGAGTTACCTCACAGCAGAGGTCCCACCTCACAGAAGGGTGAGAAACCCAGCCAACATCAGACTCTCACCAGAGGGCCCACATCACCAAGGGGATGGGAACCAGGCAGGAGTGTCTTCACATCAGTGGGGCCACATCATCAAAAGCTGAGGTACTCAGCACATGTGTCCTCAAACCAGAGGACCCACATCACCAAGGACCTCGGAGTGAGGCAGGCAGGAGTAGCCTCACAACACTGGGCCCATAGAATAAAAAAGTGAGGAATCCAGCAGTTGGAACCTCCCAGCAGGCGGCCCAGAGCACCGAGGCCATGGGATCCAGGCCACAGTGAACTCACAGAAGAGGGCCCATGTCATGAAACTGAGCAACCCAGCCATTGGGACCTCAGAGCAGGAGGCCCACATCCCCATGGGGATGGAATTCTGGTAGGAGTGTCCTCGCACCACTGAGAACGTATCAGAAAATTTTGGGCGACCAGCAGTTAGGGCCTGATGCCAGAGGACCCTCATCACCAAGGGAAGGAGGCTCCCAGCAGGCTCCAACTGCCACCAGAGGGCTGACGTCGCCAAGGCGATGTGTGCCAACCAGGCACGAATGACCTCACAGCAGAGGGCCCACCTCAGAGAAGTGTGACGAACCCAGTCAGGATCAGACTCGCACCAGAGGGCCCACATCACCAAATGGATTGGAACCAGGCAGGAGTGTCCTCACATGAGTAGGGCCACATCATCTAAAGGTGAGGAACCCAGAACATGTGGCTTCAAACCATAGGACACCCATCACCAAGGGGCTGGGAGTGAGGCAGGCAGGAGGAGCCTCATAACAGAGGGCCTAAAAATAAGAAAGGTGAGGAATCCAGCAGTTGGAACCTCCCAGCAGGCGGCCCAGAGCACAGAGGCTAGAGGATCCAGGCCAGAGTGAACTAACACCAGACAGCCCACATCATGAAACTGTGAGCAACCCAGACATTGGGACCTCAGAGCAGAAGGCCCACATCCCCATGGTGATGGGAACATGACAGGAGTGTCCTGGCATCACTGGGCTCACATCAGAAAACGTGGGGTGCTCAGAAGTTAGGGCCTGACGCTAGAGGGCACTCATCACCGAGAGGAGGAGGCTCCCAGCAGGCTCCAGCTGCCACCAGAGGGCCAACGTCGCCAAGGTGATGTGTGCCAGCCTGGCAGGAGTGACCTCACAGCAGAGGGCCCACCTCACAGAAGGGTGAGGAACACAGCCAGGATCAGACTCTCACCAGAGGGCCCACATCACCAAGGGGATGGGAACCAGGCAGGAGTGTCCCCACACCAGTGGGACAACATCATCGAAAGGTGAGGATCCCAGCACATGTGTCCTCAAACCAGAGGAACCACATCACCAAGGGGTTCGGAATGAGGCTGGCAGGACTGGCCTCACAACACAGGGTCCATAGAATATAAAAGTTGAGGAATCCAGCAGTTGGAACCTCCCAGCAAGTGGCCCAGAGCACCGAGGCTATGGGATCCAGGCCGCAGTGAACTCACAGCAGAGGGCCCACATCATGAACCTGTGAGCAGCCCAGCTGTTGGGACCTCAGAACAGAAGGCCCACATACCTATTGGGATGGGAACCTGGCAGGAGTGGCTTTGCACCACTTAGCACATATCAGAAAATGTTAGGAGCCCAGCAGTTAGGGCCTGTTGCCAGGGGGCCCTCATAACTGAGGGGAGGAGACTCCCAGCAGGTTCCAACTGCCAACAGAGGGCCCACGTCTACAAGGTGGCATGCGCCAGCCAGGCAGTAGTGACCTCACAGCAGAGGGCCTATCTCACAGAAGGGTGAGGAACCGAGGCAGGATGAGACTCTCACCAGAGGGCCCACAACACCAAGGGGATGGGAACCAGTCAGGACTGTCCTCCCACCAGTGGGGCCACATCATCGAAAGGTGAGGAACCCAGCACATGTGGCCTCATATCAGAGGACATACATCACAAAGGGGATGGGAGTGAGGCAGGTAGGAGTAGCCTAAAAACAGAGGGCCCAAAGAATAAAAAAAGTGAGGAATCCAGCATTTGGAACCTCCCAGCAGGCGGCCGAGAGCACAGAAGCTATGGGATGCAGGCAGGAGTGAACTAACAGCAGAGAGCCCACATCATGAAACTGTGAGCAACCCAGGCATTGGGACCTCAGAGCAGAAAGCCCACATCCCCATGGGGATGGGAACCTGACAGGAGTGTCCTGGCATCACTGGGCTCACATCAGAAAACGTGGGGAGCCCAGCAGTTAGAGCCTGATGCTAGAGGGCCGTCATCACCGAGGGCAGGAGGCTCCCAGCAGGTTCCATGTGCCAACAGAGGGCCCACGTCGCCAAGGTGATGTGTGCAAGTCAGGCAGGATTGACCTCACAGCAGAGGGCCTACCTCACAGAAGAGTGAGGAACCCAGCCAGGATAAGACTGTCACCAGAAGGCCCACATCACCAAGGGGATGGGAACCAGGCAGGAGTGTCCTCACACCAGTGGGGCCACATCATTGAAAGTTGCCTAACCCAGCACATGTGGCCTCAAACCAGAAGACCCACATCACGAAGGGGTTGCGAGTGAGGCAGGCAGGAGGAGCATCACAACACAGGACCCATAGAATACAAAAGTTGAGGAATCGAGCAGTTGGAACCTCCCAGCAGGCAGCCAAGACCACAGAGGCTATGGGATCCAGGCCACAGTGAACTAACACCAGAGAGCCCACATCATGAAATTGTGATCAACCCAGCCGTTGGAACCTCAGAGCAGAAGGCCCACATCCCCATGGGGATGGGAACCTAAGAGGAGTGCTTGAGCAACACTGGGCTCACTAAGAAAAGTTGGGGAGCCCAGCAGTTAGGGCCTGACGTCAGAGGGCCCTCATCACAGAGCTGAGGAGGCTCCCAGCAGGGTCCAATTGCCACCAGAGGGCTCATGTCAACAAGGCGAGGTGAGCAACCCAGGCAAGAGTTACCTGATAGTAGAGGGCCCACCTCACAGATGGGTGAGGAACCCAGCCAGGATCAGACTCTCACCAGAGGGCCCACATCACAAAGGGGATGGGACCCAGTCAGGATTATCCTCACACCAGTGGGGCCTCATCATCTTAAGGTGAGGAACCCAGCACATGTGTCCTCAAACCAGAGGACCCACATCACCAAGGGCCTTGGAGTGAGGCAGGCAGGAGTAGCCTCACAACACAGGGCACATAATATAAAAAACGTGAGGATTCCAGCATTTAGACCTTCCAGCAGGCGGCCCAGAACACCGAGGCTATGGGATCCAGGCCACAGTGAACTCACAGCAGAGGGCCCACATCACAAAACTGTGAGCAACCCAGGAGTTGAGACCTCAGCGCAGAAGGACCACATCCCCATGGGAATGGGAACCTGGCTGGAGTGTCCTCGCACCACTGGGCGCACATCAGAAAATGTGGGGAGCCCACCATTTAGGGCCTGACGCCAGAGGGCCGTCATCACCGAGAGGAGGAGGCGCCCTGCACGCTCCAACTGCCACCAGAGGGCTCACGTCTCCAAGGTGACGTGTGCCAGCCAGGCAGGAGTGACCTCACAGCAGAGGGCCTACCTCACAGAACGTTGAGGAACCCAGCCAGGATTAGACTCTCGCCAGAGGGCCCACCTCACCAAGGGGATGGGAACCAGGCAGGAGTGTCCTCACACGAGTGGGGTCACATCATCGAAAGGTGAGGAATGCAGCACATGTGGCCTCAAGCCATAGGACAGTCATCACCAAGGGGCTGGCAGTGAGGCAGGCAGGAGGAGCCTCACAACAGAGGGCACATAGAATAAAAAAGTTGAGGAATCCAGCAGTTGGAACCTCCCAGCAGGCGGCTCAGAGCACCGATGATAAGGGATCCTTGCCGGAGTGAACTCACAGCAGAGGGCCCACATCATGGTACTGTGAGCAAGCCAGCCGTTTTGACCTCAGAGCAGAAGGCCCATATCGCCATGGGGATGGGAACCTGGCAAGAGTCTCCTCACTCACTTGGCGCACATCAGAAAATGTGGGGAGCCCAGCAGTTATGGCCTAAGGCAAGAGGGCCCTCATCACCGAGGGGAGGAGGATCCCAGCACACTCCAACTGCCACCAGAGGGCCCACGTCGCCAAGGTGACGTGTGCCAGACAGGCATGATTGACCTCACAGCAGAGGGCCCACCTCACAGAAGGGTGAGGAACCCAGCCAGGATCAGACTCTCACCTGAGGGCCCACATCAGCAAGGGGATGGGAACCAGTCAGGACTGTCTTCCCTCCAGTGGGGTCACATCATCGAAAGGTGCGGAACCCAGCACATGTGGCCTCAAATCAGAGGACACATATCACAAAGGGAACGGGAGTGAGGCAGGCAGGAGTAGCCTAAAAACAGAGGGCCCAAAGAATAAGAAAGGTGAGGAATCCAGCAGTTGGAACCTCCCAGCAGGCGGTCCAGAGCACAGAAGCTATGGGATGCAGGCAGGAGTGAACTAACAGCAGAGAGCCCACATCATGAAACTGTGAGCAACCCAGGCTTTGGGACCTCAGAGCAGAAGGCCCACACCCCAATGGGGATGTGAACCTGGCTGGAGTGTCCTCGCACCACTGGGCACACATCACAAAATGTGGGGAGCCCAGCAGTTAGGGCCTGATGCCAGAGGGCCCTCATCACCGAGGAGAGGAGGCTCCCAGCAGGCTCCAAGTGCCACCAGAGGGCTCATGTCCACAAGGCGAGGTGAGCAAGCCAGGCAAGAGTGACCTCACATCAGACGGCCTACCTCACAGATGGGTGAGGAACCCAGCCAGGATCAGACTCTCAACAGAGGGCCCACATCACCAAGGGGATGTGAACCAGGCAGGAGTCTCCTAAGACCATTGGTCCCACATCATCGAAAGGTGAGGAACCCAGCACATGTGGCCTCAAACCAGACGACACACATCACGAAGGGGCTGGGAGTGAGGCAGGCAGGAGGATCCTCACAACAGAGGGCCCAAAAATTTAAAAAAGTGAGGAATCCAGCAGTTGGAACCTCCCAGCAGGAGGCCAAGAGCACAGAGGCTATGGGATCCAGGCTTCTGTGAACTAACACCAGAGAGCCCACATCATGAAAATGTGAACAACCCAGCCGTTGGGACCTCAGAGCAGAAGGCCCACATCCCCATGGAGATGGGATCCTAAGAGGAGTGCCAAAGCATCACTGGGCTCACTAAGAAAAGTTGGTGAGCCCAGCAGTCAGGGCCTGATGCAAGAGGGCCCTCATCACCGGGGGGAAGAGATTCCCAGCACGCTCCAACTGCCACCACACGGCTGACTTCACCAAGGCAATGTGTGCCAGCCATGCAGGAGTGACCTATCAGCAGAGGGTCTCCCTCACAGGTGGGTGAGGAACAAAGCCAGGAAAAGACTCTCACCAGGGGGTCCACATAACCACGTGGATGAGAACCAAGCAGGAGTGTCCTCACACTAGTGGGGCCACATCATCGAAAGGTGAGGAACCCAGCAAAAGTGGCCACAAACCAGAGGACCCACATCACCAAGGGGTTGAGAGTGAGGTAGGTGTCTGGACGGGCATATTTAACACTCATTTCCAACCAGGAAGAGGAATTAACCAAAGGCTCAGCGTGCCATGCCAGAAGCAGATTAGGGCCTGAAGCAGTCTTGCGGGTCTGCGTTCAGCTCACAAGAAAGCGAGTTGAAGAAAGGAGCTCAGGGGCCCTGTAATTCACAAACCTGCAGAGTTATAAATGACAGCTATCGTCCAAAAATATATTGAAGTAAGGCTGCCAAAAGGACTTGAAAGCGGGGCAGAATTGCAGGAAACCGATTTCAGGAGGTAGACTGGAATTGCCTGTAAAGCATAGGAAAAGAGGCAGAACGTCCACAATGATGCACTTGGCCAAAAAGGGCGTATGCGTTTTTTCCTGAATATATTCAGGAAAAAACGCATACGCCCTTTTTGGCCAACCAAGCAAGCTTGCAAAGGAAATCTGCACTCCAATGAAGTCTCACTGCCCCCCGGTCAAAAGGGCCATCTGAAAAAAGTGTAAAATCCAGAAAGGCAGGACAGGCCATGGAGAACTGGGAGCCTTGTTATGCTGATGGGCGGGATGTAAATTACCAGCAGCCACTCTGGAGAAGTGTATGGTGTTTCCTGAAACATCCAAAAAACAAAGCAACAGAGCCTAGGGCACTTCCACTTATGGTCCTATAGCTTAGGGAAATTAAAATCAAAAAGACACAGCCACCCCAAAGTTTGGGACGGCTCTGTTTACAAGAACCTTGTTCACCGTACAAGTTCTTTATCACAGAAAGCGAAAAATGGATAAAGAAGTTGTGGTACTTACGTACAATGCAATATCACTCAGCAATGAAATCTATGTCATCAGGCACATAGCAGCATAATGAGTGGATTCAGGTACGATGATTCTAAGTGAAATAAGTCACACAGAAAAAGAAACATCATAAGATATCACTACTACACGGAATGTAAACTTGGCTACACAGGAACTAAATTACTAAACAGAACAGAGTGTCAAATGTAGAAAACCAATTTATGCTTGCTTAAGGGGAAAGGTGAGTTGGGGTGCTGCATACAACAAGAGATTGAAATTAGCACAGATACCGTTCCATAAGCCAAATATATAATAGACAAGTGCTACTCCTTGCTCAACGAAGTGGACTCAACACCCCATATTAAACGCCTAACAATATACCTGACTAGTAAGAATCTTAAAACCTATAGATTTATATGTCTCCGAAAGAGAATCAAGCGTGTGTACAGCGGCATAAACGCAGCAGCGATAGGATTGGTGAGGTTCGGTGAGCAAATGCAGACACTTTGAAGTCATATTGCATGGTATCCATTCCATGGGTCTCAACTCTCCAGGTTTAAGGGATTCTTCCTTCAGCTAAAACATGCATGTGGAACCCAGAGTATGATCCACCGTGTGATCGGGAAACGTGTTCAAATGTGTCTCAGTTTTCGTCCCCTGGTACTCGGGTGCAACATTCCAGACGCTTTACTAACACTCTCCCCACTTGGAGAGTCAGTGCCTTTAACCTCCTGTTTGGCCCAGTTTGAAATTTCTGTGGAAAATGAACAGGAATAGGGAGAATCAATGAGAGCCTAGGTGGAGGTGTCTGAACGGGAAAATTAAACTCTCATTTCCCACCAGGAAGAGGAATTAACCAAAGGCTCAACATGCCATGCCGGAACCAAACTAGGGCCTGAAGCAATCCTGCGGTGTTGCGGCCAGCTCACAAGAAAGCGAGTTGAAGAAAGGAGCTCAGGGGCACTGTAATTCACAAACCTGCAGAGTTATAAATGACAGTTATCTTCCAAAAATATATTGAAGTAAGGCAGACAAGAGGAGTTGAAAGCGGGGCAGAATTGCAGGAAACCGATTTCAGGAGGTAGACGGGAATTGCATGTAAAGTATAGGAAAAGAGGCAGAACGTCCACAATGATGCACTTGGCCAAAAAGGGCGTATGCATTTTTTCCTGAATATATTCTGGAAAAAACGCATACGCCCTTTTTGGCCAACCAAGGAAGCTTTCAAAGGAAATCTGCACTACAAAGAAGTCTCACTGCCCCCCGGTCAAAAGGGCCATCTGAAAAAAGTGTAAAATCCAGAAAGGCAGGACAGGCCATGGAGAACTGGGAGCCTTGTTATGCTGATGGGCGGGATGTAAATTGCCAACAGCCACTCTGGAGAAGTGTATGGTGTTTCCTGAAACATCTAAAAAACAAGCAACAGAGCCTAGGGCACTTCCACTTATGGTCCTATAGCTTAGGGAAATTAAAATCAAAAAGACACAGCCACCCCAAAGTTTGGGACGGCTCTGTTTACAAGAACCTCGTTTACGGTACAAGTTCAATATCACAGAAAGCGAAAAATGGATAAAGAAGTTGTGGTACTTACGTACAATGCAGTATCACTCAGCAATGAAATCTATGTCATCAGGCCCGTAGCAGCATAATGAGTGGATTCAGGTACGATGATTCTAAGTGAAATAAGTCACACAGAAAAAGAAACATCATAAGATATCACCAATACACGGAATGTAAACTTGGCTACACAGGAACTGAATTACAAAACAGAACAGGGTCTCAAATGTAGAAAACCAACTTATGCTTGCTTAAGGGGAAAGGTGAGTTGGGGTGCTGCATGAAACCAGAGATTGAAATTAGCACAGATACCGTTCCATAAGCCAAATATGCAATAGACAAGAGCTACTCCTTGCTGAACGAAGTGGACTCAACACCCCATATTAAACGCCTAAGAATATACCTGACTAGAAATAATCTTAAAACCTACGGATTTATATGTCTCCAAAAGAGAATCAAGCGTGTGTACAGCGGCATAAACGCAGCAGTGATAGGATTGGTGAGGTTCGGTGAGCAAATGCAGACCCTTTGAAGTCATATTGCATGGTACCCATTCCATGGGTCTCAACTCTCCAGGTTTAAGGGATTCTTCCTTCAGCTAAAACATGCATGTGGAACCCAGAGTATCATCCACCGTGTGATCGGGAAACGTGTTTAAATGTGTCTCGTTTTCGTCCCTCGTACTCGGGTGCAACATTCCAGATGCTTTACTAACACTCTCCCCACTTGGAGAGTCAGTGCCTTTAACCTCCTGTTTGGCCCAGTTTGTAATTTCTGTGGAAAATGAACAGGAATAGGGAGAACAAAAGAGAGAATAGCTGGAGGCGTCTGGACGGGCAAATTTAACTCTCATTTCCAACCAGGAAGAGGAATTAACCAAAGGCTCAGCGTGCCGTGCCGGAACTACACTAGGGCCTGAAGCAATACTGCGGTGTTGCGGCCAGCTCACAAGAAAAGGAGTTGAAGAAACGAGCTCAGGGGCACTGTAATTCACAAACCTGCAGAGTTATAAATGACAGCTATCGTTCAAAAATATATTGAAGTAAGGCTGCCAAGATGACGTGAAAGCGGGGCAGAATTGCAGGAAATCGATTTCAGGAGGTACACTGGAATTGCATGTAAAGCATAGGAAAAGAGGCAGAACGTCCACAATGATGCACTTGGCCAAAAAGGGCGTATGCGTTTTTTCCTGAATATATACAGGAAAAAACGCATACGCCCTTTTTGGCCAACCAAGCAAGCTTGCAAAGGATATCTGCACTACAATGAAGTCTCACTGCCCCCCGGTCAAAAGTGCCATCTGAAAAACGTGTAAAATCCAGAAAGGCAGGACAGGCCATGGAGAACTGGGAGCCTTGTTATGCTGATGGGCGGGATGTAAATTGCCAACAGCCACTCTGGAGAAGTGTATGGTGTTTCCTGAAACATCTAAAAAACAAAGCAACAGAGCCTAGGGCACTTCCACTTATGGTCCTATAGCTTAGGGAAATTAAAATCAAAAAGACACAGTCACCCCAAAGTTTGGGACGGCTCTGTTTACAAGAACCTCGTTTACGGTACAAGTTCAATATCACAGAAAGCAAAAAATGGATAAAGAAGTTGTGGTACTTACGTACAATGCAATATCACTCAGCAATGAAATCTATGTCATCAGGCCCATAGCAGCATAATGAGTGGATTCAGGTATGATGATTCTAAGTGAAATAAGTCACACAGAAAAAGAAACACCATAAGATATCACTACTACACGGAAGGTAAACTTGGCTACACAAGAACTGATTTACAAAACAGAACAGGGTCTCAAATGTAGAAAACCTACTTATGCTTGCTTGAGGGGAAAGGTGAGTTGGGGTGCTGCATGAAACCAGAGATTGAAATTAGCACAGATACCGTTCCATAAGCCAAATATGTAATAGACAAGAGCTACTACTTGCTCAACGAAGTGGACTCAACACCCCATATTAAACGCCTAAGAATATACCTGACTAGTAAGAATATTAAAACCTACCGATTTATATGTCTCCGAAAGAGAATCAAGCGTGTGTACGGCGGCATAAACGCAGCAGTGATAGGATTGGTGAGGTTCGGTGAGCAAATGCAGACCCTTTGAAGTCATATTGCATGGTACCCATTCCATGGGTCTCAACTCTCCATGTTTAAGGGATTCTTCCTTCAGCTAAAACATGCATGTGGAACCCAGAGTATGATCCACTGTGTGATCGGAAAACGTGTTCAAATGTGTATCAGTTTACGTCCCCTGGTACTCGGATGCAACATTCCAGACGCTTTACTAACACTCTCCCCACTTGGAGAGTCAGTGCCTTTAACCTCCTGTTTGGCCCAGTTTGAAATTTCTGTGGAAAATGAACAGGAATAGGGAGAACCAATGAGAGACTAGCTGGAGCTGTCTGGCCGGGCAAATTTAACTCTCATTTCCCACCACGAAGAGGAATTAACCAAAGGCTCAGCGTGCCGTGCCGGAACCACACTAGGGCCTGAAGCAATCCTGCGGTGTTGCGGCCAGCTCACAAGAAAGCGAGTTGAAGAAAGGAGCTCAGGGGCACTGTAATTCACAAACCTGCAGAGTTATAAATGACAGCTATCTTCCAAAAATATATTGAAGCAAGGCAGCCAAGAGGAGTTGAAAGCGGGGCAGAATTGCAGGAAACCGATTTCAGGAGGTAGACTGGAATTGCATGTAAAGCATAGGAAAAGAGGCAGAATGTCCACAGTGATGCACTTGGCCAAAAAGGGCGTATGCGTTTTTTCCTGAATCAGGAAAAAACGCATACGCCCTTTTTGGCCAACCAAGCAAGCTTGCAAATGAAATCTGCACTACAATGAAGTCTCACTGCCCCCCGGTCAAAAGGGCCATCTGAAAAAAGTGTAAAATCCAGAAAGGCAGGACAGGCCATGGAGAACTGGGAGCCTTGTTATGCTGATGGGCGGCATGTAAATTGCCAGCAGCCACTCTGGAGAAGTGTATGGTGTTTCCTGAAACATCCAAAAAACAAAGCAACAGAGCCTAGGGCACTTCCACTTATGGTCCTATAGCTTAGGGAAATTAAAATCAAAAAGACACAGCCACCCCAAGTTTCGAACGGCTCTGTTTACAAGAACCTCGTTTACGGTACAAGTTCAATATCACAGAAAGCGAAAAATGGATAAAGAAGTTGTGGTACTTACGTACAATGCAATATCACTCAGCAATGAAATCTATGTCATCAGGCCTGTAGCAGCATAATGAGTGGATTCAGGTACGATGATTCTAAGTGAAATAAGTCACACAGGGCTTACCTGGTGGCGCAGTGGTTGAGAGTCCGCCTGCCGATGCAGAGGACATGGGTTCGTGCCCCGCTCTGGGAAGATCCCACATGCCGCGGAGCGGCTGGGCCTGTGAGCCATGGTCGCTGAGCCTGCGCGTCCGGAGCCTGTGCTCCGCAATGGGAAAGACCACAACAGTGAGAGGCCCACGTATCGCAAAAAAAAAAAATAAATAAAAAATAAAATAAATAAAAAAATAAGTCACACAGAAAAAGAAACATCATAAGATATCACTACTACACGGAATGTAAACTTGGCTACACAGGAACTAAATTACTAAACAGAACAGAGTGTCAAATGTAGAAAACCAATTTATGCTTGCTTAAGGGGAAAGGTGATTTGGGGTGCTGCATACAACAAGAGATTGAAATTAGCACAGATACCGTTCCATAAGCCAAATATATAATAGACAAGTGCTACTCCTTGCTCAACGAAGTGGACTCAACACCCCATATTAAACGCCTAACAATATACCTGACTAGTAAGAATCTTAAAACCTATGGATTTATATGTCTCCGAAAGAGAATCAAGCGTGTGTACAGTGGCATAAACGAAGCAGCGATAGGATTGGTGAGGTTCGGTGAACGAATGCAGACACTTTGAAGTCATATTGCATGGTATCCATTCCATGGGTCTCAACTCTCCATGTTTAAGGGATTCTTCCTTCAGCTAAAACATGCATGTGGAACCCAGAGTATGATCCACTGTGTGATCGGGAAACGTGTTCAAATGTGTCTCAGTTTTCGTCCCCTGGTACTCGGGTGCAACATTCCAGACGCTTTACTAACACTCTCCCCACTTGGAGAGTCAGTGCCTTTAACCTCCTGTTTGGCCCAGTTTGCAATTTCTGTGGAAAATGAACAGGAATAGGGAGAACCAATGAGAGACTAGGTGGAGGTGTCTGGACGGGCAAATTTAACTCTCATTTCCCACCAGGAAGAGGAATTAACCAAAGGCTCAGCATGCCATGCCAGAACCAAACTAGGGCCTGAAGCGATTCTGAGGTGTTGCGGCCAGCTCACAAGAAAGCGAGTTGAAGAAAGGAGCTCAGGGGCACTGTAATTCACAAACCTGCAGAGTTATAAATGACAGCTATCTTCCAAAAATATATTGAAGGAAGGCTGCCAAGAGGAGTTGAATGCGGGGCAGAATTGCAGGAAACTGATTTCAGGAGGTAGACTGGAATTGCATGTAAAGCATAGGAAAAGAGGCAGAACGTCCATAATGATGCACTTGGCCAAAAAGGGCGTATGCGTTTTTTCCTGAATATATTCAGGAAAAAACGCATACGCCCTTTTTGGCCAACCAAGCAAGCTTGCAACGGAAATCTGCACTCCAATGAAGTCTCACTGCCCCCCGGTCAAAAGGGCAATCTGAAAAAAGTGTAAAATCCAGAAAGGCAGGACAGGCCATGGAGAACTGGGAGCCTTGTTGTGCTGATGGGCGGGATGTAAATTGCCAGCCGCCACTCTGGAGAAGTGTATGGTGTTTCCTGAAACATCCAAAAAACAAAGCAACAGAGCCTAGGGCACTTCCACTTATGGTCCTATAGCTTAGGGAAATTAAAATCAAAAAGACACAGCCACCCCAAAGTTTGGGACGGCTCTGTTTACAAGAACCTCGTTTACGGTACAAGTTCAATATCACAGAAAGTGAAAAATGGATAAAGAAGTTGTGGTACTTACGTACAATGCAATATCACTCAGCAATGAAATCTATGTCATCAGGCCCGTAGCAGCATAATGAGTGGATTCAGGTACGATGATTCTAAGTGAAATAAGTCACACAGAAAAAGAAACATCATAAGATATCACTAATACATGGAATGTAAACTTGGCTACACAAGAACAGAATTACAAAACAGAACAGGGTGTCAAATGTAGAAAACCAACTTATGCTTGCTTAAGGGGAAAGGTGAGTTGGGGTGCTGCATAAAACCAGAGATTGAAATTAGCACAGATACCATTCCATAAGCCAAATATGTAATAGACAAGAGCTACTCCTTGCTCAACGAAGTGGACACAACACCCCACATTAAACGCCTAAGAATATACCTGACTAGTAAGAATCTTAAAACCTAAGGATTTATATGTCTCCGAAAGAGAATCAAGCGTGTGTACAGCGGCATAAACACAGCAGTGATAGGATTGGTGAGGTTCGGTGAGCAAATGCAGACCCTTTGAAGTCATATTGCATGGTACCCATTCCATGGGTCTCAACTCTCCATGTTTAAGGGATTCTTCCTTCAGATAAAACATGCATGTGGAACCCAGAGTATGATCCACTGTGTAATCGGGAAACGTGTTCAAATGTCTCTCAGTTTTCGTCCCCTGATAATAGGGTGCAACATTCCAGACACTTTACTAACACTCTCCCCACTTGGAGAGTCAGTGCCTTTAACCTCCTGTTTGGCCCAGTTTGCAATTTCTGTGGAAAATGAACAGGAATAGGGAGAACAAAAGAGAGACTAGCTTGAGGCGTCTGGACGGGCAAATTTAACTCTCATTTCCCACCAGGAAGAGGAATTAACCAAAGGCTCAGCGTGCCATGCCGGAACCACACTAGGGCCAGAAGCAATCCTGCGGTGTTGCGGCCAGCTCACAAGAAACCGAGTTGAAGAAAGGAGCGCAGGGGCACTGTAATTCACAAACCTGCAGTTATAAATGACAGCTATCGTCCAAAAATATATTGAAGTAAGGCTGCCAAGAGGACTTGAAAGCGGGGCAGAATTGCAGGAAACCGATTTCAGGAGGTACACTGGAATTGCATGTAAAGCATAGGAAAAGAGGCAGAACGTCCACAATGATGCACTTGGCCAAAAAGGGCGTATGCGTTTTTTCCTGAATATATTCAGGAAAAAACGCATACGCCCTTTTTGACCAAACAAGCAAGCTTGCAAAGGAAATCTGCACTACAATGAAGTCTCACTGCCCCCGCCCCCCCGTCAAAAGGGCTATCTGAAAAAAGTGTAAAATCCAGAAAGGCAGGACAGGCCATGGAGAAATGGGAGGCTTGTTATGCTGATGGGTGGGATGTAAATTGCCAGCAGCCACTCTGGAGAAGTGTATGGTGTTTCCTGAAACATCCAAAAAACAAAGCAACAGAGCCTAGGGCACTTCCACTTATGGTCCTATAGCTTAGGGAAATTAAAATCAAAAAGACACAGCCACCCCAAAGTTTGGGCCGGCTCTGTTTACAAGAACCTCGTTTACGGAACAAGTTCAATATCACAGAAAGCGAAAAATGGATAAAGAAGTTGTGGTACTTACGTACAATGCAATATCACTCAGCAATGAAATCTATGTCATCAGGCCCGTAGAAGCATAATGAGTGGATTCAGGTACGATGATTCTAAGTGAAATAAGTCACACAGAAAAAGAAACATCATAAGATATCACTACTACACGGAATGTAAACTTGTCTACACAGGAACTGAATTACAAAACAGAACAGGGTGTCAAATGTAGAAAACCAACTTATGCTTGCTTAAGGGGAAAGGTGAGTTGGGGTGCTGCATAAAACCAGAGATTGAAATTAGCACAGATACCATTCCATAAGCCAAATATGTAATAGACAAGAGCTACTCCTTGCTCAACGAAGTGGACACAACACCCCACATTAAACGCCTAAGAATATACCTGACTAGTAAGAATCTTAAAACCTAAGGATTTATATGTCTCCGAAAGAGAATCAAGCGTGTGTACAGCGGCATAAACACAGCAGTGATAGGATTGGTGAGGTTCGGTGAGCAAATGCAGACCCTTTGAAGTCATATTGCATGGTACCCATTCCATGGGTCTCAACTCTCCATGTTTAAGGGATTCTTCCTTCAGATAAAACATGCATGTGGAACCCAGAGTATGATCCACTGTGTAATCGGGAAACGTGTTCAAATGTCTCTCAGTTTTCGTCCCCTGATAATAGGGTGCAACATTCCAGACACTTTACTAACACTCTCCCCACTTGGAGAGTCAGTGCCTTTAACCTCCTGTTTGGCCCAGTTTGCAATTTCTGTGGAAAATGAACAGGAATAGGGAGAACAAAAGAGAGACTAGCTTGAGGCGTCTGGACGGGCAAATTTAACTCTCATTTCCCACCAGGAAGAGGAATTAACCAAAGGCTCAGCGTGCCATGCCGGAACCACACTAGGGCCAGAAGCAATCCTGCGGTGTTGCGGCCAGCTCACAAGAAACCGAGTTGAAGAAAGGAGCGCAGGGGCACTGTAATTCACAAACCTGCAGTTATAAATGACAGCTATCGTCCAAAAATATATTGAAGTAAGGCTGCCAAGAGGACTTGAAAGCGGGGCAGAATTGCAGGAAACCGATTTCAGGAGGTACACTGGAATTGCATGTAAAGCATAGGAAAAGAGGCAGAACGTCCACAATGATGCACTTGGCCAAAAAGGGCGTATGCGTTTTTTCCTGAATATATTCAGGAAAAAACGCATACGCCCTTTTTGACCAAACAAGCAAGCTTGCAAAGGAAATCTGCACTACAATGAAGTCTCACTGCCCCCCCCCCCGTCAAAAGGGCTATCTGAAAAAAGTGTAAAATCCAGAAAGGCAGGACAGGCCATGGAGAAATGGGAGGCTTGTTATGCTGATGGGTGGGATGTAAATTGCCAGCAGCCACTCTGGAGAAGTGTATGGTGTTTCCTGAAACATCCAAAAAACAAAGCAACAGAGCCTAGGGCACTTCAACTTATGGTCCTATAGCTTAGGGAAATTAAAATCAAAAAGACACAGCCACCCCAAAGTTTGGGCCGGCTCTGTTTACAAGAACCTCGTTTACGGAACAAGTTCAATATCACAGAAAGCGAAAAATGGATAAAGAAGTTGTGGTACTTACGTACAATGCAATATCACTCAGCAATGAAATCTATGTCATCAGGCCCGTAGAAGCATAATGAGTGGATTCAGGTACGATGATTCTAAGTGAAATAAGTCACACAGAAAAAGAAACATCATAAGATATCACTACTACACGGAATGTAAACTTGTCTACACAGGAACTGAATTACAAAACAGAACAGGGTGTCAAATGTAGAAAACCAACTTATGCTTGCTTAAGGGGAAAGGTGAGTTGGGGTGCTGCATAAAACCAGAGACTGAAATTAGCACAGATACCATTCCATAAGCCAAATATGTAATACACAAGAGCTACTCTTTGCTCAACGAAGTGGACTCAACACACCATATTAAACGCTTAACAATATACCTGACTAGTAAGAATCTTAAAACCTATGGATTTATATGTCTCCGAAAGAGAATGAAGCATGTGTACAGCGGCATAAACGCAGCAGTGATAGGATTGGTGAGGTTCGGTGAGCAAATGCAGACCCTTTGAAGTCATATTGCATGGTACCCATTCCATGGGTCTCAACTCTCAATGTTTAAGGGATTCTTCCTTCAGCTAAAACATGCATGTGGAACCCAGAGTACGATCCACCGTGTGATCGGAAAACGTGTTCAAATATGTCTCAGTTTTCGTCCCCTGGTAGTCGGGTGCAACATTCCAGACGCTTTACTAACACTCTCCCCACTTGTAGAGTCAGTGCCTTTAACCTCCTGTTTGGCCCAGTTTGCAATTTCTGTGGAAAATGAACAGGAATAGGGAGAACCAATGAGAGACTAGCTGGAAGTGTCTGGACGTGCAAATTTAACTCTCATTTCCCACCAGGAAGAGGAATTATCCAAAGGCTCATCATGCCGTGCCGGATCCAAACTAGGGCCTGAAGCAATCCTGCGGTGTTGCGGCCAGCTCACAAGAAAGCGAGTTGAAGAAAGGAGCTCAGGGGCACTGTAATTCACAAACCTGCAGAGTTTAAATGACAGCTATCTTCCAAAAATATATTGAAGTAAGGCTGCAAAGAGGAGTTGAATGCGGGGAAGAATTGCAGGAAACCGATTTCAGGAGGTAGACTGGAATTGCATGTAAAGCATAGGAAAAGAGGCACAACGTCCACAATGATGCACTTGGCCAAAAAGGGCGTATGCGTTTTTTCCTGAATATATACAGGAAAAAAAACATACGCCCTTTTTGGCCAAACAAGCAAGCTTGCAAAGGAAATCTGCACTACAATGAAGTCTCACTGCCCCCCGGTCAAAAGGGCCATCTGAAAAAAGTGTAAAATCCAGAAAGGCAGGACAGACCATGGAGAAATGGGAGCCTTGTTATGCTGATGGGTGGGATGTAAATAGCCAGCAGCCACTCTGGAGAAGTGTATGGTGTTTCCTGAAACATCCAAAAAACAAAGCAACAGAGCCTAGGGCACTTCCACTTATGGTCCTATAGCTTAGGGAAATTAAAATCAAAAAGACACAGCCACCCCAAAGTTTGGGCCGGCTCTGTTTACAAGAACCTCGTTTACGGTACAAGTTCAATATCACAGAAAGCGAAAAATGGATAAAGAAGTTGTGGTACTTACGTACAATGCAATATCACTCAGCAATGAAATCTATGTCATCAGGCCCGTAGAAGCATAATGAGTGGATTCAGGTACGATGATTCTAAGTGAAATAAGTCACACAGAAAAAGAAACATCATAAGATATCACTACTACACGGAATGTAAACTTGGCTACACAGGAACTGAATTACAAAACAGAACAGTGTCTCAGATGTAGAAACCCAACTTATGCTTGCTTAAGGGGAAAGGTGAGTTGGGGTGCGGCATAAAACCAGAGATTGAAATTAGCACAGATACCGTTCCATAAGCCAAATATGTAATAGACAAGAGCTACTCCTTGCTCAACGAAGTGGACCCAACACCCCATATTAAACGCCTAAGAATATACCTGACTAGTAAGAATCTTAAAACCTATGGATTTATATGTCTCCGAAAGAGAATCAAGCATGTGTATAGCGGCATAAACGCAGCAGTGATAGGATTGGTGAGGTTCGGTGAGCAAATGCAGACCCTTTGAAGTCATATTGCATGGTACCCATTCCATGGGTCTCAACTCTCCATGTTTAAGGGATTCTTCCTTCAGCTAAAACATGCATGTGGAACCCAGAGTACGATCCACCGTGTGATCGGAAAACGTATTCAAATGTGTCTCAGTTTTCGTTCCCTGGTACTCGGGTGCAACATTCAAGACGCTTTACTAACACTCTCCCCACTTGGAGAGTCAGTGCCTTTAACCTCCTGTTTGGCCCAGTTTGCAATTTCTGTGGAAAATGAACAGTAATAGGGAGAACAAAAGAGAGACTAGCTTGAGGCGTCTGGACGGGCAAATTTAACTCTCATTTCCCACCAGGAAGAGGAATTAACCAAAGGCTCAGCGTGCCATGCCGGAACCACACTAGGGCCAGAAGCAATCCTGCGGTGTTGCGGCCAGCTCACAAGAAAGCGAGTTGAAGAAAGGAGCGCAGGGGCACTGTAATTCAAAAACCTGCAGTTATAAATGACAGCTATCGTCCAAAAATATATTGAAGGAAGGCTGCCAAGAGGACTTGAAAGCGGGGCAGAATTGCAGGAAACCGATTTCAGGAGGTACACTGGAATTGCATGTAAAGCATAGGAAAAGAGGCAGAACGTCCACAATGATGCACTTGGCCAAAAAGGGCGTATGCGTTTTTTCCTGAATATAGTCAGGAAAAAACGCATACGCCCTTTTTGACCAAACAAGCAAGCTTGCAAAGGAAATCTGCACTACAATGAAGTCTCACTGCCCCCAGGTCAAAAGGGCTATCTGAAAAAAGTGTAAAATCCAGAAAGGCAGGACAGGCCATGGAGAAATGGGAGGCTTGTTATGCTGATGGGTGGGATGTAAATTGCCAGCAGCCACTCTGGAGAAGTGTATGGTGTTTCCTGAAACATCCAAAAAACAAAGCAACAGAGCCTAGGGCACTTCCACTTATGGTCCTATAGCTTAGGGAAATTAAAATCAAAAAGACACAGCCACCCCAAAGTTTGGGCCGGCTCTGTTTACAAGAACCTCATTTACGGTACAAGTTCAATATCACAGAAAGCGAAAAATGGATAAAGAAGTTGTGGTACTTACGTACAATGCAATATCACTCAGCAATGAAATCTATGTCATCAGGCCCATAGAAGCATAATGAGTGGATTCAGGTACGATGATTCTAAGTGAAATAAGTCACACAGAAAAAGAAACATCATAAGATATCACTACTACACGGAATGTAAACTTGTCTACACAGGAACTGAATTACAAAACAGAACAGGGTGTCAAATGTAGAAAACCAACTTATGCTTGCTTAAGGGGAAAGGTGAGTTGGGGTGCTGCATAAAACCAGAGACTGAAATTAGCACAGATACCATTCCATAAGCCAAATATGTAATAGACAAGAGCTACTCTTTGCTCAACGAAGTGGACTCAACACACCATATTAAACGCTTAACAATATACCTGACTAGTAAGAATCTTAAAACCTATGGATTTATATGTCTCCGAAAGAGAATGAAGCGTGTGTACAGCGGCATAAACGCAGCAGTGATAGGATTGGTGAGGTTCGGTGAGCAAATGCAGACCCTTTGAAGTCATATTGCATGGTACCCATTCCATGGGTCTCAACTCTCCATGTTTAAGGGATTCTTCCTTCAGCTAAAACATGCATGTGGAACCCAGAGTACGATCCACCGTGTGATCGGAAAACGTGTTCAAATATGTCTCAGTTTTCGTCCCCTGGTACTCGGGTGCAACATTCCAGACGCTTTACTAACACTCTCCCCACTTGGAGAGTCAGTGCCTTTAACCTCCTGTTTGGCCCAGTTTGCAATTTCTGTGGAAAATGAACAGGAATAGGGAGAACCAATGAGAGACTAGCTGGAAGTGTCTGGACGTGCAAATTTAACTCTCATTTCCCACCAGGAAGAGGAATTAACCAAAGGCTCAGCATGCCGTGCCGGATCCAAACTAGGGCCTGAAGCAATCCTGCGGTGTTGCGGCCAGCTCACAAGAAAGCGAGTTGAAGAAAGGAGCTCAGGGGCACTGTAATTCACAAACCTGCAGAGTTTAAATGACAGCTATCTTCCAAAAATATATTGAAGTAAGGCTGCCAAGAGGAGTTGAATGCGGGGCAGAATTGCAGGAAACCGATTTCAGGAGGTAGACTGGAATTGCATGTAAAGCATAGGAAAAGAGGCAGAACGTCCACAATGATGCACTTGGCCAAAAAGGGCGTATGCGTTTTTTCCTGAATATATTCAGGAAAAAACGCATACGCCCTTTTTGGCCAACCAAGCAAGCTTGCAACGGAAATCTGCACTCCAATGAAGTCTCACTGCCCCCCAGTCAAAAGGGCAATCTGAAAAAAGTGTAAAATCCAGAAAGGCAGGACAGGCCATGGAGAACTGGGAGCCTTGTTGTGCTGATGGGCGGGATGTAAATTGCCAGCAGCCACTCTGGAGAAGTGTATGGTGTTTCCTGAAACATCCAAAAAACAAAGCAACAGAGCCTAGGGCACTTCCACTTATGGTCCTATAGCTTAGGGAAATTAAAATCAAAAAGACACAGCCACCCCAAAGTTTGGGCCGGCTCTGTTTACAAGAACCTCGTTTACGGTACAAGTTCAATATCACAGAAAGCGAAAAATGGATAAAGAAGTTGTGGTACTTACGTACAATGCAGTATCACTCAGCAATGAAATCTATGTCATCAGGCCCGTAGAAGCATAATGAGTGGATTCAGGTACGATGATTCTAAGTGAAATAAGTCACACAGAAAAAGAAACATCATAAGATATCACTACTACACGGAATGTAAACTTGGCTACACAGGAACTGAATTACAAAACAGAACAGTGTCTCAGATGTAGAAACCCAACTTATGCTTGCTTAAGGGGAAAGGTGAGTTGGGGTGCGGCATAAAACCAGAGATTGAAATTAGCACAGATACCGTTCCATAAGCCAAATATGTAATAGACAAGAGCTACTCCTTGCTCAACGAAGTGGACCCAACACCCCATATTAAACGCCTAAGAATATACCTGACTAGTAAGAATCTTAAAACCAATGGATTTATATGTCTCCGAAAGAGAATCAAGCGTGTGTACAGCGGCATAAACACAGCAGTGATAGGATTGGTGAAGTTCGGTGAGCAAATGCAGACCCTTTGAAGTCATATTGCATGGTACCCATTCCATGGGTCTCAACTCTCCATGTTTAAGGGATTCTTCCTTCAGCTAAAACATGCATGTGGAACCCAGAGTACGATCCACCGTTTGATCGGAAAACGTATTCAAATGTGTCTCAGTTTTCGTCCCCTGGTACTCGGGTGCAACATTCAAGACGCTTTACTAACACTCTCCCCACTTGGAGAGTCAGTGCCTTTAAACTCCTGTTTGGCCCAGTTTGCAATTTCTGTGGAAAATGAACAGGAATAGGGAGAACCAATGAGAGACTAGGTGGAGGTGTCTGGACGGGCAAATTTAACTCTCATTTCCAACCAGGAAGAGGAATTAACCAAAGGCTCAGCATGCCATGCCAGAACCAAACTAGGGCCTGAAGCGATTCTGAGGTGTTGCGGCCAGCTCACAAGAAAGCGAGTTGAAGAAAGGAGCTCAGGGGCACTGTAATTCACAAACCTGCAGAGTTATAAATGACAGCTATCTTCCAAAAATATATTGAAGGAAGGCTGCCAAGAGGAGTTGAATGCGGGGCAGAATTGCAGGAAACTGATTTCAGGAGGTAGACAGGAATTGCATGTAAAGCATAGGAAAAGAGGCAGAACGTCCACAATGATGCACTTGGCCAAAAAGGGCGTATGCGTTTTTTCCTGAATATATTCAGGAAAAAACGCATACGTCCTTTTTGGCCAACCAAGCAAGCTTGCAAAGGAAATCTGCACTCCAATGAAGTCTCATTGCCCCCCGGTCAAAAGGGTAATCTGAAAAAAGTGTAAAATCCAGAAAGGCAGGACAGGCCATGGAGAACTGGGAGCCTTGTTGTGCTGATGGGCGGGATGTAAATTGCCAGCAGCCACTCTGGAGAAGTGTATGGTGTTTCCTGAAACATCCAAAAAACAAAGCAACAGAGCCTAGGGCACTTCCACTTATGGTCCTATAGCTTAGGGAAATTAAAATCAAAAAGACACAGCCACCCCAATGTTTGGGCCGGCTCTGTTTACAAGAACCTCGTTTACGGTACAAGTTCAATATCACAGAAAGCGAAAAATGGATAAAGAAGTTGTGGTACTTACGTACAATGCAGTATCACTCAGCAATGAAATCTATGTCATCAGGCCCATAGAAGCATAATGAGTGGATTCAGGTACGATGATTCTAAGTGAAATAAGTCACACAGAAAAAGAAACATCATAAGATATCACTACTACACGGAATGTAAACTTGGCTACACAGGAACTGAATTACAAAACAGAACAGTGTCTCAGATGTAGAAACCCAACTTATGCTTGCTTAAGGGGAAAGGTGAGTTGGGGTGCGGCATAAAACCAGAGATTGAAATTAGCACAGATTCCGTTCCATAAGCCAAATATGTAATAGACAAGAGCTACTCCTTGCTCAACGAAGTGGACCCAACACCCCATATTAAACGCCTAAGAATATACCTGACTAGTAAGAATCTTAAAACCTATGGATTTATATGTCTCCGAAAGAGAATCAAGCGTGTGTACAGCGGCATAAACGCAGCAGTGATAGGATTGGTGAGGTTCGGTGAGCAAATGCAGACCCTTTGAAGTCATATTGCATGGTACCCATTCCATGGGTCTCAACTCTCCATGTTTAAGGGATTCTTCCTTCAGCTAAAACATGCATGTGGAACCCAGAGTACGATCCACCGTGTGATCGGAAAACGTATTCAAATGTGTCTCAGTTTTCGTCCCCTGGTACTCGGGTGCAACATTCAAGACGCATTACTAACACTCTCCCCACTTGGAGAGTCAGTGCCTTTAACCTCCTGTTTGGCCCAGTTTGCAATTTCTGTGGAAAATGAACAGGAATAGGGAGAACCAATGAGAGACTAGGTGGAGGTGTCTGGACGGGCAAATTTAACTCTCATTTCCAACCAGGAAGAGGAATTAACCAAAGGCTCAGCATGCCATGCCAGAACCAAACTAGTGCCTGAAGCGATTCTGAGGTGTTGCGGCCAGCTCACAAGAAAGCGAGTTGAAGAAAGGAGCTCAGGGGCACTGTAATTCACAAACCTGCAGTCATAAATGACAGCTATCGTCCAAAAATATATTGAAGGAAGGCTGCCAAGAGGACTTGAAAGCGGGGCAGAATTGCAGGAAACCGATTTCAGGAGGTACACTGGAATTGCATGTAAAGCATAGGAAAAGAGGCAGAACGTCCACAATGATGCACTTGGTCAAAAAGGGCGTATGCGTTTTTTCCTGAATATAGTCAGGAAAAAACGCATACGCCCTTTTTGACCAAACAAGCAAGCTTGCAAAGGAAATCTGCACTACAATGAAGTCTCACTGCCCCCCGGTCAAAAGGGCTATCTGAAAAAAGTGTAAAATCCAGAAAGGCAGGACAGGCCATGGAGAAATGGGAGGCTTGTTATGCTGATGGGTGTGATGTAAATTGCCAGCAGCCACTCTGGAGAAGTGTATGGTGTTTCCTGAAACATCCAAAAAACAAAGCAACTGAGCCTAGGGCACTTCCACTTATGGTCCTATAGCTTAGGGAAATTAAAATCAAAAAGACACAGCCACCCCAAAGTTTGGGCCGGCTCTGTTTACAAGAACCTCGTTTACGGTACAAGTTCAATATCACAGAAAGCGAAAAATGGATAAAGAAGTTGTGGTACTTACGTACAATGCAATATCACTCAGCAATGAAATCTATGTCATCAGGCCCGTAGAAGCATAATGAGTGGATTCAGGTACGATGATTCTAAGTGAAATAAGTCACACAGAAAAAGAAACATCATAAGATATCACTACTACACGGAATGTAAACTTGTCTACACAGGAACTGAATTACAAAACAGAACAGGGTGTCAAATGTAGAAAACCAACTTATGCTTGCTTAAGGGGAAAGGTGAGTTGGGGTGCTGCATAAAACCAGAGACTGAAATTAGCACAGATACCATTCCATAAGCCAAATATGTAATAGACAAGAGCTACTCTTTGCTCAACGAAGTGGACTCAACACACCATATTAAACGCTTAACAATATACCTGACTAGTAAGAATCTTAAAACCTATGGATTTATATGTCTCCGAAAGAGAATGAAGCGTGTGTACAGCGGCATATACGCAGCAGTGATAGGATTGGTGAGGTTCGGTGAGCAAATGCAGACCCTTTGAAGTCATATTGCATGGTACCCATTCCATGGGTCTCAACTCTCCATGTTTAAGGGATTCTTCCTTCAGCTAAAACATGCATGTGGAACCCAGAGTACGATCCACCGTGTGATCGGAAAACGTGTTCAAATGTGTCTCAGTTTTCGTCCCCTGGTACTCGGGTGCAACATTCCAGACGCTTTACTAACACTCTCCCCACTTGAAGAGTCAGCGCCTTTAACCTCCTGTTTGGCCCAGTTTGCAATTTCTGTGGAAGATGAACAGGAATAGTGAGAACCAATGAGAGAGTAGCTCGAGGTGTCTGGACGGGCAAATTTAACTCTCATTTCCCACCAGGAAGAGGAATTAACCAAAGGTTCAGCATGCCGTGCCAGAACCAAACTAGGGCCTGAAGCAATCCAGCAGTGTTGCGGCCAGCTCACAAGAAAGCGAGTTGAAGAAAAGAGCTCAGGGGCACTGTAATTCACAAACCTGCAGAGTTATAAATGACAGCTATCTTCCAAAAATATATTGAAGTAAGGCTGCCAAGAGGAGTTGAAAGCGGGGCAGAATTGCAGGAAACCGATTTCAGTAGGTAGACTGCAATTGCATGTAAAGCATAGGAAAAGAGGCAGAACGTCCACAATGATGCACTTGGCCAAAAAGGGCGTATGCGTTTTTTCCTGAATATATTCAGGAAAAAACGCATACGCACTTTTTGGCCAACCAAGCAAGCTTGCAAAGGAAATCTGCACTACAATGAAGTCTCACTGCCCCCCGGTCAAAAGGGCCATCTGAAAAAAGTGTAAAATCCAGAAAGGCAGGAAAGGCCATGGAGAACTGGGAGCCTTGTTATGCTGATGGGCGTGATGTAAATTGCCAACAGCCACTCTGGAGAAGTGTATGGTGTTTCCTGAAACATCCAAAAAACAAAGCAACAGAGCCTAGGGCACTTCCACTTATGGTCCTATAGATTAGGGAAATTAAAATCAAAAAGACACAGCCATCCTAAAGTTTGGGACGGCTCTGTTTGCAAGAACCTCGTTTACGGTACAAGTTCAATATCACAGAAAGCGAAAAATGGATAAAGAAGTTGTGGTACTTACGTACAATGCAATATCACTCAGCAATGAAATCTATGTCATCAGGCCCGTAGCAGCATAATGAATGGATTCAGGTACGATGATTCTAAGTGAATTAAGTCACACAGAAAAAGAAACATCATAAGATATCACTAATACATGGAATGTAAACTTGGTTACACAAGAACTGAATTACAAAACAGAACAGAGTGTCAAATGTAGAAAACCAACTTAAGCTTGCTTAATGGGAAGGGTGAGTTGGGGTGCTGCATAAAACCAGAGATTGAAATTAGCACAGATACCGTTCCATAAGCCAAATATGTAACAGACAAGAGCTACTCCTTGCTCAACGAAGTGGACTCAACACCCCATATTAAAAGCCTAACAATATACCTGACTAGTAAGAATCTTAAAACCTATGGATTTATATGTCTCCGAAAGAGAATCAAGCGTGTGTACAGTGGCATAAACGCAGCAGTGATAGTATTGGTGAGGTTCGGTGAGGAAATGCAGACCCTTTGAAGTCATATTGCATGGTACCCATTCCATGGGTCTCAAGTCTCCAGGTTTAAGGGATTCTTCCTTCAGCTAAAACATGCATGAGGAACACAGAGTATGATCCACCGTGTGATCAGAAAACGTGTTCAAATGTGTCTCAGTTTTCGTCCCCTGGTACTCGGGTGCAACACTCCAGACGCTTTACTAACACTCTCCCCACTTGGAGAGTCAGTGCCTTTAACCTCCTGTATGGCCCAGTTTGCAATTTCTTCGGAAAATGTACAGGAATAGGGAGAACCAATGAGAAACTAGCTGGAGGTGTCTGGACGGGCAAATTTAACTCTCATTTCCGACCAGAAAGAGGAATTAACCAAAGGCTCAGCATGCCGTGCCGGAACCACACTAGGGCCTGAAGCAATCCTGTGGTGTTGCGGCCAGCTCACAAGAAAGCGAGTTGAAGAAAGGAGCTCAGGGGCACTGTAATTCACAAACCTGCAGAGTTATAAATGACAGCTATCGTCCAAAAATATATTGAAGTAAGGCTGCCAAGAGGACTTGAAAGCGGGGCAGAATTGCAGGAAACCGATTTCAGGAGGTAGACGGGAATTGCATGTAAAGCATAGGAAAAGAGGCAGAACGTCCACAATGATGCACTTGGCCAAAAAGGGCGTATGTGTTCTTTCCTGAATATATTCAGGAAAAAACGCATACGCACTTTTTGGCCAACCAAGCAGGCTTGCAAAGGAAATCTACACTACAATGAAGTCTCACTGCCCCCCGGTCAAAAGGGCCATCTGAAAAAAGTGTAATATCCAGAAAGGAAGGACAGGGCATGGAGAACTGGGAGCCTTGTTATGCTGGTGGACGGGATGTAAATTGCCAACAGCCACTCTGGAGAAGTGTATGGTGTTTCCTGAAACATCTAGAAAACAAAGCAACAGAGCCTAGGGCACTTCCACTTATGGTCCTATAGCTTAGGGAAATTAAAATCAAAAAGACACAGCCTCCGCAAACTTTGGGACGGCTCTGTTTACAAGAACCTCGTTTACGGTACAAGTTCAATATCACAGAAAGCGAAAAATGGATACAGAAGTTGTGGTACTTACGTACAATGCAATATCACTCAGCAATGAAATCTATGTCATCAGGCCCGTAGCAGCATAATGAGTGGATTCAGGTATGATGATTCTAAGTGAAATAAGTCACACAGAAAAAGAAACACCATAAGATATCACTACTACACGGAAGGTAAACTTGGCTACACAAGAACTGAATTACAAAACAGAACAGGGTATCAAATGTAGAAAACCAACTTATGCTTGCTTGAGGGGAAAGGTGAGTTGGGGTGCTGCATGAAACCAGAGATTGAAATTAGCACAGATACCGTTCCATAAGCCAAATATGTAATAGACAAGAGCTACTCCTTGCTCAACGAAGTGGACTCAACACCCCATATTAAACGCCTAAGAATATACCTGACTAGTAAGAATATTAAAACCTACGGATTTATATGTCTCCGAAAGAGAATCAAGCGTGTGTACAGCAGCATAAACGCAGCAGTGATAGGATTGGTGAGGTTCGGTGAGCAAATGCAGACCCTTTAAAGTCATATTGCATGGTACCCATTCCATGGGTCTCAACTCTCCAGGTTTAAGGGATTCTTCGTTCAGCTAAAACATGCATGTGGAACCCAGAGTATGATCCACCGTGTGATCGGGAAACGTGTTCAAATGTGTCTCGTTTTCGTCCCTGGTACACGGGTGCAACATTCCAGATGCTTTACTAACACTCTCCCCACTTGGAGAGTCAGTGCCTTTAACCTCCTGTTTGGCCCAGTTTGTAATTTCTGTGGAAAATGAACAGGAATAGGGAGAACAAAAGAGAGACTAGCTGGAGGTGTCTGGACGGGCAAATTTAACTCTCATTTCCCACCAGGAAGAGGAATTAACCAAAGGCTCAGCGTGCCGTGCCGGAACTACACTAGGGCCTGAAGCAATCCTGCGGTGTTGCGGCCAGCTCACAAGAAAGCGAGTTGAAGAAACGAGCTCAGGGGCACTGTAATTCACAAACCTGCAGAGTTATAAATGACAGCTATCTTCCAAAAATATATTGAAGTAAGGCTGCCAACAGGACTTGAAAGCGGGGCAGAATTGCAGGAAATCGATTTCAGGAGGTACACTGGAATTGCATGTAAAGCATAGGAAAAGAGGCAGAACGTCCACAATGATGCACTTGGCCAAAAAGGGCGTATGCGTTTTTTCCTGAATATATTCAGGAAAAAACGCATACGCCCTTTTTGGCCAACCAAGCAAGCTTGCAAAGGATATCTGCACTACAATGAAGTCTCACTGCCCCCCGGTCAAAAGGACCATCTGAAAAAAGTGTAAAATCCAGAAAGGCAGGACAGGCCATGGAGAACTGGGAGCCTTGTTATGCTGATGGGCGGGATGTAAATTGCCAACAGCCACTCTGGAGAAGTGTATGGTGTTTCCTGAAACATCTAAAAAACAAAGCAACAGAGCCTAGGGCACTTCCACTTATGGTCCTATAGCTTAGGGAAATTAAAATCAAAAAGACACAGTCACCCCAAAGTTTGGGAAGGCTCTGTTTACAAGAACCTCGTTTATGGTACAAGTTCAATATCACAGAAAGCGAAAAATGGATAAAGAAGTTGTGGTACTTACGTACAATGCAATATCACTCAGCAATGAAATCTATGTAATCAGGCCCGTACCAGCATAATGAGTGGATTCAGGTACGATGATTCTAAGTGAAATAAGTCACACAGAAAAACAAACATCATAAGATATCACCGATACACGGAATGTAAACTTGGCTACGCAGGAACTGAAATACAAAACAGAACAGGGTCTCAAATGTAGAAAACCAACTTATGCTTGCTTAAGGGGAAAGGTGAGTTGGGGTGCTGCATGAAACCAGAGATTGAAATTAGCACAGATACCGTTCCATAAGCCAAATATGCAATAGACAAGAGCTACTCCTTGCTGAACGAAGTGGACTCAACACCCCATATTAAACGCCTAAGAATATACCTGACTAGAAATAATCTTAAAACCTACGGATTTATATGTCTCCGAAAGAGAATCAAGTGTGTGTACAGCGGCATAAACGCAGCAGTGATAGGATTGGTGAGGTTCGGTGAGCAAATGCAGACCCTTTGAAGTCATATTGCATGGTACCCATTCCATGGGTATCAACTCTCCAGGTTTAAGGGATTCTTCCTTCAGCTAAAACATGCATGTGGAACCCAGAGTATGATCCACCGTGTGATCGGGAAACGTGTTCAAATGTGTCTCGTTTTCGTCCCTGGTACTCGGGTGCAACATTCCAGATGCTTTACTAACATTCTCCGCACTTGGAGAGTCAGTGCCTTTAACCTCCTGTTTGGCCCAGTTTGTAATTTCTGTGGAAAATGAACAGGAATAGGGAGAACGAAAGAGAGACTAGCTGGAGGTGTCTGGACGGGCAAATTTAACTCTCATTTCCCACCAGGAAGAGGAATTAACCAAAGGCTCAGCGTGCCGTGCCGGAACCACACTAGGGCCTGAAGCAATCCTGTGGTGTTGCGGCCAGATCACAAAAAAGTGAGTTGAAGAAAGGAGCTCAGGGGCACTGTAATTCACAAACCTGTAGAGTTATAAATGACAGCTATCATCCAAAAATATATTGAAGTAAGGCTGCCAAGAGGACTTGAAAGCGGGGCAGAATTGCAGGAAACCGATTTCAGGAGGTAGACGGGAATTGCATGTAAAGCATAGGAAAAGAGGCAGAACGTCCACAATGATGCACTTGGCCAAAAAGGGCGTATGCGTTTTTTCCTGAAAAAACGCATACGCCCTGTTTGGCCAACCAAGCAAGCTTGCAAAGGAAATCTGCACTACAATGAAGTCTCACTGCCCCCCGGTCAAAAGGGCCATCTGAAAAAAGTGTAAAATCCAGAAAGACAGGACAGGCCATGGAGAACTGGGAGCCTTGTTATGCTGGTGGGCGGGATGTAAATTGCCAACAGCCACTCTGGAGAAGTGTATGGTGTTTCCTGAAACATCTAAAAAACAAAGCAACAGAGCCTAGGGCACTTCCACTTATGGTCCTATAGCTTAGGGAAATTAAAATAAAAAAGACACAGCCACCCCAAAGTTTGGGACGGCTCTGTTTACAAGAACCTCGTTTACGGTACAAGTTCAATATCACAGAAAGCGAAAAATGGATAAAGAAGTTGTGGTACTTACGTACAATGCAATATCACTCAGCAATGAAATCTATGTCATCAGGCCCGTAGCAGCATAATGAGTGGATGCAGGTATGATGATTCTAAGTGAAATAAGTCACACAGAAAAAGAAACACCATAGGATATCACTACTACACGGAAGGTAAACTTGGCTACACAAGAACTGAATTACAAAACAGAACAGGGTCTCAAATGTAGAAAACCAACTTATGCTTGCTTAAGGGGAAAGGTGAGTTGGGGTGCTGCATGAAACCAAAGATTGAAATTAGCACAGATACCGTTCCATAAGCCAAATATGCAATAGACAAGAGCTACTCCTTGCTGAACGAAGTGGACTCAACACCCCATATTAAACGCCTAAGAATATACCTGACTAGAAATAATCTGAAAACCTACGGATTTATATGTCTCCGAAAGAGAATCAAGCGTGTGTACAGCGGCATAAACGCAGCAGTGATAGGATTGGTGAGGTTCGGTGAGCAAATGCAGACCCTTTGAAGTCATATTGCATGGTACCCATTCCATGGGTCTCAACTCTCCAGGTTTAAGGGATTCTTCCTTCAGCTAAAACATGCATGTGGAACCCAGAGTATGATCCACCGTGTGATCGGGAAACGTGTTCAAATGTGTCTCGTTTTCGTCCCTGGTACTCGGGTGCAACATTCCAGATGCTTTACTAACATTCTCCGCACTTGGAGAGTCAGTGCCTTTAACCTCCTGTTTGGCCCAGTTTGCAATTTCTGTGGAAAATGAACAGGAATAGGGAGAACGAAAGAGAGACTAGCTGGAGGTGTCTGGACGGGCAAATTTAACTCTCATTTCCCACCAGGAAGAGGAATTAACCAAAGGCTCAGCGTGCCGTGCCGGAACTACACTAGGGCCTGAGGCAATCCTGTGGTGTTGCGGCCAGCTCACAAGAAAGCGAGTTGAAGAAAGGAGCTCAGGGGCACTGTAATTCACAAAACTGCAGAGTTATAAATGACAGCTATCGTCCAAAAATATATTGAAGTAAGGCTGCCAAGAGGACCTGAAAGCGGGGCAGAATTGCAGGAAATCGATTTCAGGAGGTACACTGGAATTGCATGTAAAGCATAGAAAAGAGGCAGAAGGTCCACAATGATGCACTTGGCCAAAAAGGGCGTATGCGTTTTTTCCTGAATATATTCAGGAAAAAACGCATACGCCCTTTTTGGCCAACCAAGCAAGCTTGCAAAGGATATCTGCACTACAATGAAGTCTCACTGCCCCCCGGTCAAAAGGGCCATCTGAAAAAAGTGTAAAATCTAGAAAGGCAGGACAGGCCATGGAGAACTGGGAGCCTTGTTATGCTGATGGGCGGGATGTAAATTGCCAACAGCCACTCTGGAGAAGTGTATGGTGTTTCCTGAAACATCTAAAAAACAAAGCAACAGAGCCTAGCTCACTTCCACTTATGGTCCTATAGCTTAGGGAAATTAAAATCAAAAAGACACGGTCACCCCAAAGTTTGGGACGGCTCTGTTTACAAGAACCTCGTTTACGGTACAAGTTCAATATCACAGAAAGGGAAAAATGGATAAAGAAGTTGTGGTACTTACGTACAATGCAATATCACTCAGCAATGAAATCTATGTCATCAGGCCCGTAGCAGCATAATGAGTGGATGCAGGTATGATGATTCTAAGTGAAATAAGTCACACAGAAAAAGAAACACCATAAGATATCACTACTACACGGAAGGTAAACTTGGCTACACAAGAACTGAATTACAAAACAGAACAGGGTCTCAAATGTAGAAAACCAACTTATGCTTGCTTAAGAGGAAAGGTGAGTTGGAGTGCTGCATGAAACCAGAGATTGAAATTAGCACAGATAGCGTTCCATAAGCCAAATATGTAATAGACAAGAGCTACTCCTTGCTCAACGAAGTGGACTCAACACCCCATATTAAACGCTTAAGAATACACCTGACTAGAAATAATCTTAAAAACTACGGATTTATATGTCTCCGAAAGAGAATCAAGCGTGTGTACAGCGTCATAAACGCAGCAGTGATAGGATTGGTGAGGTTCGGTGAGCAAATGCAGACCCTTTGAAGTCATATTGCATGGTACCCATTCCATGGGTCTCAACTCTCCAAGTTTAACGGATTCTTCCTTCAGCTAAAACATGCATGTGGAACACAGAGTATGATCCACCATGTGATCAGGAAACGTGTTCAAATGTGTCTCAGTTTTCGTCCCCTGGTACTCGGGTGCAACACTCCAGACGCTTTACTAACACTCTCCCCACTTGGAGAGTCAGTGCCTTTAAACTCCTGTTTGGCCCAGTTTGCAATTTCTGCGGAAAATGTACAGGAATAGGGAGAACCAATGAGAGACTAGCTGGAGGTGTGTGGACGGGCAAATTTAACTCTCATTTCCCACCAGGAAGAGGAATTAACCAAAGGCTCAGCGTGCCGTGCCGGAACCACACTAGGGTCTGAAGCAATCCTGCGGTGTTGCGGCCAGCTGACAAGAAAGCGAGTTGAAGAAAGGAGCTCAGGGGCACTGTAATTCACAAACCTGCAGAGTTATAAATGACAGCTATCGTCCAAAAATATATTGAAGTAAGGCTGCCAAGAGGACTTGAAAGCGGGGCAGAATTGCAGGAAACCGATTTCAGGAGGTAGACGGGAATTGCATGTAAAGCATAGGAAAAGAGGCAGAACGTCCACAATGATGCACTTGGCCAAAAAGGGCGTATGCGTTTCTTCCTGAATATATTCAGGAAAAAACGCATACGCCCTTTTTGGCCAACCAAGCAAGCTTGCAAAGGAAATCTGCACTACAATGAAGTCTCACTGCCCCCCGGTCAAAAGGGCCATCTGAAAAAAGTGTAAAATCCAGAAAGGCAGGACAGGCCATGGAGAACTGGGAGCCTTGTTATGCTGGTGGGCGGGATGTAAATTGCCAACAGCCACTCTGGAGAAGTGTATGGTGTTTCCTGAAACATCTAAAAAACAAAGCAACAGAGCCTAGGGCACGTCCACTTATGGTCCTATAGCTTAGGGAAATTAAAATCAGAAAGACACAGCCACCCCAAAGTTTGGGCCAGCTCTGTTTACAAGAACCTCGTTTACGGTACAAGTTCAATATCACAGAAAGCGAAAAATGGATAAAGAAGTTGTGGTACTTACGTACAATGCAATATCACTCAGCAATGAAATCTATGTCATCAGGCCCGTAGCAGCATAATGAGTGGATGCAGGTACGATGATTCTAAGTGAAATAAGTCACACAGAAAAAGAAACATCATAAGATATCACTACTACACGGAATGGAAACTTGGCTACACAGGAACTGAATTACAAAACAGAACAGGGTCTCAAATGTAGAAAACCAACTTATGCTTGCTTAAGGGGAAAGGTGAGTTGGGGTGCTGCATAAAACCAGAGATTGAAATTAGCACAGATACCGTTCCATAAGCCAAATATGTAATAGACAAGAGCTACTCCTTGCTCAACGCAGTGGACTCAACACCCCATATTAAACGCCTAAGAATATACCTGACTAGAAATAATCTTAAAACCTACGGATTTATATGTCTACGAAAGAGAATCAAGCGTGTGTACGGCGGCATAAACGCAGCAGTGATAGGATTGGTGAGGTTCGGTGAGCAAATGCAGACCCTTTGAAGTCATATTGCATGGTACCCATTCCATGGGTCTCAACTCTCCATGTTTAAGGGATTCTTCCTTCAGCTGAAACATGCATGTGGAACACAGTGTATGATCCACCGTGTGATCAGGAAACGTGTTCAAATGTGTCTCAGTTTTCGTCCCCTGGTACTCGGGTGCAACATTCAAGACGCTTTACTAACACTCTCCCCACTTGGAGAGTCAGTGCCTTTAAACTCCTGTTTGGCCCAGTTTGCAATTTCGGCGGAAAATGTACAGGAATTGGGAGAACCAATGAGAGACTAGCTGGAAGTGTCTGGACGTGCAAATTTAACTCTCATTTCCCACCAGGAAGAGGAATTAACCAAAGGCTCATCATGCCGTGCCGGATCCAAACTAGGGCCTGAAGCAATCCTGCGGTGTTGCGGCCAGCTCACAAGAAAGCGAGTTGAAGAAAGGAGCTCAGGGGCACTGTAATTCACAAACCTGCAGAGTTTAAATGACAGCTATCTTCCAAAAATATATTGAAGTAAGGCTGCAAAGAGGAGTTGAATGCGGGGAAGAATTGCAGGAAACCGATTTCAGGAGGTAGACAGGAATTGCATGTAAAGCATAGGAAAAGAGGCACAACGTCCACAATGATGCACTTGGCCAAAAAGGGCGTATGCGTTTTTTCCTGAATATATACAGGAAAAAAAACATACGCCCTTTTTGGCCAAACAAGCAAGCTTGCAAAGGAAATCTGCACTACAATGAAGTCTCACTGCCCCCCGGTCAAAAGGGCCATCTGAAAAAAGTGTAAAATCCAGAAAGGCAGGACAGACCATGGAGAAATGGGAGCCTTGTTATGCTGATGGGTGGGATGTAAATAGCCAGCAGCCACTCTGGAGAAGTGTATGGTGTTTCCTGAAACATCCAAAAAACAAAGCAACAGAGCCTAGGGCACTTCCACTTATGGTCCTATAGCTTAGGGAAATTAAAATCAAAAAGACACAGCCACCCCAAAGTTTGGGCCGGCTCTGTTTACAAGAACCTCGTTTACGGTACAAGTTCAATATCACAGAAAGCGAAAAATGGATAAAGAAGTTGTGGTACTTACGTACAATGCAATATCACTCAGCAATGAAATCTATGTCATCAGGCCCGTAGAAGCATAATGAGTGGATTCAGGTACGATGATTCTAAGTGAAATAAGTCACACAGAAAAAGAAACATCATAAGATATCACTACTACACGGAATGTAAACTTGGCTACACAGGAACTGAATTACAAAACAGAACAGTGTCTCAGATGTAGAAACCCAACTTATGCTTGCTTAAGGGGAAAGGTGAGTTGGGGTGCGGCATAAAACCAGAGATTGAAATTAGCACAGATACCGTTCCATAAGCCAAATATGTAATAGACAAGAGCTACTCCTTGCTCAACGAAGTGGACCCAACACCCCATATTAAACGCCTAAGAATATACCTGACTAGTAAGAATCTTAAAACCTATGGATTTATATGTCTCCGAAAGAGAATCAAGCATGTGTACAGCGGCATAAACGCAGCAGTGATAGGATTGGTGAGGTTCGGTGAGCAAATGCAGACCCTTTGAAGTCATATTGCATGGTACCCATTCCATGGGTCTCAACTCTCCATGTTTAAGGGATTCTTCCTTCAGCTAAAACATGCATGTGGAACCCAGAGTACGATCCACCGTGTGATCGGAAAACGTATTCAAATGTGTCTCAGTTTTCGTTCCCTGGTACTCGGGTGCAACATTCAAGACGCTTTACTAACACTCTCCCCACTTGGAGAGTCAGTGCCTTTAACCTCCTGTTTGGCCCAGTTTGCAATTTCTGTGGAAAATGAACAGTAATAGGGAGAACAAAAGAGAGACTAGCTTGAGGCGTCTGGACGGGCAAATTTAACTCTCATTTCCCACCAGGAAGAGGAATTAACCAAAGGCTCAGCGTGCCATGCCGGAACCACACTAGGGCCAGAAGCAATCCTGCGGTGTTGCGGCCAGCTCACAAGAAAGCGAGTTGAAGAAAGGAGCGCAGGGGCACTGTAATTCAAAAACCTGCAGTTATAAATGACAGCTATCGTCCAAAAATATATTGAAGTAAGGCTGCCAAGAGGAGTTGAATGCGGGGCAGAATTGCAGGAAACCGATTTCAGGAGGTAGACTGGAATTGCATGTAAAGCATAGGAAAAGAGGCACAACGTCCACAATGATGCACTTGGCCAAAAAGGGCGTATGCGTTTTTTCCTGAATATATACAGGAAAAAAAGCATACGCCCTTTTTGGCCAAACAAGCAAGCTTGCAAAGGAAATCTGCACTACAATGAAGTCTCACTGCCCCCCGGTCAAAAGGGCCATCTGAAAAAAGTGTAAAATCCAGAAAGGCAGGACAGGCCATGGAGAAATGGGAACCTTGTTATGCTGATGGGTGGGATGTAAATTGCCAGCAGCCACTCTGGAGAAGTGTATGGTGTTTCCTGAAACATCCAAAAAACAAAGCAACAGAGCCTAGGGCACTTCCACTTATGGTCCTATAGCTTAGGGAAATTAAAATCAAAAAGACACAGCCACCCCAAAGTTTGGGCCGGCTCTGTTTACAAGAACCTCGTTTACGGTACAAGTTCAATATCACAGAAAGCGAAAAATGGATAAAGAAGTTGTGGTACTTACGTACAATGCAGTATCACTCAGCAATGAAATCTATGTCATCAGGCCCGTAGAAGCATAATGAGTGGATTCAGGTACGATGATTCTAAGTGAAATAAGTCACACAGAAAAAGAAACATCATAAGATATCACTACTACACGGAATGTAAACTTGGCTACACAGGAACTGAATTACAAAACAGAACAGTGTCTCAGATGTAGAAACCCAACTTATGCTTGCTTAAGGGGAAAGGTGAGTTGGGGTGCGGCATAAAACCAGAGATTGAAATTAGCACAGATACCGTTCCATAAGCCAAATATGTAATAGACAAGAGCTACTCCTTGCTCAACGAAGTGGACCCAACACCCCATATTAAACGCCTAAGAATATACCTGACTAGTAAGAATCTTAAAACCAATGGATTTATATGTCTCCGAAAGAGAATCAAGCGTGTGTACAGCGGCATAAACGCAGCAGTGATAGGATTGGTGAAGTTCGGTGAGCAAATGCAGACCCTTTGAAGTCATATTGCATGGTACCCATTCCATGGGTCTCAACTCTCCATGTTTAAGGGATTCTTCCTTCAGCTAAAACATGCATGTGGAACCCAGAGTACGATCCACCGTTTGATCGGAAAACGTATTCAAATGTGTCTCAGTTTTCGTCCCCTGGTACTCGGGTGCAACATTCAAGACGCTTTACTAACACTCTCCCCACTTGGAGAGTCAGTGCCTTTAAACTCCTGTTTGGCCCAGTTTGCAATTTCTGTGGAAAATGAACAGGAATAGGGAGAACCAATGAGAGACTAGGTGGAGGTGTCTGGACGGGCAAATTTAACTCTCATTTCCAACCAGGAAGAGGAATTAACCAAAGGCTCAGCATGCCATGCCAGAACCAAACTAGGGCCTGAAGCGATTCTGAGGTGTTGCGGCCAGCTCACAAGAAAGCGAGTTGAAGAAAGGAGCTCAGGGGCACTGTAATTCACAAACCTGCAGAGTTATAAATGACAGCTATCTTCCAAAAATATATTGAAGGAAGGCTGCCAAGAGGAGTAGAATGCGGGGCAGAATTGCAGGAAACTGATTTCAGGAGGTAGACAGGAATTGCATGTAAAGCATAGGAAAAGAGGCAGAACGTCCACAATGATGCACTTGGCCAAAAAGGGCGTATGCGTTTTTTCCTGAATATATTCAGGAAAAAACGCATACGTCCTTTTTGGCCAACCAAGCAAGCTTGCAAAGGAAATCTGCACTCCAATGAAGTCTCATTGCCCCCCGGTCAAAAGGGTAATCTGAAAAAAGTGTAAAATCCAGAAAGGCAGGACAGGCCATGGAGAACTGGGAGCCTTGTTGTGCTGATGGGCGGGATGTAAATTGCCAGCAGCCACTCTGGAGAAGTGTATGGTGTTTCCTGAAACATCCAAAAAACAAAGCAACAGAGCCTAGGGCACTTCCACTTATGGTCCTATAGCTTAGGGAAATTAAAATCAAAAAGACACAGCCACCCCAATGTTTGGGACGGCTCTGTTTACAAGAACCTCGTTTACGGTACAAGTTCAATATCACAGAAAGCGAAAAATGGATAAAGAAGTTGTGGTACTTACGTACAATGCAATATCACTCAGCAATGAAATCTATGTCATCAGGCCCGTAGCAGCATAATGAATGGATTCAGGTATGATGATTCTAAGTGAATTAAGTCACACAGAAAAAGAAACATCATAAGATATCACTAATACATGGAATGTAAACTTGGTTACACAAGAACTGAATTACAAAACAGAACAGAGTGTCAAATGTAGAAAACCAACTTAGGCTTGCTTAATGGGAAGGGTGAGTTGGGGTGCTGCATAAAACCAGAGATTGAAATTAGCACAGATACCGTTCCATAAGCCAAATATGTAACAGACAAGATCTACTCCTTGCTCAACGAAGTGGACTCAACACCCCATATTAAAAGCCTAACAATATACCTGACTAGTAAGAATCTTAAAACCTATGGATTTATATGTCTCCGAAAGAGAATCAAGCGTGTGTACAGTGGCATAAACGCAGCAGTGATAGTATTGGTGAGGTTCGGTGAGGAAATGCAGACCCTTTGAAGTCATATTGCATGGTACCCATTCCATGGGTCTCAAGTCTCCAGGTTTAAGGGATTCTTCCTTCAGCTAAAACATGCATGAGGAACACAGAGTATGATCCACCGTGTGATCAGAAAACGTGTTCAAATGTGTCTCAGTTTTCGTCCCCTGGTACTCGGGTGCAACACTCCAGACGCTTTACTAACACTCTCCCCACTTGGAGAGTCAGTGCCTTTAACCTCCTGTATGGCCCAGTTTGCAATTTCTTCGGAAAATGTACAGGAATAGGGAGAACCAATGAGAAACTAGCTGGAGGTGTCTGGACGGGCAAATTTAACTCTCATTTCCGACCAGAAAGAGGAATTAACCAAAGGCTCAGCATGCCGTGCCGGAACCACACTAGGGCCTGAAGCAATCCTGTGGTGTTGCGGCCAGCTCACAAGAAAGCGAGTTGAAGAAAGGAGCTCAGGGGCACTGTAATTCACAAACCTGCAGAGTTATAAATGACAGCTATCGTCCAAAAATATATTGAAGTAAGGCTGCCAAGAGGACTTGAAAGCGGGGCAGAATTGCAGGAAACCGATTTCAGGAGGTAGACGGGAATTGCATGTAAAGCATAGGAAAAGAGGCAGAACGTCCACAATGATGCACTTGGCCAAAAAGGGCGTATGTGTTCTTTCCTGAATATATTCAGGAAAAAACGCATACGCACTTTTTGGCCAACCAAGCAGGCTTGCAAAGGAAATCTACACTACAATGAAGTCTCACTGCCCCCCGGTCAAAAGGGCCATCTGAAAAAAGTGTAATATCCAGAAAGGCAGGACAGGGCATGGAGAACTGGGAGCCTTGTTATGCTGGTGGACGGGATGTAAATTGCCAACAGCCACTCTGGAGAAGTGTATGGTGTTTCCTGAAACATCTAGAAAACAAAGCAACAGAGCCTAGGGCACTTCCACTTATGGTCCTATAGCTTAGGGAAATTAAAATCAAAAAGACACAGCCTCCGCAAACTTTGGGACGGCTCTGTTTACAAGAACCTCGTTTACGGTACAAGTTCAATATCACAGAAAGCGAAAAATGGATACAGAAGTTGTGGTACTTACGTACAATGCAATATCACTCAGCAATGAAATCTATGTCATCAGGCCCGTAGCAGCATAATGAGTGGATTCAGGTATGATGATTCTAAGTGAAATAAGTCACACAGAAAAAGAAACACCATAAGATATCACTACTACACGGAAGGTAAACTTGGCTACACAAGAACTGAATTACAAAACAGAACAGGGTATCAAATGTAGAAAACCAACTTATGCTTGCTTGAGGGGAAAGGTGAGTTGGGGTGCTGCATGAAACCAGAGATTGAAATTAGCACAGATACCGTTCCATAAGCCAAATATGTAATAGACAAGAGCTACTCCTTGCTCAACGAAGTGGACTCAACACCCCATATTAAACGCCTAAGAATATACCTGACTAGTAAGAATATTAAAACCTACGGATTTATATGTCTCCGAAAGAGAATCAAGCGTGTGTACAGCAGCATAAACGCAGCAGTGATAGGATTGGTGAGGTTCGGTGAGCAAATGCAGACCCTTTAAAGTCATATTGCATGGTACCCATTCCATGGGTCTCAACTCTCCAGGTTTAAGGGATTCTTCGTTCAGCTAAAACATGCATGTGGAACCCAGAGTATGATCCACCGTGTGATCGGGAAACGTGTTCAAATGTGTCTCGTTTTCGTCCCTGGTACACGGGTGCAACATTCCAGATGCTTTACTAACACTCTCCCCACTTGGAGAGTCAGTGCCTTTAACCTCCTGTTTGGCCCAGTTTGTAATTTCTGTGGAAAATGAACAGGAATAGGGAGAACAAAAGAGAGACTAGCTGGAGGTGTCTGGACGGGCAAATTTAACTCTCATTTCCCACCAGGAAGAGGAATTAACCAAAGGCTCAGCGTGCCGTGCCGGAACTACACTAGGGCCTGAAGCAATCCTGCGGTGTTGCGGCCAGCTCACAAGAAAGCGAGTTGAAGAAAGGAGCTCAGGGGCACTGTAATTCACAAACCTGCAGAGTTATAAATGACAGCTATCTTCCAAAAATATATTGAAGTAAGGCTGCCAAGAGGACTTGAAAGCGGGGCAGAATTGCAGGAAATCGATTTCAGGAGGTACACTGGAATTGCATGTAAAGCATAGGAAAAGAGGCAGAACGTCCACAATGATGCACTTGGCCAAAAAGGGCGTATGCGTTTTTTCCTGAATATATTCAGGAAAAAACGCATACGCCCTTTTTGGCCAACCAAGCAAGCTTGCAAAGGATATCTGCACTACAATGAAGTCTCACTGCCCCCCGGTCAAAAGGACCATCTGAAAAAAGTGTAAAATCCAGAAAGGCAGGACAGGCCATGGAGAACTGGGAGCCTTGTTATGCTGATGGGCGGGATGTAAATTGCCAACAGCCACTCTGGAGAAGTGTATGGTGTTTCCTGAAACATCTAAAAAACAAAGCAACAGAGCCTAGGGCACTTCCACTTATGGTCCTATAGCTTAGGGAAATTAAAATCAAAAAGACACAGTCACCCCAAAGTTTGGGAAGGCTCTGTTTACAAGAACCTCGTTTATGGTACAAGTTCAATATCACAGAAAGCGAAAAATGGATAAAGAAGTTGTGGTACTTACGTACAATGCAATATCACTCAGCAATGAAATCTATGTAATCAGGCCCGTACCAGCATAATGAGTGGATTCAGGTACGATGATTCTAAGTGAAATAAGTCACACAGAAAAACAAACATCATAAGATATCACCGATACACGGAATGTAAACTTGGCTACGCAGGAACTGAAATACAAAACAGAACAGGGTCTCAAATGTAGAAAACCAACTTATGCTTGCTTAAGGGGAAAGGTGAGTTGGGGTGCTGCATGAAACCAGAGATTGAAATTAGCACAGATACCGTTCCATAAGCCAAATATGCAATAGACAAGAGCTACTCCTTGCTGAACGAAGTGGACTCAACACCCCATATTAAACGCCTAAGAATATACCTGACTAGAAATAATCTTAAAACCTACGGATTTATATGTCTCCGAAAGAGAATCAAGCGTGTGTACAGCGGCATAAACGCAGCAGTGATAGGATTGGTGAGGTTCGGTGAGCAAATGCAGACCCTTTGAAGTCATATTGCATGGTACCCATTCCATGGGTATCAACTCTCCAGGTTTAAGGGATTCTTCCTTCAGCTAAAACATGCATGTGGAACCCAGAGTATGATCCACCGTGTGATCGGGAAACGTGTTCAAATGTGTCTCGTTTTCGTCCCTGGTACTCGGGTGCAACATTCCAGATGCTTTACTAACATTCTCCGCACTTGGAGAGTCAGTGCCTTTAACCTCCTGTTTGGCCCAGTTTGTAATTTCTGTGGAAAATGAACAGGAATAGGGAGAACGAAAGAGAGACTAGCTGGAGGTGTCTGGACGGGCAAATTTAACTCTCATTTCCCACCAGGAAGAGGAATTAACCAAAGGCTCAGCGTGCCGTGCCGGAACCACACTAGGGCCTGAAGCAATCCTGTGGTGTTGCGGCCAGATCACAAAAAAGTGAGTTGAAGAAAGGAGCTCAGGGGCACTGTAATTCACAAACCTGTAGAGTTATAAATGACAGCTATCATCCAAAAATATATTGAAGTAAGGCTGCCAAGAGGACTTGAAAGCGGGGCAGAATTGCAGGAAACCGATTTCAGGAGGTAGACGGGAATTGCATGTAAAGCATAGGAAAAGAGGCAGAACGTCCACAATGATGCACTTGGCCAAAAAGGGCGTATGCGTTTTTTCCTGAAAAAACGCATACGCCCTGTTTGGCCAACCAAGCAAGCTTGCAAAGGAAATCTGCACTACAATGAAGTCTCACTGCCCCCCGGTCAAAAGGGCCATCTGAAAAAAGTGTAAAATCCAGAAAGACAGGACAGGCCATGGAGAACTGGGAGCCTTGTTATGCTGGTGGGCGGGATGTAAATTGCCAACAGCCACTCTGGAGAAGTGTATGGTGTTTCCTGAAACATCTAAAAAACAAAGCAACAGAGCCTAGGGCACTTCCACTTATGGTCCTATAGCTTAGGGAAATTAAAATAAAAAAGACACAGCCACCCCAAAGTTTGGGACGGCTCTGTTTACAAGAACCTCGTTTACGGTACAAGTTCAATATCACAGAAAGCGAAAAATGGATAAAGAAGTTGTGGTACTTACGTACAATGCAATATCACTCAGCAATGAAATCTATGTCATCAGGCCCGTAGCAGCATAATGAGTGGATGCAGGTATGATGATTCTAAGTGAAATAAGTCACACAGAAAAAGAAACACCATAGGATATCACTACTACACGGAAGGTAAACTTGGCTACACAAGAACTGAATTACAAAACAGAACAGGGTCTCAAATGTAGAAAACCAACTTATGCTTGCTTAAGGGGAAAGGTGAGTTGGGGTGCTGCATGAAACCAAAGATTGAAATTAGCACAGATACCGTTCCATAAGCCAAATATGCAATAGACAAGAGCTACTCCTTGCTGAACGAAGTGGACTCAACACCCCATATTAAACGCCTAAGAATATACCTGACTAGAAATAATCTGAAAACCTACGGATTTATATGTCTCCGAAAGAGAATCAAGCGTGTGTACAGCGGCATAAACGCAGCAGTGATAGGATTGGTGAGGTTCGGTGAGCAAATGCAGACCCTTTGAAGTCATATTGCATGGTACCCATTCCATGGGTCTCAACTCTCCAGGTTTAAGGGATTCTTCCTTCAGCTAAAACATGCATGTGGAACCCAGAGTATGATCCACCGTGTGATCGGGAAACGTGTTCAAATGTGTCTCGTTTTCGTCCCTGGTACTCGGGTGCAACATTCCAGATGCTTTACTAACATTCTCCGCACTTGGAGAGTCAGTGCCTTTAACCTCCTGTTTGGCCCAGTTTGCAATTTCTGTGGAAAATGAACAGGAATAGGGAGAACGAAAGAGAGACTAGCTGGAGGTGTCTGGACGGGCAAATTTAACTCTCATTTCCCACCAGGAAGAGGAATTAACCAAAGGCTCAGCGTGCCGTGCCGGAACTACACTAGGGCCTGAGGCAATCCTGTGGTGTTGCGGCCAGCTCACAAGAAAGCGAGTTGAAGAAAGGAGCTCAGGGGCACTGTAATTCACAAAACTGCAGAGTTATAAATGACAGCTATCGTCCAAAAATATATTGAAGTAAGGCTGCCAAGAGGACTTGAAAGCGGGGCAGAATTGCAGGAAATCGATTTCAGGAGGTACACTGGAATTGCATGTAAAGCATAGAAAAGAGGCAGAACGTCCACAATGATGCACTTGGCCAAAAAGGGCGTATGCGTTTTTTCCTGAATATATTCAGGAAAAAACGCATACGCACTTTTTGGCCAACCAAGCAAGCTTGCAAAGGATATCTGCACTACAATGAAGTCTCACTGCCCCCCGGTCAAAAGGGCCATCTGAAAAAAGTGTAAAATCTAGAAAGGCAGGACAGGCCATGGAGAAATGGGAGGCTTGTTATGCTGATGGGTGTGATGTAAATTGCCAGCAGCCACTCTGGAGAAGTGTATGGTGTTTCCTGAAACATCCAAAAAACAAAGCAACTGAGCCTAGGGCACTTCCACTTATGGTCCTATAGCTTAGGGAAATTAAAATCAAAAAGACACAGCCACCCCAAAGTTTGGGCCGGCTCTGTTTACAAGAACCTCGTTTACGGTACAAGTTCAATATCACAGAAAGCGAAAAATGGATAAAGAAGTTGTGGTACTTACGTACAATGCAATATCACTCAGCAATGAAATCTATGTCATCAGGCCCGTAGAAGCATAATGAGTGGATTCAGGTACGATGATTCTAAGTGAAATAAGTCACACAGAAAAAGAAACATCATAAGATATCACTACTACACGGAATGTAAACTTGTCTACACAGGAACTGAATTACAAAACAGAACAGGGTGTCAAATGTAGAAAACCAACTTATGCTTGCTTAAGGGGAAAGGTGAGTTGGGGTGCTGCATAAAACCAGAGACTGAAATTAGCACAGATACCATTCCATAAGCCAAATATGTAATAGACAAGAGCTACTCTTTGCTCAACGAAGTGGACTCAACACACCATATTAAACGCTTAACAATATACCTGACTAGTAAGAATCTTAAAACCTATGGATTTATATGTCTCCGAAAGAGAATGAAGCGTGTGTACAGCGGCATATACGCAGCAGTGATAGGATTGGTGAGGTTCGGTGAGCAAATGCAGACCCTTTGAAGTCATATTGCATGGTACCCATTCCATGGGTCTCAACTCTCCATGTTTAAGGGATTCTTCCTTCAGCTAAAACATGCATGTGGAACCCAGAGTACGATCCACCGTGTGATCGGAAAACGTGTTCAAATATGTCTCAGTTTTCGTCCCCTGGTACTCGGGTGCAACATTCCAGACGCTTTACTAACACTCTCCCCACTTGGAGAGTCAGTGCCTTTAACCTCCTGTTTGGCCCAGTTTGCAATTTCTGTGGAAAATGAACAGGAATAGGGAGAACCAATGAGAGACTAGCTGGAAGTGTCTGGACGTGCAAATTTAACTCTCATTTCCCACCAGGAAGAGGAATTAACCAAAGGCTCAGCATGCCGTGCCGGATCCAAACTAGGGCCTGAAGCAATCCTGCGGTGTTGCGGCCAGCTCACAAGAAAGCGAGTTGAAGAAAGGAGCTCAGGGGCACTGTAATTCACAAACCTGCAGAGTTTAAATGACAGCTATCTTCCAAAAATATATTGAAGTAAGGCTGCCAAGAGGAGTTGAATGCGGGGCAGAATTGCAGGAAACCGATTTCAGGAGGTAGACTGGAATTGCATGTAAAGCATAGGAAAAGAGGCACAACGTCCACAATGATGCACTTGGCCAAAAAGGACGTATGCGTTTTTTCCTGAATATATTCAGGAAAAAACGCATACGTCCTTTTTGGCCAACCAAGCAAGCTTGCAAAGGAAATCTGCACTCCAATGAAGTCTCACTGCCCCCCGGTCAAAAGGGCAATCTGAAAAAAGTGTAAAATCCAGAAAGGCAGGACAGGCCATGGAGAACTGGGAGCCTTGTTATGCTGATGGGCGGGATGTAAATTGCCAGCAGCCACTCTGGAGAAGTGTATGGTGTTTCCTGAAACATCCAAAAAACAAAGCAACAGAGCCTAGGGCACTTCCACTTATGGTCCTATAGCTTAGGGAAATTAAAATCAAAAAGACACAGCCACCCCAAAGTTTGGGACGGCTCTGTTTACAAGAACCTCGTTTACGGTACAAGTTCAATATCACAGAAAGTGAAAAATGGATAAAGAAGTTGTGGTACTTACGTACAATGCAATATCACTCAGCAATGAAATCTATGTCATCAGGCCCGTAGCAGCATAATGAGTGGATTCAGGTACGATGATTCTAAGTGAAATAAGTCACACAGAAAAAGAAACATCATAAGATATCACTAATACATGGAATGTAAACTTGGCTACACAAGAACTGAATTACAAAACAGAACAGGGTGTCAAATGTAGAAAACCAACTTATGCTTGCTTAAGGGGAAAGGTGAGTTGGGGTGCTGCATAAAACCAGAGATTGAAATTAGCACAGATACCATTCCATAAGCCAAATATGTAATAGACAAGAGCTACTCCTTGCTCAACGAAGTGGACTCAACACCCCACATTAAACGCCTAAGAATATACCTGACTAGTAAGAATCTTAAAACCTAAGGATTTATATGTCTCCGAAAGAGAATCAAGCGTGTGTACAGTGGCATAAACGCAGCAGTGATAGGATTGGTGAGGTACGGTGAGCAAATGCAGACCCTTTGAAGTCATATTGCATGGTACCCATTCCATGGGTCTCAACTCTCTAGGTTTAAGGGATTCTTCCTTCAGATAAAACATTCATGTGGAACCCAGAGTATGATCCACTGTGTAATCGGGAAACGTGTTCAAATGTCTCTCAGTTTTCGTCCCCTGATAATAGGGTGCAACATTCCAGACACTTTACTAACACTCTCCCCACTTGGAGAGTCAGTGCCTTTAACCTCCTGTTTGGCCCAGTTTGCAATTTCTGTGGAAAATGAACAGGAATAGGGAGAACCAAAGAGAGACTAGCTTGAGGCGTCTGGACGGGCAAATTTAACTCTCATTTCCCACCAGGAAGAGGAATTAACCAAAGGCTCAGCGTGCCATGCCGGAACCACACTAGGGCCAGAAGCAATCTTGCGGTGTTCCGGCCAGCTCACAAGAAAGCGAGTTGAAGAAAGGAGCTCAGGGGCACTGTAATTCACAAACCTGCAGAGTTATAAATGACAGCTATCGTCCAAAAATATATTGAAGGAAGGCTGCCAAGAGGACTTGAAAGCGGGGCAGAATTGCAGGAAACCGATTTCAGGAGGTACACTGGAATTGCATGTAAAGCATAGGAAAAGAGGCAGAACGTCCACAATGATGCACTTGGCCAAAAATTGCGTATGCGTTTTTTCCTGAATATATTCAGGAAAAAACGCATACGCCCTTTTTGACCAAACAAGCAAGCTTGCAAAGGAAATCTGCACTACAATGAAGTCTCACTGCCCCCCGGTCAAAAGGGCTATCTGAAAAAAGTGTAAAATCCAGAAAGGCAGGACAGGCCATGGAGAAATGGGAGGCTTGTTATGCTGATGGGTGGGATGTAAATTGCCAGCAGCCACTCTGGAGAAGTGTATGGTGTTTCCTGAAACATCCAAAAAACAAAGCAACAGAGCCTAGGGCACTTCCACTTATGGTCCTATAGCTTAGGGAAATTAAAATCAAAAAGACACAGCCACCCCAAAGTTTGGGCCGGCTCTGTTTACAAGAACCTCGTTTACGGTACAAGTTCAATATCACAGAAAGTGAAAAATGGATAAAGAAGTTGTGGTACTTACGTACAATGCAATATCACTCAGCAATGAAATCTATGTCATCAGGCCCGTAGAAGCATAATGAGTGGATTCAGGTACGATGATTCTAAGTGAAATAAGTCACACAGAAAAAGAAACATCATAAGATATCACTACTACACGGAATGTAAACTTGTCTACACAGGAACTGAATTACAAAACAGAACAGGGTGTCAAATGTAGAAAACCAACTTATGCTTGCTTAAGGGGAAAGGTGAGTTGGGGTGCTGCATAAAACCAGAGACTGAAATTAGCACAGATACCATTCCATAAGCCAAATATGTAATAGACAAGAGCTACTCTTTGCTCAACGAAGTGGACTCAACACACCATATTAAACGCTTAACAATATACCTGACTAGTAAGAATCTTAAAACCTATGGATTTATATGTCTCCGAAAGAGAATGAAGCATGTGTACAGCGGCATAAACGCAGCAGTGATAGGATTGGTGAGGTTCGGTGAGCAAATGCAGACCCTTTGAAGTCATATTGCATGGTACCCATTCCATGGGTCTCAACTCTCCATGTTTAAGGGATTCTTCCTTCAGCTAAAACATGCATGTGGAACCCAGAGTACGATCCACCGTGTGATCGGAAAACGTGTTCAAATATGTTTCAGTTTTCGTCCCCTGGTACTCGGGTGCAACATTCCAGACGCTTTACTAACACTCTCCCCACTTGGAGAGTCAGTGCCTTTAACCTCCTGTTTGGCCCAGTTTGCAATTTCTGTGGAAAATGAACAGGAATAGGGAGAACCAATGAGAGACTAGCTGGAAGTGTCTGGACGTGCAAATTTAACTCTCATTTCCCACCAGGAAGAGGAATTAACCAAAGGCTCAGCATGCCGTGCCGGATCCAAACTAGGGCCTGAAGCAATCCTGCGGTGTTGCGGCCAGCTCACAAGAAAGCGAGTTGAATAAAGGAGCTCAGGGGCACTGTAATTCACAAACCTGCAGAGTTTAAATGACAGCTATCTTCCAAAAATATATTGAAGTAAGGCTGCCAAGAGGAGTTGAATGCGGGGCAGAATTGCAGGAAACCGATTTCAGGAGGTAGACTGGAATTGCATGTAAAGCATAGGAAAAGAGGCACAACGTCCACAATGATGCACTTGGCCAAAAAGGGCGTATGCGTTTTTTCCTGAATATATACAGGAAAAAAAGCATACGCCCTTTTTGGCCAAACAAGCAAGCTTGCAAAGGAAATCTGCACTACAATGAAGTCTCACTGCCCCCCGGTCAAAAGGGCTATCTGAAAAAAGTGTAAAATCCAGAAAGGCAGGACAGGCCATGGAGAAATGGGAACCTTGTTATGCTGATGGGTGGGATGTAAATTGCCAGCAGCCACTCTGGAGAAGTGTATGGTGTTTCCTGAAACATCCAAAAAACAAAGCAACAGAGCCTAGGGCACTTCCACTTATGGTCCTATAGCTTAGGGAAATTAAAATCAAAAAGACACAGCCACCCCAAAGTTTGGGCCGGCTCTGTTTACAAGAACCTCGTTTACGGTACAAGTTCAATATCACAGAAAGCGAAAAATGGATAAAGAAGTTGTGGTACTTACGTACAATGCAATATCACTCAGCAATGAAATCTATGTCATCAGGCCCGTAGAAGCATAATGAGTGGATTCAGGTACGATGATTCTAAGTGAAATAAGTCACACAGAAAAAGAAACATCATAAGATATCACTACTACACGGAATGTAAACTTGTCTACACAGGAACTGAATTACAAAACAGAACAGGGTGTCAAATGTAGAAAACCAACTTATGCTTGCTTAAGGGGAAAGGTGAGTTGGGGTGCTGCATACAACCAGAGACTGAAATTAGCACAGATACCATTCCATAAGCCAAATATGTAATAGACAAGAGCTACTCTTTGCTCAACGAAGTGGACTCAACACACCATATTAAACGCTTAACAATATACCTGACTAGTAAGAATATTAAAACCTACCGATTTATATGTCTCCGAAAGAGAATCAAGCGTGTGTACAGCGACATAAACGCAGCAGTGATAGTATTGGTGAGGTTCGGTGAGCAAATGCAGACCCTTTGAAGTCATATTGCATGGTACCCATTCCATGGGTCTCAACTCTCCATGTTTAAGGGATTCTTCCTTCAGCTAAAACATGCATGTGGAACCCAGAGTACGATCCACTGTGTGATCGGAAAACGTATTCAAATGTGTCTCAGTTTTCGTCCCCTGGTACTCGGGTGCAACATTCCAGACGCTTTACTAACACTCTCCCCACTTGGAGAGTCAGCGCCTTTAACCTCCTGTTTGGCCCAGTTTGCAATTTCTGTGGAAGATGAACAGGAATAGTGAGAACCAATGAGAGAGTAGCTCGAGGTGTCTGGACGGGCAAATTTAACTCTCATTTCCCACCAGGAAGAGGAATTAACCAAAGGTTCAGCATGCCGTGCCAGAACCAAACTAGGGCCTGAAGCAATCCAGCAGTGTTGCGGCCAGCTCACAAGAAAGCGAGTTGAAGAAAGGAGCTCAGGGGCACTGTAATTCACAAACCTGCAGAGTTATAAATGACAGCTATCGTCCAAAAATATATTGAAGTAAGGCTGCCAAGAGGACTTGAAAGCGGGGCAGAATTGCAGGAAACCGATTTCAGGAGGTAGACGGGAATTGCATGTAAAGCATAGGAAAAGAGGCAGAACGTCCACAATGATGCACTTGGCCAAAAAGGGCGTATGTGTTCTTTCCTGAATATATTCAGGAAAAAACGCATACGCACTTTTTGGCCAACCAAGCAGGCTTGCAAAGGAAATCTACACTACAATGAAGTCTCACTGCCCCCCGGTCAAAAGGGCCATCTGAAAAAAGTGTAATATCCAGAAAGGCAGGACAGGGCATGGAGAACTGGGAGCCTTGTTATGCTGGTGGACGGGATGTAAATTGCCAACAGCCACTCTGGAGAAGTGTATGGTGTTTCCTGAAACATCTAGAAAACAAAGCAACAGAGCCTAGGGCACTTCCACTTATGGTCCTATAGCTTAGGGAAATTAAAATCAAAAAGACACAGCCTCCGCAAACTTTGGGACGGCTCTGTTTACAAGAACCTCGTTTACGGTACAAGTTCAATATCACAGAAAGCGAAAAATGGATACAGAAGTTGTGGTACTTACGTACAATGCAATATCACTCAGCAATGAAATCTATGTCATCAGGCCCGTAGCAGCATAATGAGTGGATTCAGGTATGATGATTCTAAGTGAAATAAGTCACACAGAAAAAGAAACACCATAAGATATCACTACTACACGGAAGGTAAACTTGGCTACACAAGAACTGAATTACAAAACAGAACAGGGTATCAAATGTAGAAAACCAACTTATGCTTGCTTGAGGGGAAAGGTGAGTTGGGGTGCTGCATGAAACCAGAGATTGAAATTAGCACAGATACCGTTCCATAAGCCAAATATGTAATAGACAAGAGCTACTCCTTGCTCAACGAAGTGGACTCAACACCCCATATTAAACGCCTAAGAATATACCTGACTAGTAAGAATATTAAAACCTACGGATTTATATGTCTCCGAAAGAGAATCAAGCGTGTGTACAGCAGCATAAACGCAGCAGTGATAGGATTGGTGAGGTTCGGTGAGCAAATGCAGACCCTTTAAAGTCATATTGCATGGTACCCATTCCATGGGTCTCAACTCTCCAGGTTTAAGGGATTCTTCGTTCAGCTAAAACATGCATGTGGAACCCAGAGTATGATCCACCGTGTGATCGGGAAACGTGTTCAAATGTGTCTCGTTTTCGTCCCTGGTACACGGGTGCAACATTCCAGATGCTTTACTAACACTCTCCCCACTTGGAGAGTCAGTGCCTTTAACCTCCTGTTTGGCCCAGTTTGTAATTTCTGTGGAAAATGAACAGGAATAGGGAGAACAAAAGAGAGACTAGCTGGAGGTGTCTGGACGGGCAAATTTAACTCTCATTTCCCACCAGGAAGAGGAATTAACCAAAGGCTCAGCGTGCCGTGCCGGAACTACACTAGGGCCTGAAGCAATCCTGCGGTGTTGCGGCCAGCTCACAAGAAAGCGAGTTGAAGAAACGAGCTCAGGGGCACTGTAATTCACAAACCTGCAGAGTTATAAATGACAGCTATCTTCCAAAAATATATTGAAGTAAGGCTGCCAAGAGGACTTGAAAGCGGGGCAGAATTGCAGGAAATCGATTTCAGGAGGTACACTGGAATTGCATGTAAAGCATAGGAAAAGAGGCAGAACGTCCACAATGATGCACTTGGCCAAAAAGGGCGTATGCGTTTTTTCCTGAATATATTCAGGAAAAAACGCATACGCCCTTTTTGACCAACCAAGCAAGCTTGCAAAGGATATCTGCACTACAATGAAGTCTCACTGCCCCCCGGTCAAAAGGACCATCTGAAAAAAGTGTAAAATCCAGAAAGGCAGGACAGGCCATGGAGAACTGGGAGCCTTGTTATGCTGATGGGCGGGATGTAAATTGCCAACAGCCACTCTGGAGAAGTGTATGGTGTTTCCTGAAACATCTAAAAAACAAAGCAACAGAGCCTAGGGCACTTCCACTTATGGTCCTATAGCTTAGGGAAATTAAAATCAAAAAGACACAGTCACCCCAAAGTTTGGGAAGGCTCTGTTTACAAGAACCTCGTTTATGGTACAAGTTCAATATCACAGAAAGCGAAAAATGGATAAAGAAGTTGTGGTACTTACGTACAATGCAATATCACTCAGCAATGAAATCTATGTAATCAGGCCCGTACCAGCATAATGAGTGGATTCAGGTACGATGATTCTAAGTGAAATAAGTCACACAGAAAAACAAACATCATAAGATATCACCGATACACGGAATGTAAACTTGGCTACGCAGGAACTGAAATACAAAACAGAACAGGGTCTCAAATGTAGAAAACCAACTTATGCTTGCTTAAGGGGAAAGGTGAGTTGGGGTGCTGCATGAAACCAGAGATTGAAATTAGCACAGATACCGTTCCATAAGCCAAATATGCAATAGACAAGAGCTACTCCTTGCTGAACGAAGTGGACTCAACACCCCATATTAAACGCCTAAGAATATACCTGACTAGAAATAATCTTAAAACCTACGGATTTATATGTCTCCGAAAGAGAATCAAGCGTGTGTACAGCGGCATAAACGCAGCAGTGATAGGATTGGTGAGGTTCGGTGAGCAAATGCAGACCCTTTGAAGTCATATTGCATGGTACCCATTCCATGGGTATCAACTCTCCAGGTTTAAGGGATTCTTCCTTCAGCTAAAACATGCATGTGGAACCCAGAGTATGATCCACCGTGTGATCGGGAAACGTGTTCAAATGTGTCTCGTTTTCGTCCCTGGTACTCGGGTGCAACATTCCAGATGCTTTACTAACATTCTCCGCACTTGGAGAGTCAGTGCCTTTAACCTCCTGTTTGGCCCAGTTTGTAATTTCTGTGGAAAATGAACAGGAATAGGGAGAACGAAAGAGAGACTAGCTGGAGGTGTCTGGACGGGCAAATTTAACTCTCATTTCCCACCAGGAAGAGGAATTAACCAAAGGCTCAGCGTGCCGTGCCGGAACCACACTAGGGCCTGAAGCAATCCTGTGGTGTTGCGGCCAGATCACAAAAAAGTGAGTTGAAGAAAGGAGCTCAGGGGCACTGTAATTCACAAACCTGTAGAGTTATAAATGACAGCTATCATCCAAAAATATATTGAAGTAAGGCTGCCAAGAGGACTTGAAAGCGGGGCAGAATTGCAGGAAACCGATTTCAAGAGGTAGACGGGAATTGCATGTAAAGCATAGGAAAAGAGGCAGAACGTCCACAATGATGCACTTGGCCAAAAAGGGCGTATGCGTTTTTTCCTGAAAAAACGCATACGCCCTGTTTGGCCAACCAAGCAAGCTTGCAAAGGAAATCTGCACTACAATGAAGTCTCACTGCCCCCCGGTCAAAAGGGCCATCTGAAAAAAGTGTAAAATCCAGAAAGACAGGACAGGCCATGGAGAACTGGGAGCCTTGTTATGCTGGTGGGTGGGATGTAAATTGCCAACAGCCACTCTGGAGAAGTGTATGGTGTTTCCTGAAACATCTAAAAAACAAAGCAACAGAGCCTAGGGCACTTCCACTTATGGTCCTATAGCTTAGGGAAATTAAAATAAAAAAGACACAGCCACCCCAAAGTTTGGGACGGCTCTGTTTACAAGAACCTCGTTTACGGTACAAGTTCAATATCACAGAAAGCGAAAAATGGATAAAGAAGTTGTGGTACTTACGTACAATGCAATATCACTCAGCAATGAAATCTATGTCATCAGGCCCGTAGCAGCATAATGAGTGGATGCAGGTATGATGATTCTAAGTGAAATAAGTCACACAGAAAAAGAAACACCATAGGATATCACTACTACACGGAAGGTAAACTTGGCTACACAAGAACTGAATTACAAAACAGAACAGGGTCTCAAATGTAGAAAACCAACTTATGCTTGCTTAAGGGGAAAGGTGAGTTGGGGTGCTGCATGAAACCAAAGATTGAAATTAGCACAGATACCGTTCCATAAGCCAAATATGCAATAGACAAGAGCTACTCCTTGCTGAACGAAGTGGACTCAACACCCCATATTAAACGCCTAAGAATATACCTGACTAGAAATAATCTGAAAACCTACGGATTTATATGTCTCCGAAAGAGAATCAAGCGTGTGTACAGCGGCATAAACGCAGCAGTGATAGGATTGGTGAGGTTCGGTGAGCAAATGCAGACCCTTTGAAGTCATATTGCATGGTACCCATTCCATGGGTCTCAACTCTCCAGGTTTAAGGGATTCTTCCTTCAGCTAAAACATGCATGTGGAACCCAGAGTATGATCCACCGTGTGATCGGGAAACGTGTTCAAATGTGTCTCGTTTTCGTCCCTGGTACTCGGGTGCAACATTCCAAATGCTTTACTAACATTCTCCGCACTTGGAGAGTCAGTGCCTTTAACCTCCTGTTTGGCCCAGTTTGCAATTTCTGTGGAAAATGAACAGGAATAGGGAGAACGAAAGAGAGACTAGCTGGAGGTGTCTGGACGGGCAAATTTAACTCTCATTTCCCACCAGGAAGAGGAATTAACCAAAGGCTCAGCGTGCCGTGCCGGAACTACACTAGGGCCTGAGGCAATCCTGTGGTGTTGCGGCCAGCTCACAAGAAAGCGAGTTGAAGAAAGGAGCTCAGGGGCACTGTAATTCACAAACCTGCAGAGTTATAAATGACAGCTATCGTCCAAAAATATATTGAAGTAAGGCTGCCAAGAGGACTTGAAAGCGGGGCAGAATTGCAGGAAATCGATTTCAGGAGGTACACTGGAATTGCATGTAAAGCATAGAAAAGAGGCAGAACGTCCACAATGATGCACTTGGCCAAAAAGGGCGTATGCGTTTTTTCCTGAATATATTCAGGAAAAAACGCATACGCCCTTTTTGGCCAACCAAGCAAGCTTGCAAAGGATATCTGCACTACAATGAAGTCTCACTGCCCCCCGGTCAAAAGGGCCATCTGAAAAAAGTGTAAAATCTAGAAAGGCAGGACAGGCCATGGAGAACTGGGAGCCTTGTTATGCTGATGGGCGGGATGTAAATTGCCAACAGCCACTCTGGAGAAGTGTATGGTGTTTCCTGAAACATCTAAAAAACAAAGCAACAGAGCCTAGCTCACTTCCACTTATGGTCCTATAGCTTAGGGAAATTAAAATCAAAAAGACACGGTCACCCCAAAGTTTGGGACGGCTCTGTTTACAAGAACCTCGTTTACGGTACAAGTTCAATATCACAGAAAGGGAAAAATGGATAAAGAAGTTGTGGTACTTACGTACAATGCAATATCACTCAGCAATGAAATCTATGTCATCAGGCCCGTAGCAGCATAATGAGTGGATGCAGGTATGATGATTCTAAGTGAAATAAGTCACACAGAAAAAGAAACACCATAAGATATCACTACTACACGGAAGGTAAACTTGGCTACACAAGAACTGAATTACAAAACAGAACAGGGTCTCAAATGTAGAAAACCAACTTATGCTTGCTTAAGGGGAAAGGTGAGTTGGAGTGCTGCATGAAACCAGAGATTGAAATTAGCACAGATAGCGTTCCATAAGCCAAATATGTAATAGACAAGAGCTACTCCTTGCTCAACGAAGTGGACTCAACACCCCATATTAAACGCTTAAGAATACACCTGACTAGAAATAATCTTAAAAACTACGGATTTATATGTCTCCGAAAGAGAATCAAGCGTGTGTACAGCGTCATAAACGCAGCAGTGATAGGATTGGTGAGGTTCGGTGAGCAAATGCAGACCCTTTGAAGTCATATTGCATGGTACCCATTCCATGGGTCTCAACTCTCCAAGTTTAACGGATTCTTCCTTCAGCTAAAACATGCATGTGGAACACAGAGTATGATCCACCGTGTGATCAGGAAACGTGTTCAAATGTGTCTCAGTTTTCGTCCCCTGGTACTCGGGTGCAACACTCCAGACGCTTTACTAACACTCTCCCCACTTGGAGAGTCAGTGCCTTTAACCTCCTGTATGGCCCAGTTTGCAATTTCTGCGGAAAATGTACAGGAATAGGGAGAACCAATGAGAAAGTAGCTGGAGGTGTCTGGACGGGCAAATTTAACTCTCATTTCCCACCAGAAAGAGGAATTAACCAAAGGCTCAGCGTGCCGTGCCGGAACCACACTAGGGCCTGAAGCAATCCTACGGTGTTGCGGCCAGCTCACAAGAAAGCGAGTTGAAGAAAGGAGCTCAGGGGCACTGTAATTCACAAACCTGCAGAGTTATAAATGACAGCTATCGTCCAAAAATATATTGAAGTAAGGCTGCCAAGAGGACTTGAAAGCGGGGCAGAATTGCAGGAAACCGATTTCAGGAGGTAGACGGGAATTGCATGTAAAGCATAGGAAAAGAGGCAGAATGTCCACAATGATGCACTTGGCCAAAAAGGGCGTATGCGTTTTTTCCTGAATATATTAAGGAAAAAACGCATACGCCCTTTTGGCCAACCAAGCAAGCTTGCAAAGGAAATCTGCACTACAATGAAGTCTCACTGCCCCCCGGTCAAAAGGGCCATCTGAAAAATGTGTAAAATCCAGAAAGGCAGGACAGGCCATGGAGAACTGGGAGCCTTGTTATGCTGGTGGGCGGGATGTAAATTGCCAACAGCCACTCTGGAGAAGTGTATGGTGTTTCCTGAAACATCTAAAAAACAAAGCAACAGAGCCTAGGGCACTTCCACTTATGGTCCTATAGCTTAGGGAAATTAAAATCAAAAAGACACAGCCACCCCAAAGTTTGGGAAGGCTCTGTTTACAAGAACCTCCTTTATGGAACAAGTTCAATATCACAGAAAGCGAAAAATGGATAAAGAAGTTGTGGTACTTACGTACAATGCAATATCACTCAGCAATGAAATCTATGTAATCAGGCCCGTACCAGCATAATGAGTGGATTCAGGTACGATGATTCTAAGTGAAATAAGTCACACAGAAAAACAAACATCATAAGATATCACCGATACACGGAATGTAAACTTGGCTACGCAGGAACTGAAATACAAAACAGAACAGGGTCTCAAATGTAGAAAACCAACTTATGCTTGCTTAAGGGGAAAGGTGAGTTGGGGTGCTGCATGAAACCAGAGATTGAAATTAGCACAGATACCGTTCCATAAGCCAAATATGTAATAGACAAGAGCTACTCCTTGCTCAACGAAGTGGACCCAACATCCCATATTAAACGCCTAAGAATATACCTGACTAGAAATAATCTTAAAACCTACGGATTTATATGTCTCCGAAAGAGAATCAAGCGTGTGTACAGCGGCATAAACGCAGCAGTGATAGGATTGGTGAGGTTCGGTGAGCAAATGCAGACCCTTTGAAGTCATATTGCATGGTACCCATTCCATGGGTCTCAACTCTCCATGTTTAAGGGATTCTCCCTTCAGCTAAAACATGCATGTGGAACCCAGAGTATGATCCACCGTGTGATCGGGAAACGTGTTCAAATGTGTCTCGTTTTCTTCCCTGGTACTCGGGTGCAACATTCCAGATGCTTTACTAACACTCTCCCCACTTGGAGAGTCAGTGCCTTTAAACTCCTGTTTGGCCCAGTTTGCAATTTCTGCGGAAAATGTACAGGAATAGGGAGAACCAATGAGAGACTAGCTGGAGGTGTGTGGACGGGCAAATTTAACTCTCATTTCCCACCAGGAAGAGGAATTAACCAAAGGCTCAGCGTGCCGTGCCGGAACCACACGAGGGTCTGAAGCAATCCTGCGGTGTTGCGGCCAGCTGACAAGAAAGCGAGTTGAAGAAAGGAGCTCAGGGGCACTGTAATTCACAAACCTGCAGAGTTATAAATGACAGCTATCGTCCAAAAATATATTGAAGTAAGGCTGCCAAGAGGACTTGAAAGCGGGGCAGAATTGCAGGAAACCGATTTCAGGAGGTAGACGGGAATTGCATGTAAAGCATAGGAAAAGAGGCAGAACGTCCACAATGATGCACTTGGCCAAAAAGGGCGTATGCGTTTCTTCCTGAATATATTCAGGAAAAAACGCATACGCCCTTTTTGGCCAACCAAGCAAGCTTGCAAAGGAAATCTGCACTACAATGAAGTCTCACTGCCCCCCGGTCAAAAGGGCCATCTGAAAAAAGTGTAAAATCCAGAAAGGCAGGACAGGCCATGGAGAACTGGGAGCCTTGTTATGCTGGTGGGCGGGATGTAAATTGCCAACAGCCACTCTGGAGAAGTGTATGGTGTTTCCTGAAACATCTAAAAAACAAAGCAACAGAGCCTAGGGCACGTCCACTTATGGTCCTATAGCTTAGGGAAATTAAAATCAGAAAGACACAGCCACCCCAAAGTTTGGGCCAGCTCTGTTTACAAGAACCTCGTTTACGGTACAAGTTCAATATCACAGAAAGCGAAAAATGGATAAAGAAGTTGTGGTACTTACGTACAATGCAATATCACTCAGCAATGAAATCTATGTCATCAGGCCCGTAGCAGCATAATGAGTGGATGCAGGTACGATGATTCTAAGTGAAATAAGTCACACAGAAAAAGAAACATCATAAGATATCACTACTACACGGAATGGAAACTTGGCTACACAGGAACTGAATTACAAAACAGAACAGGGTCTCAAATGTAGAAAACCAACTTATGCTTGCTTAAGGGGAAAGGTGAGTTGGGGTGCTGCATAAAACCAGAGATTGAAATTAGCACAGATACCGTTCCATAAGCCAAATATGTAATAGACAAGAGCTACTCCTTGCTCAACGCAGTGGACTCAACACCCCATATTAAACGCCTAAGAATATACCTGACTAGAAATAATCTTAAAACCTACGGATTTATATGTCTACGAAAGAGAATCAAGCGTGTGTACGGCGGCATAAACGCAGCAGTGATAGGATTGGTGAGGTTCGGTGAGCAAATGCAGACCCTTTGAAGTCATATTGCATGGTACCCATTCCATGGGTCTCAACTCTCCATGTTTAAGGGATTCTTCCTTCAGCTGAAACATGCATGTGGAACACAGTGTATGATCCACCGTGTGATCAGGAAACGTGTTCAAATGTGTCTCAGATTTCGTCCCCTGGTACTCGGGTGCAACATTCAAGACGCTTTACTAACACTCTCCCCACTTGGAGAGTCAGTGCCTTTAAACTCCTGTTTGGCCCAGTTTGCAATTTCGGCGGAAAATGTACAGGAATTGGGAGAACCAATGAGAGACTAGCTGGAGGTGTCTGGACGGGCAAATTTAACTCTCAATTCCCACCAGGAAGAGGAATTAACCAAAGGCTCAGCGTGCCGTGCCGGAACCACACTAGGGCCTGAAGCAATCCTGCGGTGTTGCGGCCAGCTCACAAGAAAGCGAGTTGAAGAAAGGAGCTCAGGGGCACTGTAATTCACAAACCTGCAGAGTTATAAATGACAGCTATCGTCCAAAAATGTATTGAAGTAAGGCTGCCAAGAGGACTTGAAAGCGGGGCAGAATTGCAGGAAACCGATTTCAGGAGGTAGACGGGAATTGCATGTAAAGCATAGGAAAAGAGGCAGAACGTCCACAATGATGCACTTGGCCAAAAAGGACGTATGCGTTTTTTCCTGAATATATTCAGGAAAAAACGCATACGCCCTTTTTGGCCAACCAAGCAAGCTTGCAAAGGAAATCTGCACTACAATGAAGTCTCACTGCCCCCCGGTCAAAAGGGCCATCTGAAAAAAGTGTAAAATCCAGAAAGGCAGGACAGGCCATGGAGAACTGGGAGCCTTGTGCTGATGGGCGGGATGTAAATTGCCAACAGCCACTCTGGAGAAGTGTATGGTGTTTCCTGAAACATCTAAAAAACAAAGCAACAGAGCCTAGGGCACTTCCACTTATGGTCCTATAGCTTAGGGAACTTAAAATCAAAAAGACACAGCCACCCCAAAGTTTGGGACGGCTCTGTTTACAAGAACCTCGTTTACGGTACAAGTTCAATATCACAGAAAGCGAAAAATGGATAAAGAAGTTGTGGTACTTACGTACAATGCAATATCACTCAGCAATGAAATCTATGTCATCAGGCCCGTAGCAGCATAATGAGTGGATTCAGGTACGATGATTCTAAGTGAAATAAGTCACACAGAAAAAGAAACACCATAAGATATCACTACTACACGGAAGGTAAACTTGGCTACACAAGAACTGAATTACAAAACAGAACAGGGTCTCAAATGTAGAAAACCAACTTATGCTTGCTTGAGGGGAAAGGTGAGTTGGGGTGCTGCATGAAACCAGGGATTGAAATTAGCACAGATACCGTTCCATAAGCCAAATATGTAATAGACAAGAGCTACTCCTTGCTCAACGAAGTGGACACAACACCCCATATTAAACACCTAAGAATATACCTGGCTAGTAAGAATCTTAAAACCTATGGATTTATATGTCTCCGAAAGAGAATCAAGCGTGTGTACGGCGGCATAAACGCAGCAGTGATAGGATTGGTGAAGTTCGGTGAGCAAATGCAGACCCTTTGAAGTCATATTGCATGGTACCCATTCCATGGGTCTCAACTCTCCAGGTTTAAGGGATTCTTCCTTCAGCTAAAACATGCATGTGGAACCCAGAGTATGATCCACCGTGTGATCGGGAAACGTGTTCAAATGTGTCTCAGTTTTCGTCCCGTGGAACTCGGGTGCAACATTCCAGATGCTTTACTAACACTCTCCACACTTGGAGAGTCAGTGCCTTATCCTCCTGTTTGGCCCAGTTTGCAATTTCTGTGGAAAATGAACAGGAATACGGAGAACCAAAGAGAGACTAGCTGGAGGTGTCTGGACGGGCAAATTTAACTCTCATTTCCCACCAGGAAGAGGAATTAACCAAAGGCTCAGCGTGCCGTGCCAGAACCACACTAGGGCCTGAAGCAATCCTGCGGTGTTGCGGCCAGCTCACAAGAAAGCGAGTTGAAGAAAGGAGATCAGGGGCACTGTAATTCACAAACCTGCAGAGTTATAAATGACAGCTATCGTCCAAAAATATATTGAAGTAAGGCTGCCAAGAGGACTTGAAAGCGGGGCAGAATTGCAGGAAACCGATTTCAGGAGGTAGACGGGAATTGCATGTAAAGCATAGGAAAAGAGGCAGAACGTCCACAATGATGCACTTGGCCAAAAAGGGCGTATGCGTTTTTTCCTGAATATATTCAGGAAAAAACGCATACGCCCTTTTTGGCCAACCAAGCAAGCTTTCAAAGGAAATCTGCACTACAATGAAGTCTCACTGCCCCCCGGTCAAAAGGGCCATCTGAAAAAAGTGTAAAATCCAGAAAGGCAGGACAGGCCATGGAGAACTGGGAGCCTTGTTGTGCTGATGGGCGGGATGTAAATTGCCAGCAGCCACTCTGGAGAAGTGTATGGTGTTTCCTGAAACATCCAAAAAACAAAGCAACAGAGCCTAGGGCACTTCCACTTATGGTCCTATAGCTTAGGGAAATTAAAATCAAAAAGACACAGCCACCCCAAAGTTTGGGACGGCTCTGTTTACAAGAACCTCGTTTACGGTACAAGTTCAATATCACAGAAAGCGAAAAATTGATAAAGAAGTTGTGGTACTTACGTACAATGCAATATCACTCAGCAATGAAATCTATGTCATCAGGCACGTAGCAGCATAATGAGTGGATTCAGGTACGATGATTCTAAGTGAAATAAGTCACACAGAAAAAGAAACATCATAAGATATCACTAATACATGGAATGTAAACTTGGCTACACAAGAACTGAATTATAAAACAGAACAGGGTGTCAAATGTAGAAAACCAACTTATGCTTGCTTAAGGGGAAAGGTGAGTTGGGGTGCTGCATAAAACCAGAGATTGAAATTAGCACAGATACCATTCCATAAGCCAAATATGTAATAGACAAGAGCTACTCCTTGCTCAACGAAGTGGACTCAACACCCCACATTAAACGCCTAAAAATATACCTGACTAGTAAGAATCTTAAAACCTAAGGATTTATATGTCTCCGAAAGAGAATCAAGCGTGTGTACAGCGGCATAAACGCAGCAGTGATAGGATTGGTGAGGTTCGGTGAGCAAATGCAGACCCTTTGAAGTCATATTGCATGGTACCCATTCCATGGGTCTCAACTCTCCATGTTTAAGGGATTCTTCCTTCAGATAAAACATGCATGTGGAACCCAGAGTATGATCCACTGTGTAATCGGGAAACGTGTTCAAATGTCTCTCAGTTTTCGTCCCCTGATAATCGGGTGCAACATTCCAGACGCTTTACTAACACTCTCCCCACTTGGAGAGTCAGTGCCTTTAACCTCCTGTTTGGCCCAGTTTGCAATTTCTGTGGAAAATGAACAGGAATTGGGAGAACAAAAGAGAGACTAGCTTGAGGCGTCTGGACGGGCAAATTTAACTCTCATTTCCCACCAGGAAGAGGAATTAACCAAAGGCTCAGCGTGCCATGCCGGAACCACACTAGGGCCAGAAGCAATCCTGCGGTGTTGCGGCCAGCTCACAAGAAAGCGAGTTGAAGAAAGGAGCGCAGGGGCACTGTAATTCACAAACCTGCAGTTATAAATGACAGCTATCGTCCAAAAATATATTGAAGGAAGGCTGCCAAGAGGACTTGAAAGCGGGGCAGAATTGCAGGAAACCGATTTCAGGAGGTACACTGGAATTGCATGTAAAGCATAGGAAAAGAGGCACAACGTCCACAATGATGCACTTGGCCAAAAAGGGCGTATGCGTTTTTTCCTGAATATATACAGGAAAAAAAGCATACGCCCTTTTAGGCCAAACAAGCAAGCTTGCAAAGGAAATCTGCACTACAATGAAGTCTCACTGCCCCCCGGTCAAAAGGGCTATCTGAAAAAAGTGTAAAATCCAGAAAGGCAGGACAGGCCATGGAGAAATGGGAGCCTTGTTATGCTGATGGGTGGGATGTAAATTGCCAACAGCCACTCTGGAGAAGTGTATGGTGTTTCCTGAAACATCCAAAAAACAAAGCAACAGAGCCTAGGGCACTTCCACTTATGGTCCTATAGCTTAGGGAAATTAAAATCAAAAAGACACAGCCACCCCAAAGTTTGGGCCGGCTCTGTTTACAAGAACCTCGTTTACGGTACAAGTTCAATATCACAGAAAGCGAAAAATGGATAAAGAAGTTGTGGTACTTACGTACAATGCAATATCACTCAGCAATGAAATCTATGTCATCAGGCCCGTAGAAGCATAATGAGTGGATTCAGGTACGATGATTCTAAGTGAAATAAGTCACACAGAAAAAGAAACATCATAAGATATCACTACTACACGGAATGTAAACTTGTCTACACAGGAACTGAATTACAAAACAGAACAGCGTGTCAAATGTAGAAAACCAACTTATGCTTGCTTAAGGGGAAAGGTGAGTTGGGGTGCTGCATACAACCAGAGACTGAAATTAGCACAGATACCATTTCATAAGCCAAATATGTAATAGACAAGAGCTACTCTTTGCTCAACGAAGTGGACTCAACACACCATATTAAACGCTTAACAATATACCTGACTAGTAAGAATCTTAAAACCTAAGGATTTATATGTCTCCGAAAGAGAATCTAGCGTGTGTACAGCGGCATAAATGCAGCAGTGATAGGATTGGTGAGGTTCGGTGAGCAAATGCAGACCCTTTGAAGTCATATTGCATGGTACCCATTCCATGGGTCTCAACTCTCCAGGTTTAAGGGATTCTTCCTTCAGCTAAAACATGCATGTGGACCCCAGAGTATGATCAACCGTGTGATCGGGAAACGTGTTCAAATGTGTCTCAGTTTTCGTCCCCTGGTACTCGGGTGCAACATTCCAGACGCTTTACTAACACTCTCCCCACTTGGAGAGTCAGTGGCTTTAACCTCCTGTTTGGCCCAGTTTGCAATTTCTGTGGAAAATGAACAGGAATAGGGAGAACCAATGAGAGACTAGGTGGAGGTGTCCGGACGCGCAAATTTAACTCTCATTTCCCATCAGGAAGAGGAATTAACCAAAGGCTCAGCGTGCCATGCCGGAACCAAACTAGGGCCTGAAGCAATCCTGCGGTGTTGCGGCCAGCTCACAAGAAAGCGAGTTGAAGAAAGGAGCTCAGGGGCACTGTAATTCACAAACCTGCAGAGTTATAAATGACAGCTATCGTCCAAAAATATATTGAAGTAAGGCTGCCAAGAGGACTTGAAAGCGGGGCAGAATTGCAGGAAACCGATTTCAGGAGGTAGACAGGAATTGCATGTAACGCATAGGAAAAGAGGCAGAATGTCCACAATGATGCTCTTGGCCAAAAAGGGCGTATGCGTTTTTTCCTGAATATATTCAGGAAAAAACGCATACGCCCTTTTTGGCCAAACAAGCAAGCTTGCAAAGGAAATCTGCACTACAATGAAGTCTCACTGCCTCCCGGTCAAAAGGGCCATCTGAAAAAAGTGTAAAATCCAGAAAGGCAGGACAGGCCATGGAGAACTGGGAGCCTTGTTATGCTGATGATCGGGATGTGAATTGCCAGCAGCCACTCTGGAGAAGTGTATGGTGTTTCCTGAAACATCCAAAAAACAAAGAAACAGAGCCTAGGGCACTTCCACTTATGGTCCTATAGCTTAGGGAAATTAAAATCAAAAGACACAGCCACCCCAAAGTTTGGGACGGCTCTGTTTACAAGAACCTCGTTTACGGTACAAGTTCAATATCACAGAAAGCGAAAAATGGATAAAGAAGTTGTGGTACTTACGTACAATGCAATATCACTCAGCAATGAAATCTATGTCATCAGGCCCGTAGCAGCATAATGAGTGGATTCAGGTACGAGTATTCTAAGTGAAATAAGTCACACAGAAAAAGGAACATCATAAGATATCCCTAATACACGGAATGTAAACTTGGCTACACAGGAACTGAATTAGAAAACAGAACAGGGTCTCAAATGTAGAAAACCAACTTATGCTTGCTTAAGGGGAAAGGTGAGTTGGGGTGCTGCATGAAAGCAGAGATTGAAATTAGCACACATACCTTTCCATAAGCCAAATATGTAATAGACAAGAGCTACTCCTTGCTCAACGAAGTGGACCCAACACCCCATATTAAACGCCTAAGAATATACCTGACTAGTAAGAATCTTAAAACCTTTGGATTTATATGTCTCCGAAAGAGAATCAAGCGTCTGTACAGCAGCATAAACGCAGCAGTGATAGGATTGGTGAGGTTCGGTGAGCAAATGCAGACCCTTTGAAGTCATATTGCATGGTACCCATTCCATGGGTCTCAACTCTCCAGGTTTAAGGGATTCTTCCTTCAGCTAAAACATGCATGTGGAACGGAGTGTATGATCCACCGTGTGATCGGGAAACGTGTTCAAATGTGTCTCAGTTTTCGTCCCCTGGTACTCGGGTGCAACATTCCAGACGCTTTACTAACACTCTCCCCACTTGGAGAGTCAGTGCCTTTAACCTCCTGTTTGGCCCAGTTTGCAATTTCTTCGGAAGATGAACAGGAATAAGGAGAAGCAATGGGAGACTATCTGTAGGTGTCTGGACGGGCAAATTTAACTCTCATTTCCCACCAGGAAGATAAATGAACCAAAGGCTCCGCGTGCCATGCTGGAACTAGATTAGGGCCTGAGGAGATCCTGTGGTGTTGCGGCCAGCTCACAAGAAAGCGAGTTGAAGAAAGGAGTTCAGGGGCACTGTAATTCAGAAACCTGCGGAGTTATAAATGACAGCTATCATCCAAAATTATACTGAAGTAAGGCTGCGAAGAGGACTTGAATGCGGGGCAGAATTGCTGGAAACTGATTTCAGAACGTACACGGGAGTAGCTCTTAAAGCATAGGAAAAGAGACAGAACTTGGAAAATAATGCACTTGGCAAAAAAGGGCATATGTGTTTTATCCAGAGCTCTCATACCTGAGGGGAGGAGATTCCCAGCAGGCTCCAACTGCCACCTGAGGGCTCACATTGCCAAGGCAACGTGAGCATGCCAGGCAGGAGTTACCTCACAGCAGAGGTCCCACCTCACAGAAGGGTGAGAAACCCAGCCAACATCAGACTCTCACCAGAGGGCCCACATCACCAAGGGGATGGGAACCAGGCAGGAGTGTCTTCACATCAGTGGGGCCACATCATCAAAAGCTGAGGTACTCAGCACATGTGTCCTCAAACCAGAGGACCCACATCACCAAGGACCTCGGAGTGAGGCAGGCAGGAGTAGCCTCACAACACTGGGCCCATAGAATAAAAAAGTGAGGAATCCAGCAGTTGGAACCTCCCAGCAGGCGGCCCAGAGCACCGAGGCCATGGGATCCAGGCCACAGTGAACTCACAGAAGAGGGCCCATGTCATGAAACTGAGCAACCCAGCCATTGGGACCTCAGAGCAGGAGGCCCACATCCCCATGGGGATGGAATTCTGGTAGGAGTGTCCTCGCACCACTGAGAACGTATCAGAAAATTTTGGGCGACCAGCAGTTAGGGCCTGATGCCAGAGGACCCTCATCACCAAGGGAAGGAGGCTCCCAGCAGGCTCCAACTGCCACCAGAGGGCTGACGTCGCCAAGGCGATGTGTGCCAACCAGGCACGAATGACCTCACAGCAGAGGGCCCACCTCAGAGAAGTGTGACGAACCCAGTCAGGATCAGACTCGCACCAGAGGGCCCACATCACCAAATGGATTGGAACCAGGCAGGAGTGTCCTCACATGAGTAGGGCCACATCATCTAAAGGTGAGGAACCCAGAACATGTGGCTTCAAACCATAGGACACCCATCACCAAGGGGCTGGGAGTGAGGCAGGCAGGAGGAGCCTCATAACAGAGGGCCTAAAAATAAGAAAGGGGAGGAATCCAGCAGTTGGAACCTCCCAGCAGGCGGCCCAGAGCACAGAGGCTAGAGGATCCAGGCCAGAGTGAACTAACACCAGACAGCCCACATCATGAAACTGTGAGCAACCCAGACATTGGGACCTCAGAGCAGAAGGCCCACATCCCCATGGTGATGGGAACATGACAGGAGTGTCCTGGCATCACTGGGCTCACATCAGAAAACGTGGGGTGCTCAGAAGTTAGGGCCTGACGCTAGAGGGCACTCATCACCGAGAGGAGGAGGCTCCCAGCAGGCTCCAGCTGCCACCAGAGGGCCAACGTCGCCAAGGTGATGTGTGCCAGCCTGGCAGGAGTGACCTCACAGCAGAGGGCCCACCTCACAGAAGGGTGAGGAACACAGCCAGGATCAGACTCTCACCAGAGGGCCCACATCACCAAGGGGATGGGAACCAGGCAGGAGTGTCCCCACACCAGTGGGACAACATCATCGAAAGGTGAGGATCCCAGCACATGTGTCCTCAAACCAGAGGAACCACATCACCAAGGGGTTCGGAATGAGGCTGGCAGGACTGGCCTCACAACACAGGGTCCATAGAATATAAAAGTTGAGGAATCCAGCAGTTGGAACCTCCCAGCAAGTGGCCCAGAGCACCGAGGCTATGGGATCCAGGCCGCAGTGAACTCACAGCAGAGGGCCCACATCATGAACCTGTGAGCAGCCCAGCTGTTGGGACCTCAGAACAGAAGGCCCACATACCTATTGGGATGGGAACCTGGCAGGAGTGGCTTTGCACCACTTAGCACATATCAGAAAATGTTAGGAGCCCAGCAGTTAGGGCCTGATGCCAGGGGGCCCTCATAACTGAGGGGAGGAGACTCCCAGCAGGTTCCAACTGCCAACAGAGGGCCCACGTCTACAAGGTGGCATGCGCCAGCCAGGCAGTAGTGACCTCACAGCAGAGGGCCTATCTCACAGAAGGGTGAGGAACCGAGGCAGGATGAGACTCTCACCAGAGGGCCCACAACACCAAGGGGATGGGAACCAGTCAGGACTGTCCTCCCACCAGTGGGGCCACATCATCGAAAGGTGAGGAACCCAGCACATGTGGCCTCATATCAGAGGACATACATCACAAAGGGGATGGGAGTGAGGCAGGTAGGAGTAGCCTAAAAACAGAGGGCCCAAAGAATAAAAAAAGTGAGGAATCCAGCATTTGGAACCTCCCAGCAGGCGGCCGAGAGCACAGAAGCTATGGGATGCAGGCAGGAGTGAACTAACAGCAGAGAGCCCACATCATGAAACTGTGAGCAACCCAGGCATTGGGACCTCAGAGCAGAAAGCCCACATCCCCATGGGGATGGGAACCTGACAGGAGTGTCCTGGCATCACTGGGCTCACATCAGAAAACGTGGGGAGCCCAGCAGTTAGAGCCTGATGCTAGAGGGCCGTCATCACCGAGGGCAGGAGGCTCCCAGCAGGTTCCATGTGCCAACAGAGGGCCCACGTCGCCAAGGTGATGTGTGCAAGTCAGGCAGGATTGACCTCACAGCAGAGGGCCTACCTCACAGAAGAGTGAGGAACCCAGCCAGGATAAGACTGTCACCAGAAGGCCCACATCACCAAGGGGATGGGAACCAGGCAGGAGTGTCCTCACACCAGTGGGGCCACATCATTGAAAGTTGCCTAACCCAGCACATGTGGCCTCAAACCAGAAGACCCACATCACGAAGGGGTTGCGAGTGAGGCAGGCAGGAGGAGCATCACAACACAGGACCCATAGAATACAAAAGTTGAGGAATCGAGCAGTTGGAACCTCCCAGCAGGCAGCCAAGACCACAGAGGCTATGGGATCCAGGCCACAGTGAACTAACACCAGAGAGCCCACATCATGAAATTGTGATCAACCCAGCCGTTGGAACCTCAGAGCAGAAGGCCCACATCCCCATGGGGATGGGAACCTAAGAGGAGTGCTTGAGCAACACTGGGCTCACTAAGAAAAGTTGGGGAGCCCAGCAGTTAGGGCCTGACGTCAGAGGGCCCTCATCACAGAGCTGAGGAGGCTCCCAGCAGGGTCCAATTGCCACCAGAGGGCTCATGTCAACAAGGCGAGGTGAGCAACCCAGGCAAGAGTTACCTGATAGTAGAGGGCCCACCTCACAGATGGGTGAGGAACCCAGCCAGGATCAGACTCTCACCAGAGGGCCCACATCACAAAGGGGATGGGACCCAGTCAGGATTATCCTCACACCAGTGGGGCCTCATCATCTTAAGGTGAGGAACCCAGCACATGTGTCCTCAAACCAGAGGACCCACATCACCAAGGGCCTTGGAGTGAGGCAGGCAGGAGTAGCCTCACAACACAGGGCACATAATATAAAAAACGTGAGGATTCCAGCATTTAGACCTACCAGCAGGCAGCCCAGAACACCGAGGCTATGGGATCCAGGCCACAGTGAACTCACAGCAGAGGGCCCACATCACAAAACTGTGAGCAACCCAGGAGTTGAGACTTCAGCGCAGAAGGACCACATCCCCATGGGAATGGGAACCTGGCTGGAGTGTCCTTGCACCACTGGGCGCACATCAGAAAATGTGGGGAGCCCACCATTTAGGGCCTGACGCCAGAGGGCCGTCATCACCGAGAGGAGGAGGCGCCCTGCACGCTCCAACTGCCACCAGAGGGCTCACGTCTCCAAGGTGACGTGTGCCAGCCAGGCAGGAGTGACCTCACAGCAGAGGGCCTACCTCACAGAACGTTGAGGAACCCAGCCAGGATTAGACTCTCGCCAGAGGGCCCACCTCACCAAGGGGATGGGAACCAGGCAGGAGTGTCCTCACACGAGTGGGGTCACATCATCGAAAGGTGAGGAACGCAGCACATGTGGCCTCAAGCCATAGGACAGTCATCACCAAGGGGCTGGCAGTGAGGCAGGCAGGAGGAGCCTCACAACAGAGGGCACATAGAATAAAAAAGTTGAGGAATCCAGCAGTTGGAACCTCCCAGCAGGCGGCTCAGAGCACCGATGATAAGGGATCCTTGCCGGAGTGAACTCACAACAGAGGGCCCACATCATGGTACTGTGAGCAAGCCAGCCGTTTTGACCTCAGAGCAGAAGGCCCATATCGCCATGGGGATGGGAACCTGGCAAGAGTCTCCTCACTCACTTGGCGCACATCAGAAAATGTGGGGAGCCCTGCAGTTATGGCCTAAGGCAAGAGGGCCCTCATCACCGAGGGGAGGAGGATCCCAGCACACTCCAACTGCCACCAGAGGGCCCACGTCGCCAAGGTGACGTGTGCCAGACAGGCATGATTGACCTCACAGCAGAGGGCCCACCTCACAGAAGGGTGAGGAACCCAGCCAGGATCAGACTCTCACCTGAGGGCCCACATCAGCAAGGGGATGGGAACCAGTCAGGACTGTCTTCCCTCCAGTGGGGTCACATCATCGAAAGGTGCGGAACCCAGCACATGTGGCCTCAAATCAGAGGACACATATCACAAAGGGAATGGGAGTGAGGCAGGCAGGAGTAGCCTAAAAACAGAGGGCCCAAAGAATAAGAAAGGTGAGGAATCCAGCAGTTGGAACCTCCCAGCAGGCGGTCCAGAGCACAGAAGCTATGGGATGCAGGCAGGAGTGAACTAACAGCAGAGAGCCCACATCATGAAACTGTGAGCAACCCAGGCTTTGGGACCTCAGAGCAGAAGGCCCACACCCCAATGGGGATGTGAACCTGGCTGGAGTGTCCTCGCACCACTGGGCACACATCACAAAATGTGGGGAGCCCAGCAGTTAGGGCCTGATGCCAGAGGGCCCTCATCACCGAGGAGAGGAGGCTCCCAGCAGGCTCCAAGTGCCACCAGAGGGCTCATGTCCACAAGGCGAGGTGAGCAAGCCAGGCAAGAGTGACCTCACATCAGACGGCCCACCTCACAGATGGGTGAGGAACCCAGCCAGGATCAGACTCTCAACAGAGGGCCCACATCACCAAGGGGATGTGAACCAGGCAGGAGTCTCCTAAGACCATTGGTCCCACATCATCGAAAGGTGAGGAACCCAGCACATGTGGCCTCAAACCAGACGACACACATCACGAAGGGGCTGGGAGTGAGGCAGGCAGGAGGATCCTCACAACAGAGGGCCCAAAAATTTAAAAAAGTGAGGAATCCAGCAGTTGGAACCTCCCAGCAGGAGGCCAAGAGCACAGAGGCTATGGGATCCAGGCTTCTGTGAACTAACACCAGAGAGCCCACATCATGAAAATGTGAACAACCCAGCCGTTGGGACCTCAGAGCAGAAGGCCCACATCCCCATGGAGATGGGATCCTAAGAGGAGTGCCAAAGCATCACTGGGCTCACTAAGAAAAGTTGGTGAGCCCAGCAGTCAGGGCCTGATGCAAGAGGGCCCTCATCACCGGGGGGAAGAGATTCCCAGCACGCTCCAACTGCCACCACACGGCTGACTTCACCAAGGCAATGTGTGCCAGCCATGCAGGAGTGACCTATCAGCAGAGGGTCTCCCTCACAGGTGGGTGAGGAACAAAGCCAGGAACAGACTCTCACCAGGGGGTCCACATAACCACGTGGATGAGAACCAAGCAGGAGTGTCCTCACACTAGTGGGGCCACATCATCGAAAGGTGAGGAACCCAGCAAAAGTGGCCACAAACCAGAGGACCCACATCACCAAGGGGTTGAGAGTGAGGTAGGTGTCTGGACGGGCATATTTAACACTCATTTCCCACCAGGAAGAGGAATTAACCAAAGGCTCAGCGTGCCCTGCCAGAAGCAGATTAGGGCCTGAAGCAGTCTTGCGGGTCTGCGTTCAGCTCACAAGAAAGCGAGTTGAAGAAAGGAGCTCAGGGGCCCTGTAATTCACAAACCTGCAGAGTTATAAATGACAGCTATCGTCCAAAAATATATTGAAGTAAGGCTGCCAAAAGGACTTGAAAGCGGGGCAGAATTGCAGGAAACCGATTTCAGGAGGTAGACTGGAATTGCATGTAAAGCATAGGAAAAGAGGCAGAACGTCCACAATGATGCACTTGGCCAAAAAGGGCGTATGCGTTTTTTCCTGAATATATTCAGGAAAAAACGCATACGCCCTTTTTGGCCAACCAAGCAAGCTTGCAAAGGAAATCTGCACTCCAATGAAGTCTCACTGCCCCCCGGTCAAAAGGGCCATCTGAAAAAAGTGTAAAATCCAGAAAGGCAGGACAGACCATGGAGAACTGGGAGCCTTGTTATGCTGATGGGCGGGATGTAAATTACCAGCAGCCACTCTGGAGAAGTGTATGGTGTTTCCTGAAACATCTAAAAAACAAAGCAACAGAGCCTAGGGCACTTCCACTTATGGTCCTATAGCTTAGGGAAATTAAAATCAAAAAGACACAGTCACCCCAAAGTTTGGGACGGCTCTGTTTACAAGAACCTCGTTTACGGTACAAGTTCAATATCACAGAAAGCGAAAAATGGATAAAGGAGTTGTGGTACTTACGTACAATGCAATATCACTCAGCAATGAAATCTATGTCATCAGGCCCGTAGCAGCATAATGAGTGGATTTAGGTATGATGATTCTAAGTGAAATAAGTCACACAGAAAAAGAAACACCATAAGATATCACTACTACACGGAAGGTAAACTTGGCTACACAAGAACTGAATTACAAAACAGAACAGGGTCTCAAATGTAGAAAACCAACTTATGCTTGCTTAAGGGGAAAGGTGAGTTGGGGTGCTGCATGAAACCAGAGATTGAAATTAGCACAGATACCGTGCCATAAGCCAAATATGTAATAGACAAGAGCTACTCCTTGCTCAACGAAGTGGACCCAACACCCCATATTAAACGCCTAAGAATATACCTGACTAGAAATAATCTTAAAACCTACGGATTTATATGTCTCCGAAAGAGAATCAAGCGTGTGTACAGCGGCATGAACGAAGCAGTGATAGGATTGGTGAGGTTCGGTGAGCAAATGCAGACCCTTTGAAGTCATATTGCATGGTACCCATTCCATGGGTCTCAACTCTCCATGTTTAAGGGATTCTTCCTTCAGCTAAAACATGCATGTGGAACCCAGAGTATGATCCACCGTGTGATCGGGAAACGTGTTCAAATGTGTCTCGTTTTCTTCCCTGGTACTCGGGTGCAACATTCCAGATGCTTTACTAACACTCTCCCCACTTGGAGAGTCAGTGCCTTTAAACTCCTGTTTGGCCCAGTTTGCAATTTCTGCGGAAAATGTACAGGAATAGGGAGAACCAATGAGAGACTAGCTGGAGGTGTGTGGACGGGCAAATTTAACTCTCATTTCCCACCAGGAAGAGGAATTAACCAAAGGCTCAGCGTGCCGTGCCGGAACCACACTAGGGTCTGAAGCAATCCTGCGGTGTTGCGGCCAGCTGACAAGAAAGCGAGTTGAAGAAAGGAGCTCAGGGGCACTGTAATTCACAAACCTGCAGAGTTATAAATGACAGCTATCGTCCAAAAATATATTGAAGTAAGGCTGCCAAGAGGACTTGAAAGCGGGGCAGAATTGCAGGAAACCGATTTCAGGAGGTAGACGGGAATTGCATGTAAAGCATAGGAAAAGAGGCAGAACGTCCACAATGATGCACTTGGCCAAAAAGGGCGTATGCGTTTCTTCCTGAATATATTCAGGAAAAAATGCATACGCCCTTTTTGGCCAACCAAGCAAGCTTGCAAAGGAAATCTGCACTACAATGAAGTCTCACTGCCCCCCGGTCAAAAGGGCCATCTGAAAAAAGTGTAAAATCCAGAAAGGCAGGACAGGCCATGGAGAACTGGGAGCCTTGTTATGCTGGTGGGCGGGATGTAAATTGCCAACAGCCACTCTGGAGAAGTGTATGGTGTTTCCTGAAACATCTAAAAAACAAAGCAACAGAGCCTAGGGCACGTCCACTTATGGTCCTATAGCTTAGGGAAATTAAAATCAGAAAGACACAGCCACCCCAAAGTTTGGGCCAGCTCTGTTTACAAGAACCTCGTTTACGGTACAAGTTCAATATCACAGAAAGCGAAAAATGGATACAGAAGTTGTGGTACTTACGTACAATGCAATATCACTCAGCAATGAAATCTATGTCATCAGGCCCGTAGCAGCATAATGAGTGGATGCAGGTACGATGATTCTAAGTGAAATAAGTCACACAGAAAAAGAAACATCATAAGATATCACTACTACACGGAATGGAAACTTGGCTACACAGGAACTGAATTACAAAACAGAACAGGGTCTCAAATGTAGAAAACCAACTTATGCTTGCTTAAGGGGAAAGGTGAGTTGGGGTGCTGCATAAAACCAGAGATTGAAATTAGCACAGATACCGTTCCATAAGCCAAATATGTAATAGACAAGAGCTACTCCTTGCTCAACGCAGTGGACTCAACACCCCATATTAAACGCCTAAGAATATACCTGACTAGAAATAATCTTAAAACCTACGGATTTATATGTCTACGAAAGAGAATCAAGCGTGTGTACGGCGGCATAAACGCAGCAGTGATAGGATTGGTGAGGTTCGGTGAGCAAATGCAGACCCTTTGAAGTCATATTGCATGGTACCCATTCCATGGGTCTCAACTCTCCATGTTTAAGGGATTCTTCCTTCAGCTGAAACATGCATGTGGAACACAGTGTATGATCCACCGTGTGATCAGGAAACGTGTTCAAATGTGTCTCAGTTTTCGTCCCCTGGTACTCGGGTGCAACATTCAAGACGCTTTACTAACACTCTCCCCACTTGGAGAGTCAGTGCCTTTAAACTCCTGTTTGGCCCAGTTTGCAATTTCGGCGGAAAATGTACAGGAATTGGGAGAACCAATGAGAGACTAGCTGGAGATGTCTGGACGGGCAAATTTAACTCTCAATTCCCACCAGGAAGAGGAATTAACCAAAGGCTCAGCGTGCCGTGCCGGAACCACACTAGGGCCTGAAGCAATCCTGCGGTGTTGCGGCCAGCTCACAAGAAAGCGAGTTGAAGAAAGGAGCTCAGGGGCACTGTAATTCACAAACCTGCAGAGTTATAAATGACAGCTATCGTCCAAAAATATATTGAAGTAAGGCTGCCAAGAGGACTTGAAAGCGGGGCAGAATTGCAGGAAACCGATTTCAGGAGGTAGACGGGAATTGCATGTAAAGCATAGGAAAAGAGGCAGAACGTCCACAATGATGCACTTGGCCAAAAAGGGCGTATGCGTTTTTTCCTGAATATATTCAGGAAAAAACGCATACGCCCTTTTTGGCCAACCAAGCAAGCTTGCAAAGGAAATCTGCACTACAATGAAGTCTCACTGCCCCCCGGTCAAAAGGGCCATCTGAAAAAAGTGTAAAATCCAGAAAGGCAGGACAGGCCATGGAGAACTGGGAGCCTTGTGCTGATGGGCGGGATGTAAATTGCCAACAGCCACTCTGGAGAAGTGTATGGTGTTTCCTGAAACATCTAAAAAACAAAGCAACAGAGCCTAGGGCACTTCCACTTATGGTCCTATAGCTTAGGGAAATTAAAATCAAAAAGACACAGCCACCCCAAAGTTTGGGACGGCTCTGTTTACAAGAACCTCGTTTACGGTACAAGTTCAATATCACAGAAAGCGAAAAATGGATAAAGAAGTTGTGGTACTTACGTACAATGCAATATCACTCAGCAATGAAATCTATGTCATCAGGCCCGTAGCAGCATAATGAGTGGATTCAGGTACGATGATTCTAAGTGAAATAAGTCACACAGAAAAAGAAACACCATAAGATATCACTACTACACGGAAGGTAAACTTGGCTACACAAGAACTGATTTACAAAACAGAACAGGGTCTCAAATGTAGAAAACCAACTTATGCTTGCTTGAGGGGAAAGGTGAGTTGGGGTGCTGCATGAAACCAGAGATTGAAATTAGCACAGATACCGTTCCATAAGCCAAATATGTAATAGACAAGAGCTACTCCTTGCTCAACGAAGTGGACCCAACACCCCATATTAAACACCTAAGAATATACCTGGCTAGTAAGAATCTTAAAACCTATGGATTTATATGTCTCCGAAAGAGAATCAAGCGTGTGTACGGCGGCATAAACGCAGCAGTGATAGGATTGGTGAAGTTCGGTGAGCAAATGCAGACCCTTTGAAGTCATATTGCATGGTACCCATTCCATGGGTCTCAACTCTCCAGGTTTAAGGGATTCTTCCTTCAGCTAAAACATGCATGTGGAACCCAGAGTATGATCCACCGTGTGATCGGGAAACGTGTTCAAATGTGTCTCAGTTTTCGTCCCGTGGAACTCGGGTGCAACATTCCAGATGCTTTACTAACACTCTCCACACTTGGAGAGTCAGTGCCTTATCCTCCTGTTTGGCCCAGTTTGCAATTTCTGTGGAAAATGAACAGGAATACGGAGAACCAAAGAGAGACTAGCTGGAGGTGTCTGGACGGGCAAATTTAACTCTCATTTCCCACCAGGAAGAGGAATTAACCAAAGGCTCAGCGTGCCGTGCCAGAACCACACTAGGGCCTGAAGCAATCCTGCGGTGTTGCGGCCAGCTCACCAGAAAGCGAGTTGAAGAAAGGAGATCAGGGGCACTGTAATTCACAAACCTGCAGAGTTATAAATGACAGCTATCGTCCAAAAATATATTGAAGTAAGGCTGCCAAGAGGACTTGAATGCGGGGCAGAATTGCAGGAAACCGATTTCAGGAGGTAGACGGGAATTGCATGTAAAGCATAGGAAAAGAGGCAGAACGTCCACAATGATGCACTTGGCCAAAAAGGGCGTATGCGTTTTTTCCTGAATATATTCAGGAAAAAACGCATACGCCCTTTTTGGCAAACCAAGCAAGCTTTCAAAGGAAATCTGCACTACAATGAAGTCTCACTGCCCCCCGGTCAAAAGGGCCATCTGAAAAAAGTGTAAAATCCAGAAAGGCAGGACAGGCCATGGAGAACTGGGAGCCTTGTTGTGCTGATGGGCGGGATGTAAATTGCCAGCAGCCACTCTGGAGAAGTGTATGGTGTTTCCTGAAACATCCAAAAAACAAAGCAACAGAGCCTAGGGCACTTCCACTTATGGTCCTATAGCTTAGGGAAATTAAAATCAAAAAGACACAGCCACCCCAAAGTTTGGGACGGCTCTGTTTACAAGAACCTCGTTTACGGTACAAGTTCAATATCACAGAAAGCGAAAAATGGATAAAGAAGTTGTGGTACTTACGTACAATGCAATATCACTCAGCAATGAAATCTATGTCATCAGGCCCGTAGCAGCATAATGAGTGGATTCAGGTACGATGATTCTAAGTGAAATAAGTCACACAGAAAAAGAAACATCATAAGATATCACTAATACATGGAATGTAAACTTGGCTACACAAGAACTGAATTACAAAACAGAACAGGGTGTCAAATGTAGAAAACCAACTTATGCTTGCTTAAGGGGAAAGGTGAGTTGGGGTGCTGCATAAAACCAGAGATTGAAATTAGCACAGATACCATTCCATAAGCCAAATATGTAATAGACAAGAGCTACTCCTTGCTCAACGAAGTGGACTCAACACCCCACATTAAACGCCTAAAAATATACCTGACTAGTAAGAATCTTAAAACCTAAGGATTTATATGTCTCCGAAAGAGAATCAAGCGTGTGTACAGCGGCATAAACGCAGCAGTGATAGGATTGGTGAGGTTCGGTGAGCAAATGCAGACCCTTTGAAGTCATATTGCATGGTACCCATTCCATGGGTCTCAACTCTCCATGTTTAAGGGATTCTTCCTTCAGATAAAACATGCATGTGGAACCCAGAGTATGATCCACTGTGTAATCGGGAAACGTGTTCAAATGTCTCTCAGTTTTCGTCCCCTGATAATCGGGTGCAACATTCCAGACGCTTTACTAACACTCTCCCCACTTGGAGAGTCAGTGCCTTTAACCTCCTGTTTGGCCCAGTTTGCAATTTCTGTGGAAAATGAACAGGAATTGGGAGAACAAAAGAGAGACTAGCTTGAGGCGTCTGGACGGGCAAATTTAACTCTCATTTCCCACCAGGAAGAGGAATTAACCAAAGGCTCAGCGTGCCATGCCGGAACCACACTAGGGCCAGAAGCAATCCTGCGGTGTTGCGGCCAGCTCACAAGAAAGCGAGTTGAAGAAAGGAGCGCAGGGGCACTGTAATTCACAAACCTGCAGTTATAAATGACAGCTATCGTCCAAAAATATATTGAAGGAAGGCTGCCAAGAGGACTTGAAAGCGGGGCAGAATTGCAGGAAACCGATTTCAGGAGGTACACTGGAATTGCATGTAAAGCATAGGAAAAGAGGCACAACGTCCACAATGATGCACTTGGCCAAAAAGGGCGTATGCGTTTTTTCCTGAATATATACAGGAAAAAAAGCATACGCCCTTTTAGGCCAAACAAGCAAGCTTGCAAAGGAAATCTGCACTACAATGAAGTCTCACTGCCCCCCGGTCAAAAGGGCTATCTGAAAAAAGTGTAAAATCCAGAAAGGCAGGACAGGCCATGGAGAAATGGGAGCCTTGTTATGCTGATGGGTGGGATGTAAATTGCCAGCAGCCACTCTGGAGAAGTGTATGGTGTTTCCTGAAACATCCAAAAAACAAAGCAACAGAGCCTAGGGCACTTCCACTTATGGTCCTATAGCTTAGGGAAATTAAAATCAAAAAGACACAGCCACCCCAAAGTTTGGGCCGGCTCTGTTTACAAGAACCTCGTTTACGGTACAAGTTCAATATCACAGAAAGCGAAAAATGGATAAAGAAGTTGTGGTACTTACGTACAATGCAATATCACTCAGCAATGAAATCTATGTCATCAGGCCCGTAGCAGCATAATGAGTGGATTCAGGTACGATGATTCTAAGTGAAATAAGTCACACAGAAACAGAAACACCATAAGATATCACTACTACACGGAAGGTAAACTTGGCTACACAAGAACTGAATTACAAAACAGAACAGGGTCTCAAATGTAGAAAACCAACTTATGCTTGCTTGAGGGGAAAGGTGAGTTGGGGTGCTGCATGAAACCAGAGATTGAAATTAGCACAGATACCGTTCCATAAGCCAAATATGTAATAGACAAGAGCTACTCCTTGCTCAACGAAGTGGACCCAACACCCCATATTAAACACCTAAGAATATACCTGGCTAGTAAGAATCTTAAAACCTATGGATTTATATGTCTCCGAAAGAGAATCAAGCGTGTGTACGGCGGCATAAACGCAGCAGTGATAGGATTGGTGAAGTTCGGTGAGCAAATGCAGACCCTTTGAAGTCATATTGCATGGTACCCATTCCATGGGTCTCAACTCTCCAGGTTTAAGGGATTCTTCCTTCAGCTAAAACATGCATGTGGAACCCAGAGTATGATCCACCGTGTGATCGGGAAACGTGTTCAAATGTGTCTCAGTTTTCGTCCCGTGGAACTCGGGTGCAACATTCCAGATGCTTTACTAACACTCTCCACACTTGGAGAGTCAGTGCCTTATCCTCCTGTTTGGCCCAGTTTGCAATTTCTGTGGAAAATGAACAGGAATACGGAGAACCAAAGAGAGACTAGCTGGAGGTGTCTGGACGGGCAAATTTAACTCTCATTTCCCACCAGGAAGAGGAATTAACCAAAGGCTCAGCGTGCCGTGCCAGAACCACACTAGGGCCTGAAGCAATCCTGCGGTGTTGCGGCCAGCTCACCAGAAAGCGAGTTGAAGAAAGGAGATCAGGGGCACTGTAATTCACAAACCTGCAGAGTTATAAATGACAGCTATCGTCCAAAAATATATTGAAGTAAGGCTGCCAAGAGGACTTGAATGCGGGGCAGAATTGCAGGAAACCGATTTCAGGAGGTAGACGGGAATTGCATGTAAAGCATAGGAAAAGAGGCAGAACGTCCACAATGATGCAGTTGGCCAAAAAGGGCGTATGCGTTTTTTCCTGAATATATTCAGGAAAAAACGCATACGCCCTTTTTGGCAAACCAAGCAAGCTTTCAAAGGAAATCTGCACTACAATGAAGTCTCACTGCCCCCCGGTCAAAAGGGCCATCTGAAAAAAGTGTAAAATCCAGAAAGGCAGGACAGGCCATGGAGAACTGGGAGCCTTGTTGTGCTGATGGGCGGGATGTAAATTGCCAGCAGCCACTCTGGAGAAGTGTATGGTGTTTCCTGAAACATCCAAAAAACAAAGCAACAGAGCCTAGGGCACTTCCACTTATGGTCCTATAGCTTAGGGAAATTAAAATCAAAAAGACACAGCCACCCCAAAGTTTGGGACGGCTCTGTTTACAAGAACCTCGTTTACGGTACAAGTTCAATATCACAGAAAGCGAAAAATGGATAAAGAAGTTGTGGTACTTACGTACAATGCAATATCACTCAGCAATGAAATCTATGTCATCAGGCCCGTAGCAGCATAATGAGTGGATTCAGGTACGATGATTCTAAGTGAAATAAGTCACACAGAAAAAGAAACATCATAAGATATCACTAATACATGGAATGTAAACTTGGCTACACAAGAACTGAATTACAAAACAGAACAGGGTGTCAAATGTAGAAAACCAACTTATGCTTGCTTAAGGGGAAAGGTGAGTTGGGGTGCTGCATAAAACCAGAGATTGAAATTAGCACAGATACCATTCCATAAGCCAAATATGTAATAGACAAGAGCTACTCCTTGCTCAACGAAGTGGACTCAACACCCCACATTAAACGCCTAAAAATATACCTGACTAGTAAGAATCTTAAAACCTAAGGATTTATATGTCTCCGAAAGAGAATCAAGCGTGTGTACAGCGGCATAAACGCAGCAGTGATAGGATTGGTGAGGTTCGGTGAGCAAATGCAGACCCTTTGAAGTCATATTGCATGGTACCCATTCCATGGGTCTCAACTCTCCATGTTTAAGGGATTCTTCCTTCAGATAAAACATGCATGTGGAACCCAGAGTATGATCCACTGTGTAATCGGGAAACGTGTTCAAATGTCTCTCAGTTTTCGTCCCCTGATAATCGGGTGCAACATTCCAGACGCTTTACTAACACTCTCCCCACTTGGAGAGTCAGTGCCTTTAACCTCCTGTTTGGCCCAGTTTGCAATTTCTGTGGAAAATGAACAGGAATTGGGAGAACAAAAGAGAGACTAGCTTGAGGCGTCTGGACGGGCAAATTTAACTCTCATTTCCCACCAGGAAGAGGAATTAACCAAAGGCTCAGCGTGCCATGCCGGAACCACACTAGGGCCAGAAGCAATCCTGCGGTGTTGCGGCCAGCTCACAAGAAAGCGAGTTGAAGAAAGGAGCGCAGGGGCACTGTAATTCACAAACCTGCAGTTATAAATGACAGCTATCGTCCAAAAATATATTGAAGGAAGGCTGCCAAGAGGACTTGAAAGCGGGGCAGAATTGCAGGAAACCGATTTCAGGAGGTACACTGGAATTGCATGTAAAGCATAGGAAAAGAGGCACAACGTCCACAATGATGCACTTGGCCAAAAAGGGCGTATGCGTTTTTTCCTGAATATATACAGGAAAAAAAGCATACGCCCTTTTAGGCCAAACAAGCAAGCTTGCAAAGGAAATCTGCACTACAATGAAGTCTCACTGCCCCCCGGTCAAAAGGGCTATCTGAAAAAAGTGTAAAATCCAGAAAGGCAGGACAGGCCATGGAGAAATGGGAGCCTTGTTATGCTGATGGGTGGGATGTAAATTGCCAGCAGCCACTCTGGAGAAGTGTATGGTGTTTCCTGAAACATCCAAAAAACAAAGCAACAGAGCCTAGGGCACTTCCACTTATGGTCCTATAGCTTAGGGAAATTAAAATCAAAAAGACACAGCCACCCCAAAGTTTGGGCCGGCTCTGTTTACAAGAACCTCGTTTACGGTACAAGTTCAATATCACAGAAAGCGAAAAATGGATAAAGAAGTTGTGGTACTTACGTACAATGCAATATCACTCAGCAATGAAATCTATGTCATCAGGCCCGTAGAAGCATAATGAGTGGATTCAGGTACGATGATTCTAAGTGAAATAAGTCACACAGAAAAAGAAACATCATAAGATATCACTACTACACGGAATGTAAACTTGTCTACACAGGAACTGAATTACAAAACAGAACAGCGTGTCAAATGTAGAAAACCAACTTATGCTTGCTTAAGGGGAAAGGTGAGTTGGGGTGCTGCATACAACCAGAGACTGAAATTAGCACAGATACCATTCCATAAGCCAAATATGTAATAGACAAGAGCTACTCTTTGCTCAACGAAGTGGACTCAACACACCATATTAAACGCTTAACAATATACCTGACTAGTAAGAATCTTAAAACCTAAGGATTTATATGTCTCCGAAAGAGAATCTAGCGTGTGTACAGCGGCATAAATGCAGCAGTGATAGGATTGGTGAGGTTCGGTGAGCAAATGCAGACCCTTTGAAGTCATATTGCATGGTACCCATTCCATGGGTCTCAACTCTCCAGGTTTAAGGGATTCTTCCTTCAGCTAAAACATGCATGTGGACCCCAGAGTATGATCAACCGTGTGATCGGGAAACGTGTTCAAATGTGTCTCAGTTTTCGTCCCCTGGTACTCGGGTGCAACATTCCAGACGCTTTACTAACACTCTCCCCACTTGGAGAGTCAGTGGCTTTAACCTCCTGTTTGGCCCAGTTTGCAATTTCTGTGGAAAATGAACAGGAATAGGGAGAACCAATGAGAGACTAGGTGGAGGTGTCCGGACGCGCAAATTTAACTCTCATTTCCCATCAGGAAGAGGAATTAACCAAAGGCTCAGCGTGCCATGCCGGAACCAAACTAGGGCCTGAAGCAATCCTGCGGTGTTGCGGCCAGCTCACAAGAAAGCGAGTTGAAGAAAGGAGCTCAGGGGCACTGTAATTCACAAACCTGCAGAGTTATAAATGACAGCTATCGTCCAAAAATATATTGAAGTAAGGCTGCCAAGAGGACTTGAATGCGGGGCAGAATTGCAGGAAACCGATTTCAGGAGGTAGACAGGAATTGCATGTAACGCATAGGAAAAGAGGCAGAATGTCCACAATGATGCTCTTGGCCAAAAAGGGCGTATGCGTTTTTTCCTGAATATATTCAGGAAAAAACGCATACGCCCTTTTTGGCCAAACAAGCAAGCTTGCAAAGGAAATCTGCACTACAATGAAGTCTCACTGCCTCCCGGTCAAAAGGGCCATCTGAAAAAAGTGTAAAATCCAGAAAGGCAGGACAGGCCATGGAGAACTGGGAGCCTTGTTATGCTGATGATCGGGATGTGAATTGCCAGCAGCCACTCTGGAGAAGTGTATGGTGTTTCCTGAAACATCCAAAAAACAAAGAAACAGAGCCTAGGGCACTTCCACTTATGGTCCTATAGCTTAGGGAAATTAAAATCAAAAGACACAGCCACCCCAAAGTTTGGGACGGCTCTGTTTACAAGAACCTCGTTTACGGTACAAGTTCAATATCACAGAAAGCGAAAAATGGATAAAGAAGTTGTGGTACTTACGTACAATGCAATATCACTCAGCAATGAAATCTATGTCATCAGGCCCGTAGCAGCATAATGAGTGGATTCAGGTACGAGTATTCTAAGTGAAATAAGTCACACAGAAAAAGGAACATCATAAGATATCCCTAATACACGGAATGTAAACTTGGCTACACAGGAACTGAATTACAAAACAGAACAGGGTCTCAAATGTAGAAAACCAACTTATGCTTGCTTAAGGGGAAAGGTGAGTTGGGGTGCTGCATGAAAGCAGAGATTGAAATTAGCACACATACCTTTCCATAAGCCAAATATGTAATAGACAAGAGCTACTCCTTGCTCAACGAAGTGGACCCAACACCCCATATTAAACGCCTAAGAATATACCTGACTAGTAAGAATCTTAAAACCTTTGGATTTATATGTCTCCGAAAGAGAATCAAGCGTCTGTACAGCAGCATAAACGCAGCAGTGATAGGATTGGTGAGGTTCGGTGAGCAAATGCAGACCCTTTGAAGTCATATTGCATGGTACCCATTCCATGGGTCTCAACTCTCCAGGTTTAAGGGATTCTTCCTTCAGCTAAAACATGCATGTGGAACGGAGTGTATGATCCACCGTGTGATCGGGAAACGTGTTCAAATGTGTCTCAGTTTTCGTCCCCTGGTACTCGGGTGCAACATTCCAGACGCTTTACTAACACTCTCCCCACTTGGAGAGTCAGTGCCTTTAACCTCCTGTTTGGCCCAGTTTGCAATTTCTTCGGAAGATGAACAGGAATAAGGAGAAGCAATGGGAGACTATCTGTAGGTGTCTGGACGGGCAAATTTAACTCTCATTTCCCACCAGGAAGATAAATGAACCAAAGGCTCCGCGTGCCATGCTGGAACTAGATTAGGGCCTGAGGAGATCCTGCGGTGTTGCGGCCAGCTCACAAGAAAGCGAGTTGAAGAAAGGAGTTCAGGGGCACTGTAATTCAGAAACCTGCGGAGTTATAAATGACAGCTATCATCCAAAATTATACTGAAGTAAGGCTGCGAAGAGGACTTGAATGCGGGGCAGAATTGCTGGAAACTGATTTCAGAACGTACACGGGAGTAGCTCTTAAAGCATAGGAAAAGAGACAGAACTTGGAAAATAATGCACTTGGCAAAAAAGGGCATATGTGTTTTATCCAGAGCTCTCATACCTGAGGGGAGGAGATTCCCAGCAGGCTCCAACTGCCACCTGAGGGCTCACATTGCCAAGGCAACGTGAGCATGCCAGGCAGGAGTTACCTCACAGCAGAGGTCCCACCTCACAGAAGGGTGAGAAACCCAGCCAACATCAGACTCTCACCAGAGGGCCCACATCACCAAGGGGATGGGAACCAGGCAGGAGTGTCTTCACATCAGTGGGGCCACATCATCAAAAGCTGAGGTACTCAGCACATGTGTCCTCAAACCAGAGGACCCACATCACCAAGGACCTCGGAGTGAGGCAGGCAGGAGTAGCCTCACAACACTGGGCCCATAGAATAAAAAAGTGAGGAATCCAGCAGTTGGAACCTCCCAGCAGGCGGCCCAGAGCACCGAGGCCATGGGATCCAGGCCACAGTGAACTCACAGAAGAGGGCCCATGTCATGAAACTGAGCAACCCAGCCATTGGGACCTCAGAGCAGGAGGCCCACATCCCCATGGGGATGGAATTCTGGTAGGAGTGTCCTCGCACCACTGAGAACGTATCAGAAAATTTTGGGCGACCAGCAGTTAGGGCCTGATGCCAGAGGACCCTCATCACCAAGGGAAGGAGGCTCCCAGCAGGCTCCAACTGCCACCAGAGGGCTGACGTCGCCAAGGCGATGTGTGCCAACCAGGCACGAATGACCTCACAGCAGAGGGCCCACCTCAGAGAAGTGTGACGAACCCAGTCAGGATCAGACTCGCACCAGAGGGCCCACATCACCAAATGGATTGGAACCAGGCAGGAGTGTCCTCACATGAGTAGGGCCACATCATCTAAAGGTGAGGAACCCAGAACATGTGGCTTCAAACCATAGGACACCCATCACCAAGGGGCTGGGAGTGAGGCAGGCAGGAGGAGCCTCATAACAGAGGGCCTAAAAATAAGAAAGGTGAGGAATCCAGCAGTTGGAACCTCCCAGCAGGCGGCCCAGAGCACAGAGGCTAGAGGATCCAGGCCAGAGTGAACTAACACCAGACAGCCCACATCATGAAACTGTGAGCAACCCAGACATTGGGACCTCAGAGCAGAAGGCCCACATCCCCATGGTGATGGGAACATGACAGGAGTGTCCTGGCATCACTGGGCTCACATCAGAAAACGTGGGGTGCTCAGAAGTTAGGGCCTGACGCTAGAGGGCACTCATCACCGAGAGGAGGAGGCTCCCAGCAGGCTCCAGCTGCCACCAGAGGGCCAACGTCGCCAAGGTGATGTGTGCCAGCCTGGCAGGAGTGACCTCACAGCAGAGGGCCCACCTCACAGAAGGGTGAGGAACACAGCCAGGATCAGACTCTCACCAGAGGGCCCACATCACCAAGGGGATGGGAACCAGGCAGGAGTGTCCCCACACCAGTGGGACAACATCATCGAAAGGTGAGGATCCCAGCACATGTGTCCTCAAACCAGAGGAACCACATCACCAAGGGGTTCGGAATGAGGCTGGCAGGACTGGCCTCACAACACAGGGTCCATAGAATATAAAAGTTGAGGAATCCAGCAGTTGGAACCTCCCAGCAAGTGGCCCAGAGCACCGAGGCTATGGGATCCAGGCCGCAGTGAACTCACAGCAGAGGGCCCACATCATGAACCTGTGAGCAGCCCAGCTGTTGGGACCTCAGAACAGAAGGCCCACATACCTATTGGGATGGGAACCTGGCAGGAGTGGCTTTGCACCACTTAGCACATATCAGAAAATGTTAGGAGCCCAGCAGTTAGGGCCTGTTGCCAGGGGGCCCTCATAACTGAGGGGAGGAGACTCCCAGCAGGTTCCAACTGCCAACAGAGGGCCCACGTCTACAAGGTGGCATGCGCCAGCCAGGCAGTAGTGACCTCACAGCAGAGGGCCTATCTCACAGAAGGGTGAGGAACCGAGGCAGGATGAGACTCTCACCAGAGGGCCCACAACACCAAGGGGATGGGAACCAGTCAGGACTGTCCTCCCACCAGTGGGGCCACATCATCGAAAGGTGAGGAACCCAGCACATGTGGCCTCATATCAGAGGACATACATCACAAAGGGGATGGGAGTGAGGCAGGTAGGAGTAGCCTAAAAACAGAGGGCCCAAAGAATAAAAAAAGTGAGGAATCCAGCATTTGGAACCTCCCAGCAGGCGGCCGAGAGCACAGAAGCTATGGGATGCAGGCAGGAGTGAACTAACAGCAGAGAGCCCACATCATGAAACTGTGAGCAACCCAGGCATTGGGACCTCAGAGCAGAAAGCCCACATCCCCATGGGGATGGGAACCTGACAGGAGTGTCCTGGCATCACTGGGCTCACATCAGAAAACGTGGGGAGCCCAGCAGTTAGAGCCTGATGCTAGAGGGCCGTCATCACCGAGGGCAGGAGGCTCCCAGCAGGTTCCATGTGCCAACAGAGGGCCCACGTCGCCAAGGTGATGTGTGCAAGTCAGGCAGGATTGACCTCACAGCAGAGGGCCTACCTCACAGAAGAGTGAGGAACCCAGCCAGGATAAGACTGTCACCAGAAGGCCCACATCACCAAGGGGATGGGAACCAGGCAGGAGTGTCCTCACACCAGTGGGGCCACATCATTGAAAGTTGCCTAACCCAGCACATGTGGCCTCAAACCAGAAGACCCACATCACGAAGGGGTTGCGAGTGAGGCAGGCAGGAGGAGCATCACAACACAGGACCCATAGAATACAAAAGTTGAGGAATCGAGCAGTTGGAACCTCCCAGCAGGCAGCCAAGACCACAGAGGCTATGGGATCCAGGCCACAGTGAACTAACACCAGAGAGCCCACATCATGAAATTGTGATCAACCCAGCCGTTGGAACCTCAGAGCAGAAGGCCCACATCCCCATGGGGATGGGAACCTAAGAGGAGTGCTTGAGCAACACTGGGCTCACTAAGAAAAGTTGGGGAGCCCAGCAGTTAGGGCCTGACGTCAGAGGGCCCTCATCACAGAGCTGAGGAGGCTCCCAGCAGGGTCCAATTGCCACCAGAGGGCTCATGTCAACAAGGCGAGGTGAGCAACCCAGGCAAGAGTTACCTGATAGTAGAGGGCCCACCTCACAGATGGGTGAGGAACCCAGCCAGGATCAGACTCTCACCAGAGGGCCCACATCACAAAGGGGATGGGACCCAGTCAGGATTATCCTCACACCAGTGGGGCCTCATCATCTTAAGGTGAGGAACCCAGCACATGTGTCCTCAAACCAGAGGACCCACATCACCAAGGGCCTTGGAGTGAGGCAGGCAGGAGTAGCCTCACAACACAGGGCACATAATATAAAAAACGTGAGGATTCCAGCATTTAGACCTTCCAGCAGGCGGCCCAGAACACCGAGGCTATGGGATCCAGGCCACAGTGAACTCACAGCAGAGGGCCCACATCACAAAACTGTGAGCAACCCAGGAGTTGAGACCTCAGCGCAGAAGGACCACATCCCCATGGGAATGGGAACCTGGCTGGAGTGTCCTCGCACCACTGGGCGCACATCAGAAAATGTGGGGAGCCCACCATTTAGGGCCTGACGCCAGAGGGCCGTCATCACCGAGAGGAGGAGGCGCCCTGCACGCTCCAACTGCCACCAGAGGGCTCACGTCTCCAAGGTGACGTGTGCCAGCCAGGCAGGAGTGACCTCACAGCAGAGGGCCTACCTCACAGAACGTTGAGGAACCCAGCCAGGATTAGACTCTCGCCAGAGGGCCCACCTCACCAAGGGGATGGGAACCAGGCAGGAGTGTCCTCACACGAGTGGGGTCACATCATCGAAAGGTGAGGAACGCAGCACATGTGGCCTCAAGCCATAGGACAGTCATCACCAAGGGGCTGGCAGTGAGGCAGGCAGGAGGAGCCTCACAACAGAGGGCACATAGAATAAAAAAGTTGAGGAATCCAGCAGTTGGAACCTCCCAGCAGGCGGCTCAGAGCACCGATGATAAGGGATCCTTGCCGGAGTGAACTCACAGCAGAGGGCCCACATCATGGTACTGTGAGCAAGCCAGCCGTTTTGACCTCAGAGCAGAAGGCCCATATCGCCATGGGGATGGGAACCTGGCAAGAGTCTCCTCACTCACTTGGCGCACATCAGAAAATGTGGGGAGCCCAGCAGTTATGGCCTAAGGCAAGAGGGCCCTCATCACCGAGGGGAGGAGGATCCCAGCACACTCCAACTGCCACCAGAGGGCCCACGTCGCCAAGGTGACGTGTGCCAGACAGGCATGATTGACCTCACAGCAGAGGGCCCACCTCACAGAAGGGTGAGGAACCCAGCCAGGATCAGACTCTCACCTGAGGGCCCACATCAGCAAGGGGATGGGAACCAGTCAGGACTGTCTTCCCTCCAGTGGGGTCACATCATCGAAAGGTGCGGAACCCAGCACATGTGGCCTCAAATCAGAGGACACATATCACAAAGGGAACGGGAGTGAGGCAGGCAGGAGTAGCCTAAAAACAGAGGGCCCAAAGAATAAGAAAGGTGAGGAATCCAGCAGTTGGAACCTCCCAGCAGGCGGTCCAGAGCACAGAAGCTATGGGATGCAGGCAGGAGTGAACTAACAGCAGAGAGCCCACATCATGAAACTGTGAGCAACCCAGGCTTTGGGACCTCAGAGCAGAAGGCCCACACCCCAATGGGGATGTGAACCTGGCTGGAGTGTCCTCGCACCACTGGGCACACATCACAAAATGTGGGGAGCCCAGCAGTTAGGGCCTGATGCCAGAGGGCCCTCATCACCGAGGAGAGGAGGCTCCCAGCAGGCTCCAAGTGCCACCAGAGGGCTCATGTCCACAAGGCGAGGTGAGCAAGCCAGGCAAGAGTGACCTCACATCAGACGGCCTACCTCACAGATGGGTGAGGAACCCAGCCAGGATCAGACTCTCAACAGAGGGCCCACATCACCAAGGGGATGTGAACCAGGCAGGAGTCTCCTAAGACCATTGGTCCCACATCATCGAAAGGTGAGGAACCCAGCACATGTGGCCTCAAACCAGACGACACACATCACGAAGGGGCTGGGAGTGAGGCAGGCAGGAGGATCCTCACAACAGAGGGCCCAAAAATTTAAAAAAGTGAGGAATCCAGCAGTTGGAACCTCCCAGCAGGAGGCCAAGAGCACAGAGGCTATGGGATCCAGGCTTCTGTGAACTAACACCAGAGAGCCCACATCATGAAAATGTGAACAACCCAGCCGTTGGGACCTCAGAGCAGAAGGCCCACATCCCCATGGAGATGGGATCCTAAGAGGAGTGCCAAAGCATCACTGGGCTCACTAAGAAAAGTTGGTGAGCCCAGCAGTCAGGGCCTGATGCAAGAGGGCCCTCATCACCGGGGGGAAGAGATTCCCAGCACGCTCCAACTGCCACCACACGGCTGACTTCACCAAGGCAATGTGTGCCAGCCATGCAGGAGTGACCTATCAGCAGAGGGTCTCCCTCACAGGTGGGTGAGGAACAAAGCCAGGAACAGACTCTCACCAGGGGGTCCACATAACCACGTGGATGAGAACCAAGCAGGAGTGTCCTCACACTAGTGGGGCCACATCATCGAAAGGTGAGGAACCCAGCAAAAGTGGCCACAAACCAGAGGACCCACATCACCAAGGGGTTGAGAGTGAGGTAGGTGTCTGGACGGGCATATTTAACACTCATTTCCCACCAGGAAGAGGAATTAACCAAAGGCTCAGCGTGCCCTGCCAGAAGCAGATTAGGGCCTGAAGCAGTCTTGCGGGTCTGCGTTCAGCTCACAAGAAAGCGAGTTGAAGAAAGGAGCTCAGGGGCCCTGTAATTCACAAACCTGCAGAGTTATAAATGACAGCTATCGTCCAAAAATATATTGAAGTAAGGCTGCCAAAAGGACTTGAAAGCGGGGCAGAATTGCAGGAAACCGATTTCAGGAGGTAGACTGGAATTGCATGTAAAGCATAGGAAAAGAGGCAGAACGTCCACAATGATGCACTTGGCCAAAAAGGGCGTATGCGTTTTTTCCTGAATATATTCAGGAAAAAACGCATACGCCCTTTTTGGCCAACCAAGCAAGCTTGCAAAGGAAATCTGCACTCCAATGAAGTCTCACTGCCCCCCGGTCAAAAGGGCCATCTGAAAAAAGTGTAAAATCCAGAAAGGCAGGACAGGCCATGGAGAACTGGGAGCCTTGTTATGCTGATGGGCGGGATGTAAATTACCAGCAGCCACTCTGGAGAAGTGTATGGTGTTTCCTGAAACATCCAAAAAACAAAGCAACAGAGCCTAGGGCACTTCCACTTATGGTCCTATAGCTTAGGGAAATTAAAATCAAAAAGACACAGCCACCCCAAAGTTTGGGACGGCTCTGTTTACAAGAACCTTGTTCACCGTACAAGTTCTTTATCACAGAAAGCGAAAAATGGATAAAGAAGTTGTGGTACTTACGTACAATGCAATATCACTCAGCAATGAAATCTATGTCATCAGGCACATAGCAGCATAATGAGTGGATTCAGGTACGATGATTCTAAGTGAAATAAGTCACACAGAAAAAGAAACATCATAAGATATCACTACTACACGGAATGTAAACTTGGCTACACAGGAACTAAATTACTAAACAGAACAGAGTGTCAAATGTAGAAAACCAATTTATGCTTGCTTAAGGGGAAAGGTGAGTTGGGGTGCTGCATACAACAAGAGATTGAAATTAGCACAGATACCGTTCCATAAGCCAAATATATAATAGACAAGTGCTACTCCTTGCTCAACGAAGTGGACTCAACACCCCATATTAAACGCCTAACAATATACCTGACTAGTAAGAATCTTAAAACCTATAGATTTATATGTCTCCGAAAGAGAATCAAGCGTGTGTACAGCGGCATAAACGCAGCAGCGATAGGATTGGTGAGGTTCGGTGAGCAAATGCAGACACTTTGAAGTCATATTGCATGGTATCCATTCCATGGGTCTCAACTCTCCAGGTTTAAGGGATTCTTCCTTCAGCTAAAACATGCATGTGGAACCCAGAGTATGATCCACCGTGTGATCGGGAAACGTGTTCAAATGTGTCTCAGTTTTCGTCCCCTGGTACTCGGGTGCAACATTCCAGACGCTTTACTAACACTCTCCCCACTTGGAGAGTCAGTGCCTTTAACCTCCTGTTTGGCCCAGTTTGCAATTTCTGTTGAAAATGAACAGGAATAGGGAGAATCAATGAGAGCCTAGGTGGAGGTGTCTGAACGGGAAAATTAAACTCTCATTTCCCACCAGGAAGAGGAATTAACCAAAGGCTCAACATGCCATGCCGGAACCAAACTAGGGCCTGAAGCAATCCTGCGGTGTTGCGGCCAGCTCACAAGAAAGCGAGTTGAAGAAAGGAGCTCAGGGGCACTGTAATTCACAAACCTGCAGAGTTATAAATGACAGTTATCTTCCAAAAATATATTGAAGTAAGGCAGACAAGAGGAGTTGAAAGCGGGGCAGAATTGCAGGAAACCGATTTCAGGAGGTAGACGGGAATTGCATGTAAAGCATAGGAAAAGAGGCAGAACGTCCACAATGATGCACTTGGCCAAAAAGTGCGTATGCGTTTTTTCCTGAATATATTCAGGAAGAAACGCATACGCACTTTTTGGCCAACCAAGCAAGCTTGCAAAGGAAATCTGCACTACAATGAAGTCTCACTGCCCTCCGGTCAAAAGGGCTATCTGAAAAAAGTGTAAAATCCAGAAAGGCAGGACAGGCCATGGAGAACTGGGAGCCTTGTTATGCTGGTGGGCGGGATGTAAATTTCCAACAGCCACTCTGGAGAAGTGTATCGTGTTTCCTGAAACATCTAAAAAACAAAGCAACAGAGGCTAGGGCACTTCCACTTATGGTCCTATAGCTTAGGGAAATTAAAATCAAAAAGACACAGCCACCCCAAAGTTTGGGCCGGCTCTGTTTACAAGAACCTCGTTTACGGTACAAGTTCAATATCACAGAAAGCGAAAAATGGATAAAGAAGTTGTGGTACTTACGTACAATGCAATATCACTCAGCAATGAAATCTATGTCATCAGGCCCGTAGCAGCATAATGAGTGGATGCAGGTACGATGATTCTAAGTGAAATAAGTCACACAGAAAAAGAAACATCATAAGGTATCACTACTACACGGAATGTAAACTTGGCTACACAGGAACTGAATTACAAAACAGAACAGGGTCTCAAATGTAGAAAACCAACTTATGCTTGCTTAAGGGGAAAGGTGAGTTGGGGTGCCGCATAAAACCAGAGATTGAAATTAGCACAGATACCGTTCCATAAGCCAAATATGTAATAGACAAGAGCTACTCCTTGCTCAACGCAGTGGACTCAACACCCCATATTAAACGCCTAAGAATATACCTGACTAGAAATAATCTTAAAACCTATGGATTTATATGTCTCCGAAAGAGAATCAAGCGTGTGTACGGCGGCATAAACGCAGCAGTGATAGGATTGGTGAGGTTCGGTGAGCAAATGCAGACCCTTTGAAGTCATACTGCATGGTACCCATTCCATGGGTCTCAACTCTCCAGGTTTAAGGGATTCTTCCTTCAGCTGAAACATGCATGTGGAACACAGAGTATGATCCACCGTGTGATCAGGAAACGTGTTCAAATGTGTCTCAGTTTTCGTCCCCTGGTACTCGGGTGCAACATTCAAGACGCTTTACTAACACTCTCCCCACTTGGAGAGTCAGTGTCTTTAAACTCCTGTTTGGCCCAGTTTGCAATTTCTGCGAAAACTGTACAGGAATAGGGAGAACCAATGAGAGACTAGCTGGAGGTGTGTGGACGGGCAAATTTAACTCTCATTTCCCACCAGGAAGAGGAATTAACCAAAGGCTCAGCGTGCCGTGCCGGAACCACACTAGGGCCTGAAGCAATCCTGCGGTGTTGCGGCCAGCTCACAAGAAATCGAGTTGAAGAAAGGAGCTCAGGGGCACTGTAATTCACAAACCTGCAGAGTTATAAATGACAGCTATCGTCCAAAAATATATTGAAGTAAGGCTGCCAAGAGGACTTGAAAGCGGGGCAGAATTGCAGGAAACCGATTTCAGGAGGTAGACGGGAATTGCATGTAAAGTATAGGAAAAGAGGCAGAACGTCCACAATGATGCACTTGGCCAATAAGGGCGTATGCATTTTTTCCTGAATATATTCTGGAAAAAACGCATACGCCCTTTTTGGCCAACCAAGGAAGCTTTCAAAGGAAATCTGCACTACAATGAAGTCTCACTGCTCCCCGGTCAAAAGGGCCATCTGAAAAAAGTGTAAAATCCAGAAAGGCAGGACAGGCCATGGAGAACTGGGAGCCTTGTTATGCTGATGGGCGGGATGTAAATTGCCAACAGCCACTCTGGAGAAGTGTATGGTGTTTCCTGAAACATCTAAAAAACAAGCAACAGAGCCTAGGGCACTTCCACTTATGGTCCTATAGCTTAGGGAAATTAAAATCAAAAAGACACAGCCACCCCAAAGTTTGGGACGGCTCTGTTTACAAGAACCTCGTTTACGGTACAAGTTCAATATCACAGAAAGCGAAAAATGGATAAAGAAGTTGTGGTACTTACGTACAATGCAATATCACTCAGCAATGAAATCTATGTCATCAGGCCCATAGCAGCATAATGAGTGGATTCAGGTACGATGATTCTAAGTGAAATAAGTCACACAGAAAAAGAAACATCATAAGATATCACCAATACACGGAATGTAAACTTGGCTACACAGGAACTGAATTACAAAACAGAACAGGGTCTCAAATGTAGAAAACCAACTTATGCTTGCTTAAGGGGAAAGGTGAGTTGGGGTGCTGCATGAAACCAGAGATTGAAATTAGCACAGATACCGTTCCATAAGCCAAATATGCAATAGACAAGAGCTACTCCTTGCTGAACGAAGTGGACTCAACACCCCATATTAAACGCCTAAGAATATACCTGACTAGAAATAATCTTAAAACCTACGGATTTATATGTCTCCAAAAGAGAATCAAGCGTGTGTACAGCGGCATAAACGCAGCAGTGATAGGATTGGTGAGGTTCGGTGAGCAAATGCAGACCCTTTGAAGTCATATTGCATGGTACCCATTCCATGGGTCTCAACTCTCCAGGTTTAAGGGATTCTTCCTTCAGCTAAAACATGCATGTGGAACCCAGAGTATCATCCACCGTGTGATCGGGAAACGTGTTTAAATGTGTCTCGTTTTCGTCCCTCGTACTCGGGTGCAACATTCCAGATGCTTTACTAACACTCTCCCCACTTGGAGAGTCAGTGCCTTTAACCTCCTGTTTGGCCCAGTTTGTAATTTCTGTGGAAAATGAACAGGAATAGGGAGAACAAAAGAGAGAATAGCTGGAGGCGTCTGGACGGGCAAATTTAACTCTCATTTCCCACCAGGAAGAGGAATTAACCAAAGGCTCAGCGTGCCGTGCCGGAACTACACTAGGGCCTGAAGCAATACTGCGGTGTTGCGGCCAGCTCACAAGAAAAGGTGTTGAAGAAACGAGCTCAGGGGCACTGTAATTCACAAACCTGCAGAGTTATAAATGACAGCTATCGTTCAAAAACATATTGAAGTAAGGCTGCCAAGATGAGTTGAAAGCGGGGCAGAATTGCAGGAAATCGATTTCAGGAGGTACACTGGAATTGCATGTAAAGCATAGGAAAAGAGGCAGAACGTCCACAATGATGCACTTGGCCAAAAAGGGCGTATGCGTTTTTTCCTGAATATATTCAGGAATATATTCAGGAAAAAACGCATACGCCCTTTTTGGCCAACCAAGCAAGCTTGCAAAGGATATCTGCACTACAATGAAGTCTCACTGCCCCCCGGTCAAAAGGGCCATCTGAAAAAAGTGTAAAATCCAGAAAGGCAGGACAGGCCATGGAGAACTGGGAGCCTTGTTATGCTGATGGGCGGGATGTAAATTGCCAACAGCCACTCTGGAGAAGTGTATGGTGTTTCCTGAAACATCTAAAAAACAAAGCAACAGAGCCTAGGGCACTTCCACTTATGGTCCTATAGCTTAGGGAAATTAAAATCAAAAAGACACAGTCACCCCAAAGTTTGGGACGGCTCTGTTTACAAGAACCTCGTTTACGGTACAAGTTCAATATCACAGAAAGCAAAAAATGGATAAAGAAGTTGTGGTACTTACGTACAATGCAATATCACTCAGCAATGAAATCTATGTCATCAGGCCCATAGCAGCATAATGAGTGGATTCAGGTATGATGATTCTAAGTGAAATAAGTCACACAGAAAAAGAAACACCATAAGATATCACTACTACACGGAAGGTAAACTTGGCTACACAAGAACTGATTTACAAAACAGAACAGGGTCTCAAATGTAGAAAACCTACTTATGCTTGCTTGAGGGGAAAGGTGAGTTGGGGTGCTGCATGAAACCAGAGATTGAAATTAGCACAGATACCGTTCCATAAGCCAAATATGTAATAGACAAGAGCTACTACTTGCTCAACGAAGTGGACTCAACACCCCATATTAAACGCCTAAGAATATACCTGACTAGTAAGAATATTAAAACCTACCGATTTATATGTCTCCGAAAGAGAATCAAGCGTGTGTACGGCGGCATAAACGCAGCAGTGATAGGATTGGTGAGGTTCGGTGAGCAAATGCAGACCCTTTGAAGTCATATTGCATGGTACCCATTCCATGGGTCTCAACTCTCCATGTTTAAGGGATTCTTCCTTCAGCTAAAACATGCATGTGGAACCCAGAGTATGATCCACTGTGTGATCGGAAAACGTGTTCAAATGTGTATCAGTTTACGTCCCCTGGTACTCGGGTGCAACATTCCAGACGCTTTACTAACACTCTCCCCACTTGGAGAGTCAGTGCCTTTAACCTCCTGTTTGGCCCAGTTTGCAATTTCTGTGGAAAATGAACAGGAATAGGGAGAACCAATGAGAGACTAGCTGGAGGTGTGTGGACGGGCAAATTTAACTCTCATTTCCCACCACGAAGAGGAATTAACCAAAGGCTCAGCGTGCCGTGCCGGAACCACACTAGGGCCTGAAGCAATCCTGCGGTGTTGCGGCCAGCTCACAAGAAAGCGAGTTGAAGAAAGGAGCTCAGGGGCACTGTAATTCACAAACCTGCAGAGTTATAAATGACAGCTATCTTCCAAAAATATATTGAAGCAAGGCAGCCAAGAGGAGTTGAAAGCGGGGCAGAATTGCAGGAAACCGATTTCAGGAGGTAGACTGGAATTGCCTGTAAAGCATAGGAAAAGAGGCAGAACGTCCACAGTGATGCACTTGGCCAAAAAGGGCGTATGCGTTTTTTCCTGAATCAGGAAAAAACGCATACGCCCTTTTTGGCCAACCAAGCAAGCTTGCAAATGAAATCTGCACTACAATGAAGTCTCACTGCCCCCCGGTCAAAAGGGCCATCTGAAAAAAGTGTAAAATCCAGAAAGGCAGGACAGGCCATGGAGAACTGGGAGCCTTGTTATGCTGATGGGCGGCATGTAAATTGCCAGCAGCCACTCTGGAGAAGTGTATGGTGTTTCCTGAAACATCCAAAAAACAAAGCAACAGAGCCTAGGGCACTTCCACTTATGGTCCTATAGCTTAGGGAAATTAAAATCAAAAAGACACAGCCACCCCAAGTTTCGGACGGCTCTGTTTACAAGAACCTCGTTTACGGTACAAGTTCAATATCACAGAAAGCGAAAAATGGATAAAGAAGTTGTGGTACTTACGTACAATGCAATATCACTCAGCAATGAAATCTATGTCATCAGGCCTGTAGCAGCATAATGAGTGGATTCAGGTACGATGATTCTAAGTGAAATAAGTCACACAGGGCTTACCTGGTGGCGCAGTGGTTGAGAGTCCGCCTGCCGATGCAGAGGACATGGGTTCGTGCCCCGCTCTGGGAAGATCCCACAAGCCGCGGAGCGGCTGGGCCTGTGAGCCATGGTCGCTGAGCCTGCGCGTCCGGAGCCTGTGCTCCGCAATGGGAAAGACCACAACAGTGAGAGGCCCACGTATCGCAAAAAAAAAAAAATAAATAAAAAATAAAATAAATAAAAAAATAAGTCACACAGAAAAAGAAACATCATAAGATATCACTACTACACGGAATGTAAACTTGGCTACACAGGAAATAAATTACTAAACAGAACAGAGTGTCAAATGTAGAAAACCAATTTATGCTTGCTTAAGGGGAAAGGTGATTTGGGGTGCTGCATACAACAAGAGATTGAAATTAGCACAGATACCGTTCCATAAGCCAAATATATAATAGACAAGTGCTACTCCTTGCTCAACGAAGTGGACTCAACACCCCATATTAAACGCCTAACAATATACCTGACTAGTAAGAATCTTAAAACCTATGGATTTATATGTCTCCGAAAGAGAATCAAGCGTGTGTACAGTGGCATAAACGAAGCAGCGATAGGATTGGTGAGGTTCGGTGAACGAATGCAGACACTTTGAAGTCATATTGCATGGTATCCATTCCATGGGTCTCAACTCTCCATGTTTAAGGGATTCTTCCTTCAGCTAAAACATGCATGTGGAACCCAGAGTATGATCCACTGTGTGATCGGGAAACGTGTTCAAATGTGTCTCAGTTTTCGTCCCCTGGTACTCGGGTGCAACATTCCAGACGCTTTACTAACACTCTCCCCACTTGGAGAGTCAGTGCCTTTAACCTCCTGTTTGGCCCAGTTTGCAATTTCTGTGGAAAATGAACAGGAATAGGGAGAACCAATGAGAGACTAGGTGGAGGTGTCTGGACGGGCAAATTTAACTCTCATTTCCCACCAGGAAGAGGAATTAACCAAAGGCTCAGCATGCCATGCCAGAACCAAACTAGGGCCTGAAGCGATCCTGAGGTGTTGCGGCCAGCTCACAAGAAAGCGAGTTGAAGAAAGGAGCTCAGGGGCACTGTAATTCACAAACCTGCAGAGTTATAAATGACAGCTATCTTCCAAAAATATATTGAAGGAAGGCTGCCAAGAGGAGTTGAATGCGGGGCAGAATTGCAGGAAACTGATTTCAGGAGGTAGACTGGAATTGCATGTAAAGCATAGGAAAAGAGGCAGAACGTCCACAATGATGCACTTGGCCAAAAAGGGCGTATGCGTTTTTTCCTGAATATATTCAGGAAAAAACGCATACGCCCTTTTTGGCCAACCAAGCAAGCTTGCAACGGAAATCTGCACTCCAATGAAGTCTCACTGCCCCCCGGTCAAAAGGGCAATCTGAAAAAAGTGTAAAATCCAGAAAGGCAGGACAGGCCATGGAGAACTGGGAGCCTTGTTATGCTGATGGGCGGGATGTAAATTGCCAGCAGCCACTCTGGAGAAGTGTATGGTGTTTCCTGAAACATCCAAAAAACAAAGCAACAGAGCCTAGGGCACTTCCACTTATGGTCCTATAGCTTAGGGAAATTAAAATCAAAAAGACACAGCCACCCCAAAGTTTGGGACGGCTCTGTTTACAAGAACCTCGTTTACGGTACAAGTTCAATATCACAGAAAGTGAAAAATGGATAAAGAAGTTGTGGTACTTACGTACAATGCAATATCACTCAGCAATGAAATCTATGTCATCAGGCCCGTAGCAGCATAATGAGTGGATTCAGGTACGATGATTCTAAGTGAAATAAGTCACACAGAAAAAGAAACATCATAAGATATCACTAATACATGGAATGTAAACTTGGCTACACAAGAACTGAATTACAAAACAGAACAGGGTGTCAAATGTAGAAAACCAACTTATGCTTGCTTAAGGGGAAAGGTGAGTTGGGGTGCTGCATAAAACCAGAGATTGAAATTAGCACAGATACCATTCCATAAGCCAAATATGTAATAGACAAGAGCTACTCCTTGCTCAACGAAGTGGACTCAACACCCCACATTAAACGCCTAAGAATATACCTGACTAGTAAGAATCTTAAAACCTAAGGATTTATATGTCTCCGAAAGAGAATCAAGCGTGTGTACAGCGGCATAAACACAGCAGTGATAGGATTGGTGAGGTTCGGTGAGCAAATGCAGACCCTTTGAAGTCATATTGCATGGTACCCATTCCATGGGTCTCAACTCTCCATGTTTAAGGGATTCTTCCTTCAGATAAAACATGCATGTGGAACCCAGAGTATGATCCACTGTGTAATCGGGAAACGTGTTCAAATGTCTCTCAGTTTTCGTCCCCTGATAATCGAGTGCAACATTCCAGACACTTTACTAACACTCTCCCCACTTGGAGAGTCAGTGCCTTTAACCTCCTGTTTGGCCCAGTTTGCAATTTCTGTGGAAAATGAACAGGAATAGGGAGAACAAAAGAGAGACTAGCTTGAGGCGTCTGGACGGGCAAATTTAACTCTCATTTCCCACCAGGAAGAGGAATTAACCAAAGGCTCAGCGTGCCATGCCGGAACCACTCTAGGGCCAGAAGCAATCCTGCGGTGTTGCGGCCAGCTCACAAGAAAGCGAGTTGAAGAAAGGAGCTCAGGGGCACTGTAATTCACAAACCTGCAGAGTTTAAATGACAGCTATCTTCCAAAAATATATTGAAGTAAGGCTGCCAAGAGGAGTTGAATGCGGGGAAGAATTGCAGGAAACCGATTTCAGGAGGTAGACTGGAATTGCATGTAAAGCATAGGAAAAGAGGCACAACGTCCACAATGATGCACTTGGCCAAAAAGGGCGTATGCGTTTTTTCCTGAATATATACAGGAAAAAAAACATACGCCCTTTTTGGCCAAACAAGCAAGCTTGCAAAGGAAATCTGCACTACAATGAAGTCTCACTGCCCCCCGGTCAAAAGGGCCATCTGAAAAAAGTGTAAAATCCAGAAAGGCAGGACAGACCATGGAGAAATGGGAGCCTTGTTATGCTGATGGGTGGGATGTAAATAGCCAGCAGCCACTCTGGAGAAGTGTATGGTGTTTCCTGAAACATCCAAAAAACAAAGCAACAGAGCCTAGGGCACTTCCACTTATGGTCCTATAGCTTAGGGAAATTAAAATCAAAAAGACACAGCCACCCCAAAGTTTGGGCCGGCTCTGTTTACAAGAACCTCGTTTACGGTACAAGTTCAATATCACAGAAAGCGAAAAATGGATAAAGAAGTTGTGGTACTTACGTACAATGCAATATTACTCAGCAATGAAATCTATGTCATCAGGCCCGTAGAAGCATAATGAGTGGATTCAGGTACGATGATTCTAAGTGAAATAAGTCACACAGAAAAAGAAACATCATAAGATATCACTACTACACGGAATGTAAACTTGGCTACACAGGATCTGAATTACAAAACAGAACAGTGTCTCAGATGTAGAAACCCAACTTATGCTTGCTTAAGGGGAAAGGTGAGTTGGGGTGCGGCATAAAACCAGAGATTGAAATTAGCACAGATACCGTTCCATAAGCCAAATATGTAATAGACAAGAGCTACTCCTTGCTCAACGAAGTGGACCCAACACCCCATATTAAACGCCTAAGAATATACCTGACTAGTAAGAATCTTAAAACCTATGGATTTATATGTCTCCGAAAGAGAATCAAGCATGTGTACAGCGGCATAAACGCAGCAGTGATAGGATTGGTGAGGTTCGGTGAGCAAATGCAGACCCTTTGAAGTCATATTGCATGGTACCCATTCCATGGGTCTCAACTCTCCATGTTTAAGGGATTCTTCCTTCAGCTAAAACATGCATGTGGAACCCAGAGTACGATCCACCGTGTGATCGGAAAACGTATTCAAATGTGTCTCAGTTTTCGTTCCCTGGTACTCGGGTGCAACATTCAAGACGCTTTACTAACACTCTCCCCACTTGGAGAGTCAGTGCCTTTAACCTCCTGTTTGGCCCAGTTTGCAATTTCTGTGGAAAATGAACAGTAATAGGGAGAACAAAAGAGAGACTAGCTTGAGGCGTCTGGACGGGCAAATTTAACTCTCATTTCCCACCAGGAAGAGGAATTAACCAAAGGCTCAGCGTGCCATGCCGGAACCACACTAGGGCCAGAAGCAATCCTGCGGTGTTGCGGCCAGCTCACAAGAAAGCGAGTTGAAGAAAGGAGCGCAGGGGCACTGTAATTCAAAAACCTGCAGTTATAAATGACAGCTATCGTCCAAAAATATATTGAAGGAAGGCTGCCAAGAGGACTTGAAAGCGGGGCAGAATTGCAGGAAACCGATTTCAGGAGGTACACTGGAATTGCATGTAAAGCATAGGAAAAGAGGCAGAACGTCCACAATGATGCACTTGGCCAAAAAGGGCGTATGCGTTTTTTCCTGAATATAGTCAGGAAAAAACGCATACGCCCTTTTTGACCAAACAAGCAAGCTTGCAAAGGAAATCTGCACTACAATGAAGTCTCACTGCCCCCAGGTCAAAAGGGCTATCTGAAAAAAGTGTAAAATCCAGAAAGGCAGGACAGGCCATGGAGAAATGGGAGGCTTGTTATGCTGATGGGTGGGATGTAAATTGCCAGCAGCCACTCTGGAGAAGTGTATGGTGTTTCCTGAAACATCCAAAAAACAAAGCAACAGAGCCTAGGGCACTTCCACTTATGGTCCTATAGCTTAGGGAAATTAAAATCAAAAAGACACAGCCACCCCAAAGTTTGGGCCGGCTCTGTTTACAAGAACCTCGTTTACGGTACAAGTTCAATATCACAGAAAGCGAAAAATGGATAAAGAAGTTGTGGTACTTACGTACAATGCAATATCACTCAGCAATGAAATCTATGTCATCAGGCCCATAGAAGCATAATGAGTGGATTCAGGTACGATGATTCTAAGTGAAATAAGTCACACAGAAAAAGAAACATCATAAGATATCACTACTACACGGAATGGAAACTTGGCTACACAGGAACTGAATTACAAAACAGAACAGGGTGTCAAATGTAGAAAACCAACTTATGCTTGCTTAAGGGGAAAGGTGAGTTGGGGTGCTGCATAAAACCAGAGACTGAAATTAGCACAGATACCATTCCATAAGCCAAATATGTAATAGACAAGAGCTACTCTTTGCTCAACGAAGTGGACTCAACACACCATATTAAACGCTTAACAATATACCTGACTAGTAAGAATCTTAAAACCTATGGATTTATATGTCTCCGAAAGAGAATGAAGCGTGTGTACAGCGGCATAAACGCAGCAGTGATAGGATTGGTGAGGTTCGGTGAGCAAATGCAGACCCTTTGAAGTCATATTGCATGGTACCCATTCCATGGGTCTCAACTCTCCATGTTTAAGGGATTCTTCCTTCAGATAAAACATGCATGTGGAACCCAGAGTATGATCCACTGTGTAATCGGGAAACGTGTTCAAATGTCTCTCAGTTTTCGTCCCCTGATAATCGGGTGCAACATTCCAGACGCTTTACTAACACTCTCCCTACTTGGAGAGTCAGTGCCTTTAACCTCCTGTTTGGCCCAGTTTGCAATTTCTGTGGAAAATGAACAGGAATTGGGAGAACAAAAGAGAGACTAGCTTGAGGCGTCTGGACGGGCAAATTTAACTCTCATTTCCCACCAGGAAGAGGAATTAACCAAAGGCTCAGCGTGCCATGCCGGAACCACACTAGGGCCAGAAGCAATCCTGCGGTGTTGCGGCCAGCTCACAAGAAAGCGAGTTGAAGAAAGGAGCGCAGGGGCACTGTAATTCACAAACCTGCAGTTATAAATGACAGCTATCGTCCAAAAATATATTGAAGGAAGGCTGCCAAGAGGACTTGAAAGCGGGGCAGAATTGCAGGAAACCGATTTCAGGAGGTACACTGGAATTGCATGTAAAGCATAGGAAAAGAGGCACAACGTCCACAATGATGCACTTGGCCAAAAAGGGCGTATGCGTTTTTTCCTGAATATATACAGGAAAAAAAGCATACGCCCTTTTAGGCCAAACAAGCAAGCTTGCAAAGGAAATCTGCACTACAATGAAGTCTCACTGCCCCCCGGTCAAAAGGGCTATCTGAAAAAAGTGTAAAATCCAGAAAGGCAGGACAGGCCATGGAGAAATGGGAGCCTTGTTATGCTGATGGGTGGGATGTAAATTGCCAGCAGCCACTCTGGAGAAGTGTATGGTGTTTCCTGAAACATCCAAAAAACAAAGCAACAGAGCCTAGGGCACTTCCACTTATGGTCCTATAGCTTAGGGAAATTAAAATCAAAAAGACACAGCCACCCCAAAGTTTGGGCCGGCTCTGTTTACAAGAACCTCGTTTACGGTACAAGTTCAATATCACAGAAAGCGAAAAATGGATAAAGAAGTTGTGGTACTTACGTACAATGCAATATCACTCAGCAATGAAATCTATGTCATCAGGCCCGTAGAAGCATAATGAGTGGATTCAGGTACGATGATTCTAAGTGAAATAAGTCACACAGAAAAAGAAACATCATAAGATATCACTACTACACGGAATGTAAACTTGTCTACACAGGAACTGAATTACAAAACAGAACAGCGTGTCAAATGTAGAAAACCAACTTATGCTTGCTTAAGGGGAAAGGTGAGTTGGGGTGCTGCATACAACCAGAGACTGAAATTAGCACAGATACCATTCCATAAGCCAAATATGTAATAGACAAGAGCTACTCTTTGCTCAACGAAGTGGACTCAACACACCATATTAAACGCTTAACAATATACCTGACTAGTAAGAATCTTAAAACCTAAGGATTTATATGTCTCCGAAAGAGAATCTAGCGTGTGTACAGCGGCATAAATGCAGCAGTGATAGGATTGGTGAGGTTCGGTGAGCAAATGCAGACCCTTTGAAGTCATATTGCATGGTACCCATTCCATGGGTCTCAACTCTCCAGGTTTAAGGGATTCTTCCTTCAGCTAAAACATGCATGTGGACCCCAGAGTATGATCAACCGTGTGATCGGGAAACGTGTTCAAATGTGTCTCAGTTTTCGTCCCCTGGTACTCGGGTGCAACATTCCAGACGCTTTACTAACACTCTCCCCACTTGGAGAGTCAGTGGCTTTAACCTCCTGTTTGGCCCAGTTTGCAATTTCTGTGGAAAATGAACAGGAATAGGGAGAACCAATGAGAGACTAGGTGGAGGTGTCCGGACGCGCAAATTTAACTCTCATTTCCCATCAGGAAGAGGAATTAACCAAAGGCTCAGCGTGCCATGCTGGAACCAAACTAGGGCCTGAAGCAATCCTGCGGTGTTGCGGCCAGCTCACAAGAAAGCGAGTTGAAGAAAGGAGCTCAGGGGCACTGTAATTCACAAACCTGCAGAGTTATAAATGACAGCTATCGTCCAAAAATATATTGAAGTAAGGCTGCCAAGAGGACTTGAATGCGGGGCAGAATTGCAGGAAACCGATTTCAGGAGGTAGACAGGAATTGCATGTAACGCATAGGAAAAGAGGCAGAATGTCCACAATGATGCTCTTGGCCAAAAAGGGCGTATGCGTTTTTTCCTGAATATATTCAGGAAAAAACGCATACGCCCTTTTTGGCCAAACAAGCAAGCTTGCAAAGGAAATCTGCACTACAATGAAGTCTCACTGCCTCCCGGTCAAAAGGGCCATCTGAAAAAAGTGTAAAATCCAGAAAGGCAGGACAGGCCATGGAGAACTGGGAGCCTTGTTATGCTGATGATCGGGATGTGAATTGCCAGCAGCCACTCTGGAGAAGTGTATGGTGTTTCCTGAAACATCCAAAAAACAAAGAAACAGAGCCTAGGGCACTTCCACTTATGGTCCTATAGCTTAGGGAAATTAAAATCAAAAGACACAGCCACCCCAAAGTTTGGGACGGCTCTGTTTACAAGAACCTCGTTTACGGTACAAGTTCAATATCACAGAAAGCGAAAAATGGATAAAGAAGTTGTGGTACTTACGTACAATGCAATATCACTCAGCAATGAAATCTATGTCATCAGGCCCGTAGCAGCATAATGAGTGGATTCAGGTACGAGTATTCTAAGTGAAATAAGTCACACAGAAAAAGGAACATCATAAGATATCCCTAATACACGGAATGTAAACTTGGCTACACAGGAACTGAATTACAAAACAGAACAGGGTCTCAAATGTAGAAAACCAACTTATGCTTGCTTAAGGGGAAAGGTGAGTTGGGGTGCTGCATGAAAGCAGAGATTGAAATTAGCACACATACCTTTCCATAAGCCAAATATGTAATAGACAAGAGCTACTCCTTGCTCAACGAAGTGGACCCAACACCCCATATTAAACGCCTAAGAATATACCTGACTAGTAAGAATCTTAAAACCTTTGGATTTATATGTCTCCGAAAGAGAATCAAGCGTCTGTACAGCAGCATAAACGCAGCAGTGATAGGATTGGTGAGGTTCGGTGAGCAAATGCAGACCCTTTGAAGTCATATTGCATGGTACCCATTCCATGGGTCTCAACTCTCCAGGTTTAAGGGATTCTTCCTTCAGCTAAAACATGCATGTGGAACGGAGTGTATGATCCACCGTGTGATCGGGAAACGTGTTCAAATGTGTCTCAGTTTTCGTCCCCTGGTACTCGGGTGCAACATTCCAGACGCTTTACTAACACTCTCCCCACTTGGAGAGTCAGTGCCTTTAACCTCCTGTTTGGCCCAGTTTGCAATTTCTTCGGAAGATGAACAGGAATAAGGAGAAGCAATGGGAGACTATCTGTAGGTGTCTGGACGGGCAAATTTAACTCTCATTTCCCACCAGGAAGATAAATGAACCAAAGGCTCCGCGTGCCATGCTGGAACTAGATTAGGGCCTGAGGAGATCCTGCGGTGTTGCGGCCAGCTCACAAGAAAGCGAGTTGAAGAAAGGAGTTCAGGGGCACTGTAATTCAGAAACCTGCGGAGTTATAAATGACAGCTATCATCCAAAATTATACTGAAGTAAGGCTGCGAAGAGGACTTGAATGCGGGGCAGAATTGCTGGAAACTGATTTCAGAACGTACACGGGAGTAGCTCTTAAAGCATAGGAAAAGAGACAGAACTTGGAAAATAATGCACTTGGCAAAAAAGGGCATATGTGTTTTATCCAGAGCTCTCATACCTGAGGGGAGGAGATTCCCAGCAGGCTCCAACTGCCACCTGAGGGCTCACATTGCCAAGGCAACGTGAGCATGCCAGGCAGGAGTTACCTCACAGCAGAGGTCCCACCTCACAGAAGGGTGAGAAACCCAGCCAACATCAGACTCTCACCAGAGGGCCCACATCACCAAGGGGATGGGAACCAGGCAGGAGTGTCTTCACATCAGTGGGGCCACATCATCAAAAGCTGAGGTACTCAGCACATGTGTCCTCAAACCAGAGGACCCACATCACCAAGGACCTCGGAGTGAGGCAGGCAGGAGTAGCCTCACAACACTGGGCCCATAGAATAAAAAAGTGAGGAATCCAGCAGTTGGAACCTCCCAGCAGGCGGCCCAGAGCACCGAGGCCATGGGATCCAGGCCACAGTGAACTCACAGAAGAGGGCCCATGTCATGAAACTGAGCAACCCAGCCATTGGGACCTCAGAGCAGGAGGCCCACATCCCCATGGGGATGGAATTCTGGTAGGAGTGTCCTCGCACCACTGAGAACGTATCAGAAAATTTTGGGCGACCAGCAGTTAGGGCCTGATGCCAGAGGACCCTCATCACCAAGGGAAGGAGGCTCCCAGCAGGCTCCAACTGCCACCAGAGGGCTGACGTCGCCAAGGCGATGTGTGCCAACCAGGCACGAATGACCTCACAGCAGAGGGCCCACCTCAGAGAAGTGTGACGAACCCAGTCAGGATCAGACTCGCACCAGAGGGCCCACATCACCAAATGGATTGGAACCAGGCAGGAGTGTCCTCACATGAGTAGGGCCACATCATCTAAAGGTGAGGAACCCAGAACATGTGGCTTCAAACCATAGGACACCCATCACCAAGGGGCTGGGAGTGAGGCAGGCAGGAGGAGCCTCATAACAGAGGGCCTAAAAATAAGAAAGGGGAGGAATCCAGCAGTTGGAACCTCCCAGCAGGCGGCCCAGAGCACAGAGGCTAGAGGATCCAGGCCAGAGTGAACTAACACCAGACAGCCCACATCATGAAACTGTGAGCAACCCAGACATTGGGACCTCAGAGCAGAAGGCCCACATCCCCATGGTGATGGGAACATGACAGGAGTGTCCTGGCATCACTGGGCTCACATCAGAAAACGTGGGGTGCTCAGAAGTTAGGGCCTGACGCTAGAGGGCACTCATCACCGAGAGGAGGAGGCTCCCAGCAGGCTCCAGCTGCCACCAGAGGGCCAACGTCGCCAAGGTGATGTGTGCCAGCCTGGCAGGAGTGACCTCACAGCAGAGGGCCCACCTCACAGAAGGGTGAGGAACACAGCCAGGATCAGACTCTCACCAGAGGGCCCACATCACCAAGGGGATGGGAACCAGGCAGGAGTGTCCCCACACCAGTGGGACAACATCATCGAAAGGTGAGGATCCCAGCACATGTGTCCTCAAACCAGAGGAACCACATCACCAAGGGGTTCGGAATGAGGCTGGCAGGACTGGCCTCACAACACAGGGTCCATAGAATATAAAAGTTGAGGAATCCAGCAGTTGGAACCTCCCAGCAAGTGGCCCAGAGCACCGAGGCTATGGGATCCAGGCCGCAGTGAACTCACAGCAGAGGGCCCACATCATGAACCTGTGAGCAGCCCAGCTGTTGGGACCTCAGAACAGAAGGCCCACATACCTATTGGGATGGGAACCTGGCAGGAGTGGCTTTGCACCACTTAGCACATATCAGAAAATGTTAGGAGCCCAGCAGTTAGGGCCTGTTGCCAGGGGGCCCTCATAACTGAGGGGAGGAGACTCCCAGCAGGTTCCAACTGCCAACAGAGGGCCCACGTCTACAAGGTGGCATGCGCCAGCCAGGCAGTAGTGACCTCACAGCAGAGGGCCTATCTCACAGAAGGGTGAGGAACCGAGGCAGGATGAGACTCTCACCAGAGGGCCCACAACACCAAGGGGATGGGAACCAGTCAGGACTGTCCTCCCACCAGTGGGGCCACATCATCGAAAGGTGAGGAACCCAGCACATGTGGCCTCATATCAGAGGACATACATCACAAAGGGGATGGGAGTGAGGCAGGTAGGAGTAGCCTAAAAACAGAGGGCCCAAAGAATAAAAAAAGTGAGGAATCCAGCATTTGGAACCTCCCAGCAGGCGGCCGAGAGCACAGAAGCTATGGGATGCAGGCAGGAGTGAACTAACAGCAGAGAGCCCACATCATGAAACTGTGAGCAACCCAGGCATTGGGACCTCAGAGCAGAAAGCCCACATCCCCATGGGGATGGGAACCTGACAGGAGTGTCCTGGCATCACTGGGCTCACATCAGAAAACGTGGGGAGCCCAGCAGTTAGAGCCTGATGCTAGAGGGCCGTCATCACCGAGGGCAGGAGGCTCCCAGCAGGTTCCATGTGCCAACAGAGGGCCCACGTCGCCAAGGTGATGTGTGCAAGTCAGGCAGGATTGACCTCACAGCAGAGGGCCTACCTCACAGAAGAGTGAGGAACCCAGCCAGGATAAGACTGTCACCAGAAGGCCCACATCACCAAGGGGATGGGAACCAGGCAGGAGTGTCCTCACACCAGTGGGGCCACATCATTGAAAGTTGCCTAACCCAGCACATGTGGCCTCAAACCAGAAGACCCACATCACGAAGGGGTTGCGAGTGAGGCAGGCAGGAGGAGCATCACAACACAGGACCCATAGAATACAAAAGTTGAGGAATCGAGCAGTTGGAACCTCCCAGCAGGCAGCCAAGACCACAGAGGCTATGGGATCCAGGCCACAGTGAACTAACACCAGAGAGCCCACATCATGAAATTGTGATCAACCCAGCCGTTGGAACCTCAGAGCAGAAGGCCCACATCCCCATGGGGATGGGAACCTAAGAGGAGTGCTTGAGCAACACTGGGCTCACTAAGAAAAGTTGGGGAGCCCAGCAGTTAGGGCCTGACGTCAGAGGGCCCTCATCACAGAGCTGAGGAGGCTCCCAGCAGGGTCCAATTGCCACCAGAGGGCTCATGTCAACAAGGCGAGGTGAGCAACCCAGGCAAGAGTTACCTGATAGTAGAGGGCCCACCTCACAGATGGGTGAGGAACCCAGCCAGGATCAGACTCTCACCAGAGGGCCCACATCACAAAGGGGATGGGACCCAGTCAGGATTATCCTCACACCAGTGGGGCCTCATCATCTTAAGGTGAGGAACCCAGCACATGTGTCCTCAAACCAGAGGACCCACATCACCAAGGGCCTTGGAGTGAGGCAGGCAGGAGTAGCCTCACAACACAGGGCACATAATATAAAAAACGTGAGGATTCCAGCATTTAGACCTTCCAGCAGGCGGCCCAGAACACCGAGGCTATGGGATCCAGGCCACAGTGAACTCACAGCAGAGGGCCCACATCACAAAACTGTGAGCAACCCAGGAGTTGAGACCTCAGCGCAGAAGGACCACATCCCCATGGGAATGGGAACCTGGCTGGAGTGTCCTCGCACCACTGGGCGCACATCAGAAAATGTGGGGAGCCCACCATTTAGGGCCTGACGCCAGAGGGCCGTCATCACCGAGAGGAGGAGGCGCCCTGCACGCTCCAACTGCCACCAGAGGGCTCACGTCTCCAAGGTGACGTGTGCCAGCCAGGCAGGAGTGACCTCACAGCAGAGGGCCTACCTCACAGAACGTTGAGGAACCCAGCCAGGATTAGACTCTCGCCAGAGGGCCCACCTCACCAAGGGGATGGGAACCAGGCAGGAGTGTCCTCACACGAGTGGGGTCACATCATCGAAAGGTGAGGAACGCAGCACATGTGGCCTCAAGCCATAGGACAGTCATCACCAAGGGGCTGGCAGTGAGGCAGGCAGGAGGAGCCTCACAACAGAGGGCACATAGAATAAAAAAGTTGAGGAATCCAGCAGTTGGAACCTCCCAGCAGGCGGCTCAGAGCACCGATGATAAGGGATCCTTGCCGGAGTGAACTCACAGCAGAGGGCCCACATCATGGTACTGTGAGCAAGCCAGCCGTTTTGACCTCAGAGCAGAAGGCCCATATCGCCATGGGGATGGGAACCTGGCAAGAGTCTCCTCACTCACTTGGCGCACATCAGAAAATGTGGGGAGCCCAGCAGTTATGGCCTAAGGCAAGAGGGCCCTCATCACCGAGGGGAGGAGGATCCCAGCACACTCCAACTGCCACCAGAGGGCCCACGTCGCCAAGGTGACGTGTGCCAGACAGGCATGATTGACCTCACAGCAGAGGGCCCACCTCACAGAAGGGTGAGGAACCCAGCCAGGATCAGACTCTCACCTGAGGGCCCACATCAGCAAGGGGATGGGAACCAGTCAGGACTGTCTTCCCTCCAGTGGGGTCACATCATCGAAAGGTGCGGAACCCAGCACATGTGGCCTCAAATCAGAGGACACATATCACAAAGGGAACGGGAGTGAGGCAGGCAGGAGTAGCCTAAAAACAGAGGGCCCAAAGAATAAGAAAGGTGAGGAATCCAGCAGTTGGAACCTCCCAGCAGGCGGTCCAGAGCACAGAAGCTATGGGATGCAGGCAGGAGTGAACTAACAGCAGAGAGCCCACATCATGAAACTGTGAGCAACCCAGGCTTTGGGACCTCAGAGCAGAAGGCCCACACCCCAATGGGGATGTGAACCTGGCTGGAGTGTCCTCGCACCACTGGGCACACATCACAAAATGTGGGGAGCCCAGCAGTTAGGGCCTGATGCCAGAGGGCCCTCATCACCGAGGAGAGGAGGCTCCCAGCAGGCTCCAAGTGCCACCAGAGGGCTCATGTCCACAAGGCGAGGTGAGCAAGCCAGGCAAGAGTGACCTCACATCAGACGGCCTACCTCACAGATGGGTGAGGAACCCAGCCAGGATCAGACTCTCAACAGAGGGCCCACATCACCAAGGGGATGTGAACCAGGCAGGAGTCTCCTAAGACCATTGGTCCCACATCATCGAAAGGTGAGGAACCCAGCACATGTGGCCTCAAACCAGACGACACACATCACGAAGGGGCTGGGAGTGAGGCAGGCAGGAGGATCCTCACAACAGAGGGCCCAAAAATTTAAAAAAGTGAGGAATCCAGCAGTTGGAACCTCCCAGCAGGAGGCCAAGAGCACAGAGGCTATGGGATCCAGGCTTCTGTGAACTAACACCAGAGAGCCCACATCATGAAAATGTGAACAACCCAGCCGTTGGGACCTCAGAGCAGAAGGCCCACATCCCCATGGAGATGGGATCCTAAGAGGAGTGCCAAAGCATCATTGGGCTCACTAAGAAAAGTTGGTGAGCCCAGCAGTCAGGGCCTGATGCAAGAGGGCCCTCATCACCGGGGGGAAGAGATTCCCAGCACGCTCCAACTGCCACCACACGGCTGACTTCACCAAGGCAATGTGTGCCAGCCATGCAGGAGTGACCTATCAGCAGAGGGTCTCCCTCACAGGTGGGTGAGGAACAAAGCCAGGAACAGACTCTCACCAGGGGGTCCACATAACCACGTGGATGAGAACCAAGCAGGAGTGTCCTCACACTAGTGGGGCCACATCATCGAAAGGTGAGGAACCCAGCAAAAGTGGCCACAAACCAGAGGACCCACATCACCAAGGGGTTGAGAGTGAGGTAGGTGTCTGGACGGGCATATTTAACACTCATTTCCCACCAGGAAGAGGAATTAACCAAAGGCTCAGCGTGCCCTGCCAGAAGCAGATTAGGGCCTGAAGCAGTCTTGCGGGTCTGCGTTCAGCTCACAAGAAAGCGAGTTGAAGAAAGGAGCTCAGGGGCCCTGTAATTCACAAACCTGCAGAGTTATAAATGACAGCTATCGTCCAAAAATATATTGAAGTAAGGCTGCCAAAAGGACTTGAAAGCGGGGCAGAATTGCAGGAAACCGATTTCAGGAGGTAGACTGGAATTGCATGTAAAGCATAGGAAAAGAGGCAGAACGTCCACAATGATGCACTTGGCCAAAAAGGGCGTATGCGTTTTTTCCTGAATATATTCAGGAAAAAACGCATACGCCCTTTTTGGCCAACCAAGCAAGCTTGCAAAGGAAATCTGCACTCCAATGAAGTCTCACTGCCCCCCGGTCAAAAGGGCCATCTGAAAAAAGTGTAAAATCCAGAAAGGCAGGACAGGCCATGGAGAACTGGGAGCCTTGTTATGCTGATGGGCGGGATGTAAATTACCAGCAGCCACTCTGGAGAAGTGTATGGTGTTTCCTGAAACATCCAAAAAACAAAGCAACAGAGCCTAGGGCACTTCCACTTATGGTCCTATAGCTTAGGGAAATTAAAATCAAAAAGACACAGCCACCCCAAAGTTTGGGACGGCTCTGTTTACAAGAACCTTGTTCACCGTACAAGTTCTTTATCACAGAAAGCGAAAAATGGATAAAGAAGTTGTGGTACTTACGTACAATGCAATATCACTCAGCAATGAAATCTATGTCATCAGGCACATAGCAGCATAATGAGTGGATTCAGGTACGATGATTCTAAGTGAAATAAGTCACACAGAAAAAGAAACATCATAAGATATCACTACTACACGGAATGTAAACTTGGCTACACAGGAACTAAATTACTAAACAGAACAGAGTGTCAAATGTAGAAAACCAATTTATGCTTGCTTAAGGGGAAAGGTGAGTTGGGGTGCTGCATACAACAAGAGATTGAAATTAGCACAGATACCGTTCCATAAGCCAAATATATAATAGACAAGTGCTACTCCTTGCTCAACGAAGTGGACTCAACACCCCATATTAAACGCCTAACAATATACCTGACTAGTAAGAATCTTAAAACCTATAGATTTATATGTCTCCGAAAGAGAATCAAGCGTGTGTACAGCGGCATAAACGCAGCAGCGATAGGATTGGTGAGGTTCGGTGAGCAAATGCAGACACTTTGAAGTCATATTGCATGGTATCCATTCCATGGGTCTCAACTCTCCAGGTTTAAGGGATTCTTCCTTCAGCTAAAACATGCATGTGGAACCCAGAGTATGATCCACCGTGTGATCGGGAAACGTGTTCAAATGTGTCTCAGTTTTCGTCCCCTGGTACTCGGGTGCAACATTCCAGACGCTTTACTAACACTCTCCCCACTTGGAGAGTCAGTGCCTTTAACCTCCTGTTTGGCCCAGTTTGCAATTTCTGTTGAAAATGAACAGGAATAGGGAGAATCAATGAGAGCCTAGGTGGAGGTGTCTGAACGGGAAAATTAAACTCTCATTTCCCACCAGGAAGAGGAATTAACCAAAGGCTCAACATGCCATGCCGGAACCAAACTAGGGCCTGAAGCAATCCTGCGGTGTTGCGGCCAGCTCACAAGAAAGCGAGTTGAAGAAAGGAGCTCAGGGGCACTGTAATTCACAAACCTGCAGAGTTATAAATGACAGTTATCTTCCAAAAATATATTGAAGTAAGGCAGACAAGAGGAGTTGAAAGCGGGGCAGAATTGCAGGAAACCGATTTCAGGAGGTAGACGGGAATTGCATGTAAAGCATAGGAAAAGAGGCAGAACGTCCACAATGATGCACTTGGCCAAAAAGTGCGTATGCGTTTTTTCCTGAATATATTCAGGAAGAAACGCATACGCACTTTTTGGCCAACCAAGCAAGCTTGCAAAGGAAATCTGCACTACAATGAAGTCTCACTGCCCTCCGGTCAAAAGGGCTATCTGAAAAAAGTGTAAAATCCAGAAAGGCAGGACAGGCCATGGAGAACTGGGAGCCTTGTTATGCTGGTGGGCGGGATGTAAATTTCCAACAGCCACTCTGGAGAAGTGTATCGTGTTTCCTGAAACATCTAAAAAACAAAGCAACAGAGGCTAGGGCACTTCCACTTATGGTCCTATAGTTTAGGGAAATTAAAATCAAAAAGACACAGCCACCCCAAAGTTTGGGCCGGCTCTGTTTACAAGAACCTCGTTTACGGTACAAGTTCAATATCACAGAAAGCGAAAAATGGATAAAGAAGTTGTGGTACTTACGTACAATGCAATATCACTCAGCAATGAAATCTATGTCATCAGGCCCGTAGCAGCATAATGAGTGGATGCAGGTACGATGATTCTAAGTGAAATAAGTCACACAGAAAAAGAAACATCATAAGGTATCACTACTACACGGAATGTAAACTTGGCTACACAGGAACTGAATTACAAAACAGAACAGGGTCTCAAATGTAGAAAACCAACTTATGCTTGCTTAAGGGGAAAGGTGAGTTGGGGTGCCGCATAAAACCAGAGATTGAAATTAGCACAGATACCGTTCCATAAGCCAAATATGTAATAGACAAGAGCTACTCCTTGCTCAACGCAGTGGACTCAACACCCCATATTAAACGCCTAAGAATATACCTGACTAGAAATAATCTTAAAACCTATGGATTTATATGTCTCCGAAAGAGAATCAAGCGTGTGTACGGCGGCATAAACGCAGCAGTGATAGGATTGGTGAGGTTCGGTGAGCAAATGCAGACCCTTTGAAGTCATACTGCATGGTACCCATTCCATGGGTCTCAACTCTCCAGGTTTAAGGGATTCTTCCTTCAGCTGAAACATGCATGTGGAACACAGAGTATGATCCACCGTGTGATCAGGAAACGTGTTCAAATGTGTCTCAGTTTTCGTCCCCTGGTACTCGGGTGCAACATTCAAGACGCTTTACTAACACTCTCCCCACTTGGAGAGTCAGTGTCTTTAAACTCCTGTTTGGCCCAGTTTGCAATTTCTGCGGAAACTGTACAGGAATAGGGAGAACCAATGAGAGACTAGCTGGAGGTGTGTGGACGGGCAAATTTAACTCTCATTTCCCACCAGGAAGAGGAATTAACCAAAGGCTCAGCGTACCGTGCCGGAACCACACTAGGGCCTGAAGCAATCCTGCGGTGTTGCGGCCAGCTCACAAGAAAGCGAGTTGAAGAAGGGAGCTCAGGGGCACTGTAATTCACAAACCTGCAGAGTTATAAATGACAGCTATCGTCCAAAAATATATTGAAGTAAGGCTGCCAAGAGGACTTGAAAGCGGGGCAGAATTGCAGGAAACCGATTTCAGGAGGTAGACGGGAATTGCATGTAAAGTATAGGAAAAGAGGCAGAACGTCCACAATGATGCACTTGGCCAATAAGGGCGTATGCATTTTTTCCTGAATATATTCTGGAAAAAACGCATACGCCCTTTTTGGCCAACCAAGGAAGCTTTCAAAGGAAATCTGCACTACAATGAAGTCTCACTGCTCCCCGGTCAAAAGGGCCATCTGAAAAAAGTGTAAAATCCAGAAAGGCAGGACAGGCCATGGAGAACTGGGAGCCTTGTTATGCTGATGGGCGGGATGTAAATTGCCAACAGCCACTCTGGAGAAGTGTATGGTGTTTCCTGAAACATCTAAAAAACAAGCAACAGAGCCTAGGGCACTTCCACTTATGGTCCTATAGCTTAGGGAAATTAAAATCAAAAAGACACAGCCACCCCAAAGTTTGGGACGGCTCTGTTTACAAGAACCTCGTTTACGGTACAAGTTCAATATCACAGAAAGCGAAAAATGGATAAAGAAGTTGTGGTACTTACGTACAATGCAATATCACTCAGCAATGAAATCTATGTCATCAGGCCCATAGCAGCATAATGAGTGGATTCAGGTACGATGATTCTAAGTGAAATAAGTCACACAGAAAAAGAAACATCATAAGATATCACCAATACACGGAATGTAAACTTGGCTACACAGGAACTGAATTACAAAACAGAACAGGGTCTCAAATGTAGAAAACCAACTTATGCTTGCTTAAGGGGAAAGGTGAGTTGGGGTGCTGCATGAAACCAGAGATTGAAATTAGCACAGATACCGTTCCATAAGCCAAATATGCAATAGACAAGAGCTACTCCTTGCTGAACGAAGTGGACTCAACACCCCATATTAAACGCCTAAGAATATACCTGACTAGAAATAATCTTAAAACCTACGGATTTATATGTCTCCAAAAGAGAATCAAGCGTGTGTACAGCGGCATAAACGCAGCAGTGATAGGATTGGTGAGGTTCGGTGAGCAAATGCAGACCCTTTGAAGTCATATTGCATGGTACCCATTCCATGGGTCTCAACTCTCCAGGTTTAAGGGATTCTTCCTTCAGCTAAAACATGCATGTGGAACCCAGAGTATCATCCACCGTGTGATCGGGAAACGTGTTTAAATGTGTCTCGTTTTCGTCCCTCGTACTCGGGTGCAACATTCCAGATGCTTTACTAACACTCTCCCCACTTGGAGAGTCAGTGCCTTTAACCTCCTGTTTGGCCCAGTTTGTAATTTCTGTGGAAAATGAACAGGAATAGGGAGAACAAAAGAGAGAATAGCTGGAGGCGTCTGGACGGGCAAATTTAACTCTCATTTCCCACCAGGAAGAGGAATTAACCAAAGGCTCAGCGTGCCGTGCCGGAACTACACTAGGGCCTGAAGCAATACTGCGGTGTTGCGGCCAGCTCACAAGAAAAGGTGTTGAAGAAACGAGCTCAGGGGCACTGTAATTCACAAACCTGCAGAGTTATAAATGACAGCTATCGTTCAAAAACATATTGAAGTAAGGCTGCCAAGATGAGTTGAAAGCGGGGCAGAATTGCAGGAAATCGATTTCAGGAGGTACACTGGAATTGCATGTAAAGCATAGGAAAAGAGGCAGAACGTCCACAATGATGCACTTGGCCAAAAAGGGCGTATGCGTTTTTTCCTGAATATATTCAGGAATATATTCAGGAAAAAACGCATACGCCCTTTTTGGCCAACCAAGCAAGCTTGCAAAGGATATCTGCACTACAATGAAGTCTCACTGCCCCCCGGTCAAAAGGGCCATCTGAAAAAAGTGTAAAATCCAGAAAGGCAGGACAGGCCATGGAGAACTGGGAGCCTTGTTATGCTGATGGGCGGGATGTAAATTGCCAACAGCCACTCTGGAGAAGTGTATGGTGTTTCCTGAAACATCTAAAAAACAAAGCAACAGAGCCTAGGGCACTTCCACTTATGGTCCTATAGCTTAGGGAAATTAAAATCAAAAAGACACAGTCACCCCAAAGTTTGGGACGGCTCTGTTTACAAGAACCTCGTTTACGGTACAAGTTCAATATCACAGAAAGCAAAAAATGGATAAAGAAGTTGTGGTACTTACGTACAATGCAATATCACTCAGCAATGAAATCTATGTCATCAGGCCCATAGCAGCATAATGAGTGGATTCAGGTATGATGATTCTAAGTGAAATAAGTCACACAGAAAAAGAAACACCATAAGATATCACTACTACACGGAAGGTAAACTTGGCTACACAAGAACTGATTTACAAAACAGAACAGGGTCTCAAATGTAGAAAACCTACTTATGCTTGCTTGAGGGGAAAGGTGAGTTGGGGTGCTGCATGAAACCAGAGATTGAAATTAGCACAGATACCGTTCCATAAGCCAAATATGTAATAGACAAGAGCTACTACTTGCTCAACGAAGTGGACTCAACACCCCATATTAAACGCCTAAGAATATACCTGACTAGTAAGAATATTAAAACCTACCGATTTATATGTCTCCGAAAGAGAATCAAGCGTGTGTACGGCGGCATAAACGCAGCAGTGATAGGATTGGTGAGGTTCGGTGAGCAAATGCAGACCCTTTGAAGTCATATTGCATGGTACCCATTCCATGGGTCTCAACTCTCCATGTTTAAGGGATTCTTCCTTCAGCTAAAACATGCATGTGGAACCCAGAGTATGATCCACTGTGTGATCGGAAAACGTGTTCAAATGTGTATCAGTTTACGTCCCCTGGTACTCGGGTGCAACATTCCAGACGCTTTACTAACACTCTCCCCACTTGGAGAGTCAGTGCCTTTAACCTCCTGTTTGGCCCAGTTTGCAATTTCTGTGGAAAATGAACAGGAATAGGGAGAACCAATGAGAGACTAGCTGGAGGTGTGTGGACGGGCAAATTTAACTCTCATTTCCCACCACGAAGAGGAATTAACCAAAGGCTCAGCGTGCCGTGCCGGAACCACACTAGGGCCTGAAGCAATCCTGCGGTGTTGCGGCCAGCTCACAAGAAAGCGAGTTGAAGAAAGGAGCTCAGGGGCACTGTAATTCACAAACCTGCAGAGTTATAAATGACAGCTATCTTCCAAAAATATATTGAAGCAAGGCAGCCAAGAGGAGTTGAAAGCGGGGCAGAATTGCAGGAAACCGATTTCAGGAGGTAGACTGGAATTGCCTGTAAAGCATAGGAAAAGAGGCAGAACGTCCACAGTGATGCACTTGGCCAAAAAGGGCGTATGCGTTTTTTCCTGAATCAGGAAAAAACGCATACGCCCTTTTTGGCCAACCAAGCAAGCTTGCAAATGAAATCTGCACTACAATGAAGTCTCACTGCCCCCCGGTCAAAAGGGCCATCTGAAAAAAGTGTAAAATCCAGAAAGGCAGGACAGGCCATGGAGAACTGGGAGCCTTGTTATGCTGATGGGCGGCATGTAAATTGCCAGCAGCCACTCTGGAGAAGTGTATGGTGTTTCCTGAAACATCCAAAAAACAAAGCAACAGAGCCTAGGGCACTTCCACTTATGGTCCTATAGCTTAGGGAAATTAAAATCAAAAAGACACAGCCACCCCAAGTTTCGGACGGCTCTGTTTACAAGAACCTCGTTTACGGTACAAGTTCAATATCACAGAAAGCGAAAAATGGATAAAGAAGTTGTGGTACTTACGTACAATGCAATATCACTCAGCAATGAAATCTATGTCATCAGGCCTGTAGCAGCATAATGAGTGGATTCAGGTACGATGATTCTAAGTGAAATAAGTCACACAGGGCTTACCTGGTGGCGCAGTGGTTGAGAGTCCGCCTGCCGATGCAGAGGACATGGGTTCGTGCCCCGCTCTGGGAAGATCCCACATGCCGCGGAGCGGCTGGGCCTGTGAGCCATGGTCGCTGAGCCTGCGCGTCCGGAGCCTGTGCTCCGCAATGGGAAAGACCACAACAGTGAGAGGCCCACGTATCGCAAAAAAAAAAAAATAAATAAAAAATAAAATAAATAAAAAAATAAGTCACACAGAAAAAGAAACATCATAAGATATCACTACTACACGGAATGTAAACTTGGCTACACAGGAAATAAATTACTAAACAGAACAGAGTGTCAAATGTAGAAAACCAATTTATGCTTGCTTAAGGGGAAAGGTGATTTGGGGTGCTGCATACAACAAGAGATTGAAATTAGCACAGATACCGTTCCATAAGCCAAATATATAATAGACAAGTGCTACTCCTTGCTCAACGAAGTGGACTCAACACCCCATATTAAACGCCTAACAATATACCTGACTAGTAAGAATCTTAAAACCTATGGATTTATATGTCTCCGAAAGAGAATCAAGCGTGTGTACAGTGGCATAAACGAAGCAGCGATAGGATTGGTGAGGTTCGGTGAACGAATGCAGACACTTTGAAGTCATATTGCATGGTATCCATTCCATGGGTCTCAACTCTCCATGTTTAAGGGATTCTTCCTTCAGCTAAAACATGCATGTGGAACCCAGAGTATGATCCACTGTGTGATCGGGAAACGTGTTCAAATGTGTCTCAGTTTTCGTCCCCTGGTACTCGGGTGCAACATTCCAGACGCTTTACTAACACTCTCCCCACTTGGAGAGTCAGTGCCTTTAACCTCCTGTTTGGCCCAGTTTGCAATTTCTGTGGAAAATGAACAGGAATAGGGAGAACCAATGAGAGACTAGGTGGAGGTGTCTGGACGGGCAAATTTAACTCTCATTTCCCACCAGGAAGAGGAATTAACCAAAGGCTCAGCATGCCATGCCAGAACCAAACTAGGGCCTGAAGCGATTCTGAGGTGTTGCGGCCAGCTCACAAGAAAGCGAGTTGAAGAAAGGAGCTCAGGGGCACTGTAATTCACAAACCTGCAGAGTTATAAATGACAGCTATCTTCCAAAAATATATTGAAGGAAGGCTGCCAAGAGGAGTTGAATGCGGGGCAGAATTGCAGGAAACTGATTTCAGGAGGTAGACTGGAATTGCATGTAAAGCATAGGAAAAGAGGCAGAACGTCCACAATGATGCACTTGGCCAAAAAGGGCGTATGCGTTTTTTCCTGAATATATTCAGGAAAAAACGCATACGCCCTTTTTGGCCAACCAAGCAAGCTTGCAACGGAAATCTGCACTCCAATGAAGTCTCACTGCCCCCCGGTCAAAAGGGCAATCTGAAAAAAGTGTAAAATCCAGAAAGGCAGGACAGGCCATGGAGAACTGGGAGCCTTGTTATGCTGATGGGCGGGATGTAAATTGCCAGCAGCCACTCTGGAGAAGTGTATGGTGTTTCCTGAAACATCCAAAAAACAAAGCAACAGAGCCTAGGGCACTTCCACTTATGGTCCTATAGCTTAGGGAAATTAAAATCAAAAAGACACAGCCACCCCAAAGTTTGGGACGGCTCTGTTTACAAGAACCTCGTTTACGGTACAAGTTCAATATCACAGAAAGTGAAAAATGGATAAAGAAGTTGTGGTACTTACGTACAATGCAATATCACTCAGCAATGAAATCTATGTCATCAGGCCCGTAGCAGCATAATGAGTGGATTCAGGTACGATGATTCTAAGTGAAATAAGTCACACAGAAAAAGAAACATCATAAGATATCACTAATACATGGAATGTAAACTTGGCTACACAAGAACTGAATTACAAAACAGAACAGGGTGTCAAATGTAGAAAACCAACTTATGCTTGCTTAAGGGGAAAGGTGAGTTGGGGTGCTGCATAAAACCAGAGATTGAAATTAGCACAGATACCATTCCATAAGCCAAATATGTAATAGACAAGAGCTACTCCTTGCTCAACGAAGTGGACTCAACACCCCACATTAAACGCCTAAGAATATACCTGACTAGTAAGAATCTTAAAACCTAAGGATTTATATGTCTCCGAAAGAGAATCAAGCGTGTGTACAGCGGCATAAACACAGCAGTGATAGGATTGGTGAGGTTCGGTGAGCAAATGCAGACCCTTTGAAGTCATATTGCATGGTACCCATTCCATGGGTCTCAACTCTCCATGTTTAAGGGATTCTTCCTTCAGATAAAACATGCATGTGGAACCCAGAGTATGATCCACTGTGTAATCGGGAAACGTGTTCAAATGTCTCTCAGTTTTCGTCCCCTGATAATCGAGTGCAACATTCCAGACACTTTACTAACACTCTCCCCACTTGGAGAGTCAGTGCCTTTAACCTCCTGTTTGGCCCAGTTTGCAATTTCTGTGGAAAATGAACAGGAATAGGGAGAACAAAAGAGAGACTAGCTTGAGGCGTCTGGACGGGCAAATTTAACTCTCATTTCCCACCAGGAAGAGGAATTAACCAAAGGCTCAGCGTGCCATGCCGGAACCACTCTAGGGCCAGAAGCAATCCTGCGGTGTTGCGGCCAGCTCACAAGAAAGCGAGTTGAAGAAAGGAGCTCAGGGGCACTGTAATTCACAAACCTGCAGAGTTTAAATGACAGCTATCTTCCAAAAATATATTGAAGTAAGGCTGCCAAGAGGAGTTGAATGCGGGGAAGAATTGCAGGAAACCGATTTCAGGAGGTAGACTGGAATTGCATGTAAAGCATAGGAAAAGAGGCACAACGTCCACAATGATGCACTTGGCCAAAAAGGGCGTATGCGTTTTTTCCTGAATATATACAGGAAAAAAAACATACGCCCTTTTTGGCCAAACAAGCAAGCTTGCAAAGGAAATCTGCACTACAATGAAGTCTCACTGCCCCCCGGTCAAAAGGGCCATCTGAAAAAAGTGTAAAATCCAGAAAGGCAGGACAGACCATGGAGAAATGGGAGCCTTGTTATGCTGATGGGTGAGATGTAAATAGCCAGCAGCCACTCTGGAGAAGTGTATGGTGTTTCCTGAAACATCCAAAAAACAAAGCAACAGAGCCTAGGGCACTTCCACTTATGGTCCTATAGCTTAGGGAAATTAAAATCAAAAAGACACAGCCACCCCAAAGTTTGGGCCGGCTCTGTTTACAAGAACCTCGTTTACGGTACAAGTTCAATATCACAGAAAGCGAAAAATGGATAAAGAAGTTGTGGTACTTACGTACAATGCAATATTACTCAGCAATGAAATCTATGTCATCAGGCCCGTAGAAGCATAATGAGTGGATTCAGGTACGATGATTCTAAGTGAAATAAGTCACACAGAAAAAGAAACATCATAAGATATCACTACTACACGGAATGTAAACTTGGCTACACAGGATCTGAATTACAAAACAGAACAGTGTCTCAGATGTAGAAACCCAACTTATGCTTGCTTAAGGGGAAAGGTGAGTTGGGGTGCGGCATAAAACCAGAGATTGAAATTAGCACAGATACCGTTCCATAAGCCAAATATGTAATAGACAAGAGCTACTCCTTGCTCAACGAAGTGGACCCAACACCCCATATTAAACGCCTAAGAATATACCTGACTAGTAAGAATCTTAAAACCTATGGATTTATATGTCTCCGAAAGAGAATCAAGCATGTGTACAGCGGCATAAACGCAGCAGTGATAGGATTGGTGAGGTTCGGTGAGCAAATGCAGACCCTTTGAAGTCATATTGCATGGTACCCATTCCATGGGTCTCAACTCTCCATGTTTAAGGGATTCTTCCTTCAGCTAAAACATGCATGTGGAACCCAGAGTACGATCCACCGTGTGATCGGAAAACGTATTCAAATGTGTCTCAGTTTTCGTTCCCTGGTACTCGGGTGCAACATTCAAGACGCTTTACTAACACTCTCCCCACTTGGAGAGTCAGTGCCTTTAACCTCCTGTTTGGCCCAGTTTGCAATTTCTGTGGAAAATGAACAGTAATAGGGAGAACAAAAGAGAGACTAGCTTGAGGCGTCTGGACGGGCAAATTTAACTCTCATTTCCCACCAGGAAGAGGAATTAACCAAAGGCTCAGCGTGCCATGCCGGAACCACACTAGGGCCAGAAGCAATCCTGCGGTGTTGCGGCCAGCTCACAAGAAAGCGAGTTGAAGAAAGGAGCGCAGGGGCAATGTAATTCAAAAACCTGCAGTTATAAATGACAGCTATCGTCCAAAAATATATTGAAGGAAGGCTGCCAAGAGGACTTGAAAGCGGGGCAGAATTGCAGGAAACCGATTTCAGGAGGTACACTGGAATTGCATGTAAAGCATAGGAAAAGAGGCAGAACGTCCACAATGATGCACTTGGCCAAAAAGGGCGTATGCGTTTTTTCCTGAATATAGTCAGGAAAAAACGCATACGCCCTTTTTGACCAAACAAGCAAGCTTGCAAAGGAAATCTGCACTACAATGAAGTCTCACTGCCCCCAGGTCAAAAGGGCTATCTGAAAAAAGTGTAAAATCCAGAAAGGCAGGACAGGCCATGGAGAAATGGGAGGCTTGTTATGCTGATGGGTGGGATGTAAATTGCCAGCAGCCACTCTGGAGAAGTGTATGGTGTTTCCTGAAACATCCAAAAAACAAAGCAACAGAGCCTAGGGCACTTCCACTTATGGTCCTATAGCTTAGGGAAATTAAAATCAAAAAGACACAGCCACCCCAAAGTTTGGGCCGGCTCTGTTTACAAGAACCTCGTTTACGGTACAAGTTCAATATCACAGAAAGCGAAAAATGGATAAAGAAGTTGTGGTACTTACGTACAATGCAATATCACTCAGCAATGAAATCTATGTCATCAGGCCCATAGAAGCATAATGAGTGGATTCAGGTACGATGATTCTAAGTGAAATAAGTCACACAGAAAAAGAAACATCATAAGATATCACTACTACACGGAATGGAAACTTGGCTACACAGGAACTGAATTACAAAACAGAACAGGGTGTCAAATGTAGAAAACCAACTTATGCTTGCTTAAGGGGAAAGGTGAGTTGGGGTGCTGCATAAAACCAGAGACTGAAATTAGCACAGATACCATTCCATAAGCCAAATATGTAATAGACAAGAGCTACTCTTTGCTCAACGAAGTGGACTCAACACACCATATTAAACGCTTAACAATATACCTGACTAGTAAGAATCTTAAAACCTATGGATTTATATGTCTCCGAAAGAGAATGAAGCGTGTGTACAGCGGCATAAACGCAGCAGTGATAGGATTGGTGAGGTTCGGTGAGCAAATGCAGACCCTTTGAAGTCATATTGCATGGTACCCATTCCATGGGTCTCAACTCTCCATGTTTAAGGGATTCTTCCTTCAGCTAAAACATGCATGTGGAAACCAGAGTACGATCCACCGTGTGATCGGAAAACGTGTTCAAATATGTCTCAGTTTTCGTCCCCTGGTACTCGGGTGCAACATTCCAGACGCTTTACTAACACTCTCCCCACTTGGAGAGTCAGTGCCTTTAACCTCCTGTTTGGCCCAGTTTGCAATTTCTGTGGAAAATGAACAGGAATAGGGAGAACCAATGAGAGACTAGCTGGAAGTGTCTGGACGGGCAAATTTAACTCTCATTTCCCACCAGGAAGAGGAATTAACCAAAGGCTCAGCATGCCGTGCCGGATCCAAACTAGGGCCTGAAGCAATCCTGCGGTGTTGCGGCCAGCTCACAAGAAAGCGAGTTGAAGAAAGGAGCTCAGGGGCACTGTAATTCACAAACCTGCAGAGTTTAAATGACAGCTATCTTCCAAAAATATATTGAAGTAAGGCTGCCAAGAGGAGTTGAATGCGGGGCAGAATTGCAGGAAACCGATTTCAGGAGGTAGACTGGAATTGCATGTAAAGCATAGGAAAAGAGGCACAACGTCCACAATGATGCACTTGGCCAAAAAGGGCGTATGCGTTTTTTCCTGAATATATACAGGAAAAAAAGCATACGCCCTTTTTGGCCAAACAAGCAAGCTTGCAAAGGAAATCTGCACTACAATGAAGTCTCACTGCCCCCCGGTCAAAAGGGCCATCTGAAAAAAGTGTAAAATCCAGAAAGGCAGGACAGGCCATGGAGAAATGGGAGGCTTGTTATGCTGATGGGTGGGATGTAAATTGCCAGCAGCCACTCTGGAGAAGTGTATGGTGTTTCCTGAAACATCCAAAAAACAAAGCAACAGAGCCTAGGGCACTTCCACTTATGGTCCTATAGCTTAGGGAAATTAAAATCAAAAAGACACAGCCACCCCAAAGTTTGGGCCGGCTCTGTTTACAAGAACCTCGTTTACGGTACAAGTTCAATATCACAGAAAGCGAAAAATGGATAAAGAAGTTGTGGTACTTACGTACAATGCAGTATCACTCAGCAATGAAATCTATGTCATCAGGCCCGTAGAAGCATAATGAGTGGATTCAGGTACGATGATTCTAAGTGAAATAAGTCACACAGAAAAAGAAACATCATAAGATATCACTACTACACGGAATGTAAACTTGGCTACACAGGAACTGAATTACAAAACAGAACAGGGTCTCAAATGTAGAAAACCAACTTATGCTTGCTTAAGGGGAAAGGTGAGTTGGGGTGCGGCATAAAACCAGAGATTGAAATTAGCACAGATACCGTTCCATAAGCCAAATATGTAATAGACAAGAGCTACTCCTTGCTCAACGAAGTGGACCCAACACCCCATATTAAACGCCTAAGAATATACCTGACTAGTAAGAATCTTAAAACCTATGGATTTATATGTCTCCGAAAGAGAATCAAGCGTGTGTACAGCGGCATAAACGCAGCAGTGATAGGATTGGTGAGGTTCGGTGAGCAAATGCAGACCCTTTGAAGTCATATTGCATGGTACCCATTCCATGGGTCTCAACTCTCCATGTTTAAGGGATTCTTCCTTCAGCTAAAACATGCATGTGGAACCCAGAGTACGATCCACCGTGTGATCGGAAAACGTATTCAAATGTGTCTCAGTTTTCGTCCCCTGGTACTCGGGTGCAACATTCCAGACGCTTTACTAACACTCTCCCCACTTGGAGAGTCAGCGCCTTTAACCTCCTGTTTGGCCCAGTTTGCAATTTCTGTGGAAGATGAACAGGAATAGTGAGAACCAATGAGAGACTAGCTCGAGGTGTCTGGACGGGCAAATTTAACTCTCATTTCCCACCAGGAAGAGGAATTAACCAAAGGTTCAGCATGCCGTGCCAGAACCAAACTAGGGCCTGAAGCAATCCAGCAGTGTTGCGGCCAGCTCACAAGAAAGCGAGTTGAAGAAAGGAGCTCAGGGGCACTGTAATTCACAAACCTGCAGAGTTATAAATGACAGCTATCTTCCAAAAATATATTGAAGTAAGGCTGCCAAGAGGAGTTGAAAGCGGGGCAGAATTGCAGGAAACCGATTTCAGGAGGTAGACTGGAATTGCATGTAAAGCATAGGAAAAGAGGCAGAACGTCCACAATGATGCACTTGGCCAAAAAGGGCGTATGCGTTTTTTCCTGAATATATTCAGGAAAAAACGCATACGCACTTTTTGGCCAACCAAGCAAGCTTGCAAAGGAAATCTGCACTACAATGAAGTCTCACTGCCCCCCGGTCAAAAGGGCCATCTGAAAAAAGTGTAAAATCCAGAAAGGCAGGAAAGGCCATGGAGAACTGGGAGCCTTGTTATGCTGATGGGCGTGATGTAAATTGCCAACAGCCACTCTGGAGAAGTGTATGGTGTTTCCTGAAACATCCAAAAAACAAAGCAACAGAGCCTAGGGCACTTCCACTTATGGTCCTATAGCTTAGGGAAATTAAAATCAAAAAGACACAGCCATCCTAAAGTTTGGGACGGCTCTGTTTGCAAGAACCTCGTTTACGGTACAAGTTCAATATCACAGAAAGCGAAAAATGGATAAAGAAGTTGTGGTACTTACGTACAATGCAATATCACTCAGCAATGAAATCTATGTCATCAGGCCCGTAGCAGCATAATGAATGGATTCAGGTACGATGATTCTAAGTGAATTAAGTCACACAGAAAAAGAAACATCATAAGATATCACTAATACATGGAATGTAAACTTGGTTACACAAGAACTGAATTACAAAACAGAACAGAGTGTCAAATGTAGAAAACCAACTTAGGCTTGCTTAATGGGAAGGGTGAGTTGGGGTGCTGCATAAAACCAGAGATTGAAATTAGCACAGATACCGTTCCATAAGCCAAATATGTAATAGACAAGAGCTACTCCTTGCTCAACGAAGTGGACTCAACACCCCATATTAAACGCCTAACAATATACCTGACTAGTAAGAATCTTAAAACCTATGGATTTATATGTCTCCGAAAGAGAATCAAGCGTGTGTACAGTGGCATAAACGCAGCAGTGATAGTATTGGTGAGGTTCGGTGAGGAAATGCAGACCCTTTGAAGTCATATTGCATTGTACCCATTCCATGGGTCTCAACTCTCCAGGTTTAAGGGATTCTTCCTTCAGATAAAACATGCATGTGGAACACAGAGTATGATCCACCGTGTGATCAGGAAACGTGTTCAAATGTGTCTCAGTTTTCGTCCCCTGGTACTCGGGTGCAACACTCCAGACGCTTTACTAACACTCTCCCCACTTGGAGAGTCAGTGCCTTTAACCTCCTGTATGGCCCAGTTTGCAATTTCTGCGGAAAATGTACAGGAATAGGGAGAACCAATGAGAAACTAGCTGGAGGTGTCTGGACGGGCAAATTTAACTCTCATTTCCGACCAGAAAGAGGAATTAACCAAAGGCTCAGCATGCCGTGCCGGAACCACACTAGGGCCTGAAGCAATCCTGTGGTGTTGCGGCCAGCTCACAAGAAAGCGAGTTGAAGAAAGGAGCTCAGGGGCACTGTAATTCACAAACCTGCAGAGTTATAAATGACAGCTATCGTCCAAAAATATATTGAAGTAAGGCTGCCAAGAGGACTTGAAAGCGGGGCAGAATTGCAGGAAACCGATTTCAGGAGGTAGACGGGAATTGCATGTAAAGCATAGGAAAAGAGGCAGAACGTCCACAATGATGCACTTGGCCAAAAAGGGCGTATGTGTTCTTTCCTGAATATATTCAGGAAAAAACGCATACGCACTTTTTGGCCAACCAAGCAGGCTTGCAAAGGAAATCTACACTACAATGAAGTCTCACTGCCCCCCGGTCAAAAGGGCCATCTGAAAAAAGTGTAATATCCAGAAAGGCAGGACAGGGCATGGAGAACTGGGAGCCTTGTTATGCTGGTGGACGGGATGTAAATTGCCAACAGCCACTCTGGAGAAGTGTATGGTGTTTCCTGAAACATCTAGAAAACAAAGCAACAGAGCCTAGGGCACTTCCACTTATGGTCCTATAGCTTAGGGAAATTAAAATCAAAAAGACACAGCCTCCGCAAACTTTGGGACGGCTCTGTTTACAAGAACCTCGTTTACGGTACAAGTTCAATATCACAGAAAGCGAAAAATGGATACAGAAGTTGTGGTACTTACGTACAATGCAATATCACTCAGCAATGAAATCTATGTCATCAGGCCCGTAGCAGCATAATGAGTGGATTCAGGTATGATGATTCTAAGTGAAATAAGTCACACAGAAAAAGAAACACCATAAGATATCACTACTACACGGAAGGTAAACTTGGCTACACAAGAACTGAATTACAAAACAGAACAGGGTATCAAATGTAGAAAACCAACTTATGCTTGCTTGAGGGGAAAGGTGAGTTGGGGTGCTGCATGAAACCAGAGATTGAAATTAGCCCAGATACCGTTCCATAAGCCAAATATGTAATAGACAAGAGCTACTCCTTGCTCAACGAAGTGGACTCAACACCCCATATTAAACGCCTAAGAATATACCTGACTAGTAAGAATATTAAAACCTACGGATTTATATGTCTCCGAAAGAGAATCAAGCGTGTGTACAGCAGCATAAACGCAGCAGTGATAGGATTGGTGAGGTTCGGTGAGCAAATGCAGACCCTTTAAAGTCATATTGCATGGTACCCATTCCATGGGTCTCAACTCTCCAGGTTTAAGGGATTCTTCGTTCAGCTAAAACATGCATGTGGAACCCAGAGTATGATCCACCGTGTGATCGGGAAACGTGTTCAAATGTGTCTCGTTTTCGTCCCTGGTACACGGGTGCAACATTCCAGATGCTTTACTAACACTCTCCCCACTTGGAGAGTCAGTGCCTTTAACCTCCTGTTTGGCCCAGTTTGTAATTTCTGTGGAAAATGAACAGGAATAGGGAGAACAAAAGAGAGACTAGCTGGAGGTGTCTGGACGGGCAAATTTAACTCTCATTTCCCACCAGGAAGAGGAATTAACCAAAGGCTCAGCGTGCCGTGCCGGAACTACACTAGGGCCTGAAGCAATCCTGCGGTGTTGCGGCCAGCTCACAAGAAAGCGAGTTGAAGAAACGAGCTCAGGGGCACTGTAATTCACAAACCTGCAGAGTTATAAATGACAGCTATCTTCCAAAAATATATTGAAGTAAGGCTGCCAAGAGGACTTGAAAGCGGGGCAGAATTGCAGGAAATCGATTTCAGGAGGTACACTGGAATTGCATGTAAAGCATAGGAAAAGAGGCAGAACGTCCACAATGATGCACTTGGCCAAAAAGGGCGTATGCGTTTTTTCCTGAAAAAACGCATACGCCCTGTTTGGCCAACCAAGCAAGCTTGCAAAGGAAATCTGCACTACAATGAAGTCTCACTGGCCCCCGGTCAAAAGGGCCATCTGAAAAAAGTGTAAAATCCAGAAAGACAGGACAGGCCATGGAGAACTGGGAGCCTTGTTATGCTGGTGGGCGGGATGTAAATTGCCAACAGCCACTCTGGAGAAGTGTATGGTGTTTCCTGAAACATCTAAAAAACAAAGCAACAGAGCCTAGGGCACTTCCACTTATGGTCCTATAGCTTAGGGAAATTAAAATAAAAAAGACACAGCCACCCCAAAGTTTGGGACGGCTCTGTTTACAAGAACCTCGTTTACGGTACAAGTTCAATATCACAGAAAGCGAAAAATGGATAAAGAAGTTGTGGTACTTACGTACAATGCAATATCACTCAGCAATGAAATCTATGTCATCAGGCCCGTAGCAGCATAATGAGTGGATGCAGGTATGATGATTCTAAGTGAAATAAGTCACACAGAAAAAGAAACACCATAAGATATCACTACTACACGGAAGGTAAACTTGGCTACACAAGAACTGAATTACAAAACAGAACAGGGTCTCAAATGTAGAAACCCAACTTATGCTTGCTTAAGGGGAAAGGTGAGTTGGGGTGCTGCATGAAACCAAAGATTGAAATTAGCACAGATACCGTTCCATAAGCCAAATATGCAATAGACAAGAGCTACTCCTTGCTGAACGAAGTGGACTCAACACCCCATATTAAACGCCTAAGAATATACCTGACTAGAAATAATCTGAAAACCTACGGATTTATATGTCTCCGAAAGAGAATCAAGCGTGTGTACAGCGGCATAAACGCAGCAGTGATAGGATTGGTGAGGTTCGGTGAGCAAATGCAGACCCTTTGAAGTCATATTGCATGGTACCCATTCCATGGGTCTCAACTCTCCAGGTTTAAGGGATTCTTCCTTCAGCTAAAACATGCATGTGGAACCCAGAGTATGATCCACCGTGTGATCGGGAAACGTGTTCAAATGTGTCTCGTTTTCGTCCCTGGTACTCGGGTGCAACATTCCAGATGCTTTACTAACATTCTCCGCACTTGGAGAGTCAGTGCCTTTAACCTCCTGTTTGGCCCAGTTTGTAATTTCTGTGGAAAATGAACAGGAATAGGGAGAACGAAAGAGAGACTAGCTGGAGGTGTCTGGACGGGCAAATTTAACTCTCATTTCCCACCAGGAAGAGGAATTAACCAAAGGCTCAGCGTGCCGTGCCGGAACCACACTAGGGCCTGAAGCAATCCTGCGGTGTTGCGGCCAGATCCCAAAAAAGTGAGTTGAAGAAAGGAGCTCAGGGGCACTGTAATTCACAAACATGTAGAGTTATAAATGACAGCTATCATCCAAAAATATATTGAAGTAAGGCTGCCAAGAGGACTTGAAAGCGGGGCAGAATTGCAGGAAACCGATTTCAGGAGGTAGACGGGAATTGCATGTAAAGCATAGGAAAAGAGGCAGAACGTCCACAATGATGCACTTGGCCAAAAAGGGCGTATGCGTTTTTTCCTGAATATATTAAGGAAAAAACGCATATGCCCTTTTGGCCAACCAAGCAAGCTTGCAAAGGAAATCTGCACTACAATGAAGTCTCACTGCCCCCCGGTCAAAAGGGCCATCTGAAAAATGTGTAAAATCCAGAAAGGCAGGACAGGCCATGGAGAACTGGGAGCCTTGTTATGCTGGTGGGCGGGATGTAAATTGCCAACAGCCACTCTGGAGAAGTGTATGGTGTTTCCTGAAACATGTAAAAAACAAAGCAACAGAGCCTAGGGCACTTCCACTTATGGTCCTATAGCTTAGGGAAATTAAAATCAAAAAGACACAGCCACCCCAAAGTTTGGGAAGGCTCTGTTTACAAGAACCTCGTTTATGGTACAAGTTCAATATCACAGAAAGCGAAAAATGGATAAAGAAGTTGTGGTACTTACGTACAATGCAATATCACTCAGCAATGAAATCTATGTAATCAGGCCCGTACCAGCATAATGAGTGGATTCAGGTACGATGATTCTAAGTGAAATAAGTCACACAGAAAAACAAACATCATAAGATATCACCGATACACGGAATGTAAACTTGGCTACGCAGGAACTGAAATACAAAACAGAACAGGGTCTCAAATGTAGAAAACCAACTTATGCTTGCTTAAGGGGAAAGGTGAGTTGGGGTGCTGCATGAAACCAGAGATTGAAATTAGCACAGATACTGTTCCATAAGCCAAATATGCAATAGACAAGAGCTACTCCTTGCTGAACGAAGTGGACTCAACACCCCATATTAAACGCCTAAGAATATACCTGACTAGAAATAATCTTAAAACCTACGGATTTATATGTCTCCGAAAGAGAATCAAGCGTGTGTACAGCGGCATAAACGCAGCAGTGATAGGATTGGTGAGGTTCGGTGAGCAAATGCAGACCCTTTAAAGTCATATTGCATGGTACCCATTCCATGGGTCTCAACTCTCCAGGTTTAAGGGATTCTTCCTTCAGCTAAAACATGCATGTGGAACCCAGAGTATGATCCACCGTGTGATCGGGAAACGTGTTCAAATGTGTCTCGTTTTCGTCCCCTGGTACTCGGGTGCAACATTCCAGATGCTTTACTAACACTCTCCCCACTTGGAGAGTCAGTGCCTTTAACCTACTGTTTGGCCCAGTTTGTAATTTCTGTGGAAAATGAACAGGAATAGGGAGAACGAAAGAGAGACTAGCTGGAGGTGTCTGGACGGGCAAATTTAACTCTCATTTCCCACCAGGAAGAGGAATTAACCAAAGGCTCAGCATGTCGTGCCGGAACTACACTAGGGGCTGAAGCAATCCTGCGGTGTTGCGGCCAGCTCACAAGAAAGCGAGTTGAAGAAAGGAGCTCAGGGGCACTGTAATTCACAAACCTGCAGAGTTATAAATGACAGCTATCGTCCAAAAATATATTGAAGTAAGGCTGCCAAGAGGACTTGAAAGCGGGGCAGAATTGCAGGAAATCGATTTCAGGAGGTACACTGGAATTGCATGTAAAGCATAGGAAAAGAGGCAGAACGTCCACAATGATGCACTTGGCCAAAAAGTGCGTATGCGTTTTTTCCTGAATATATTCAGGAAAAAACGCATACGCCCTTTTTGGCCAACCAAGCAAGCTTGCAAAGATATCTGCACTACAATGAAGTCTCACTGCCCCCCGGTCAAAAGGGCCATCTGAAAAAAGTGTAAAATCCAGAAAGGCAGGACAGGCCATGGAGAACTGGGAGCCTTGTTATGCTGATGGGCAGGATGTAAATTGCCAACAGCCACTCTGGAGAAGTGTATGGTGTTTCCTGAAACATCTAAAAAACAAAGCAACAGAGCCTAGGGCACTTCCACTTATGGTCCTATAGCTTAGGGAAATTAAAATCAAAAAGACACAGTCACCCCAAAGTTTGGGACGGCTCTGTTTACAAGAACCTCGTTTACGGTACAAGTTCAATATCACAGAAAGCGAAAAATGGATAAAGGAGTTGTGGTACTTACGTACAATGCAATATCACTCAGCAATGAAATCTATGTCATCAGGCCCGTAGCAGCATAATGAGTGGATTTAGGTATGATGATTCTAAGTGAAATAAGTCACACAGAAAAAGAAACACCATAAGATATCACTACTACACGGAAGGTAAACTTGGCTACACAAGAACTGAATTACAAAACAGAACAGGGTCTCAAATGTAGAAAACCAACTTATGCTTGCTTAAGGGGAAAGGTGAGTTGGGGTGCTGCATGAAACCAGAGATTGAAATTAGCACAGATACCGTGCCATAAGCCAAATATGTAATAGACAAGAGCTACTCCTTGCTCAACGAAGTGGACCCAACACCCCATATTAAACGCCTAAGAATATACCTGACTAGAAATAATCTTAAAACCTACGGATTTATATGTCTCCGAAAGAGAATCAAGCGTGTGTACAGCGGCATGAACGCAGCAGTGATAGGATTGGTGAGGTTCGGTGAGCAAATGCAGACCCTTTGAAGTCATATTGCATGGTACCCATTCCATGGGTCTCAACTCTCCAGGTTTAAGGGATTCTTCCTTCAGCTAAAACATGCATGTGGAACCCAGAGTATGATCCACCGTGTGATCGGGAAACGTGTTCAAATGTGTCTCGTTTTCTTCCCTGGTACTCGGGTGCAACATTCCAGATGCTTTACTAACACTCTCCCCACTTGGAGAGTCAGTGCCTTTAAACTCCTGTTTGGCCCAGTTTGCAATTTCTGCGGAAAATGTACAGGAATAGGGAGAACCAATGAGAGACTAGCTGGAGGTGTGTGGACGGGCAAATTTAACTCTCATTTCCCACCAGGAAGAGGAATTAACCAAAGGCTCAGCGTGCCGTGCCGGAACCACACTAGGGCCTGAAGCAATCCTGCGGTGTTGCGGCCAGCTCACAAGAAAGCGAGTTGAAGAAAGGAGCTCAGGGGCACTGTAATTCACAAACCTGCAGAGTTATAAAGGACAGCTATCGTCCAAAAATATATTGAAGTAAGGCTGCCAAGAGGACTTGAAAGCGGGGCAGAATTGCAGGAAACCGATTTCAGGAGGTAGACGGGAATTGCATGTAAAACATAGGAAAAGTGGCAGAACGTCCACAATGATGCACTTGGCCAAAAAGGGCGTATGCGTTTTTTCCTCAGGAAAAAACGCATACGCCCTTTTTGGCCAACCAAGCAAGCTTGCAAAGGAAATCTGCACTACAATGAAGTCTCACTGCCCCCCGGTCAAAAGGGCCATCTGAAAAAAGTGTAAAATCCAGAAAGGCAGGACAGGCCATGGAGAACTGGGAGCCTTGTTATGCTGGTGGGCGGGATGTAAATTGCCAACAGCCACTCTGGAGAAGTGTATGGTGTTTCCTGAAACATGTAAAAAACAAAGCAACAGAGCCTAGGGCACTTCCACTTATGGTCCTATAGCTTAGGGAAATTAAAATCAAAAAGACACAGCCACCCCAAAGTTTGGGACGGCTCTGTTTACAAGAACCTCGTTTACGGTACAAGTTCAATATCACAGAAAGCGAAAAATGGATAAAGAAGTTGTGGTACTTACGTACAATGCAATATCACTCAGCAATGAAATCTATGTCATCAGGCCCGTAGAAGCATAATGAGTGGATTCAGGTACGATGATTCTAAGTGAAATAAGTCACACAGAAAAAGAAACATCATAAGATATCACTACTACACGGAATGTAAACTTGTCTACACAGGAACTGAATTACAAAACAGAACAGGGTGTCAAATGTAGAAAACCAACTTATGCTTGCTTAAGGGGAAAGGTGAGTTGGGGTGCTGCATAAAACCAGAGACTGAAATTAGCACAGATACCATTCCATAAGCCAAATATGTAATAGACAAGAGCTACTCTTTGCTCAACGAAGTGGACTCAACACACCATATTAAACGCTTAACAATATACCTGACTAGTAAGAATCTTAAAACCTATGGATTTATATGTCTCCGAAAGAGAATGAAGCGTGTGTACAGCGGCATAAACGCAGCAGTGATAGGATTGGTGAGGTTCGGTGAGCAAATGCAGACCCTTTGAAGTCATATTGCATGGTACCCATTCCATGGGTCTCAACTCTCCATGTTTAAGGGATTCTTCCTTCAGCTAAAACATGCATGTGGAACCCAGAGTACGATCCACCGTGTGATCGGAAAACGTGTTCAAATATGTCTCAGTTTTCGTCCCCTGGTACTCGGGTGCAACATTCCAGACGCTTTACTAACACTCTCCCCACTTGGAGAGTCAGTGCCTTTAACCTCCTGTTTGGCCCAGTTTGCAATTTCTGTGGAAAATGAACAGGAATAGGGAGAACCAATGAGAGACTAGCTGGAAGTGTCAGGACGGGCAAATTTAACTCTCATTTCCCACCAGGAAGAGGAATTAACCAAAGGCTCAGCATGCCGTGCCGGATCCAAACTAGGGCCTGAAGCAATCCTGCGGTGTTGCGGCCAGCTCACAAGAAAGCGAGTTGAAGAAAGGAGCTCGGGGCACTGTAATTCACAAACCTGCAGAGTTTAAATGACAGCTATCTTCCAAAAATATATTGAAGTAAGGCTGCCAAGAGGAGTTGAATGCGGGGCAGAATTGCAGGAAACCGATTTCAGGAGGTAGACTGGAATTGCATGTAAAGCATAGGAAAAGAGGCACAACGTCCACAATGATGCACTTGGCCAAAAAGGGCGTATGCGTTTTTTCCTGAATATATACAGGAAAAAAAGCATACGCCCTTTTTGGCCAAACAAGCAAGCTTGCAAAGGAAATCTGCACTACAATGAAGTCTCACTGCCCCCGGGTCAAAAGGGCCATCTGAAAAAAGTGTAAAATCCAGAAAGGCAGGACAGGCCATGGAGAAATGGGAGGCTTGTTATGCTGATGGGTGGGATGTAAATTGCCAGCAGCCACTCTGGAGAAGTGTATGGTGTTTCCTGAAACATCCAAAAAACAAAGCAACAGAGCCTAGGGCACTTCCACTTATGGTCCTATAGCTTAGGGAAATTAAAATCAAAAAGACACAGCCACCCCAAAGTTTGGGCCGGCTCTGTTTACAAGAACCTCGTTTACGGTACAAGTTCAATATCACAGAAAGCGAAAAATGGATAAAGAAGTTGTGGTACTTACGTACAATGCAGTATCACTCAGCAATGAAATCTATGTCATCAGGCCCGTAGAAGCATAATGAGTGGATTCAGGTACGATGATTCTAAGTGAAATAAGTCACACAGAAAAAGAAACATCATAAGATATCACTACTACACGGAATGTAAACTTGGCTACACAGGAACTGAATTACAAAACAGAACAGGGTCTCAAATGTAGAAAACCAACTTATGCTTGCTTAAGGGGAAAGGTGAGTTGGGGTGCGGCATAAAACCAGAGATTGAAATTAGCACAGATACCGTTCCATAAGCCAAATATGTAATAGACAAGAGCTACTCCTTGCTCAACGAAGTGGACCCAACACCCCATATTAAACGCCTAAGAATATACCTGACTAGTAAGAATCTTAAAACCTATGGATTTATATGTCTCCGAAAGAGAATCAAGCGTGTGTACAGCGGCATAAGCGCAGCAGTGATAGGATTGGTGAGGTTCGGTGAGCAAATGCAGACCCTTTGAAGTCATATTGCATGGTACCCATTCCATGGGTCTCAACTCTCCATGTTTAAGGGATTCTTCCTTCAGCTAAAACATGCATGTGGAACCCAGAGTACGATCCACCGTGTGATCGGAAAACGTATTCAAATGTGTCTCAGTTTTCGTCCCCTGGTACTCGGGTGCAACATTCCAGACGCTTTACTAACACTCTCCCCACTTGGAGAGTCAGCGCCTTTAACCTCCTGTTTGGCCCAGTTTGCAATTTCTGTGGAAGATGAACAGGAATAGTGAGAACCAATGAGAGACTAGCTCGAGGTGTCTGGACGGGCAAATTTAACTCTCATTTCCCACCAGGAAGAGGAATTAACCAAAGGTTCAGCATGCCGTGCCAGAACCAAACTAGGGCCTGAAGCAATCCAGCAGTGTTGCGGCCAGCTCACAAGAAAGCGAGTTGAAGAAAGGAGCTCAGGGGCACTGTAATTCACAAACCTGCAGAGTTATAAATGACAGCTATCTTCCAAAAATATATTGAAGTAAGGCTGCCAAGAGGAGTTGAAAGCGGGGCAGAATTGCAGGAAACCGATTTCAGGAGGTAGACTGGAATTGCATGTAAAGCATAGGAAAAGAGGCAGAACGTCCACAATGATGCACTTGGCCAAAAAGGGCGTATGCGTTTTTTCCTGAATATATTCAGGAAAAAACGCATACGCACTTTTTGGCCAACCAAGCAAGCTTGCAAAGGAAATCTGCACTACAATGAAGTCTCACTGCCCCCCGGTCAAAAGGGCCATCTGAAAAAAGTGTAAAATCCAGAAAGGCAGGAAAGGCCATGGAGAACTGGGAGCCTTGTTATGCTGATGGGCGTGATGTAAATTGCCAACAGCCACTCTGGAGAAGTGTATGGTGTTTCCTGAAACATCCAAAAAACAAAGCAACAGAGCCTAGGGCACTTCCACTTATGGTCCTATAGCTTAGGGAAATTAAAATCAAAAAGACACAGCCATCCTAAAGTTTGGGACGGCTCTGTTTGCAAGAACCTCGTTTACGGTACAAGTTCAATATCACAGAAAGCGAAAAATGGATAAAGAAGTTGTGGTACTTACGTACAATGCAATATCACTCAGCAATGAAATCTATGTCATCAGGCCCGTAGCAGCATAATGAATGGATTCAGGTACGATGATTCTAAGTGAATTAAGTCACACAGAAAAAGAAACATCATAAGATATCACTAATACATGGAATGTAAACTTGGTTACACAAGAACTGAATTACAAAACAGAACAGAGTGTCAAATGTAGAAAACCAACTTAGGCTTGCTTAATGGGAAGGGTGAGTTGGGGTGCTGCATAAAACCAGAGATTGAAATTAGCACAGATACCGTTCCATAAGCCAAATATGTAATAGACAAGAGCTACTCCTTGCTCAACGAAGTGGACTCAACACCCCATATTAAACGCCTAACAATATACCTGACTAGTAAGAATCTTAAAACCTATGGATTTATATGTCTCCGAAAGAGAATCAAGCGTGTGTACAGTGGCATAAACGCAGCAGTGATAGTATTGGTGAGGTTCGGTGAGGAAATGCAGACCCTTTGAAGTCATATTGCATTGTACCCATTCCATGGGTCTCAACTCTCCAGGTTTAAGGGATTCTTCCTTCAGATAAAACATGCATGTGGAACACAGAGTATGATCCACCGTGTGATCAGGAAACGTGTTCAAATGTGTCTCAGTTTTCGTCCCCTGGTACTCGGGTGCAACACTCCAGACGCTTTACTAACACTCTCCCCACTTGGAGAGTCAGTGCCTTTAACCTCCTGTATGGCCCAGTTTGCAATTTCTGCGGAAAATGTACAGGAATAGGGAGAACCAATGAGAAACTAGCTGGAGGTGTCTGGACGGGCAAATTTAACTCTCATTTCCGACCAGAAAGAGGAATTAACCAAAGGCTCAGCATGCCGTGCCGGAACCACACTAGGGCCTGAAGCAATCCTGTGGTGTTGCGGCCAGCTCACAAGAAAGCGAGTTGAAGAAAGGAGCTCAGGGGCACTGTAATTCACAAACCTGCAGAGTTATAAATGACAGCTATCGTCCAAAAATATATTGAAGTAAGGCTGCCAAGAGGACTTGAAAGCGGGGCAGAATTGCAGGAAACCGATTTCAGGAGGTAGACGGGAATTGCATGTAAAGCATAGGAAAAGAGGCAGAACGTCCACAATGATGCACTTGGCCAAAAAGGGCGTATGTGTTCTTTCCTGAATATATTCAGGAAAAAACGCATACGCACTTTTTGGCCAACCAAGCAGGCTTGCAAAGGAAATCTACACTACAATGAAGTCTCACTGCCCCCCGGTCAAAAGGGCCATCTGAAAAAAGTGTAATATCCAGAAAGGCAGGACAGGGCATGGAGAACTGGGAGCCTTGTTATGCTGGTGGACGGGATGTAAATTGCCAACAGCCACTCTGGAGAAGTGTATGGTGTTTCCTGAAACATCTAGAAAACAAAGAAACAGAGCCTAGGGCACTTCCACTTATGGTCCTATAGCTTAGGGAAATTAAAATCAAAAAGACACAGCCTCCGCAAACTTTGGGACGGCTCTGTTTACAAGAACCTCGTTTACGGTACAAGTTCAATATCACAGAAAGCGAAAAATGGATACAGAAGTTGTGGTACTTACGTACAATGCAATATCACTCAGCAATGAAATCTATGTCATCAGGCCCGTAGCAGCATAATGAGTGGATTCATGTATGATGATTCTAAGTGAAATAAGTCACACAGAAAAAGAAACACCATAAGATATCACTACTACACGGAAGGTAAACTTGGCTACACAAGAACTGAATTACAAAACAGAACAGGGTATCAAATGTAGAAAACCAACTTATGCTTGCTTGAGGGGAAAGGTGAGTTGGGGTGCTGCATGAAACCAGAGATTGAAATTAGCCCAGATACCGTTCCATAAGCCAAATATGTAATAGACAAGAGCTACTCCTTGCTCAACGAAGTGGACTCAACACCCCATATTAAACGCCTAAGAATATACCTGACTAGTAAGAATATTAAAACCTACGGATTTATATGTCTCCGAAAGAGAATCAAGCGTGTGTACAGCAGCATAAACGCAGCAGTGATAGGATTGGTGAGGTTCGGTGAGCAAATGCAGACCCTTTAAAGTCATATTGCATGGTACCCATTCCATGGGTCTCAACTCTCCAGGTTTAAGGGATTCTTCGTTCAGCTAAAACATGCATGTGGAACCCAGAGTATGATCCACCGTGTGATCGGGAAACGTGTTCAAATGTGTCTCGTTTTCGTCCCTGGTACACGGGTGCAACATTCCAGATGCTTTACTAACACTCTCCCCACTTGGAGAGTCAGTGCCTTTAACCTCCTGTTTGGCCCAGTTTGTAATTTCTGTGGAAAATGAACAGGAATAGGGAGAACAAAAGAGAGACTAGCTGGAGGTGTCTGGACGGGCAAATTTAACTCTCATTTCCCACCAGGAAGAGGAATTAACCAAAGGCTCAGCGTGCCGTGCCGGAACTACACTAGGGCCTGAAGCAATCCTGCGGTGTTGCGGCCAGCTCACAAGAAAGCGAGTTGAAGAAACGAGCTCAGGGGCACTGTAATTCACAAACCTGCAGAGTTATAAATGACAGCTATCTTCCAAAAATATATTGAAGTAAGGCTGCCAAGAGGACTTGAAAGCGGGGCAGAATTGCAGGAAATCGATTTCAGGAGGTACACTGGAATTGCATGTAAAGCATAGGAAAAGAGGCAGAACGTCCACAATGATGCACTTGGCCAAAAAGGGCGTATGCGTTTTTTCCTGAAAAAACGCATACGCCCTGTTTGGCCAACCAAGCAAGCTTGCAAAGGAAATCTGCACTACAATGAAGTCTCACTGGCCCCCGGTCAAAAGGGCCATCTGAAAAAAGTGTAAAATCCAGAAAGACAGGACAGGCCATGGAGAACTGGGAGCCTTGTTATGCTGGTGGGCGGGATGTAAATTGCCAACAGCCACTCTGGAGAAGTGTATGGTGTTTCCTGAAACATCTAAAAAACAAAGCAACAGAGGCTAGGGCACTTCCACTTATGGTCCTATAGCTTAGGGAAATTAAAATAAAAAAGACACAGCCACCCCAAAGTTTGGGACGGCTCTGTTTACAAGAACCTCGTTTACGGTACAAGTTCAATATCACAGAAAGCGAAAAATGGATAAAGAAGTTGTGGTACTTACGTACAATGCAATATCACTCAGCAATGAAATCTATGTCATCAGGCCCGTAGCAGCATAATGAGTGGATGCAGGTATGATGATTCTAAGTGAAATAAGTCACACAGAAAAAGAAACACCATAAGATATCACTACTACACGGAAGGTAAACTTGGCTACACAAGAACTGAATTACAAAACAGAACAGGGTCTCAAATGTAGAAACCCAACTTATGCTTGCTTAAGGGGAAAGGTGAGTTGGGGTGCTGCATGAAACCAAAGATTGAAATTAGCACAGATACCGTTCCATAAGCCAAATATGCAATAGACAAGAGCTACTCCTTGCTGAACGAAGTGGACTCAACACCCCATATTAAACGCCTAAGAATATACCTGACTAGAAATAATCTGAAAACCTACGGATTTATATGTCTCCGAAAGAGAATCAAGCGTGTGTACAGCGGCATAAACGCAGCAGTGATAGGATTGGTGAGGTTCGGTGAGCAAATGCAGACCCTTTGAAGTCATATTGCATGGTACCCATTCCATGGGTCTCAACTCTCCAGGTTTAAGGGATTCTTCCTTCAGCTAAAACATGCATGTGGAACCCAGAGTATGATCCACCGTGTGATCGGGAAACGTGTTCAAATGTGTCTCGTTTTCGTCCCTGGTACTCGGGTGCAACATTCCAGATGCTTTACTAACATTCTCCGCACTTGGAGAGTCAGTGCCTTTAACCTCCTGTTTGGCCCAGTTTGTAATTTCTGTGGAAAATGAACAGGAATAGGGAGAACGAAAGAGAGACTAGCTGGAGGTGTCTGGACGGGCAAATTTAACTCTCATTTCCCACCAGGAAGAGGAATTAACCAAAGGCTCAGCGTGCCGTGCCGGAACCACACTAGGGCCTGAAGCAATCCTGCGGTGTTGCGGCCAGATCCCAAAAAAGTGAGTTGAAGAAAGGAGCTCAGGGGCACTGTAATTCACAAACATGTAGAGTTATAAATGACAGCTATCATCCAAAAATATATTGAAGTAAGGCTGCCAAGAGGACTTGAAAGCGGGGCAGAATTGCAGGAAACCGATTTCAGGAGGTAGACGGGAATTGCATGTAAAGCATAGGAAAAGAGGCAGAACGTCCACAATGATGCACTTGGCCAAAAAGGGCGTATGCGTTTTTTCCTGAATATATTAAGGAAAAAACGCATACGCCCTTTTGGCCAACCAAGCAAGCTTGCAAAGGAAATCTGCACTACAATGAAGTCTCACTGCCCCCCGGTCAAAAGGGCCATCTGAAAAATGTGTAAAATCCAGAAAGGCAGGACAGGCCATGGAGAACTGGGAGCCTTGTTATGCTGGTGGGCGGGATGTAAATTGCCAACAGCCACTCTGGAGAAGTGTATGGTGTTTCCTGAAACATCTAAAAAACAAAGCAACAGAGCCTAGGGCACTTCCACTTATGGTCCTATAGCTTAGGGAAATTAAAATCAAAAAGACACAGCCACCCCAAAGTTTGGGAAGGCTCTGTTTACAAGAACCTCGTTTATGGTACAAGTTCAATATCACAGAAAGCGAAAAATGGATAAAGAAGTTGTGGTACTTACGTACAATGCAATATCACTCAGCAATGAAATCTATGTAATCAGGCCCGTACCAGCATAATGAGTGGATTCAGGTACGATGATTCTAAGTGAAATAAGTCACACAGAAAAACAAACATCATAAGATATCACCGATACACGGAATGTAAACTTGGCTACGCAGGAACTGAAATACAAAACAGAACAGGGTCTCAAATGTAGAAAACCAACTTATGCTTGCTTAAGGGGAAAGGTGAGTTGGGGTGCTGCATGAAACCAGAGATTGAAATTAGCACAGATACTGTTCCATAAGCCAAATATGCAATAGACAAGAGCTACTCCTTGCTGAACGAAGTGGACTCAACACCCCATATTAAACGCCTAAGAATATACCTGACTAGAAATAATCTTAAAACCTACGGATTTATATGTCTCCGAAAGAGAATCAAGCGTGTGTACAGCGGCATAAACGCAGCAGTGATAGGATTGGTGAGGTTCGGTGAGCAAATGCAGACCCTTTAAAGTCATATTGCATGGTACCCATTCCATGGGTCTCAACTCTCCAGGTTTAAGGGATTCTTCCTTCAGCTAAAACATGCATGTGGAACCCAGAGTATGATCCACCGTGTGATCGGGAAACGTGTTCAAATGTGTCTCGTTTTCGTCCCCTGGTACTCGGGTGCAACATTCCAGATGCTTTACTAACACTCTCCCCACTTGGAGAGTCAGTGCCTTTAACCTACTGTTTGGCCCAGTTTGTAATTTCTGTGGAAAATGAACAGGAATAGGGAGAACGAAAGAGAGACTAGCTGGAGGTGTCTGGACGGGCAAATTTAACTCTCATTTCCCACCAGGAAGAGGAATTAACCAAAGGCTCAGCATGTCGTGCCGGAACTACACTAGGGGCTGAAGCAATCCTGCGGTGTTGCGGCCAGCTCACAAGAAAGCGAGTTGAAGAAAGGAGCTCAGGGGCACTGTAATTCACAAACCTGCAGAGTTATAAATGACAGCTATCGTCCAAAAATATATTGAAGTAAGGCTGCCAAGAGGACTTGAAAGCGGGGCAGAATTGCAGGAAATCGATTTCAGGAGGTACACTGGAATTGCATGTAAAGCATAGGAAAAGAGGCAGAACGTCCACAATGATGCACTTGGCCAAAAAGTGCGTATGCGTTTTTTCCTGAATATATTCAGGAAAAAACGCATACGCCCTTTTTGGCCAACCAAGCAAGCTTGCAAAGGATATCTGCACTACAATGAAGTCTCACTGCCCCCCGGTCAAAAGGGCCATCTGAAAAAAGTGTAAAATCCAGAAAGGCAGGACAGGCCATGGAGAACTGGGAGCCTTGTTATGCTGATGGGCAGGATGTAAATTGCCAACAGCCACTCTGGAGAAGTGTATGGTGTTTCCTGAAACATCTAAAAAACAAAGCAACAGAGCCTAGGGCACTTCCACTTATGGTCCTATAGCTTAGGGAAATTAAAATCAAAAAGACACAGTCACCCCAAAGTTTGGGACGGCTCTGTTTACAAGAACCTCGTTTACGGTACAAGTTCAATATCACAGAAAGCGAAAAATGGATAAAGGAGTTGTGGTACTTACGTACAATGCAATATCACTCAGCAATGAAATCTATGTCATCAGGCCCGTAGCAGCATAATGAGTGGATTTAGGTATGATGATTCTAAGTGAAATAAGTCACACAGAAAAAGAAACACCATAAGATATCACTACTACACGGAAGGTAAACTTGGCTACACAAGAACTGAATTACAAAACAGAACAGGGTCTCAAATGTAGAAAACCAACTTATGCTTGCTTAAGGGGAAAGGTGAGTTGGGGTGCTGCATGAAACCAGAGATTGAAATTAGCACAGATACCGTGCCATAAGCCAAATATGTAATAGACAAGAGCTACTCCTTGCTCAACGAAGTGGACCCAACACCCCATATTAAACGCCTAAGAATATACCTGACTAGAAATAATCTTAAAACCTACGGATTTATATGTCTCCGAAAGAGAATCAAGCGTGTGTACAGCGGCATGAACGCAGCAGTGATAGGATTGGTGAGGTTCGGTGAGCAAATGCAGACCCTTTGAAGTCATATTGCATGGTACCCATTCCATGGGTCTCAACTCTCCAGGTTTAAGGGATTCTTCCTTCAGCTAAAACATGCATGTGGAACCCAGAGTATGATCCACCGTGTGATCGGGAAACGTGTTCAAATGTGTCTCGTTTTCTTCCCTGGTACTCGGGTGCAACATTCCAGATGCTTTACTAACACTCTCCCCACTTGGAGAGTCAGTGCCTTTAAACTCCTGTTTGGCCCAGTTTGCAATTTCTGCGGAAAATGTACAGGAATAGGGAGAACCAATGAGAGACTAGCTGGAGGTGTGTGGACGGGCAAATTTAACTCTCATTTCCCACCAGGAAGAGGAATTAACCAAAGGCTCAGCGTGCCGTGCCGGAACCACACTAGGGCCTGAAGCAATCCTGCGGTGTTGCGGCCAGCTCACAAGAAAGCGAGTTGAAGAAAGGAGCTCAGGGGCACTGTAATTCACAAACCTGCAGAGTTATAAAGGACAGCTATCGTCCAAAAATATATTGAAGTAAGGCTGCCAAGAGGACTTGAAAGCGGGGCAGAATTGCAGGAAACCGATTTCAGGAGGTAGACGGGAATTGCATGTAAAACATAGGAAAAGAGGCAGAACGTCCACAATGATGCACTTGGCCAAAAAGGGCGTATGCGTTTTTTCCTCAGGAAAAAACGCATACGCCCTTTTTGGCCAACCAAGCAAGCTTGCAAAGGAAATCTGCACTACAATGAAGTCTCACTGCCCCCCGGTCAAAAGGGCCATCTGAAAAAAGTGTAAAATCCAGAAAGGCAGGACAGGCCATGGAGAACTGGGAGCCTTGTTATGCTGGTGGGCGGGATGTAAATTGCCAACAGCCACTCTGGAGAAGTGTATGGTGTTTCCTGAAACATCTAAAAAACAAAGCAACAGAGCCTAGGGCACTTCCACTTATGGTCCTATAGCTTAGGGAAATTAAAATCAGAAAGACACAGCCACCCCAAAGTTTGGGCCAGCTCTGTTTACAAGAACCTCGTTGACGGTACAAGTTCAATATCACAGAAAGCGAAAAATGGATAAAGAAGTTGTGGTACTTACGTACAATGCAATATCACTCAGCAATGAAATCTATGTCATCAGGCCCGTAGCAGCATAATGAGTGGATGCAGGTACGATGATTCTAAGTGAAATAAGTCACACAGAAAAAGAAACATCATAAGATATCACTACTACACGGAATGGAACCTTGGCTACACAGGAACTGAATTACAAAACAGAACAGGGTCTCAAATGTAGAAAACCAACTTATGCTTGCTTAAGGGGAAAGGTGAGTTGGGGTGCTGCATAAAACCAGAGATTGAAATTAGCACAGATACCGTTCCATAAGCCAAATATGTAATAGACAAGAGCTACTCCTTGCTCAACGCAGTGGACTCAACACCCCATATTAAACGCCTAAGAATATACCTGACTAGAAATAATCTTAAAACCTACGGATTTATATGTCTACGAAAGAGAATCAAGCGTGTGTACGGCGGCATAAACGCAGCAGTGATAGGATTGGTGAGGTTCGGTGAGCAAATGCAGACCCTTTGAAGTCATATTGCATGGTACCCATTCCATGGGTCTCAACTCTCCAGGTTTAAGGGATTCTTCCTTCAGCTGAAACATGCATGTGGAACACAGTGTATGATCCACCGTGTGATCAGGAAACGTGTTCAAATGTGTCTCAGTTTTCGTCCCCTGGTACTCGGGTGCAACATTCAAGACGCTTTACTAACACTCTCCCCACTTGGAGAGTCAGTGCCTTTAAACTCCTGTTTGGCCCAGTTTGCAATTTCTGCGGAAAATGTACAGGAATTGGGAGAACCAATGAGAGACTAGCTGGAGGTGTCTGGACGGGCAAATTTAACTCTCAATTCCCACCAGGAAGAGGAATTAACCAAAGGCTCAGCGTGCCGTGCCGGAACCACACTAGGGCCTGAAGCAATCCTGCGGTGTTGCGGCCAGCTCACAAGAAAGCGAGTTGAAGAAAGGAGCTCAGGGGCACTGTAATTCACAAACCTGCAGAGTTATAAATGACAGCTATCGTCCAAAAATATATTGAAGTAAGGCTGCCAAGAGGACTTGAAAGCGGGGCAGAATTGCAGGAAACCGATTTCAGGAGGTAGACGGGAATTGCATGTAAAGCATAGGAAAAGAGGCAGAACGTCCACAATGATGCACTTGGCCAAAAAGGGCGTATGCGTTTTTTCCTGAATATATTCAGGAAAAAACGCATACGCCCTTTTTGGCCAACCAAGCAAGCTTGCAAAGGAAATCTGCACTACAATGAAGTCTCACTGCCCCCCGGTCAAAAGGGCCATCTGAAAAAAGTGTAAAATCCAGAAAGGCAGGACAGGCCATGGAGAACTGGGAGCATTGTTATGCAGATGGGCGGGATGTAAATTGCCAACAGCCACTCTGGAGAAGTGTATGGTGTTTCCTGAAACATCTAAAAAACTAAGCAACAGAGCCTAGGGCACTTCCACTTATGGTCCTATAGCTTAGGGAAATTAAAATCAAAAAGACACAGCCACCCCAAAGTTTGGGACGGCTCTGTTTACAAGAACCTCGTTTACGGTACAAGTTCAATATCACAGAAAGCGAAAAATGGATAAAGAAGTTGTGGTACTTACGTACAATGCAATATCACTCAGCAATGAAATCTATGTCATCAGGCCCGTAGCAGCATAATGAGTGGATTCAGGTATGATGATTCTAAGTGAAATAAGTCACACAGAAAAAGAAACACCATAAGATATCACTACTACACGGAAGGTAAACTTGGCTACACAAGAACTGAATTACAAAACAGAACAGGGTCTCAAATGTAGAAAACCAACTTATGCTTGCTTGAGGGGAAAGGTGAGTTGGGGTCCTGCATGAAACCAGAGATTGAAATTAGCACAGATACCATTCCATAAGCCAAATATGTAATAGACAAGAGCTACTCCTTGCTCAACGAAGTGGACTCAACACCCCACATTAAACGCCTAAGAATATACCTGACTAGTAAGAATCTTAAAACCTAAGGATTTATATGTCTCCGAAAGAGAATCAAGCGTGTGTACAGCGGCATAAACACAGCAGTGATAGGATTGGTGAGGTTCGGTGAGCAAATGCAGACCCTTTGAAGTCATATTGCATGGTACCCATTCCATGGGTCTCAACTCTCCAGGTTTAAGGGATTCTTCCTTCAGCTAAAACATGCATGTGGAACCCAGAGTATGATCCACCGTGTGATCGGGAAACGTGTTCAAATGTGTCTCAGTTTTTGTCCCGTGGAACTCGGGTGCAACATTCCAGATGCTTTACTAACACTCTCCACACTTGGAGAGTCAGTGCCTTATCCTCCTGTTTGGCCCAGTTTGCAATTTCTGTGGAAAATGAACAGGAATACGGAGAACCAAAGAGAGACTAGCTGGAGGTGTCTGAACGGGCAAATTTAACTCTCATTTCCCACCAGGAAGAGGAATTAACCAAAGGCTCAGCGTGCCGTGCCAGAACCACACTAGGGCCTGAAGCAATCCTGCGGTGTTGCGGCCAGCTCACAAGAAAGCGAGTTGAAGAAAGGAGCTCAGGGGCACTGTAATTCACAAACCTGCAGAGTTATAAATGACAGCTATCGTCCAAAAATATATTGAAGTAAGGCTGCCAAGAGGACTTGAAAGCGGGGCAGAATTGCAGGAAACCGATTTCAGGAGGTAGACGGGAATTGCATGTAAAGCATAGGAAAAGAGGCAGAACGTCCACAATGATGCACTTGGCCAAAAAGGGCGTATGCGTTTTTTCCTGAATATATTCAGGAAAAAACGCATACGCCCTTTTTGGCCAACCAAGCAAGCTTTCAAAGGAAATCTGCACTACAATGAAGTCTCACTGCCCCCCGGTCAAAAGGGCCATCTGAAAAAAGTGTAAAATCCAGAAAGGCAGGACAGGCCATGGAGAACTGGGAGCCTTGTTATGCTGGTGGGCGGGATGTAAATTGCCAACAGCCACTCTGGAGAAGTGTATGGTGTTTCCTGAAACATCTAAAAAACAAAGCAACAGAGCCTAGGGCACTTCCACTTATGGTCCTATAGCTTAGGGAAATTAAAATCAAAAAGACACAGCCACCCCAAAGTTTGGGCCGGCTCTGTTTACAAGAACCTCGTTTTCGGTAGAAGTTCAATATCACAGAAAGCGAAAAATGGATAAAGAAGTTGTGGTACTTACGTACAATGTAATATCACTCAGCAATGAAATCTATGTCATCAGGCCCGTAGCAGCATAATGAGTGGATGCAGGTACGATGATTCTAAGTGAAATAAGTCACACAGAAAAAGAAACATCATAAGGTATCACTACTACACGGAATGTAAACTTGGCTACACAGGAACTGAATTACAAAACAGAACAGGGTCTCAAATGTAGAAAACCAACTTATGCTTGCTTAAGGGGAAAGGTGAGTTGGGGTGCTGCATAAAACCAGAGATTGAAATTAGCACAGATACTGTTCCATAAGCCAAATATGTAATAGACAAGAGCTACTCCTTGCTCAACGCAGTGGACTCAACACCCCATATTAAACGCCTAAGAATATACCTGAGTAGAAATAATCTTAAAACCTATGGATTTATATGTCTCCGAAAGAGAATCAAGCGTGTGTACGGCGGTATAAACGCAGCAGTGATAGGATTGGTGAGGTTCGGTGAGCAAATGCAGACCCTTTGAAGTCATACTGCATGGTACCCATTCCATGGGTCTCAACTCTCCAGGTTTAAGGGATTCTTCCTTCAGCTGAAACATGCATGTGGAACACAGAGTATGATCCACCGTGTGATCGGGAAACGTGTTCAAATGTGTCTCAGTTTTCGTCCCCTGGTACTCGGGTGCAACATTCAAGACGCTTTACTAACACTCTCCCCACTTGGAGAGTCAGTGTCTTTAAACTCCTGTTTGGCCCAGTTTGCAATTTCTGCGGAAACTGTACAGGAATAGGGACAACCAATGAGAGACTAGCTGGAGTTGTGTGGACGGGCAAATTTAACTCTCATTTCCCACCAGGAAGAGGAATTAACCAAAGGCTCAGCGTGCCGTGCCGGAACTACACTACGGCCTGAAGCAATCCTGCGGTGTTGCGGCCAGCTCACAAGAAAGCGAGTTGAAGAAAGGAGCTCAGGGGCACTGTAATTCACAAACCTGCAGAGTTATAAATGACAGCTATCGTCCAAAAATATATTGAAGTAAGGCTGCCAAGAGGACTTGAAAGCGGGACAGAATTGCAGGAAACCGATTTCAGGAGGTAGACGGGAATTGCATGTAAAGCATAGGAAAAGAGGCAGAACGTCCACAATGATGCACTTGGCCAAAAAGGGCGTATGCGTTTTTTCCTGAATATATTCAGGAAAAAACGCATACGCCCTTTTTGGCCAACCAAGAAAGCTTTCAAAGGAAATCTGCACTACAATGAAGTATCACTGCCCCCTGGTCAAAAGGGCCATCTGAAAAATGTGTAAAATCCAGAAAGGCAGGACAGGCCATGGAGAACTGGGAGCCTTGTTATGCTGATGGGCTGGATGTAAATTGCCAACAGCCACTCTGGAGAAGTGTATGGTGTTTCCTGAAACATCTAAAAAACAAGCAACAGAGCCTAGGGCACTTCCACTTATGGTCCTATAGCTTAGGGAAATTAAAATCAAAAAGACACAGCCACCCCAAAGTTTGGGACGGCTCTGTTTACAAGAATCTTGTTTACAGTACAAGTTCAGTATCACAAAAGCGAAAAATGGATAAAGAAGTTGTGGTACTTACGTACAATGCAATATCACTCAGCAATGAAATCTTGTCATCAGGCCCGTCGCAGCATAATGAGTGGATTCAGGTACGATGATTCTAAGTGAAATAAGTCACACAGAAAAAGAAACATCATAAGGTATCACTACTACACGGAATGTAAACTTGGCTACACAGGAACTGAATTACAAAACAGAACAGGGTCTCAAATGTAGAAAACCAACTTATGCTTGCTTAAGGGGAAAGGTGAGTTGGGGTGCTGCATAAAACCAGAGATTGAAATTAGCACAGATACCGTTCCATAAGCCAAATATGTAATAGACAAGAGCTACTCCTTGCTCAACGCAGTGGACTCAACACCCCATATTAAACGCCTAAGAATATACCTGACTAGAAATAATCTTAAAACCTACGGATTTATATGTCTCCGAAAGAGAATCAAGCATGTGTACGGCTGCATAAACGCAGCAGTGATAGGATTGGTGAGGTTCAGTGAGCAAATGCAGACCCTTTGAAATCATACTGCATGGTACCCATTCCATGGGTCTCAACTCTCCAGGTTTAAGGGATTCTTCCTTCAGCTGAAACATGCATGTGGAACACAGAGTATGATCCACCGTGTGATCAGGAAACGTGTTCAAATGTGTCTCAGTTTTCGTCCCCTGGTACTCCGGTGCAACATTCAAGACGCTTTACTAACACTCTCCCCACTTGGAGAGTCAGTGTCTTTAAACTCCTGTTTGGCCAAGTTTGCAATTTCTGCGGAAAATGTACAGGAATAGGGAGAACCAATGAGAAACTAGCTGGAGGTGTCTGGACGGGCAAATTTAACTCTCATTACCCACGAGGAAGAGGAATTAACCAAAGGCTCAGCATGCCGTGCCGGAACCACACTAGGGCCTGAAGCAATCCTGCGGTGTTGCGGCCAGCTCACAAGAAAGCGAGTTGAAGAAAGGGACTCAGGGGCACTGTAATTCACAAACCTGCAGAGTTATAAATGACAGCTATCGTCCAAAAATATATTGAAGTAAGGCTGCCAAGAGGACTTGAAAGCGGGGCAGAATTACAGGAAACCGATTTCAGGAGGTAGACGGGAATTGCATGTAAAGCATAGGAAAAGAGGCAGAACGTCCACAATGATGCACTTGGCCAAAAAGGGCGTATGCCTTTTTTCCTGAATATATTCAGGAAAAAACGCATACGTCCTTTTTGGCCAACCAAGCAAGCTTGCAAAGGAAATCTGCACTACAATGAAGTCTCACTGCCCCCCGGTCAAAAGGGCCATCTGAAAAAAGTGTAAAATCCAGAAAGGCAGGAAAGGCCATGGAGAACTGGGAGCCTTGTTATGCTGATGGGCGGGATGTAAATTGCCAACAGCCACTCTGGAGAAGTGTATGGTGTTTCCTGAAACATCTAAAACACAAAGCAACAGAGCCTAGGGCACTTCCACTTACGGTCCTATAGCTTAGGGAAATTAAAATCAGAAAGACACAGCCACCCCAAAGTTTGGGCCAGCTCTGTTTACAAGAACCTCGTTTACGGTTCAAGTTCAATATCACAGAAAGCGAAAAATGGATAAAGAAGTTGTGGTACTTACGTACAATGCAATATCACTCAGCAATGAAATCTATGTCATCAGGCCCGTAGCAGCATAATGAGTGGATGCAGGTACGATGATTCTAAGTGAAATAAGTCACACAGAAAAAGAAACATCATAAGGTATCACTACTACACGGAATGGAAACTTGGCTACACAGGAACTGAATTACAAAACAGAACAGGGTGTCAAATGTAGAAAACCAACTTATGCTTGCTTAAGGGGAAAGGTGAGTTGGGGTGCTGCATGAAACCAGAGATTGAAATTAGCACAGATACCGTTCCATAAGCCAAATATGCAATAGACAAGAGCTACTCCTTGCTGAACGAAGTGGACTCAACACCCTATATTAAACGCCTAAGAATATACCTGACTAGAAATAATCTTAAAACCTACGGATTTATATGTCTCCGAAAGAGAATCAAGCGTGTGTACGGCGGCATAAACGCAGCAGTGATAGGATTGGTGAGGTACGGTGAGCAAATGCAGACCCTTTGAAGTCATATTGCATGGTACCCATTCCATGGGTCTCAACTCTCCAGGTATAAGGGATTCTTCCTTCAGCTGAAACATGCATGTGGAACACAGTGTATGATCCACCGTGTGATCAGGAAACGTGTTCAAATGTGTCTCAGTTTTCGTCCCCTGGTACTCGGGTGCAACATTCAAGACGCTTTACTAACACTCTCCCCACTTGGAGAGTCAGTGCCTTTAATCTCCTGTTTGGCCCAGTTTGCAAATTCTGCGGAAAATGTACAGGAATAGGGAGAACCAATGAGAGACTAGCTGGAGGTGTGTGGACGGGCAAATTTAACTCTCATTTCCCACCAGGAAGAGGAATTAACCAAAGGCTCAGCGTGCCGTGCCGGAACCACACTAGGGCCTGAAGTAATCCTGCGGTGTTGCGGCCAGCTCACAAGAAAGCGAGTTGAAGAAAGGAGCTCAGGGGCACTGTAATTCACAAACCTGCAGAGTTATAAATGACAGCTATCGTCCAAAAATATATTGAAGTAAGGCTGCCAAGAGGACTTGAAAGCGGGGCCGAATTGCAGGAAACCGATTTCAGGAGGTAGACGGGAATTGCATGTAAAGCATAGGAAAAGAGGCAGAACGTCCACAATGATGCACTTGGCCAAAAAGGGCGTATGCGTTTTTTCCTGAATATATTCAGGAAAAAACGCATACGCCCTTTTTGGCCAACCAAGCAAGCTTGCAAAGGAAATCTGCACTACAATGAAGTCTCACTGCCCCCCGGTCAAAAGGGCCATCTGAAAAAAGTGTAAAATCCAGAAAGGCAGGACAGGCCATGGAGAACTGGGAGCCTTGTTATGCTGGTGGGCGGGATGTAAATTGCCAACAGCCACTCTGGAGAAGTGTATGGTGTTTCCTGAAACATCTAAAAAACAAAGCAACAGAGCCTAGGGCACTTCCACTTATGGTCCTATAGCTTAGGGAAATTAAAATCAAAAAGACACAGCCACCCCAAAGTTTGGGCCGGCTCTGTTTACAAGAACCTCGTTTACGGTACAAGTTCAATATCACAGAAAGCGAAAAATGGATAAAGAAGTTGTGGTACTTACGTACAATGCAATATCACTCAGCAATGAAATCTATGTCATCAGGCCCGTAGCAGCATAATGAGTGGATGCAGGTACGATGATTCTAAGTGAAATAAGTCACACAGAAAAAGAAACATCATAAGGTATCACTACGACACGGAATGTAAACTTGGCTACACAGGAACTGAATTACAAAACAGAACAGGGTGTCAAATGTAGAAAACCAACTTATGCTTGCTTAAGGGGAAAGGTGAGTTGGGGTGCGGCATAAAACCAGAGATTGAAATTAGCACAGATACCGTTCCATAAGCCAAATATGTAATAGACAAGAGCTACTCCTTGCTCAACGCAGTGGACTCAACACCCCATATTAAACGCCTAAGAATATACCTGACTAGAAATAATCTTAAAACCTACGGATTTATATGTCTCCGAAAGAGAATCAAGCATGTGTACGGCTGCATAAACGCAGCAGTGATAGGATTGGTGAGGTTCGGTGAGCAAATGCAGACCCTTTGAAGTCATACTGCATGGTACCCATTCCATGGGTCTCAACTCTCCAGGTTTAAGGGATTCTTCCTTCAGCTGAAACATGCATGTGGAAAACAGAGTATGATCCACCGTGTGATCAGGAAACGTGTTCAAATGTGTCTCAGTTTTCGTCCCCTGGTACTCGGGTGCAACATTCAAGACGCTTTACTAACACTCTCCCCACTTGGAGAGTCAGTGTCTTTAAACTCCTGTTTGGCCCAGTTTGCAATTTCTGCGGAAACTGTACAGGAATAGGGAGAACCAAAGAGAGACTAGCTGGAGGTGTCTGGACGGGCAAATTTAACTCTCATTTCCCACCAGGAAGAGGAATTAACCAAAGGCTCAGCATGCCGTGCCGGAACCACACTAGGGCCTGAAGCAATCCTGCGGTGTTGCGGCCAGCTCACAAGAAAGCGAGTTGAAGAAAGGAGCTCAGGGGCACTGTAATTCACAAACCTGCAGAGTTATAAAGGACAGCTATCGTCCAAAAATATATTGAAGTAAGGCTGCCAAGAGAACTTGAAAGCGGGGCAGAATTGCAGGAAACCGATTTCAGGAGGTAGACGGGAATTGCATGTAAAGCATAGGAAAAGAGGCAGAACGTCCACAATGATGCACTTGGCAAAAAAGGGCGTATGCGTTTTTTCCTGAATATATTCAGGAAAAAACGCATACGCCCTTTTTGGCCAACCAAGCAAGCTTGCAAAGGAAATCTGCACTACAATGAAGTCTCACAGCCCCCCGGTCAAAAGGGCCATCTGAAAAAAGTGTAAAATCCAGAAAGGCAGGACAGGCCATGGAGAACTGGGAGCCTTGTTATGCTGGTGGGCGGGATGTAAATTGCCAACAGCCACTCTGGAGAAGTGTATGGTGTTTCCTGAAACATCTAAAAAACAAAGCAACAGAGCCTAGGGCACTTCCACTTATGGTCCTATAGCTTAGGGAAATTAAAATCAAAAAGACACAGCCACCCCAAAGTTTGGGCCGGCTCTGTTTACAAGAACCTCGTTTACGGTACAAGTTCAATATCACAGAAAGCGAAAAATGGATAAAGAAGTTGTGGTACTTACGTACAATGTAATATCACTCAGCAATGAAATCTATGTCATCAGGCCCGTAGCAGCATAATGAGTGGATGCAGGTACGATGATTCTAAGTGAAATAAGTCACACAGAAAAAGAAACATCATAAGGTATCACTACTACACGGAATGTAAACTTGGCTACACAGGAACTGAATTACAAAACAGAACAGGGTCTCAAATGTAGAAAACCAACTTATGCTTGCTTAAGGGGAAAGGTGAGTTGGGGTGCGGCATAAAACCAGAGATTGAAATTAGCACAGATACCGTTCCATAAGCCAAATATGTAATAGACAAGAGCTACTCCTTGCTCAACGCAGTGGACTCAACACCCCATATTAAACGCCTAAGAATATACCTGACTAGAAATAATCTTAAAACCTATGGATTTATATGTCTCCGAAAGAGAATCAAGCGTGTGTACAGCGGCATAAACGCAGCAGTGATAGGATTGGTGAGGTTCGGTGAGCAAATGCAGACCCTTTGAAGTCATACTGCATGGTACCCATTCCATGGGTCTCAACTCTCCAGGTTTAAGGGATTCTTCCTTCAGCTGAAACATGCATGTGGAACACAGAGTATGATCCACCGTGTGATCAGGAAACGTGTTCAAATGTGTCTCAGTTTTCGTCCCCTGGTACTCGGGTGCAACATTCAAGACGCTTTACTAACACTCTCCCCACTTGGAGAGTCAGTGTCTTTAAACTCCTGTTTGGCCCAGTTTGCAATTTCTGCGGAAACTGTACAGGAATAGGGAGAACCAAAGAGAGACTAGCTGGAGGTGTCTGGACGGGCAAATTTAACTCTCATTTCCCACCAGGAAGAGGAATTAACCAAAGGCTCAGCATGCCGTGCCGGAACCACACTAGGGCCTGAAGCAATCCTGCGGTGTTGCGGCCAGCTCACAAGAAAGCGAGTTGAAGAAAGGAGCTCAGGGGCACTGTAATTCACAAACCTGCAGAGTTATAAAGGACAGCTATCGTCCAAAAATATATTGAAGTAAGGCTGCCAAGAGGACTTGAATGCGGGGCAGAATTGCAGGAAACCGATTTCAGGAGGTAGACGGGAATTGCATGTAAAGCATAGGAAAAGAGGCAGAACGTCCACAATGATGCACTTGGCAAAAAAGGGCGTATGCGTTTTTTCCTGAATATATTCAGGAAAAAACGCATACGCCCTTTTTGGCCAACCAAGCAAGCTTGCAAAGGAAATCTGCACTACAATGAAGTCTCACAGCCCCCCGGTCAAAAGGGCCATCTGAAAAAAGTGTAAAATCCAGAAAGGCAGGACAGGCCATGGAGAACTGGGAGCCTTGTTATGCTGGTGGGCGGGATGTAAATTGCCAACAGCCACTCTGGAGAAGTGTATGGTGTTTCCTGAAACATCTAAAAAACAAAGCAACAGAGCCTAGGGCACTTCCACTTATGGTCCTATAGCTTAGGGAAATTAAAATCAAAAAGACACAGCCACCCCAAAGTTTGGGCCGGCTCTGTTTACAAGAACCTCGTTTACGGTACAAGTTCAATATCACAGAAAGCGAAAAATGGATAAAGAAGTTGTGGTACTTACGTACAATGCAATATCACTCAGCAATGAAATCTATGTCATCAGGCCCGTAGCAGCATAATGAGTGGATGCAGGTACGATGATTCTAAGTGAAATAAGTCACACAGAAAAAGAAACATCATAAGGTATCACTACGACACGGAATGTAAACTTGGCTACACAGGAACTGAATTACAAAACAGAACAGGGTCTCAAATGTAGAAAACCAACTTATGCTTGCTTAAGGGGAAAGGTGAGTTGGGGTGCGGCATAAAACCAGAGATTGAAATTAGCACAGATACCGTTACATAAGCCAAATATGTAATAGACAAGAGCTACTCCTTGCTCAACGCAGTGGACTCAACACCCCATATTAAACGCCTAAGAATATACCTGACTAGAAATAATCTTAAAACCTATGGATTTATATGTCTCCGAAAGAGAATCAAGCGTGTGTACGGCGGCATAAACGCAGCAGTGATAGGATTGGTGAGGTTCGGTGAGCAAATGCAGACCCTTTGAAGTCATACTGCATGGTACCCATTCCATGGGTCTCAACTCTCCAGGTTTAAGGGATTCTTCCTTCAGCTGAAACATGCATGTGGAACACAGAGTATGATCCACCGTGTGATCAGGAAACGTGTTCAAATGTGTCTCAGTTTTCGTCCCCTGGTACTCGGGTGCAACATTCAAGACGCTTTACTAACACTCTCCCCACTTGGAGAGTCAGTGCCTTTAAACTCCTGTTTGGCCCAGTTTGCAATTTCTGCGGAAACTGTACAGGAATAGGGAGAACCAATGAGAGACTAGCTGGAGGTGTGTGGACGGGCAAATTTAACTCTCATTTCCCACCAGGAAGAGGAATTAACCAAAGGCTCAGCGTGCCGTGCCGGAACTACACTAGGGCCTGAAGCAATCCTGCGGTGTTGCGGCCAGCTCACAAGAAAGCGAGTTGAAGAAAGGAGCTCAGGGGCACTGTAATTCACAAACCTGCAGAGTTATAAATGACAGCTATCGTCCAAAAATGTATTGAAGTAAGGCTGCCAAGAGGACTTGAAAGCGGGGCAGAATTGCAGGAAACCGATTTCAGGAGGTAGACGGGAATTGCATGTAAAGCATAGGAAAAGAGGCAGAACGTCCACAATGATGCACTTGGCCAAAAAGGGCGTATGCGTTTTTTCCTGAATATATTCAGGAAAAAACGCATACGCCCTTTTTGGCCAACCAAGCAAGCTTGCAAAGGAAATCTGCACTACAATGAAGTCTCACAGCCCCCCGGTCAAAAGGGCCATCTGAAAAAAGTGTAAAATCCAGAAAGGCAGGACAGGCCATGGAGAACTGGGAGCCTTGTTATGCTGGTGGGCGGGATGTAAATTGCCAACAGCCACTCTGGAGAAGTGTATGGTGTTTCCTGAAACATCTAAAAAACAAAGCAACAGAGCCTAGGGCACTTCCACTTATGGTCCTATAGCTTAGGGAAATTAAAATCAAAAAGACACAGCCACCCCAAAGTTTGGGACGGCTCTGTTTACAAGAACCTCGTTTACGGTACAAGTTCAATATCACAGAAAGCGAAAAATGGATAAAGAAGTTGTGGTACTTACGTACAATGTAATATCACTCAGCAATGAAATCTATGTCATCAGGCCCGTAGCAGCATAATGAGTGGATGCAGGTACGATGATTCTAAGTGAAATAAGTCACACAGAAAAAGAAACATCATAAGGTATCACTACTACACGGAATGTAAACTTGGCTACACAGGAACTGAATTACAAAACAGAACAGGGTCTCAAATGTAGAAAACCAACTTATGCTTGCTTAAGGGGAAAGGTGAGTTGGGGTGCGGCATAAAACCAGAGATTGAAATTAGCACAGATACCGTTCCATAAGCCAAATATGTAATAGACAAGAGCTACTCCTTGCTCAACGCAGTGGACTCAACACCCCATATTAAACGCCTAAGAATATACCTGACTAGAAATAATCTTAAAACCTACGGATTTATATGTCTCCGAAAGAGAATCAAGCATGTGTACGGCTGCATAAACGCAGCAGTGATAGGATTGGTGAGGTTCGGTGAGCAAATGCAGACCCTTTGAAGTCATACTGCATGGTACCCATTCCATGGGTCTCAACTCTCCAGGTTTAAGGGATTCTTCCTTCAGCTGAAACATGCATGTGGAAAACAAGTATGATCCACCGTGTGATCAGGAAACGTGTTCAAATGTGTCTCAGTTTTCGTCCCCTGGTACTCGGGTGCAACATTCAAGACGCTTTACTAACACTCTCCCCACTTGGAGAGTCAGTGTCTTTAAACTCCTGTTTGGCCCAGTTTGCAATTTCTGCGGAAACTGTACAGGAATAGGGAGAACCAAAGAGAGACTAGCTGGAGGTGTCTGGACGGGCAAATTTAACTCTCATTTCCCACCAGGAAGAGGAATTAACCAAAGGCTCAGCATGCCGTGCCGGAACCACACTAGGGCCTGAAGCAATCCTGCGGTGTTGCGGCCAGCTCACAAGAAAGCGAGTTGAAGAAAGGAGCTCAGGGGCACTGTAATTCACAAACCTGCAGAGTTATAAAGGACAGCTATCGTCCAAAAATATATTGAAGTAAGGCTGCCAAGAGGACTTGAATGCGGGGCAGAATTGCAGGAAACCGATTTCAGGAGGTAGACGGGAATTGCATGTAAAGCATAGGAAAAGAGGCAGAACGTCCACAATGATGCACTTGGCAAAAAAGGGCGTATGCGTTTTTTCCTGAATATATTCAGGAAAAAACGCATACGCCCTTTTTGGCCAACCAAGCAAGCTTGCAAAGGAAATCTGCACTACAATGAAGTCTCACAGCCCCCCGGTCAAAAGGGCCATCTGAAAAAAGTGTAAAATCCAGAAAGGCAGGACAGGCCATGGAGAACTGGGAGCCTTGTTATGCTGGTGGGCGGGATGTAAATTGCCAACAGCCACTCTGGAGAAGTGTATGGTGTTTCCTGAAACATCTAAAAAACAAAGCAACAGAGCCTAGGGCACTTCCACTTATGGTCCTATAGCTTAGGGAAATTAAAATCAAAAAGACACAGCCACCCCAAAGTTTGGGCCGGCTCTGTTTACAAGAACCTCGTTTACGGTACAAGTTCAATATCACAGAAAGCGAAAAATGGATAAAGAAGTTGTGGTACTTACGTACAATGCAATATCACTCAGCAATGAAATCTATGTCATCAGGCCCATAGAAGCATAATGAGTGGATTCAGGTACGATGATTCTAAGTGAAATAAGTCACACAGAAAAAGAAACATCATAAGATATCACTACTACACGGAATGGAAACTTGGCTACACAGGAACTGAATTACAAAACAGAACAGGGTGTCAAATGTAGAAAACCAACTTATGCTTGCTTAAGGGGAAAGGTGAGTTGGGGTGCTGCATAAAACCAGAGACTGAAATTAGCACAGATACCATTCCATAAGCCAAATATGTAATAGACAATAGCTACTCTTTGCTCAACGAAGTGGACTCAACACACCATATTAAACGCTTAACAATATACCTGACTAGTAAGAATCTTAAAACCTATGGATTTATATGTCTCCGAAAGAGAATGAAGCGTGTGTACAGCGGCATAAACGCAGCAGTGATAGGATTGGTGAGGTTCGGTGAGCAAATGCAGACCCTTTGAAGTCATATTGCATGGTACCCATTCCATGGGTCTCAACTCTCCATGTTTAAGGGATTCTTCCTTCAGATAAAACATGCATGTGGAACCCAGAGTATGATCCACTGTGTAATCGGGAAACGTGTTCAAATGTCTCTCAGTTTTCGTCCCCTGATAATCGGGTGAAACATTCCAGACGCTTTACTAACACTCTCCCTACTTGGAGAGTCAGTGCCTTTAACCTCCTGTTTGGCCCAGTTTGCAATTTCTGTGGAAAATGAACAGGAATTGGGAGAACAAAAGAGAGACTAGCTTGAGGCGTCTGGACGGGCAAATTTAACTCTCATTTCCCACCAGGAAGAGGAATTAACCAAAGGCTCAGCGTGCCATGCCGGAACCACACTAGGGCCAGAAGCAATCCTGCGGTGTTGCGGCCAGCTCACAAGAAAGCGAGTTGAAGAAAGGAGCGCAGGGGCACTGTAATTCACAAACCTGCAGTTATAAATGACAGCTATCGTCCAAAAATATATTGAAGGAAGGCTGCCAAGAGGACTTGAAAGCGGGGCAGAATTGCAGGAAACCGATTTCAGGAGGTACACTGGAATTGCATGTAAAGCATAGGAAAAGAGGCACAACGTCCACAATGATGCACTTGGCCAAAAAGGGCGTATGCGTTTTTTCCTGAATATATACAGGAAAAAAAGCATACGCCCTTTTAGGCCAAACAAGCAAGCTTGCAAAGGAAATCTGCACTACAATGAAGTCTCACTGCCCCCCGGTCAAAAGGGCTATCTGAAAAAAGTGTAAAATCCAGAAAGGCAGGACAGGCCATGGAGAAATGGGAGCCTTGTTATGCTGATGGGTGGGATGTAAATTGCCAGCAGCCACTCTGGAGAAGTGTATGGTGTTTCCTGAAACATCCAAAAAACAAAGCAACAGAGCCTAGGGCACTTCCACTTATGGTCCTATAGCTTAGGGAAATTAAAATCAAAAAGACACAGCCACCCCAAAGTTTGGGCCGGCTCTGTTTACAAGAACCTCGTTTACGGTACAAGTTCAATATCACAGAAAGCGAAAAATGGATAAAGAAGTTGTGGTACTTACGTACAATGCAATATCACTCAGCAATGAAATCTATGTCATCAGGCCCGTAGAAGCATAATGAGTGGATTCAGGTACGATGATTCTAAGTGAAATAAGTCACACAGAAAAAGAAACATCATAAGATATCACTACTACACGGAATGTAAACTTGTCTACACAGGAACTGAATTACAAAACAGAACAGCGTGTCAAATGTAGAAAACCAACTTATGCTTGCTTAAGGGGAAAGGTGAGTTGGGGTGCTGCATACAACCAGAGACTGAAATTAGCACAGATACCATTCCATAAGCCAAATATGTAATAGACAAGAGCTACTCTTTGCTCAACGAAGTGGACTCAACACACCATATTAAACGCTTAACAATATACCTGACTAGTAAGAATCTTAAAACCTAAGGATTTATATGTCTCCGAAAGAGAATCTAGCGTGTGTACAGCGGCATAAATGCAGCAGTGATAGGATTGGTGAGGTTCGGTGAGCAAATGCAGACCCTTTGAAGTCATATTGCATGGTACCCATTCCATGGGTCTCAACTCTCCAGGTTTAAGGGATTCTTCCTTCAGCTAAAACATGCATGTGGACCCCAGAGTATGATCAACCGTGTGATCGGGAAACGTGTTCAAATGTGTCTCAGTTTTCGTCCCCTGGTACTCGGGTGCAACATTCCAGACGCTTTACTAACACTCTCCCCACTTGGAGAGTCAGTGGCTTTAACCTCCTGTTTGGCCCAGTTTGCAATTTCTGTGGAAAATGAACAGGAATAGGGAGAACCAATGAGAGACTAGGTGGAGGTGTCCGGACGCGCAAATTTAACTCTCATTTCCCATCAGGAAGAGGAATTAACCAAAGGCTCAGCGTGCCATGCCGGAACCAAACTAGGGCCTGAAGCAATCCTGCGGTGTTGCGGCCAGCTCACAAGAAAGCGAGTTGAAGAAAGGAGCTCAGGGGCACTGTAATTCACAAACCTGCAGAGTTATAAATGACAGCTATCGTCCAAAAATATATTGAAGTAAGGCTGCCAAGAGGACTTGAATGCGGGGCAGAATTGCAGGAAACCGATTTCAGGAGGTAGACAGGAATTGCATGTAACGCATAGGAAAAGAGGCAGAATGTCCACAATGATGCTCTTGGCCAAAAAGGGCGTATGCGTTTTTTCCTGAATATATTCAGGAAAAAACGCATACGCCCTTTTTGGCCAAACAAGCAAGCTTGCAAAGGAAATCTGCACTACAATGAAGTCTCACTGCCTCCCGGTCAAAAGGGCCATCTGAAAAAAGTGTAAAATCCAGAAAGGCAGGACAGGCCATGGAGAACTGGGAGCCTTGTTATGCTGATGATCGGGATGTGAATTGCCAGCAGCCACTCTGGAGAAGTGTATGGTGTTTCCTGAAACATCCAAAAAACAAAGAAACAGAGCCTAGGGCACTTCCACTTATGGTCCTATAGCTTAGGGAAATTAAAATCAAAAGACACAGCCACCCCAAAGTTTGGGACGGCTCTGTTTACAAGAACCTCGTTTACGGTACAAGTTCAATATCACAGAAAGCGAAAAATGGATAAAGAAGTTGTGGTACTTACGTACAATGCAATATCACTCAGCAATGAAATCTATGTCATCAGGCCCGTAGCAGCATAATGAGTGGATTCAGGTACGAGTATTCTAAGTGAAATAAGTCACACAGAAAAAGGAACATCATAAGATATCCCTAATACACGGAATGTAAACTTGGCTACACAGGAACTGAATTACAAAACAGAACAGGGTCTCAAATGTAGAAAACCAACTTATGCTTGCTTAAGGGGAAAGGTGAGTTGGGGTGCTGCATGAAAGCAGAGATTGAAATTAGCACACATACCTTTCCATAAGCCAAATATGTAATAGACAAGAGCTACTCCTTGCTCAACGAAGTGGACCCAACACCCCATATTAAACGCCTAAGAATATACCTGACTAGTAAGAATCTTAAAACCTTTGGATTTATATGTCTCCGAAAGAGAATCAAGCGTCTGTACAGCAGCATAAACGCAGCAGTGATAGGATTGGTGAGGTTCGGTGAGCAAATGCAGACCCTTTGAAGTCATATTGCATGGTACCCATTCCATGGGTCTCAACTCTCCAGGTTTAAGGGATTCTTCCTTCAGCTAAAACATGCATGTGGAACGGAGTGTATGATCCACCGTGTGATCGGGAAACGTGTTCAAATGTGTCTCAGTTTTCGTCCCCTGGTACTCGGGTGCAACATTCCAGACGCTTTACTAACACTCTCCCCACTTGGAGAGTCAGTGCCTTTAACCTCCTGTTTGGCCCAGTTTGCAATTTCTTCGGAAGATGAACAGGAATAAGGAGAAGCAATGGGAGACTATCTGTAGGTGTCTGGACGGGCAAATTTAACTCTCATTTCCCACCAGGAAGATAAATGAACCAAAGGCTCCGCGTGCCATGCTGGAACTAGATTAGGGCCTGAGGAGATCCTGCGGTGTTGCGGCCAGCTCACAAGAAAGCGAGTTGAAGAAAGGAGTTCAGGGGCACTGTAATTCAGAAACCTGCGGAGTTATAAATGACAGCTATCATCCAAAATTATACTGAAGTAAGGCTGCGAAGAGGACTTGAATGCGGGGCAGAATTGCTGGAAACTGATTTCAGAACGTACACGGGAGTAGCTCTTAAAGCATAGGAAAAGAGACAGAACTTGGAAAATAATGCACTTGGCAAAAAAGGGCATATGTGTTTTATCCAGAGCTCTCATACCTGAGGGGAGGAGATTCCCAGCAGGCTCCAACTGCCACCTGAGGGCTCACATTGCCAAGGCAACGTGAGCATGCCAGGCAGGAGTTACCTCACAGCAGAGGTCCCACCTCACAGAAGGGTGAGAAACCCAGCCAACATCAGACTCTCACCAGAGGGCCCACATCACCAAGGGGATGGGAACCAGGCAGGAGTGTCTTCACATCAGTGGGGCCACATCATCAAAAGCTGAGGTACTCAGCACATGTGTCCTCAAACCAGAGGACCCACATCACCAAGGACCTCGGAGTGAGGCAGGCAGGAGTAGCCTCACAACACTGGGCCCATAGAATAAAAAAGTGAGGAATCCAGCAGTTGGAACCTCCCAGCAGGCGGCCCAGAGCACCGAGGCCATGGGATCCAGGCCACAGTGAACTCACAGAAGAGGGCCCATGTCATGAAACTGAGCAACCCAGCCATTGGGACCTCAGAGCAGGAGGCCCACATCCCCATGGGGATGGAATTCTGGTAGGAGTGTCCTTGCACCACTGAGAACGTATCAGAAAATTTTGGGCGACCAGCAGTTAGGGCCTGATGCCAGAGGACCCTCATCACCAAGGGAAGGAGGCTCCCAGCAGGCTCCAACTGCCACCAGAGGGCTGACGTCGCCAAGGCGATGTGTGCCAACCAGGCACGAATGACCTCACAGCAGAGGGCCCACCTCAGAGAAGTGTGACGAACCCAGTCAGGATCAGACTCGCACCAGAGGGCCCACATCACCAAATGGATTGGAACCAGGCAGGAGTGTCCTCACATGAGTAGGGCCACATCATCTAAAGGTGAGGAACCCAGAACATGTGGCTTCAAACCATAGGACACCCATCACCAAGGGGCTGGGAGTGAGGCAGGCAGGAGGAGCCTCATAACAGAGGGCCTAAAAATAAGAAAGGGGAGGAATCCAGCAGTTGGAACCTCCCAGCAGGCGGCCCAGAGCACAGAGGCTAGAGGATCCAGGCCAGAGTGAACTAACACCAGACAGCCCACATCATGAAACTGTGAGCAACCCAGACATTGGGACCTCAGAGCAGAAGGCCCACATCCCCATGGTGATGGGAACATGACAGGAGTGTCCTGGCATCACTGGGCTCACATCAGAAAACGTGGGGTGCTCAGAAGTTAGGGCCTGACGCTAGAGGGCACTCATCACCGAGAGGAGGAGGCTCCCAGCAGGCTCCAGCTGCCACCAGAGGGCCAACGTCGCCAAGGTGATGTGTGCCAGCCTGGCAGGAGTGACCTCACAGCAGAGGGCCCACCTCACAGAAGGGTGAGGAACACAGCCAGGATCAGACTCTCACCAGAGGGCCCACATCACCAAGGGGATGGGAACCAGGCAGGAGTGTCCCCACACCAGTGGGACAACATCATCGAAAGGTGAGGATCCCAGCACATGTGTCCTCAAACCAGAGGAACCACATCACCAAGGGGTTCGGAATGAGGCTGGCAGGACTGGCCTCACAACACAGGGTCCATAGAATATAAAAGTTGAGGAATCCAGCAGTTGGAACCTCCCAGCAAGTGGCCCAGAGCACCGAGGCTATGGGATCCAGGCCGCAGTGAACTCACAGCAGAGGGCCCACATCATGAACCTGTGAGCAGCCCAGCTGTTGGGACCTCAGAACAGAAGGCCCACATACCTATTGGGATGGGAACCTGGCAGGAGTGGCTTTGCACCACTTAGCACATATCAGAAAATGTTAGGAGCCCAGCAGTTAGGGCCTGTTGCCAGGGGGCCCTCATAACTGAGGGGAGGAGACTCCCAGCAGGTTCCAACTGCCAACAGAGGGCCCACGTCTACAAGGTGGCATGCGCCAGCCAGGCAGTAGTGACCTCACAGCAGAGGGCCTATCTCACAGAAGGGTGAGGAACCGAGGCAGGATGAGACTCTCACCAGAGGGCCCACAACACCAAGGGGATGGGAACCAGTCAGGACTGTCCTCCCACCAGTGGGGCCACATCATCGAAAGGTGAGGAACCCAGCACATGTGGCCTCATATCAGAGGACATACATCACAAAGGGGATGGGAGTGAGGCAGGTAGGAGTAGCCTAAAAACAGAGGGCCCAAAGAATAAAAAAAGTGAGGAATCCAGCATTTGGAACCTCCCAGCAGGCGGCCGAGAGCACAGAAGCTATGGGATGCAGGCAGGAGTGAACTAACAGCAGAGAGCCCACATCATGAAACTGTGAGCAACCCAGGCATTGGGACCTCAGAGCAGAAAGCCCACATCCCCATGGGGATGGGAACCTGACAGGAGTGTCCTGGCATCACTGGGCTCACATCAGAAAACGTGGGGAGCCCAGCAGTTAGAGCCTGATGCTAGAGGGCCGTCATCACCGAGGGCAGGAGGCTCCCAGCAGGTTCCATGTGCCAACAGAGGGCCCACGTCGCCAAGGTGATGTGTGCAAGTCAGGCAGGATTGACCTCACAGCAGAGGGCCTACCTCACAGAAGAGTGAGGAACCCAGCCAGGATAAGACTGTCACCAGAAGGCCCACATCACCAAGGGGATGGGAACCAGGCAGGAGTGTCCTCACACCAGTGGGGCCACATCATTGAAAGTTGCCTAACCCAGCACATGTGGCCTCAAACCAGAAGACCCACATCACGAAGGGGTTGCGAGTGAGGCAGGCAGGAGGAGCATCACAACACAGGACCCATAGAATACAAAAGTTGAGGAATCGAGCAGTTGGAACCTCCCAGCAGGCAGCCAAGACCACAGAGGCTATGGGATCCAGGCCACAGTGAACTAACACCAGAGAGCCCACATCATGAAATTGTGATCAACCCAGCCGTTGGAACCTCAGAGCAGAAGGCCCACATCCCCATGGGGATGGGAACCTAAGAGGAGTGCTTGAGCAACACTGGGCTCACTAAGAAAAGTTGGGGAGCCCAGCAGTTAGGGCCTGACGTCAGAGGGCCCTCATCACAGAGCTGAGGAGGCTCCCAGCAGGGTCCAATTGCCACCAGAGGGCTCATGTCAACAAGGCGAGGTGAGCAACCCAGGCAAGAGTTACCTGATAGTAGAGGGCCCACCTCACAGATGGGTGAGGAACCCAGCCAGGATCAGACTCTCACCAGAGGGCCCACATCACAAAGGGGATGGGACCCAGTCAGGATTATCCTCACACCAGTGGGGCCTCATCATCTTAAGGTGAGGAACCCAGCACATGTGTCCTCAAACCAGAGGACCCACATCACCAAGGGCCTTGGAGTGAGGCAGGCAGGAGTAGCCTCACAACACAGGGCACATAATATAAAAAACGTGAGGATTCCAGCATTTAGACCTTCCAGCAGGCGGCCCAGAACACCGAGGCTATGGGATCCAGGCCACAGTGAACTCACAGCAGAGGGCCCACATCACAAAACTGTGAGCAACCCAGGAGTTGAGACCTCAGCGCAGAAGGACCACATCCCCATGGGAATGGGAACCTGGCTGGAGTGTCCTCGCACCACTGGGCGCACATCAGAAAATGTGGGGAGCCCACCATTTAGGGCCTGACGCCAGAGGGCCGTCATCACCGAGAGGAGGAGGCGCCCTGCACGCTCCAACTGCCACCAGAGGGCTCACGTCTCCAAGGTGACGTGTGCCAGCCAGGCAGGAGTGACCTCACAGCAGAGGGCCTACCTCACAGAACGTTGAGGAACCCAGCCAGGATTAGACTCTCGCCAGAGGGCCCACCTCACCAAGGGGATGGGAACCAGGCAGGAGTGTCCTCACACGAGTGGGGTCACATCATCGAAAGGTGAGGAACGCAGCACATGTGGCCTCAAGCCATAGGACAGTCATCACCAAGGGGCTGGCAGTGAGGCAGGCAGGAGGAGCCTCACAACAGAGGGCACATAGAATAAAAAAGTTGAGGAATCCAGCAGTTGGAACCTCCCAGCAGGCGGCTCAGAGCACCGATGATAAGGGATCCTTGCCGGAGTGAACTCACAGCAGAGGGCCCACATCATGGTACTGTGAGCAAGCCAGCCGTTTTGACCTCAGAGCAGAAGGCCCATATCGCCATGGGGATGGGAACCTGGCAAGAGTCTCCTCACTCACTTGGCGCACATCAGAAAATGTGGGGAGCCCAGCAGTTATGGCCTAAGGCAAGAGGGCCCTCATCACCGAGGGGAGGAGGATCCCAGCACACTCCAACTGCCACCAGAGGGCCCACGTCGCCAAGGTGACGTGTGCCAGACAGGCATGATTGACCTCACAGCAGAGGGCCCACCTCACAGAAGGGTGAGGAACCCAGCCAGGATCAGACTCTCACCTGAGGGCCCACATCAGCAAGGGGATGGGAACCAGTCAGGACTGTCTTCCCTCCAGTGGGGTCACATCATCGAAAGGTGCGGAACCCAGCACATGTGGCCTCAAATCAGAGGACACATATCACAAAGGGAACGGGAGTGAGGCAGGCAGGAGTAGCCTAAAAACAGAGGGCCCAAAGAATAAGAAAGGTGAGGAATCCAGCAGTTGGAACCTCCCAGCAGGCGGTCCAGAGCACAGAAGCTATGGGATGCAGGCAGGAGTGAACTAACAGCAGAGAGCCCACATCATGAAACTGTGAGCAACCCAGGCTTTGGGACCTCAGAGCAGAAGGCCCACACCCCAATGGGGATGTGAACCTGGCTGGAGTGTCCTCGCACCACTGGGCACACATCACAAAATGTGGGGAGCCCAGCAGTTAGGGCCTGATGCCAGAGGGCCCTCATCACCGAGGAGAGGAGGCTCCCAGCAGGCTCCAAGTGCCACCAGAGGGCTCATGTCCACAAGGCGAGGTGAGCAAGCCAGGCAAGAGTGACCTCACATCAGACGGCCTACCTCACAGATGGGTGAGGAACCCAGCCAGGATCAGACTCTCAACAGAGGGCCCACATCACCAAGGGGATGTGAACCAGGCAGGAGTCTCCTAAGACCATTGGTCCCACATCATCGAAAGGTGAGGAACCCAGCACATGTGGCCTCAAACCAGACGACACACATCACGAAGGGGCTGGGAGTGAGGCAGGCAGGAGGATCCTCACAACAGAGGGCCCAAAAATTTAAAAAAGTGAGGAATCCAGCAGTTGGAACCTCCCAGCAGGAGGCCAAGAGCACAGAGGCTATGGGATCCAGGCTTCTGTGAACTAACACCAGAGAGCCCACATCATGAAAATGTGAACAACCCAGCCGTTGGGACCTCAGAGCAGAAGGCCCACATCCCCATGGAGATGGGATCCTAAGAGGAGTGCCAAAGCATCACTGGGCTCACTAAGAAAAGTTGGTGAGCCCAGCAGTCAGGGCCTGATGCAAGAGGGCCCTCATCACCGGGGGGAAGAGATTCCCAGCACGCTCCAACTGCCACCACACGGCTGACTTCACCAAGGCAATGTGTGCCAGCCATGCAGGAGTGACCTATCAGCAGAGGGTCTCCCTCACAGGTGGGTGAGGAACAAAGCCAGGAACAGACTCTCACCAGGGGGTCCACATAACCACGTGGATGAGAACCAAGCAGGAGTGTCCTCACACTAGTGGGGCCACATCATCGAAAGGTGAGGAACCCAGCAAAAGTGGCCACAAACCAGAGGACCCACATCACCAAGGGGTTGAGAGTGAGGTAGGTGTCTGGACGGGCATATTTAACACTCATTTGCCACCAGGAAGAGGAATTAACCAAAGGCTCAGCGTGCCCTGCCAGAAGCAGATTAGGGCCTGAAGCAGTCTTGCGGGTCTGCGTTCAGCTCACAAGAAAGCGAGTTGAAGAAAGGAGCTCAGGGGCCCTGTAATTCACAAACCTGCAGAGTTATAAATGACAGCTATCGTCCAAAAATATATTGAAGTAAGGCTGCCAAAAGGACTTGAAAGCGGGGCAGAATTGCAGGAAACCGATTTCAGGAGGTAGACTGGAATTGCATGTAAAGCATAGGAAAAGAGGCAGAACGTCCACAATGATGCACTTGGCCAAAAAGGGCGTATGCGTTTTTTCCTGAATATATTCAGGAAAAAACGCATACGCCCTTTTTGGCCAACCAAGCAAGCTTGCAAAGGAAATCTGCACTCCAATGAAGTCTCACTGCCCCCCGGTCAAAAGGGCCATCTGAAAAAAGTGTAAAATCCAGAAAGGCAGGACAGGCCATGGAGAACTGGGAGCCTTGTTATGCTGATGGGCGGGATGTAAATTACCAGCAGCCACTCTGGAGAAGTGTATGGTGTTTCCTGAAACATCCAAAAAACAAAGCAACAGAGCCTAGGGCACTTCCACTTATGGTCCTATAGCTTAGGGAAATTAAAATCAAAAAGACACAGCCACCCCAAAGTTTGGGACGGCTCTGTTTACAAGAACCTTGTTCACCGTACAAGTTCTTTATCACAGAAAGCGAAAAATGGATAAAGAAGTTGTGGTACTTACGTACAATGCAATATCACTCAGCAATGAAATCTATGTCATCAGGCACATAGCAGCATAATGAGTGGATTCAGGTACGATGATTCTAAGTGAAATAAGTCACACAGAAAAAGAAACATCATAAGATATCACTACTACACGGAATGTAAACTTGGCTACACAGGAACTAAATTACTAAACAGAACAGAGTGTCAAATGTAGAAAACCAATTTATGCTTGCTTAAGGGGAAAGGTGAGTTGGGGTGCTGCATACAACAAGAGATTGAAATTAGCACAGATACCGTTCCATAAGCCAAATATATAATAGACAAGTGCTACTCCTTGCTCAACGAAGTGGACTCAACACCCCATATTAAACGCCTAACAATATACCTGACTAGTAAGAATCTTAAAACCTATAGATTTATATGTCTCCGAAAGAGAATCAAGCGTGTGTACAGCGGCATAAACGCAGCAGCGATAGGATTGGTGAGGTTCGGTGAGCAAATGCAGACACTTTGAAGTCATATTGCATGGTATCCATTCCATGGGTCTCAACTCTCCAGGTTTAAGGGATTCTTCCTTCAGCTAAAACATGCATGTGGAACCCAGAGTATGATCCACCGTGTGATCGGGAAACGTGTTCAAATGTGTCTCAGTTTTCGTCCCCTGGTACTCGGGTGCAACATTCCAGACGCTTTACTAACACTCTCCCCACTTGGAGAGTCAGTGCCTTTAACCTCCTGTTTGGCCCAGTTTGCAATTTCTGTTGAAAATGAACAGGAATAGGGAGAATCAATGAGAGCCTAGGTGGAGGTGTCTGAACGGGAAAATTAAACTCTCATTTCCCACCAGGAAGAGGAATTAACCAAAGGCTCAACATGCCATGCCGGAACCAAACTAGGGCCTGAAGCAATCCTGCGGTGTTGCGGCCAGCTCACAAGAAAGCGAGTTGAAGAAAGGAGCTCAGGGGCACTGTAATTCACAAACCTGCAGAGTTATAAATGACAGTTATCTTCCAAAAATATATTGAAGTAAGGCAGACAAGAGGAGTTGAAAGCGGGGCAGAATTGCAGGAAACCGATTTCAGGAGGTAGACGGGAATTGCATGTAAAGCATAGGAAAAGAGGCAGAACGTCCACAATGATGCACTTGGCCAAAAAGTGCGTATGCGTTTTTTCCTGAATATATTCAGGAAGAAACGCATACGCACTTTTTGGCCAACCAAGCAAGCTTGCAAAGGAAATCTGCACTACAATGAAGTCTCACTGCCCTCCGGTCAAAAGGGCTATCTGAAAAAAGTGTAAAATCCAGAAAGGCAGGACAGGCCATGGAGAACTGGGAGCCTTGTTATGCTGGTGGGCGGGATGTAAATTTCCAACAGCCACTCTGGAGAAGTGTATCGTGTTTCCTGAAACATCTAAAAAACAAAGCAACAGAGGCTAGGGCACTTCCACTTATGGTCCTATAGCTTAGGGAAATTAAAATCAAAAAGACACAGCCACCCCAAAGTTTGGGCCGGCTCTGTTTACAAGAACCTCGTTTACGGTACAAGTTCAATATCACAGAAAGCGAAAAATGGATAAAGAAGTTGTGGTACTTACGTACAATGCAATATCACTCAGCAATGAAATCTATGTCATCAGGCCCGTAGCAGCATAATGAGTGGATGCAGGTACGATGATTCTAAGTGAAATAAGTCACACAGAAAAAGAAACATCATAAGGTATCACTACTACACGGAATGTAAACTTGGCTACACAGGAACTGAATTACAAAACAGAACAGGGTCTCAAATGTAGAAAACCAACTTATGCTTGCTTAAGGGGAAAGGTGAGTTGGGGTGCCGCATAAAACCAGAGATTGAAATTAGCACAGATACCGTTCCATAAGCCAAATATGTAATAGACAAGAGCTACTCCTTGCTCAACGCAGTGGACTCAACACCCCATATTAAACGCCTAAGAATATACCTGACTAGAAATAATCTTAAAACCTATGGATTTATATGTCTCCGAAAGAGAATCAAGCGTGTGTACGGCGGCATAAACGCAGCAGTGATAGGATTGGTGAGGTTCGGTGAGCAAATGCAGACCCTTTGAAGTCATACTGCATGGTACCCATTCCATGGGTCTCAACTCTCCAGGTTTAAGGGATTCTTCCTTCAGCTGAAACATGCATGTGGAACACAGAGTATGATCCACCGTGTGATCAGGAAACGTGTTCAAATGTGTCTCAGTTTTCGTCCCCTGGTACTCGGGTGCAACATTCAAAACGCTTTACTAACACTCTCCCCACTTGGAGAGTCAGTGTCTTTAAACTCCTGTTTGGCCCAGTTTGCAATTTCTGCGGAAACTGTACAGGAATAGGGAGAACCAATGAGAGACTAGCTGGAGGTGTGTGGACGGGCAAATTTAACTCTCATTTCCCACCAGGAAGAGGAATTAACCAAAGGCTCAGCGTACCGTGCCGGAACCACACTAGGGCCTGAAGCAATCCTGCGGTGTTGCGGCCAGCTCACAAGAAAGCGAGTTGAAGAAGGGAGCTCAGGGGCACTGTAATTCACAAACCTGCAGAGTTATAAATGACAGCTATCGTCCAAAAATATATTGAAGTAAGGCTGCCAAGAGGACTTGAAAGCGGGGCAGAATTGCAGGAAACCGATTTCAGGAGGTAGACGGGAATTGCATGTAAAGTATAGGAAAAGAGGCAGAACGTCCACAATGATGCACTTGGCCAATAAGGGCGTATGCATTTTTTCCTGAATATATTCTGGAAAAAACGCATACGCCCTTTTTGGCCAACCAAGGAAGCTTTCAAAGGAAATCTGCACTACAATGAAGTCTCACTGCTCCCCGGTCAAAAGGGCCATCTGAAAAAAGTGTAAAATCCAGAAAGGCAGGACAGGCCATGGAGAACTGGGAGCCTTGTTATGCTGATGGGCGGGATGTAAATTGCCAACAGCCACTCTGGAGAAGTGTATGGTGTTTCCTGAAACATCTAAAAAACAAGCAACAGAGCCTAGGGCACTTCCACTTATGGTCCTATAGCTTAGGGAAATTAAAATCAAAAAGACACAGCCACCCCAAAGTTTGGGACGGCTCTGTTTACAAGAACCTCGTTTACGGTACAAGTTCAATATCACAGAAAGCGAAAAATGGATAAAGAAGTTGTGGTACTTACGTACAATGCAATATCACTCAGCAATGAAATCTATGTCATCAGGCCCATAGCAGCATAATGAGTGGATTCAGGTACGATGATTCTAAGTGAAATAAGTCACACAGAAAAAGAAACATCATAAGATATCACCAATACACGGAATGTAAACTTGGCTACACAGGAACTGAATTACAAAACAGAACAGGGTCTCAAATGTAGAAAACCAACTTATGCTTGCTTAAGGGGAAAGGTGAGTTGGGGTGCTGCATGAAACCAGAGATTGAAATTAGCACAGATACCGTTCCATAAGCCAAATATGCAATAGACAAGAGCTACTCCTTGCTGAACGAAGTGGACTCAACACCCCATATTAAACGCCTAAGAATATACCTGACTAGAAATAATCTTAAAACCTACGGATTTATATGTCTCCAAAAGAGAATCAAGCGTGTGTACAGCGGCATAAACGCAGCAGTGATAGGATTGGTGAGGTTCGGTGAGCAAATGCAGACCCTTTGAAGTCATATTGCATGGTACCCATTCCATGGGTCTCAACTCTCCAGGTTTAAGGGATTCTTCCTTCAGCTAAAACATGCATGTGGAACCCAGAGTATCATCCACCGTGTGATCGGGAAACGTGTTTAAATGTGTCTCGTTTTCGTCCCTCGTACTCGGGTGCAACATTCCAGATGCTTTACTAACACTCTCCCCACTTGGAGAGTCAGTGCCTTTAACCTCCTGTTTGGCCCAGTTTGTAATTTCTGTGGAAAATGAACAGGAATAGGGAGAACAAAAGAGAGAATAGCTGGAGGCGTCTGGACGGGCAAATTTAACTCTCATTTCCCACCAGGAAGAGGAATTAACCAAAGGCTCAGCGTGCCGTGCCGGAACTACACTAGGGCCTGAAGCAATACTGCGGTGTTGCGGCCAGCTCACAAGAAAAGGTGTTGAAGAAACGAGCTCAGGGGCACTGTAATTCACAAACCTGCAGAGTTATAAATGACAGCTATCGTTCAAAAACATATTGAAGTAAGGCTGCCAAGATGAGTTGAAAGCGGGGCAGAATTGCAGGAAATCGATTTCAGGAGGTACACTGGAATTGCATGTAAAGCATAGGAAAAGAGGCAGAACGTCCACAATGATGCACTTGGCCAAAAAGGGCGTATGCGTTTTTTCCTGAATATATTCAGGAATATATTCAGGAAAAAACGCATACGCCCTTTTTGGCCAACCAAGCAAGCTTGCAAAGGATATCTGCACTACAATGAAGTCTCACTGCCCCCCGGTCAAAAGGGCCATCTGAAAAAAGTGTAAAATCCAGAAAGGCAGGACAGGCCATGGAGAACTGGGAGCCTTGTTATGCTGATGGGCGGGATGTAAATTGCCAACAGCCACTCTGGAGAAGTGTATGGTGTTTCCTGAAACATCTAAAAAACAAAGCAACAGAGCCTAGGGCACTTCCACTTATGGTCCTATAGCTTAGGGAAATTAAAATCAAAAAGACACAGTCACCCCAAAGTTTGGGACGGCTCTGTTTACAAGAACCTCGTTTACGGTACAAGTTCAATATCACAGAAAGCAAAAAATGGATAAAAAAGTTGTGGTACTTACGTACAATGCAATATCACTCAGCAATGAAATCTATGTCATCAGGCCCATAGCAGCATAATGAGTGGATTCAGGTATGATGATTCTAAGTGAAATAAGTCACACAGAAAAAGAAACACCATAAGATATCACTACTACACGGAAGGTAAACTTGGCTACACAAGAACTGATTTACAAAACAGAACAGGGTCTCAAATGTAGAAAACCTACTTATGCTTGCTTGAGGGGAAAGGTGAGTTGGGGTGCTGCATGAAACCAGAGATTGAAATTAGCACAGATACCGTTCCATAAGCCAAATATGTAATAGACAAGAGCTACTACTTGCTCAACGAAGTGGACTCAACACCCCATATTAAACGCCTAAGAATATACCTGACTAGTAAGAATATTAAAACCTACCGATTTATATGTCTCCGAAAGAGAATCAAGCGTGTGTACGGCGGCATAAACGCAGCAGTGATAGGATTGGTGAGGTTCGGTGAGCAAATGCAGACCCTTTGAAGTCATATTGCATGGTACCCATTCCATGGGTCTCAACTCTCCATGTTTAAGGGATTCTTCCTTCAGCTAAAACATGCATGTGGAACCCAGAGTATGATCCACTGTGTGATCGGAAAACGTGTTCAAATGTGTATCAGTTTACGTCCCCTGGTACTCGGGTGCAACATTCCAGACGCTTTACTAACACTCTCCCCACTTGGAGAGTCAGTGCCTTTAACCTCCTGTTTGGCCCAGTTTGCAATTTCTGTGGAAAATGAACAGGAATAGGGAGAACCAATGAGAGACTAGCTGGAGGTGTGTGGACGGGCAAATTTAACTCTCATTTCCCACCAGGAAGAGGAATTAACCAAAGGCTCAGCGTGCCGTGCCGGAACCACACTAGGGCCTGAAGCAATCCTGCGGTGTTGCGGCCAGCTCACAAGAAAGCGAGTTGAAGAAAGGAGCTCAGGGGCACTGTAATTCACAAACCTGCAGAGTTATAAATGACAGCTATCTTCCAAAAATATATTGAAGCAAGGCAGCCAAGAGGAGTTGAAAGCGGGGCAGAATTGCAGGAAACCGATTTCAGGAGGTAGACTGGAATTGCCTGTAAAGCATAGGAAAAGAGGCAGAACGTCCACAGTGATGCACTTGGCCAAAAAGGGCGTATGCGTTTTTTCCTGAATCAGGAAAAAACGCATACGCCCTTTTTGGCCAACCAAGCAAGCTTGCAAATGAAATCTGCACTACAATGAAGTCTCACTGCCCCCCGGTCAAAAGGGCCATCTGAAAAAAGTGTAAAATCCAGAAAGGCAGGACAGGCCATGGAGAACTGGGAGCCTTGTTATGCTGATGGGCGGCATGTAAATTGCCAGCAGCCACTCTGGAGAAGTGTATGGTGTTTCCTGAAACATCCAAAAAACAAAGCAACAGAGCCTAGGGCACTTCCACTTATGGTCCTATAGCTTAGGGAAATTAAAATCAAAAAGACACAGCCACCCCAAGTTTCGGACGGCTCTGTTTACAAGAACCTCGTTTACGGTACAAGTTCAATATCACAGAAAGCGAAAAATGGATAAAGAAGTTGTGGTACTTACGTACAATGCAATATCACTCAGCAATGAAATCTATGTCATCAGGCCTGTAGCAGCATAATGAGTGGATTCAGGTACGATGATTCTAAGTGAAATAAGTCACACAGGGCTTACCTGGTGGCGCAGTGGTTGAGAGTCCGCCTGCCGATGCAGAGGACATGGGTTCGTGCCCCGCTCTGGGAAGATCCCACATGCCGCGGAGCGGCTGGGCCTGTGAGCCATGGTCGCTGAGCCTGCGCGTCCGGAGCCTGTGCTCCACAATGGGAAAGACCACAACAGTGAGAGGCCCACGTATCGCAAAAAAAAAAAAATAAATAAAAAATAAAATAAATAAAAAAATAAGTCACACAGAAAAAGAAACATCATAAGATATCACTACTACACGGAATGTAAACTTGGCTACACAGGAAATAAATTACTAAACAGAACAGAGTGTCAAATGTAGAAAACCAATTTATGCTTGCTTAAGGGGAAAGGTGATTTGGGGTGCTGCATACAACAAGAGATTGAAATTAGCACAGATACCGTTCCATAAGCCAAATATATAATAGACAAGTGCTACTCCTTGCTCAACGAAGTGGACTCAACACCCCATATTAAACGCCTAACAATATACCTGACTAGTAAGAATCTTAAAACCTATGGATTTATATGTCTCCGAAAGAGAATCAAGCGTGTGTACAGTGGCATAAACGAAGCAGCGATAGGATTGGTGAGGTTCGGTGAACGAATGCAGACACTTTGAAGTCATATTGCATGGTATCCATTCCATGGGTCTCAACTCTCCATGTTTAAGGGATTCTTCCTTCAGCTAAAACATGCATGTGGAACCCAGAGTATGATCCACTGTGTGATCGGGAAACGTGTTCAAATGTGTCTCAGTTTTCGTCCCCTGGTACTCGGGTGCAACATTCCAGACGCTTTACTAACACTCTCCCCACTTGGAGAGTCAGTGCCTTTAACCTCCTGTTTGGCCCAGTTTGCAATTTCTGTGGAAAATGAACAGGAATAGGGAGAACCAATGAGAGACTAGGTGGAGGTGTCTGGACGGGCAAATTTAACTCTCATTTCCCACCAGGAAGAGGAATTAACCAAAGGCTCAGCATGCCATGCCAGAACCAAACTAGGGCCTGAAGCGATTCTGAGGTGTTGCGGCCAGCTCACAAGAAAGCGAGTTGAAGAAAGGAGCTCAGGGGCACTGTAATTCACAAACCTGCAGAGTTATAAATGACAGCTATCTTCCAAAAATATATTGAAGGAAGGCTGCCAAGAGGAGTTGAATGCGGGGCAGAATTGCAGGAAACTGATTTCAGGAGGTAGACTGGAATTGCATGTAAAGCATAGGAAAAGAGGCAGAACGTCCACAATGATGCACTTGGCCAAAAAGGGCGTATGCGTTTTTTCCTGAATATATTCAGGAAAAAACGCATACGCCCTTTTTGGCCAACCAAGCAAGCTTGCAACGGAAATCTGCACTCCAATGAAGTCTCACTGCCCCCCGGTCAAAAGGGCAATCTGAAAAAAGTGTAAAATCCAGAAAGGCAGGACAGGCCATGGAGAACTGGGAGCCTTGTTATGCTGATGGGCGGGATGTAAATTGCCAGCAGCCACTCTGGAGAAGTGTATGGTGTTTCCTGAAACATCCAAAAAACAAAGCAACAGAGCCTAGGGCACTTCCACTTATGGTCCTATAGCTTAGGGAAATTAAAATCAAAAAGACACAGCCACCCCAAAGTTTGGGACGGCTCTGTTTACAAGAACCTCGTTTACGGTACAAGTTCAATATCACAGAAAGTGAAAAATGGATAAAGAAGTTGTGGTACTTACGTACAATGCAATATCACTCAGCAATGAAATCTATGTCATCAGGCCCGTAGCAGCATAATGAGTGGATTCAGGTACGATGATTCTAAGTGAAATAAGTCACACAGAAAAAGAAACATCATAAGATATCACTAATACATGGAATGTAAACTTGGCTACACAAGAACTGAATTACAAAACAGAACAGGGTGTCAAATGTAGAAAACCAACTTATGCTTGCTTAAGGGGAAAGGTGAGTTGGGGTGCTGCATAAAACCAGAGATTGAAATTAGCACAGATACCATTCCATAAGCCAAATATGTAATAGACAAGAGCTACTCCTTGCTCAACGAAGTGGACTCAACACCCCACATTAAACGCCTAAGAATATACCTGACTAGTAAGAATCTTAAAACCTAAGGATTTATATGTCTCCGAAAGAGAATCAAGCGTGTGTACAGCGGCATAAACACAGCAGTGATAGGATTGGTGAGGTTCGGTGAGCAAATGCAGACCCTTTGAAGTCATATTGCATGGTACCCATTCCATGGGTCTCAACTCTCCATGTTTAAGGGATTCTTCCTTCAGATAAAACATGCATGTGGAACCCAGAGTATGATCCACTGTGTAATCGGGAAACGTGTTCAAATGTCTCTCAGTTTTCGTCCCCTGATAATCGAGTGCAACATTCCAGACACTTTACTAACACTCTCCCCACTTGGAGAGTCAGTGCCTTTAACCTCCTGTTTGGCCCAGTTTGCAATTTCTGTGGAAAATGAACAGGAATAGGGAGAACAAAAGAGAGACTAGCTTGAGGCGTCTGGACGGGCAAATTTAACTCTCATTTCCCACCAGGAAGAGGAATTAACCAAAGGCTCAGCGTGCCATGCCGGAACCACTCTAGGGCCAGAAGCAATCCTGCGGTGTTGCGGCCAGCTCACAAGAAAGCGAGTTGAAGAAAGGAGCTCAGGGGCACTGTAATTCACAAACCTGCAGAGTTTAAATGACAGCTATCTTCCAAAAATATATTGAAGTAAGGCTGCCAAGAGGAGTTGAATGCGGGGAAGAATTGCAGGAAACCGATTTCAGGAGGTAGACTGGAATTGCATGTAAAGCATAGGAAAAGAGGCACAACGTCCACAATGATGCACTTGGCCAAAAAGGGCGTATGCGTTTTTTCCTGAATATATACAGGAAAAAAAACATACGCCCTTTTTGGCCAAACAAGCAAGCTTGCAAAGGAAATCTGCACTACAATGAAGTCTCACTGCCCCCCGGTCAAAAGGGCCATCTGAAAAAAGTGTAAAATCCAGAAAGGCAGGACAGACCATGGAGAAATGGGAGCCTTGTTATGCTGATGGGTGGGATGTAAATAGCCAGCAGCCACTCTGGAGAAGTGTATGGTGTTTCCTGAAACATCCAAAAAACAAAGCAACAGAGCCTAGGGCACTTCCACTTATGGTCCTATAGCTTAGGGAAATTAAAATCAAAAAGACACAGCCACCCCAAAGTTTGGGCCGGCTCTGTTTACAAGAACCTCGTTTACGGTACAAGTTCAATATCACAGAAAGCGAAAAATGGATAAAGAAGTTGTGGTACTTACGTACAATGCAATATTACTCAGCAATGAAATCTATGTCATCAGGCCCGTAGAAGCATAATGAGTGGATTCAGGTACGATGATTCTAAGTGAAATAAGTCACACAGAAAAAGAAACATCATAAGATATCACTACTACACGGAATGTAAACTTGGCTACACAGGATCTGAATTACAAAACAGAACAGTGTCTCAGATGTAGAAACCCAACTTATGCTTGCTTAAGGGGAAAGGTGAGTTGGGGTGCGGCATAAAACCAGAGATTGAAATTAGCACAGATACCGTTCCATAAGCCAAATATGTAATAGACAAGAGCTACTCCTTGCTCAACGAAGTGGACCCAACACCCCATATTAAACGCCTAAGAATATACCTGACTAGTAAGAATCTTAAAACCTATGGATTTATATGTCTCCGAAAGAGAATCAAGCATGTGTACAGCGGCATAAACGCAGCAGTGATAGGATTGGTGAGGTTCGGTGAGCAAATGCAGACCCTTTGAAGTCATATTGCATGGTACCCATTCCATGGGTCTCAACTCTCCATGTTTAAGGGATTTTCCTTCAGCTAAAACATGCATGTGGAACCCAGAGTACGATCCACCGTGTGATCGGAAAACGTATTCAAATGTGTCTCAGTTTTCGTTCCCTGGTACTCGGGTGCAACATTCAAGACGCTTTACTAACACTCTCCCCACTTGGAGAGTCAGTGCCTTTAACCTCCTGTTTGGCCCAGTTTGCAATTTCTGTGGAAAATGAACAGTAATAGGGAGAACAAAAGAGAGACTAGCTTGAGGCGTCTGGACGGGCAAATTTAACTCTCATTTCCCACCAGGAAGAGGAATTAACCAAAGGCTCAGCGTGCCATGCCGGAACCACACTAGGGCCAGAAGCAATCCTGCGGTGTTGCGGCCAGCTCACAAGAAAGCGAGTTGAAGAAAGGAGCGCAGGGGCACTGTAATTCAAAAACCTGCAGTTATAAATGACAGCTATCGTCCAAAAATATATTGAAGGAAGGCTGCCAAGAGGACTTGAAAGCGGGGCAGAATTGCAGGAAACCGATTTCAGGAGGTACACTGGAATTGCATGTAAAGCATAGGAAAAGAGGCAGAACGTCCACAATGATGCACTTGGCCAAAAAGGGCGTATGCGTTTTTTCCTGAATATAGTCAGGAAAAAACGCATACGCCCTTTTTGACCAAACAAGCAAGCTTGCAAAGGAAATCTGCACTACAATGAAGTCTCACTGCCCCCAGGTCAAAAGGGCTATCTGAAAAAAGTGTAAAATCCAGAAAGGCAGGACAGGCCATGGAGAAATGGGAGGCTTGTTATGCTGATGGGTGGGATGTAAATTGCCAGCAGCCACTCTGGAGAAGTGTATGGTGTTTCCTGAAACATCCAAAAAACAAAGCAACAGAGCCTAGGGCACTTCCACTTATGGTCCTATAGCTTAGGGAAATTAAAATCAAAAAGACACAGCCACCCCAAAGTTTGGGCCGGCTCTGTTTACAAGAACCTCGTTTACGGTACAAGTTCAATATCACAGAAAGCGAAAAATGGATAAAGAAGTTGTGGTACTTACGTACAATGCAATATCACTCAGCAATGAAATCTATGTCATCAGGCCCATAGAAGCATAATGAGTGGATTCAGGTACGATGATTCTAAGTGAAATAAGTCACACAGAAAAAGAAACATCATAAGATATCACTACTACACGGAATGGAAACTTGGCTACACAGGAACTGAATTACAAAACAGAACAGGGTGTCAAATGTAGAAAACCAACTTATGCTTGCTTAAGGGGAAAGGTGAGTTGGGGTGCTGCATAAAACCAGAGACTGAAATTAGCACAGATACCATTCCATAAGCCAAATATGTAATAGACAAGAGCTACTCTTTGCTCAACGAAGTGGACTCAACACACCATATTAAACGCTTAACAATATACCTGACTAGTAAGAATCTTAAAACCTATGGATTTATATGTCTCCGAAAGAGAATGAAGCGTGTGTACAGTGGCATAAACGCAGCAGTGATAGGATTGGTGAGGTTCGGTGAGCAAATGCAGACCCTTTGAAGTCATATTGCATGGTACCCATTCCATGGGTCTCAACTCTCCATGTTTAAGGGATTCTTCCTTCAGCTAAAACATGCATGTGGAAACCAGAGTACGATCCACCGTGTGATCGGAAAACGTGTTCAAATATGTCTCAGTTTTCGTCCCCTGGTACTCGGGTGCAACATTCCAGACGCTTTACTAACACTCTCCCCACTTGGAGAGTCAGTGCCTTTAACCTCCTGTTTGGCCCAGTTTGCAATTTCTGTGGAAAATGAACAGGAATAGGGAGAACCAATGAGAGACTAGCTGGAAGTGTCTGGACGGGCAAATTTAACTCTCATTTCCCACCAGGAAGAGGAATTAACCAAAGGCTCAGCATGCCGTGCCGGATCCAAACTAGGGCCTGAAGCAATCCTGCGGTGTTGCGGCCAGCTCACAAGAAAGCGAGTTGAAGAAAGGAGCTCAGGGGCACTGTAATTCACAAACCTGCAGAGTTTAAATGACAGCTATCTTCCAAAAATATATTGAAGTAAGGCTGCCAAGAGGAGTTGAATGCGGGGCAGAATTGCAGGAAACCGATTTCAGGAGGTAGACTGGAATTGCATGTAAAGCATAGGAAAAGAGGCACAACGTCCACAATGATGCACTTGGCCAAAAAGGGCGTATGCGTTTTTTCCTGAATATATACAGGAAAAAAAGCATACGCCCTTTTTGGCCAAACAAGCAAGCTTGCAAAGGAAATCTGCACTACAATGAAGTCTCACTGCCCCCCGGTCAAAAGGGCCATCTGAAAAAAGTGTAAAATCCAGAAAGGCAGGACAGGCCATGGAGAAATGGGAACCTTGTTATGCTGATGGGTGGGATGTAAATTGCCAGCAGCCACTCTGGAGAAGTGTATGGTGTTTCCTGAAACATCCAAAAAACAAAGCAACAGAGCCTAGGGTACTTCCACTTATGGTCCTATAGCTTAGGGAAATTAAAATCAAAAAGACACAGCCACCCCAAAGTTTGGGCCGGCTCTGTTTACAAGAACCTCGTTTACGGTACAAGTTCAATATCACAGAAAGCGAAAAATGGATAAAGAAGTTGTGGTACTTACGTACAATGCAGTATCACTCAGCAATGAAATCTATGTCATCAGGCCCGTAGAAGCATAATGAGTGGATTCAGGTACGATGATTCTAAGTGAAATAAGTCACACAGAAAAAGAAACATCATAAGATATCACTACTACACGGAATGTAAACTTGGCTACACAGGAACTGAATTACAAAACAGAACAGTGTCTCAGATGTAGAAACCCAACTTATGCTTGCTTAAGGGGAAAGGTGAGTTGGGGTGCGGCATAAAACCAGAGATTGAAATTAGCACAGATACCGTTCCATAAGCCAAATATGTAATAGACAAGAGCTACTCCTTGCTCAACGAAGTGGACCCAACACCCCATATTAAACGCCTAAGAATATACCTGACTAGTAAGAATCTTAAAACCTATGGATTTATATGTCTCCGAAAGAGAATCAAGCGTGTGTACAGCGGCATAAACGCAGCAGTGATAGGATTGGTGAAGTTCGGTGAGCAAATGCAGACCCTTTGAAGTCATATTGCATGGTACCCATTCCATGGGTCTCAACTCTCCATGTTTAAGGGATTCTTCCTTCAGCTAAAACATGCATGTGGAACCCAGAGTACGATCCACCGTTTGATCGGAAAACGTATTCAAATGTGTCTCAGTTTTCGTCCCCTGGTACTCGGGTGCAACATTCAAGACGCTTTACTAACACTCTCCCCACTTGGAGAGTCAGTGCCTTTAAACTCCTGTTTGGCCCAGTTTGCAATTTCTGTGGAAAATGAACAGGAATAGGGAGAACCAATGAGAGACTAGGTGGAGGTGTCTGGACGGGCAAATTTAACTCTCATTTCCAACCAGGAAGAGGAATTAACCAAAGGCTCAGCATGCCATGCCAGAACCAAACTAGGGCCTGAAGCGATTCTGAGGTGTTGCGGCCAGCTCACAAGAAAGCGAGTTGAAGAAAGGAGCTCAGGGGCACTGTAATTCACAAACCTGCAGAGTTATAAATGACAGCTATCTTCCAAAAATATATTGAAGGAAGGCTGCCAAGAGGAGTTGAATGCGGGGCAGAATTGCAGGAGACTGATTTCAGGAGGTAGACAGGAATTGCATGTAAAGCATAGGAAAAGAGGCAGAACGTCCACAATGATGCACTTGGCCAAAAAGGGCGTATGCGTTTTTTCCTGAATATATTCAGGAAAAAACGCATACGTCCTTTTTGGCCAACCAAGCAAGCTTGCAAAGGAAATCTGCACTCCAATGAAGTCTCACTGCCCCCCGGTCAAAAGGGTAATCTGAAAAAAGTGTAAAATCCAGAAAGGCAGGACAGGCCATGGAGAACTGGGAGCCTTGTTGTGCTGATGGGCGGGATGTAAATTGCCAGCAGCCACTCTGGAGAAGTGTATGGTGTTTCCTGAAACATCCAAAAAACAAAGCAACAGAGCCTAGGGCACTTCCACTTATGGTCCTATAGCTTAGGGAAATTAAAATCAAAAAGACACAGCCACCCCAAAGTTTGGGACGGCTCTGTTTACAAGAACCTCGTTTACGGTACAAGTTCAATATCACAGAAAGTGAAAAATGGATAAAGAAGTTGTGGTACTTACGTACAATGCAATATCACTCAGCAATGAAATCTATGTCATCAGGCCCGTAGCAGCATAATGAGTGGATTCAGGTACGATGATTCTAAGTGAAATAAGTCACACAGAAAAAGAAACATCATAAGATATCACTACTACACGGAATGGAAACTTGGCTACACAGGAACTGAATTACAAAACAGAACAGGGTCTCAAATGTAGAAAACCAACTTATGCTTGCTTAAGGGGAAAGGTGAGTTGGGGTGCTGCATAAAACCAGAGATTGAAATTAGCACAGATACCATTCCATAAGCCAAATATGTAATAGACAAGAGCTACTCCTTGCTCAACGAAGTGGACTCAACACCCCACATTAAACGCCTAAGAATATACCTGACTAGTAAGAATCTTAAAACCTAAGGATTTATATGTCTCCGAAAGAGAATCAAGCGTGTGTACAGCGGCATAAACGCAGTAGTGATAGGACTGGTGAGGTTCGGTGAGCAAATGCAGACCCTTTGAAGTCATATTGCATGGTACCCATTCCATGGGTCTCAACTCTCCATGTTTAAGGGATTCTTCCTTCAGATAAAACATGCATGTGGAACCCAGAGTATGATCCACTGTGTAATCGGGAAACGTGTTCAAATGTCTCTCAGTTTTCGTCCCCTGATAATCGGGTGCAACATTCCAGACACTTTACTAACACTCTCCCCACTTGGAGAGTCAGTGCCTTTAACCTCCTGTTTGGCCCAGTTTGCAATTTCTGTGGAAAATGAACAGGAATAGGGAGAACAAAAGAGAGACTAGCTTGAGGCGTCTGGACGGGCAAATTTAACTCTCATTTCCCACCAGGAAGAGGAATTAACCAAAGGCTCTGCGTGCCATGCCGGAACCACACTAGGGCCAGAAGCAATCCTGCGGTGTTGCGGCCAGCTCACAAGAAAGCGAGTTGAAGAAAGGAGCTCAGGGGCACTGTAATTCACAAACCTGCAGTTATAAATGACAGCTATCGTCCAAAAATATATTGAAGGAAGGCTGCCAAGAGGACTTGAAAGCGGGGCAGAATTGCAGGAAACCGATTTCAGGAGGTACACTGGAATTGCATGTAAAGCATAGGAAAAGAGGCAGAATGTCCACAATGATGCACTTGGCCAAAAATGGCGTATGCGTTTTTTCCTGATTATAGTCAGGAAAATACGCATACGCCCTTTTTGACCAAACAAGCAAGCTTGCAAAGGAAATCTGCACTACAATGAAGTCTCACTGCCCCCTGGTCAAAAGGGCTATCTGAAAAAAGTGTAAAATCAGGAAAGGCAGGACAGGCCATGGAGAAATGGGAGGCTTGTTATGCTGATGGGTGGGATGTAAATTGCCAGCAGCCACTCTGGAGAAGTGTATGGTGTTTCCTGAAACATCCAAAAAACAAAGCAACAGAGCCTAGGGCACTTCCACTTATGGTCCTATAGCTTAGGGAAATTAAAATCAAAAAGACACAGCCACCCCAAAGTTTGGGCCGGCTCTGTTTACAAGAACCTCGTTTACGGTACAAGTTCAATATCACAGAAAGCGAAAAATGGATAAAGAAGTTGTGGTACTTACGTACAATGCAATATCACTCAGCAATGAAATCTATGTCATCAGGCCCGTAGAAGCATAATGAGTGGATTCAGGTACGATGATTCTAAGTGAAATAAGTCACACAGAAAAAGAAACATCATAAGATATCACTACTACACGGAATGTAAACTTGTCTACACAGGAACTGAATTACAAAACAGAACAGGGTGTCAAATGTAGAAAACCAACTTATGCTTGCTTAAGGGGAAAGGTGAGTTGGGGTGCTGCATAAAACCAGAGACTGAAATTAGCACAGATACCATTCCATAAGCCAAATATGTAATAGACAAGAGCTACTCTTTGCTCAACGAAGTGGACTCAACACACCATATTAAACGCTTAACAATATACCTGACTAGTAAGAATCTTAAAACCTATGGATTTATATGTCTCCGAAAGAGAATGAAGCGTGTGTACAGCGGCATAAACGCAGCAGTGATAGGATTGGTGAGGTTCGGTGAGCAAATGCAGACCCTTTGAAGTCATATTGCATGGTACCCATTCCATGGGTCTCAACTCTCCATGTTTAAGGGATTCTTCCTTCAGCTAAAACATGCATGTGGAACCCAGAGTACGATCCACCGTGTGATCGGAAAACGTGTTCAAATATGTCTCAGTTTTCGTCCCCTGGTACTCGGGTGCAACATTCCAGACGCTTTACTAACACTCTCCCCACTTGGAGAGTCAGTGCCTTTAACCTCCTGTTTGGCCCAGTTTGCAATTTCTGTGGAAAATGAACAGGAATAGGGAGAACCAATGAGAGACTAGCTGGAAGTGTCAGGACGGGCAAATTTAACTCTCATTTCCCACCAGGAAGAGGAATTAACCAAAGGCTCAGCATGCCGTGCCGGATCCAAACTAGGGCCTGAAGCAATCCTGCGGTGTTGCGGCCAGCTCACAAGAAAGCGAGTTGAAGAAAGGAGCTCAGGGGCACTGTAATTCACAAACCTGCAGAGTTTAAATGACAGCTATCTTCCAAAAATATATTGAAGTAAGGCTGCCAAGAGGAGTTGAATGCGGGGCAGAATTGCAGGAAACCGATTTCAGGAGGTAGACTGGAATTGCATGTAAAGCATAGGAAAAGAGGCACAACGTCCACAATGATGCACTTGGCCAAAAAGGGCGTATGCGTTTTTTCCTGAATATATACAGGAAAAAAAGCATACGCCCTTTTTGGCCAAACAAGCAAGCTTGCAAAGGAAATCTGCACTACAATGAAGTCTCACTGCCACCGGGTCAAAAGGGCTATCTGAAAAAAGTGTAAAATCCAGAAAGGCAGGACAGGCCATGGAGAAATGGGAGGCTTGTTATGCTGATGGGTGGGATGTAAATTGCCAGCAGCCACTCTGGAGAAGTGTATGGTGTTTCCTGAAACATCCAAAAAACAAAGCAACAGAGCCTATGGCACTTCCACTTATGGTCCTATAGCTTAGGGAAATTAAAATCAAAAAGACACAGCCACCCCAAAGTTTGGGCCGGCTCTGTTTACAAGAACCTCGTTTACGGTACAAGTTCAATATCACAGAAAGCGAAAAATGGATAAAGAAGTTGTGGTACTTACGTACAATGCAGTATCACTCAGCAATGAAATCTATGTCATCAGGCCCGTAGAAGCATAATGAGTGGATTCAGGTACGATGATTCTAAGTGAAATAAGTCACACAGAAAAAGAAACATCATAAGATATCACTACTACACGGAATGTAAACTTGGCTACACAGGAACTGAATTACAAAACAGAACAGGGTCTCAAATGTAGAAAACCAACTTATGCTTGCTTAAGGGGAAAGGTGAGTTGGGGTGCGGCATAAAACCAGAGATTGAAATTAGCACAGATACCGTTCCATAAGCCAAATATGTAATAGACAAGAGCTACTCCTTGCTCAACGAAGTGGACCCAACACCCCATATTAAACGCCTAAGAATATACCTGACTAGTAAGAATCTTAAAACCTATGGATTTATATGTCTCCGAAAGAGAATCAAGCGTGTGTACAGCGGCATAAACGCAGCAGTGATAGGATTGGTGAGGTTCGGTGACCAAATGCAGACCCTTTGAAGTCATATTGCATGGTACCCATTCTATGGGTCTCAACTCTCCATGTTTAAGGGATTCTTCCTTCAGCTAAAACATGCATGTGGAACCCAGAGTACGATCCACCGTGTGATCGGAAAACGTATTCAAATGTGTCTCAGTTTTCGCCCCTGGTACTCGGGTGCAACATTCCAGACGCTTTACTAACACTCTCCCCACTTGGAGAGTCAGCGCCTTTAACCTCCTGTTTGGCCCAGTTTGCAATTTCTGTGGAAGATGAACAGGAATAGTGAGAACCAATGAGAGACTAGCTCGAGGTGTCTGGACGGGCAAATTTAACTCTCATTTCCCACCAGGAAGAGGAATTAACCAAAGGTTCAGCATGCCGTGCCAGAACCAAACTAGGGCCTGAAGCAATCCAGCAGTGTTGCGGCCAGCTCACAAGAAAGCGAGTTGAAGAAAGGAGCTCAGGGGCACTGTAATTCACAAACCTGCAGAGTTATAAATGACAGCTATCTTCCAAAAATATATTGAAGTAAGGCTGCCAAGAGGAGTTGAAAGCGGGGCAGAATTGCAGGAAACCGATTTCAGGAGGTAGACTGGAATTGCATGTAAAGCATAGGAAAAGAGGCAGAACGTCCACAATGATGCACTTGGCCAAAAAGGGCGTATGCGTTTTTTCCTGAATATATTCAGGAAAAAACGCATACGCACTTTTTGGCCAACCAAGCAAGCTTGCAAAGGAAATCTGCACTACAATGAAGTCTCACTGCCCCCCGGTCAAAAGGGCCATCTGAAAAAAGTGTAAAATCCAGAAAGGCAGGAAAGGCCATGGAGAACTGGGAGCCTTGTTATGCTGATGGGCGTGATGTAAATTGCCAACAGCCACTCTGGAGAAGTGTATGGTGTTTCCTGAAACATCCAAAAAACAAAGCAACAGAGCCTAGGGCACTTCCACTTATGGTCCTATAGCTTAGGGAAATTAAAATCAAAAAGACACAGCCATCCTAAAGTTTGGGACGGCTCTGTTTGCAAGAACCTCGTTTACGGTACAAGTTCAATATCACAGAAAGCGAAAAATGGATAAAGAAGTTGTGGTACTTACGTACAATGCAATATCACTCAGCAATGAAATCTATGTCATCAGGCCCGTAGCAGCATAATGAATGGATTCAGGTACGATGATTCTAAGTGAATTAAGTCACACAGAAAAAGAAACATCATAAGATATCACTAATACATGGAATGTAAACTTGGTTACACAAGAACTGAATTACAAAACAGAACAGAGTGTCAAATGTAGAAAACCAACTTAGGCTTGCTTAATGGGAAGGGTGAGTTGGGGTGCTGCATAAAACCAGAGATTGAAATTAGCACAGATACCGTTCCATAAGCCAAATATGTAATAGACAAGAGCTACTCCTTGCTCAACGAAGTGGACTCAACACCCCATATTAAACGCCTAACAATATACCTGACTAGTAAGAATCTTAAAACCTATGGATTTATATGTCTCCGAAAGAGAATCAAGCGTGTGTACAGTGGCATAAACGCAGCAGTGATAGTATTGGTGAGGTTCGGTGAGGAAATGCAGACCCTTTGAAGTCATATTGCATTGTACCCATTCCATGGGTCTCAACTCTCCAGGTTTAAGGGATTCTTCCTTCAGATAAAACATGCATGTGGAACACAGAGTATGATCCACCGTGTGATCAGGAAACGTGTTCAAATGTGTCTCAGTTTTCGTCCCCTGGTACTCCCGTGCAACACTCCAGACGCTTTACTAACACTCTCCCCACTTGGAGAGTCAGTGCCTTTAACCTCCTGTATGGCCCAGTTTGCAATTTCTGCGGAAAATGTACAGGAATAGGGAGAACCAATGAGAAACTAGCTGGAGGTGTCTGGACGGGCAAATTTAACTCTCATTTCCGACCAGAAAGAGGAATTAACCAAAGGCTCAGCATGCCGTGCCGGAACCACACTAGGGCCTGAAGCAATCCTGTGGTGTTGCGGCCAGCTCACAAGAAAGCGAGTTGAAGAAAGGAGCTCAGGGGCACTGTAATTCACAAACCTGCAGAGTTATAAATGACAGCTATCGTCCAAAAATATATTGAAGTAAGGCTGCCAAGAGGACTTGAAAGCGGGGCAGAATTGCAGGAAACCGATTTCAGGAGGTAGACGGGAATTGCATGTAAAGCATAGGAAAAGAGGCAGAACGTCCACAATGATGCACTTGGCCAAAAAGGGCGTATGTGTTCTTTCCTGAATATATTCAGGAAAAAACGCATACGCACTTTTTGGCCAACCAAGCAGGCTTGCAAAGGAAATCTACACTACAATGAAGTCTCACTGCCCCCCGGTCAAAAGGGCCATCTGAAAAAAGTGTAATATCCAGAAAGGCAGGACAGGGCATGGAGAACTGGGAGCCTTGTTATGCTGGTGGACGGGATGTAAATTGCCAACAGCCACTCTGGAGAAGTGTATGGTGTTTCCTGAAACATCTAGAAAACAAAGCAACAGAGCCTAGGGCACTTCCACTTATGGTCCTATAGCTTAGGGAAATTAAAATCAAAAAGACACAGCCTCCGCAAACTTTGGGACGGCTCTGTTTACAAGAACCTCGTTTACGGTACAAGTTCAATATCACAGAAAGCGAAAAATGGATACAGAAGTTGTGGTACTTACGTACAATGCAATATCACTCAGCAATGAAATCTATGTCATCAGGCCCGTAGCAGCATAATGAGTGGATTCAGGTATGATGATTCTAAGTGAAATAAGTCACACAGAAAAAGAAACACCATAAGATATCACTACTACACGGAAGGTAAACTTGGCTACACAAGAACTGAATTACAAAACAGAACAGGGTATCAAATGTAGAAAACCAACTTATGCTTGCTTGAGGGGAAAGGTGAGTTGGGGTGCTGCATGAAACCAGAGATTGAAATTAGCCCAGATACCGTTCCATAAGCCAAATATGTAATAGACAAGAGCTACTCCTTGCTCAACGAAGTGGACTCAACACCCCATATTAAACGCCTAAGAATATACCTGACTAGTAAGAATATTAAAACCTACGGATTTATATGTCTCCGAAAGAGAATCAAGCGTGTGTACAGCAGCATAAACGCAGCAGTGATAGGATTGGTGAGGTTCGGTGAGCAAATGCAGACCCTTTAAAGTCATATTGCATGGTACCCATTCCATGGGTCTCAACTCTCCAGGTTTAAGGGATTCTTCGTTCAGCTAAAACATGCATGTGGAACCCAGAGTATGATCCACCGTGTGATCGGGAAACGTGTTCAAATGTGTCTCGTTTTCGTCCCTGGTACACGGGTGCAACATTCCAGATGCTTTACTAACACTCTCCCCACTTGGAGAGTCAGTGCCTTTAACCTCCTGTTTGGCCCAGTTTGTAATTTCTGTGGAAAATGAACAGGAATAGGGAGAACAAAAGAGAGACTAGCTGGAGGTGTCTGGACGGGCAAATTTAACTCTCATTTCCCACCAGGAAGAGGAATTAACCAAAGGCTCAGCGTGCCGTGCCGGAACTACACTAGGGCCTGAAGCAATCCTGCGGTGTTGCGGCCAGCTCACAAGAAAGCGAGTTGAAGAAACGAGCTCAGGGGCACTGTAATTCACAAACCTGCAGAGTTATAAATGACAGCTATCTTCCAAAAATATATTGAAGTAAGGCTGCCAAGAGGACTTGAAAGCGGGGCAGAATTGCAGGAAATCGATTTCAGGAGGTACACTGGAATTGCATGTAAAGCATAGGAAAAGAGGCAGAACGTCCACAATGATGCACTTGGCCAAAAAGGGCGTATGCGTTTTTATTGAAAAAACGCATACGCCCTGTTTGGCCAACCAAGCAAGCTTGCAAAGGAAATCTGCACTACAATGAAGTCTCACTGGCCCCCGGTCAAAAGGGCCATCTGAAAAAAGTGTAAAATCCAGAAAGACAGGACAGGCCATGGAGAACTGGGAGCCTTGTTATGCTGGTGGGCGGGATGTAAATTGCCAACAGCCACTCTGGAGAAGTGTATGGTGTTTCCTGAAACATCTAAAAAACAAAGCAACAGAGCCTAGGGCACTTCCACTTATGGTCCTATAGCTTAGGGAAATTAAAATAAAAAAGACACAGCCACCCCAAAGTTTGGGACGGCTCTGTTTACAAGAACCTCGTTTACGGTACAAGTTCAATATCACAGAAAGCGAAAAATGGATAAAGAAGTTGTGGTACTTACGTACAATGCAATATCACTCAGCAATGAAATCTATGTCATCAGGCCCGTAGCAGCATAATGAGTGGATGCAGGTATGATGATTCTAAGTGAAATAAGTCACACAGAAAAAGAAACACCATAAGATATCACTACTACACGGAAGGTAAACTTGGCTACACAAGAACTGAATTACAAAACAGAACAGGGTCTCAAATGTAGAAACCCAACTTATGCTTGCTTAAGGGGAAAGGTGAGTTGGGGTGCTGCATGAAACCAAAGATTGAAATTAGCACAGATACCGTTCCATAAGCCAAATATGCAATAGACAAGAGCTACTCCTTGCTGAACGAAGTGGACTCAACACCCCATATTAAACGCCTAAGAATATACCTGACTAGAAATAATCTGAAAACCTACGGATTTATATGTCTCCGAAAGAGAATCAAGCGTGTGTACAGCGGCATAAACGCAGCAGTGATAGGATTGGTGAGGTTCGGTGAGCAAATGCAGACCCTTTGAAGTCATATTGCATGGTACCCATTCCATGGGTCTCAACTCTCCAGGTTTAAGGGATTCTTCCTTCAGCTAAAACATGCATGTGGAACCCAGAGTATGATCCACCGTGTGATCGGGAAACGTGTTCAAATGTGTCTCGTTTTCGTCCCTGGTACTCGGGTGCAACATTCCAGATGCTTTACTAACATTCTCCGCACTTGGAGAGTCAGTGCCTTTAACCTCCTGTTTGGCCCAGTTTGTAATTTCTGTGGAAAATGAACAGGAATAGGGAGAACGAAAGAGAGACTAGCTGGAGGTGTCTGGACGGGCAAATTTAACTCTCATTTCCCACCAGGAAGAGGAATTAACCAAAGGCTCAGCGTGCCGTGCCGGAACCACACTAGGGCCTGAAGCAATCCTGCGGTGTTGCGGCCAGATCCCAAAAAAGTGAGTTGAAGAAAGGAGCTCAGGGGCACTGTAATTCACAAACCTGTAGAGTTATAAATGACAGCTATCATCCAAAAATATATTGAAGTAAGGCTGCCAAGAGGACTTGAAAGCGGGGCAGAATTGCAGGAAACCGATTTCAGGAGGTAGACGGGAATTGCATGTAAAGCATAGGAAAAGAGGCAGAACGTCCACAATGATGCACTTGGCCAAAAAGGGCGTATGCGTTTTTTCCTGAATATATTAAGGAAAAAACGCATACGCACTTTTTGGCCAACCAAGCAAGCTTGCAAAGGAAATCTGCACTACAATGAAGTCTCACTGCCCCCCGGTCAAAAGGGCCATCTGAAAAATGTGTAAAATCCAGAAAGGCAGGACAGGCCATGGAGAACTGGGAGCCTTGTTATGCTGGTGGGCGGGATGTAAATTGCCAACAGCCACTCTGGAGAAGTGTATGGTGTTTCCTGAAACATCTAAAAAACAAAGCAACAGAGCCTAGGGCACTTCCACTTATGGTCCTATAGCTTAGGGAAATTAAAATCAAAAAGACACAGCCACCCCAAAGTTTGGGAAGGCTCTGTTTACAAGAACCTCGTTTATGGTACAAGTTCAATATCACAGAAAGCGAAAAATGGATAAAGAAGTTGTGGTACTTACGTACAATGCAATATCACTCAGCAATGAAATCTATGTAATCAGGCCCGTACCAGCATAATGAGTGGATTCAGGTACGATGATTCTAAGTGAAATAAGTCACACAGAAAAACAAACATCATAAGATATCACCGATACACGGAATGTAAACTTGGCTACGCAGGAACTGAAATACAAAACAGAACAGGGTCTCAAATGTAGAAAACCAACTTATGCTTGCTTAAGGGGAAAGGTGAGTTGGGGTGCTGCATGAAACCAGAGATTGAAATTAGCACAGATACTGTTCCATAAGCCAAATATGCAATAGACAAGAGCTACTCCTTGCTGAACGAAGTGGACTCAACACCCCATATTAAACGCCTAAGAATATACCTGACTAGAAATAATCTTAAAACCTACGGATTTATATGTCTCCGAAAGAGAATCAAGCGTGTGTACAGCGGCATAAACGCAGCAGTGATAGGATTGGTGAGGTTCGGTGAGCAAACGCAGACCCTTTAAAGTCATATTGCATGGTACCCATTCCATGGGTCTCAACTCTCCAGGTTTAAGGGATTCTTCCTTCAGCTAAAACATGCATGTGGAACCCAGAGTATGATCCACCGTGTGATCGGGAAACGTGTTCAAATGTGTCTCGTTTTCGTCCCCTGGTACTCGGGTGCAACATTCCAGATGCTTTACTAACACTCTCCCCACTTGGAGAGTCAGTGCCTTTAACCTCCTGTTTGGCCCAGTTTGTAATTTCTGTGGGAAATGAACAGGAATAGGGAGAACGAAAGAGAGACTAGCTGGAGGTGTCTGGACGGGCAAATTTAACTCTCATTTCCCACCAGGAAGAGGAATTAACCAAAGGCTCAGCATGTCGTGCCGGAACTACACTAGGGGCTGAAGCAATCCTGCGGTGTTGCGGCCAGCTCACAAGAAAGCGAGTTGAAGAAAGGAGCTCAGGGGCACTGTAATTCACAAACCTGCAGAGTTATAAATGACAGCTATCGTCCAAAAATATATTGAAGTAAGGCTGCCAAGAGGACTTGAAAGCGGGGCAGAATTGCAGGAAATCGATTTCAGGAGGTACACTGGAATTGCATGTAAAGCATAGGAAAAGAGGCAGAACGTCCACAATGATGCACTTGGCCAAAAAGTGCGTATGCGTTTTTTCCTGAATATATTCAGGAAAAAACGCATACGCCCTTTTTGGCCAACCAAGCAAGCTTGCAAAGGATATCTGCACTACAATGAAGTCTCACTGCCCCCCGGTCAAAAGGGCCATCTGAAAAAAGTGTAAAATCCAGAAAGGCAGGACAGGCCATGGAGAACTGGGAGCCTTGTTATGCTGATGGGCAGGATGTAAATTGCCAACAGCCACTCTGGAGAAGTGTATGGTGTTTCCTGAAACATCTAAAAAACAAAGCAACAGAGCCTAGGGCACTTCCACTTATGGTCCTATAGCTTAGGGAAATTAAAATCAAAAAGACACAGTCACCCCAAAGTTTGGGACGGCTCTGTTTACAAGAACCTCGTTTACGGTACAAGTTCAATATCACAGAAAGCGAAAAATGGATAAAGGAGTTGTGGTACTTACGTACAATGCAATATCACTCAGCAATGAAATCTATGTCATCAGGCCCGTAGCAGCATAATGAGTGGATTTAGGTATGATGATTCTAAGTGAAATAAGTCACACAGAAAAAGAAACACCATAAGATATCACTACTACACGGAAGGTAAACTTGGCTACACAAGAACTGAATTACAAAACAGAACAGGGTCTCAAATGTAGAAAACCAACTTATGCTTGCTTAAGGGGAAAGGTGAGTTGGGGTGCTGCATGAAACCAGAGATTGAAATTAGCACAGATACCGTGCCATAAGCCAAATATGTAATAGACAAGAGCTACTCCTTGCTCAACGAAGTGGACCCAACACCCCATATTAAACGCCTAAGAATATACCTGACTAGAAATAATCTTAAAACCTACGGATTTATATGTCTCCGAAAGAGAATCAAGCGTGTGTACAGCGGCATGAACGCAGCAGTGATAGGATTGGTGAGGTTCGGTGAGCAAATGCAGACCCTTTGAAGTCATATTGCATGGTACCCATTCCATGGGTCTCAACTCTCCAGGTTTAAGGGATTCTTCCTTCAGCTAAAACATGCATGTGGAACCCAGAGTATGATCCACCGTGTGATCGGGAAACGTGTTCAAATGTGTCTCGTTTTCTTCCCTGGTACTCGGGTGCAACATTCCAGATGCTTTACTAACACTCTCCCCACTTGGAGAGTCAGTGCCTTTAAACTCCTGTTTGGCCCAGTTTGCAATTTCTGCGGAAAATGTACAGGAATAGGGAGAACCAATGAGAGACTAGCTGGAGGTGTGTGGACGGGCAAATTTAACTCTCATTTCCCACCAGGAAGAGGAATTAACCAAAGGCTCAGCGTGCCGTGCCGGAACCACACTAGGGCCTGAAGCAATCCTGCGGTGTTGCGGCCAGCTCACAAGAAAGCGAGTTGAAGAAAGGAGCTCAGGGGCACTGTAATTCACAAACCTGCAGAGTTATAAAGGACAGCTATCGTCCAAAAATATATTGAAGTAAGGCTGCCAAGAGGACTTGAAAGCGGGGCAGAATTGCAGGAAACCGATTTCAGGAGGTAGACGGGAATTGCATGTAAAACATAGGAAAAGAGGCAGAACGTCCACAATGATGCACTTGGCCAAAAAGGGCGTATGCGTTTTTTCCTCAGGAAAAAACGCATACGCCCTTTTTGGCCAACCAAGCAAGCTTGCAAAGGAAATCTGCACTACAATGAAGTCTCACTGCCCCCCGGTCAAAAGGGCCATCTGAAAAAAGTGTAAAATCCAGAAAGGCAGGACAGGCCATGGAGAACTGGGAGCCTTGTTATGCTGGTGGGCGGGATGTAAATTGCCAACAGCCACTCTGGAGAAGTGTATGGTGTTTCCTGAAACATCTAAAAAACAAAGCAACAGAGCCTAGGGCACTTCCACTTATGGTCCTATAGCTTAGGGAAATTAAAATCAGAAAGACACAGCCACCCCAAAGTTTGGGCCAGCTCTGTTTACAAGAACCTCGTTTACGGTACAAGTTCAATATCACAGAAAGCGAAAAATGGATAAAGAAGTTGTGGTACTTACGTACAATGCAATATCACTCAGCAATGAAATCTATGTCATCAGGCCCGTAGCAGCATAATGAGTCGATGCAGGTACGATGATTCTAAGTGAAATAAGTCACACAGAAAAAGAAACATCATAAGATATCACTACTACACGGAATGGAACCTTGGCTACACAGGAACTGAATTACAAAACAGAACAGGGTCTCAAATGTAGAAAACCAACTTATGCTTGCTTAAGGGGAAAGGTGAGTTGGGGTGCTGCATAAAACCAGAGATTGAAATTAGCACAGATACCGTTCCATAAGCCAAATATGTAATAGACAAGAGCTACTCCTTGCTCAACGCAGTGGACTCAACACCCCATATTAAACGCCTAAGAATATACCTGACTAGAAATAATCTTAAAACCTACGGATTTATATGTCTACGAAAGAGAATCAAGCGTGTGTACGGCGGCATAAACGCAGCAGTGATAGGATTGGTGAGGTTCGGTGAGCAAATGCAGACCCTTTGAAGTCATATTGCATGGTACCCATTCCATGGGTCTCAACTCTCCAGGTTTAAGGGATTCTTCCTTCAGCTGAAACATGCATGTGGAACACAGTGTATGATCCACCGTGTGATCAGGAAACGTGTTCAAATGTGTCTCAGTTTTCGTCCCCTGGTACTCGGGTGCAACATTCAAGACGCTTTACTAACACTCTCCCCACTTGGAGAGTCAGTGCCTTTAAACTCCTGTTTGGCCCAGTTTGCAATTTCTGCGGAAAATGTACAGGAATTGGGAGAACCAATGAGAGACTAGCTCGAGGTGTCTGGACGGGCAAATTTAACTCTCAATTCCCACCAGGAAGAGGAATTAACCAAAGGCTCAGCGTGCCGTGCCGGAACCACACTAGGGCCTGAAGCAATCCTGCGGTGTTGCGGCCAGCTCACAAGAAAGCGAGTTGAAGAAAGGAGCTCAGGGGCACTGTAATTCACAAACCTGCAGAGTTATAAATGACAGCTATCGTCCAAAAATATATTGAAGTAAGGCTGCCAAGAGGACTTGAAAGCGGGGCAGAATTGCAGGAAACCGATTTCAGGAGGTAGACGGGAATTGCATGTAAAGCATAGGAAAAGAGGCAGAACGTCCACAATGATGCACTTGGCCAAAAAGGGCGTATGCGTTTTTTCCTGAATATATTCAGGAAAAAACGCATACGCCCTTTTTGGCCAACCAAGCAAGCTTGCAAAGGAAATCTGCACTACAATGAAGTCTCACTGCCCCCCGGTCAAAAGGGCCATCTGAAAAAAGTGTAAAATCCAGAAAGGCAGGACAGGCCATGGAGAACTGGGAGCATTGTTATGCAGATGGGCGGGATGTAAATTGCCAACAGCCACTCTGGAGAAGTGTATGGTGTTTCCTGAAACATCTAAAAAACTAAGCAACAGAGCCTAGGGCACTTCCACTTATGGTCCTATAGCTTAGGGAAATTAAAATCAAAAAGACACAGCCACCCCAAAGTTTGGGACGGCTCTGTTTACAAGAACCTCGTTTACGGTACAAGTTCAATATCACAGAAAGCGAAAAATGGATAAAGAAGTTGTGGTACTTACGTACAATGCAATATCACTCAGCAATGAAATCTATGTCATCAGGCCCGTAGCAGCATAATGAGTGGATTCAGGTATGATGATTCTAAGTGAAATAAGTCACACAGAAAAAGAAACACCATAAGATATCACTACTACACGGAAGGTAAACTTGGCTACACAAGAACTGAATTACAAAACAGAACAGGGTCTCAAATGTAGAAAACCAACTTATGCTTGCTTGAGGGGAAAGGTGAGTTGGGGTCCTGCATGAAACCAGAGATTGAAATTAGCACAGATACCGTTCCATAAGCCAAATATGTAATAGACAAGAGCTACTCCTTGCTCAACGAAGTGGACCCAACACCCCATATTAAACACCTAAGAATATACCTGGCTAGTAAGAATCTTAAAACCTATGGATTTATATGTCTCCGAAAGAGAATCAAGCGTGTGTACGGCGGCATAAACGCAGCAGTGATAGGATTGGTGAAGTTCGGTGAGCAAATGCAGACCCTTTGAAGTCATATTGCATGGTACCCATTCCATGGGTCTCAACTCTCCAGGTTTAAGGGATTCTTCCTTCAGCTAAAACATGCATGTGGAACCCAGAGTATGATCCACCGTGTGATCGGGAAACGTGTTCAAATGTGTCTCAGTTTTTCTCCCGTGGAACTCGGGTGCAACATTCCAGATGCTTTACTAACACTCTCCACACTTGGAGAGTCAGTGCCTTATCCTCCTGTTTGGCCCAGTTTGCAATTTCTGTGGAAAATGAACAGGAATACGGAGAACCAAAGAGAGACTAGCTGGAGGTGTCTGGACGGGCAAATTTAACTCTCATTTCCCACCAGGAAGAGGAATTAACCAAAGGCTCAGCGTGCCGTGCCAGAACCACACTAGGGCCTGAAGCAATCCTGCGGTGTTGCGGCCAGCTCACAAGAAAGCGAGTTGAAGAAAGGAGCTCAGGGGCACTGTAATTCACAAACCTGCAGAGTTATAAATGACAGCTATCGTCCAAAAATATATTGAAGTAAGGCTGCCAAGAGGACTTGAAAGCGGGGCAGAATTGCAGGAAACCGATTTCAGGAGGTAGACGGGAATTGCATGTAAAGCATAGGAAAAGAGGCAGAACGTCCACAATGATGCACTTGGCCAAAAAGGGCGTATGCGTTTTTTCCTGAATATATTCAGGAAAAAACGCATACGCCCTTTTTGGCCAACCAAGCAAGCTTTCAAAGGAAATCTGCACTACAATGAAGTCTCACTGCCCCCCGGTCAAAAGGGCCATCTGAAAAAAGTGTAAAATCCAGAAAGGCAGGACAGGCCATGGAGAACTGGGAGCCTTGTTATGCTGGTGGGCGGGATGTAAATTGCCAACAGCCACTCTGGAGAAGTGTATGGTGTTTCCTGAAACATCTAAAAAACAAAGCAACAGAGCCTAGGGCACTTCCACTTATGGTCCTATAGCTTAGGGAAATTAAAATCAAAAAGACACAGCCACCCCAAAGTTTGGGCCGGCTCTGTTTACAAGAACCTCGTTTTCGGTAGAAGTTCAATATCACAGAAAGCGAAAAATGGATAAAGAAGTTGTGGTACTTACGTACAATGTAATATCACTCAGCAATGAAATCTATGTCATCAGGCCCGTAGCAGCATAATGAGTGGATGCAGGTACGATGATTCTAAGTGAAATAAGTCACACAGAAAAAGAAACATCATAAGGTATCACTACTACACGGAATGTAAACTTGGCTACACAGGAACTGAATTACAAAACAGAACAGGGTCTCAAATGTAGAAAACCAACTTATGCTTGCTTAAGGGGAAAGGTGAGTTGGGGTGCTGCATAAAACCAGAGATTGAAATTAGCACAGATACTGTTCCATAAGCCAAATATGTAATAGACAAGAGCTACTCCTTGCTCAACGCAGTGGACTCAACACCCCATATTAAACGCCTAAGAATATACCTGAGTAGAAATAATCTTAAAACCTATGGATTTATATGTCTCCGAAAGAGAATCAAGCGTGTGTACGGCGGTATAAACGCAGCAGTGATAGGATTGGTGAGGTTCGGTGAGCAAATGCAGACCCTTTGAAGTCATACTGCATGGTACCCATTCCATGGGTCTCAACTCTCCAGGTTTAAGGGATTCTTCCTTCAGCTGAAACATGCATGTGGAACACAGAGTATGATCCACCGTGTGATCGGGAAACGTGTTCAAATGTGTCTCAGTTTTCGTCCCCTGGTACTCGGGTGCAACATTCAAGACGCTTTACTAACACTCTCCCCACTTGGAGGGTCAGTGTCTTTAAACTCCTGTTTGGCCCAGTTTGCAATTTCTGCGGAAACTGTACAGGAATAGGGAGAACCAATGAGAGACTAGCTGGAGGTGTGTGGACGGGCAAATTTAACTCTCATTTCCCACCAGGAAGAGGAATTAACCAAAGGCTCAGCGTGCCGTGCCGGAACTACACTAGGGCCTGAAGCAATCCTGCGGTGTTGCGGCCAGCTCACAAGAAAGCGAGTTGAAGAAAGGAGCTCAGGGGCACTGTAATTCACAAACCTGCAGAGTTATAAATGACAGCTATCGTCCAAAAATGTATTGAAGTAAGGCTGCCAAGAGGACTTGAAAGCGGGGCAGAATTGCAGGAAACCGATTTCAGGAGGTAGACGGGAATTGCATGTAAAGCATAGGAAAAGAGGCAGAACGTCCACAATGATGCACTTGGCCAAAAAGGGCGTATGCGTTTTTTCCTGAATATATTCAGGAAAAAACGCATACGCCCTTTTTGGCCAACCAAGCAAGCTTGCAAAGGAAATCTGCACTACAATGAAGTCTCACAGCCCCCCGGTCAAAAGGGCCATCTGAAAAAAGTGTAAAATCCAGAAAGGCAGGACAGGCCATGGAGAACTGGGAGCCTTGTTATGCTGGTGGGCGGGATGTAAATTGCCAACAGCCACTCTGGAGAAGTGTATGGTGTTTCCTGAAACATCTAAAAAACAAAGCAACAGAGCCTAGGGCACTTCCACTTATGGTCCTATAGCTTAGGGAAATTAAAATCAAAAAGACACAGCCACCCCAAAGTTTGGGACGGCTCTGTTTACAAGAACCTCGTTTACGGTACAAGTTCAATATCACAGAAAGCGAAAAATGGATAAAGAAGTTGTGGTACTTACGTACAATGTAATATCACTCAGCAATGAAATCTATGTCATCAGGCCCGTAGCAGCATAATGAGTGGATGCAGGTACGATGATTCTAAGTGAAATAAGTCACACAGAAAAAGAAACATCATAAGGTATCACTACTACACGGAATGTAAACTTGGCTACACAGGAACTGAATTACAAAACAGAACAGGGTCTCAAATGTAGAAAACCAACTTATGCTTGCTTAAGGGGAAAGGTGAGTTGGGGTGCGGCATAAAACCAGAGATTGAAATTAGCACAGATACCGTTCCATAAGCCAAATATGTAATAGACAAGAGCTACTCCTTGCTCAACGCAGTGGACTCAACACCCCATATTAAACGCCTAAGAATATACCTGACTAGAAATAATCTTAAAACCTACGGATTTATATGTCTCCGAAAGAGAATCAAGCATGTGTACGGCTGCATAAACGCAGCAGTGATAGGATTGGTGAGGTTCGGTGAGCAAATGCAGACCCTTTGAAGTCATACTGCATGGTACCCATTCCATGGGTCTCAACTCTTCAGGTTTAAGGGATTCTTCCTTCAGCTGAAACATGCATGTGGAAAACAGAGTATGATCCACCGTGTGATCAGGAAACGTGTTCAAATGTGTCTCAGTTTTCGTCCCCTGGTACTCGGGTGCAACATTCAAGACGCTTTACTAACACTCTCCCCACTTGGAGAGTCAGTGTCTTTAAACTCCTGTTTGGCCCAGTTTGCAATTTCTGCGGAAACTGTACAGGAATAGGGAGAACCAAAGAGAGACTAGCTGGAGGTGTCTGGACGGGCAAATTTAACTCTCATTTCCCACCAGGAAGAGGAATTAACCAAAGGCTCAGCATGCCGTGCCGGAACCACACTAGGGCCTGAAGCAATCCTGCGGTGTTGCGGCCAGCTCACAAGAAAGCGAGTTGAAGAAAGGAGCTCAGGGGCACTGTAATTCACAAACCTGCAGAGTTATAAAGGACAGCTATCGTCCAAAAATATATTGAAGTAAGGCTGCCAAGAGAACTTGAAAGCGGGGCAGAATTGCAGGAAACCGATTTCAGGAGGTAGACGGGAATTGCATGTAAAGCATAGGAAAAGAGGCAGAACGTCCACAATGATGCACTTGGCAAAAAAGGGCGTATGCGTTTTTTCCTGAATATATTCAGGAAAAAACGCATACGCCCTTTTTGGCCAACCAAGAAAGCTTGCAAAGGAAATCTGCACTACAATGAAGTCTCACAGCCCCCCGGTCAAAAGGGCCATCTGAAAAAAGTGTAAAATCCAGAAAGGCAGGACAGGCCATGGAGAACTGGGAGCCTTGTTATGCTGGTGGGCGGGATGTAAATTGCCAACAGCCACTCTGGAGAAGTGTATGGTGTTTCCTGAAACATCTAAAAAACAAAGCAACAGAGCCTAGGGCACTTCCACTTATGGTCCTATAGCTTAGGGAAATTAAAATCAAAAAGACACAGCCACCCCAAAGTTTGGGCCGGCTCTGTTTACAAGAACCTCGTTTACGGTACAAGTTCAATATCACAGAAAGCGAAAAATGGATAAAGAAGTTGTGGTACTTACGTACAATGTAATATCACTCAGCAATGAAATCTATGTCATCAGGCCCGTAGCAGCATAATGAGTGGATGCAGGTACGATGATTCTAAGTGAAATAAGTCACACAGAAAAAGAAACATCATAAGGTATCACTACTACACGGAATGTAAACTTGGCTACACAGGAACTGAATTACAAAACAGAACAGGGTCTCAAATGTAGAAAACCAACTTATGCTTGCTTAAGGGGAAAGGTGAGTTGGGGTGCGGCATAAAACCAGAGATTGAAATTAGCACAGATACCGTTCCATAAGCCAAATATGTAATAGACAAGAGCTACTCCTTGCTCAACGCAGTGGACTCAACACCCCATATTAAACGCCTAAGAATATACCTGACTAGAAATAATCTTAAAACCTATGGATTTATATGTCTCCGAAAGAGAATCAAGCGTGTGTACAGCGGCATAAACGCAGCAGTGATAGGATTGGTGAGGTTCGGTGAGCAAATGCAGACCCTTTGAAGTCATACTGCATGGTACCCATTCCATGGGTCTCAACTCTCCAGGTTTAAGGGATTCTTCCTTCAGCTGAAACATGCATGTGGAACACAGAGTATGATCCACCGTGTGATCAGGAAACGTGTTCAAATGTGTCTCAGTTTTCGTCCCCTGGTACTCGGGTGCAACATTCAAGACGCTTTACTAACACTCTCCCCACTTGGAGAGTCAGTGTCTTTAAACTCCTGTTTGGCCCAGTTTGCAATTTCTGCGGAAACTGTACAGGAATAGGGAGAACCAAAGAGAGACTAGCTGGAGGTGTCTGGACGGGCAAATTTAACTCTCATTTCCCACCAGGAAGAGGAATTAACCAAAGGCTCAGCATGCCGTGCCGGAACCACACTAGGGCCTGAAGCAATCCTGCGGTGTTGCGGCCAGCTCACAAGAAAGCGAGTTGAAGAAAGGAGCTCAGGGGCACTGTAATTCACAAACCTGCAGAGTTATAAAGGACAGCTATCGTCCAAAAATATATTGAAGTAAGGCTGCCAAGAGGACTTGAATGTGGGGCAGAATTGCAGGAAACCGATTTCAGGAGGTAGACGGGAATTGCATGTAAAGCATAGGAAAAGAGGCAGAACGTCCACAATGATGCACTTGGCAAAAAAGGGCGTATGCGTTTTTTCCTGAATATATTCAGGAAAAAACGCATACGCCCTTTTTGGCCAACCAAGCAAGCTTGCAAAGGAAATCTGCACTACAATGAAGTCTCACAGCCCCCCGGTCAAAAGGGCCATCTGAAAAAAGTGTAAAATCCAGAAAGGCAGGACAGGCCATGGAGAACTGGGAGCCTTGTTATGCTGGTGGGCGGGATGTAAATTGCCAACAGCCACTCTGGAGAAGTGTATGGTGTTTCCTGAAACATCTAAAAAACAAAGCAACAGAGCCTAGGGCACTTCCACTTATGGTCCTATAGCTTAGGGAAATTAAAATCAAAAAGACACAGCCACCCCAAAGTTTGGGCCTGCTCTGTTTACAAGAACCTCGTTTACGGTACAAGTTCAATATCACAGAAAGCGAAAAATGGATAAAGAAGTTGTGGTACTTACGTACAATGCAATATCACTCAGCAATGAAATCTATGTCATCAGGCCCGTAGCAGCATAATGAGTGGATGCAGGTACGATGATTCTAAGTGAAATAAGTCACACAGAAAAAGAAACATCATAAGGTATCACTACGACACGGAATGTAAACTTGGCTACACAGGAACTGAATTACAAAACAGAACAGGGTCTCAAATGTAGAAAACCAACTTATGCTTGCTTAAGGGGAAAGGTGAGTTGGGGTGCGGCATAAAACCAGAGATTGAAATTAGCACAGATACCGTTACATAAGCCAAATATGTAATAGACAAGAGCTACTCCTTGCTCAACGCAGTGGACTCAACACCCCATATTAAACGCCTAAGAATATACCTGACTAGAAATAATCTTAAAACCTATGGATTTATATGTCTCCGAAAGAGAATCAAGCGTGTGTACGGCGGCATAAACGCAGCAGTGATAGGATTGGTGAGGTTCGGTGAGCAAATGCAGACCCTTTGAAGTCATACTGCATGGTACCCATTCCATGGGTCTCAACTCTCCAGGTTTAAGGGATTCTTCCTTCAGCTGAAACATGCATGTGGAACACAGAGTATGATCCACCGTGTGATCAGGAAACGTGTTCAAATGTGTCTCAGTTTTCGTCCCCTGGTACTCGGGTGCAACATTCAAGACGCTTTACTAACACTCTCCCCACTTGGAGAGTCAGTGCCTTTAAACTCCTGTTTGGCCCAGTTTGCAATTTCTGCGGAAACTGTACAGGAATAGGGAGAACCAATGAGAGACTAGCTGGAGGTGTGTGGACGGGCAAATTTAACTCTCATTTCCCACCAGGAAGAGGAATTAACCAAAGGCTCAGCGTGCCGTGCCGGAACTACACTAGGGCCTGAAGCAATCCTGCGGTGTTGCGGCCAGCTCACAAGAAAGCGAGTTGAAGAAAGGAGCTCAGGGGCACTGTAATTCACAAACCTGCAGAGTTATAAATGACAGCTATCGTCCAAAAATGTATTGAAGTAAGGCTGCCAAGAGGACTTGAAAGCGGGGCAGAATTGCAGGAAACCGATTTCAGGAGGTAGACGGGAATTGCATGTAAAGCATAGGAAAAGAGGCAGAACGTCCACAATGATGCACTTGGCCAAAAAGGGCGTATGCGTTTTTTCCTGAATATATTCAGGAAAAAACGCATACGCCCTTTTTGGCCAACCAAGCAAGCTTGCAAAGGAAATCTGCACTACAATGAAGTCTCACAGCCCCCCGGTCAAAAGGGCCATCTGAAAAAAGTGTAAAATCCAGAAAGGCAGGACAGGCCATGGAGAACTGGGAGCCTTGTTATGCTGGTGGGCGGGATGTAAATTGCCAACAGCCACTCTGGAGAAGTGTATGGTGTTTCCTGAAACATCTAAAAAACAAAGCAACAGAGCCTAGGGCACTTCCACTTATGGTCCTATAGCTTAGGGAAATTAAAATCAAAAAGACACAGCCACCCCAAAGTTTGGGACGGCTCTGTTTACAAGAACCTCGTTTACGGTACAAGTTCAATATCACAGAAAGCGAAAAATGGATAAAGAAGTTGTGGTACTTACGTACAATGTAATATCACTCAGCAATGAAATCTATGTCATCAGGCCCGTAGCAGCATAATGAGTGGATGCAGGTACGATGATTCTAAGTGAAATAAGTCACACAGAAAAAGAAACATCATAAGGTATCACTACTACACGGAATGTAAACTTGGCTACACAGGAACTGAATTACAAAACAGAACAGGGTCTCAAATGTAGAAAACCAACTTATGCTTGCTTAAGGGGAAAGGTGAGTTGGGGTGCGGCATAAAACCAGAGATTGAAATTAGCACAGATACCGTTCCATAAGCCAAATATGTAATAGACAAGAGCTACTCCTTGCTCAACGCAGTGGACTCAACACCCCATATTAAACGCCTAAGAATATACCTGACTAGAAATAATCTTAAAACCTACGGATTTATATGTCTCCGAAAGAGAATCAAGCATGTGTACGGCTGCATAAACGCAGCAGTGATAGGATTGGTGAGGTTCGGTGAGCAAATGCAGACCCTTTGAAGTCATACTGCATGGTACCCATTCCATGGGTCTCAACTCTCCAGGTTTAAGGGATTCTTCCTTCAGCTGAAACATGCATGTGGAAAACAAGTATGATCCACCGTGTGATCAGGAAACGTGTTCAAATGTGTCTCAGTTTTCGTCCCCTGGTACTCGGGTGCAACATTCAAGACGCTTTACTAACACTCTCCCCACTTGGAGAGTCAGTGTCTTTAAACTCCTGTTTGGCCCAGTTTGCAATTTCTGCGGAAACTGTACAGGAATAGGGAGAACCAAAGAGAGACTAGCTGGAGGTGTCTGGACGGGCAAATTTAACTCTCATTTCCCACCAGGAAGAGGAATTAACCAAAGGCTCAGCATGCCGTGCCGGAACCACACTAGGGCCTGAAGCAATCCTGCGGTGTTGCGGCCAGCTCACAAGAAAGCGAGTTGAAGAAAGGAGCTCAGGGGCACTGTAATTCACAAACCTGCAGAGTTATAAAGGACAGCTATCGTCCAAAAATATATTGAAGTAAGGCTGCCAAGAGAACTTGAAAGCGGGGCAGAATTGCAGGAAACCGATTTCAGGAGGTAGACGGGAATTGCATGTAAAGCATAGGAAAAGAGGCAGAACGTCCACAATGATGCACTTGGCAAAAAAGGGCGTATGCGTTTTTTCCTGAATATATTCAGGAAAAAACGCATACGCCCTTTTTGGCCAACCAAGCAAGCTTGCAAAGGAAATCTGCACTACAATGAAGTCTCACAGCCCCCCGGTCAAAAGGGCCATCTGAAAAAAGTGTAAAATCCAGAAAGGCAGGACAGGCCATGGAGAACTGGGAGCCTTGTTATGCTGGTGGGCGGGATGTAAATTGCCAACAGCCACTCTGGAGAAGTGTATGGTGTTTCCTGAAACATCTAAAAAACAAAGCAACAGAGCCTAGGGCACTTCCACTTATGGTCCTATAGCTTAGGGAAATTAAAATCAAAAAGACACAGCCACCCCAAAGTTTGGGCTGGCTCTGTTTACAAGAACCTCGTTTACGGTACAAGTTCAATATCACAGAAAGCGAAAAATGGATAAAGAAGTTGTGGTACTTACGTACAATGTAATATCACTCAGCAATGAAATCTATGTCATCAGGCCCGTAGCAGCATAATGAGTGGATGCAGGTACGATGATTCTAAGTGAAATAAGTCACACAGAAAAAGAAACATCATAAGGTATCACTACTACACGGAATGTAAACTTGGCTACACAGGAACTGAATTACAAAACAGAACAGGGTCTCAAATGTAGAAAACCAACTTATGCTTGCTTAAGGGGAAAGGTGAGTTGGGGTGCGGCATAAAACCAGAGATTGAAATTAGCACAGATACCGTTCCATAAGCCAAATATGTAATAGACAAGAGCTACTCCTTGCTCAACGCAGTGGACTCAACACCCCATATTAAACGCCTAAGAATATACCTGACTAGAAATAATCTTAAAACCTATGGATTTATATGTCTCCGAAAGAGAATCAAGCGTGTGTACAGCGGCATAAACGCAGCAGTGATAGGATTGGTGAGGTTCGGTGAGCAAATGCAGACCCTTTGAAGTCATACTGCATGGTACCCATTCCATGGGTCTCAACTCTCCAGGTTTAAGGGATTCTTCCTTCAGCTGAAACATGCATGTGGAACACAGAGTATGATCCACCGTGTGATCAGGAAACGTGTTCAAATGTGTCTCAGTTTTCGTCCCCTGGTACTCGGGTGCAACATTCAAGACGCTTTACTAACACTCTCCCCACTTGGAGAGTCAGTGTCTTTAAACTCCTGTTTGGCCCAGTATGCAATTTCTGCGGAAACTGTACAGGAATAGGGAGAACCAATGAGAGACTAGCTGGAGGTGTGTGGACGGGCAAATTTAACTCTCATTTCCCACCAGGAAGAGGAATTAACCAAAGGCTCAGCGTGCCGTGCCGGAACTACACTAGGGCCTGAAGCAATCCTGCGGTGTTGCGGCCAGCTCACAAGAAAGCGAGTTGAAGAAAGGAGTTCAGGGGCACTGTAATTCACAAACCTGCAGAGTTATAAATGACAGCTATCGTCCAAAAATGTATTGAAGTAAGGCTGCCAAGAGGACTTGAAAGCGGGGCAGAATTGCAGGAAACCGATTTCAGGAGGTAGACGGGAATTGCATGTAAAGCATAGGAAAAGAGGCAGAACGTCCACAATGATGCACTTGGCCAAAAAGGGCGTATGCGTTTTTTCCTGAATATATTCAGGAAAAAACGCATACGCCCTTTTTGGCCAACCAAGCAAGCTTTCAAAGGAAATCTGCACTACAATGAAGTCTCACTGCCCCCCGGTCAAAAGGGCCATCTGAAAAAAGTGTAAAATCCAGAAAGGCAGGACAGGCCATGGAGAACTGGGAGCCTTGTTATGCTGATGGGCGGGATGTAAATTGCCAACAGCCACTCTGGAGAAGTGTATGGTGTTTCCTGAAACATCTAAAAAACAAGCAACAGAGCCTAGGGCACTTCCACTTATGGTCCTATAGCTTAGGGAAATTAAAATCAAAAAGACACAGCCACCCCAAAGTTTGGGACGGCTCTGTTTACAAGAATCTTGTTTACGGTACAAGTTCAATATCACAAAAGCGAAAAATGGATAAAGAAGTTGTGGTATTTACGTACAATGCAATATCACTCAGCAATGAAATCTTGTCATCAGGCCCGTCGCAGCATAATGAGTGGATTCAGGTACGATGATTCTAAGTGAAATAAGTCACACAGAAAAAGAAACATCATAAGGTATCACTACTACACGGAATGTAAACTTGGCTACATAGGAACTGAATTTCAAAACAGAACAGGGTCTCAAATGTAGAAAACCAACTTATGCTTGCTTAAGGGGAAAGGTGAGTTGGGGTGCTGCATAAAACCAGAGATTGAAATTAGCACAGATACCGTTCCATAAGCCAAATATGTAATAGACAAGAGCTACTCCTTGCTCAACGCAGTGGACTCAACACCCCATATTAAACGCTTAAGAATATACCTGACTAGAAATAATCTTAAAACCTACGGATTTATATGTCTCCGAAAGAGAATCAAGCATGTGTACGGCTGCATAAACGCAGCAGTGATAGGATTGGTGAGGTTCGGTGAGCAAATGCAGACCCTTTGAAGTCATACTGCATGGTACCCATTCCATGGGTCTCAACTCTCCAGGTTTAAGGGATTCTTCCTTCAGCTGAAACATGCATGTGGAAAACAGAGTATGATCCACCGTGTGATCAGGAAACGTGTTCAAATGTGTCTCAGTTTTCGTCCCCTGGTACTCGGGTGCAACATTCAAGACGCTTTACTAACACTCTCCCCACTTGGAGAGTCAGTGTCTTTAAACTCCTGTTTGGCCCAGTTTGCAATTTCTGCGGAAACTGTACAGGAATAGGGAGAACCAAAGAGAGACTAGCTGGAGGTGTCTGGACGGGCAAATTTAACTCTCATTTCCCACCAGGAAGAGGAATTAACCAAAGGCTCAGCATGCCGTGCCGGAACCACACTAGGGCCTGAAGCAATCCTGCGGTGTTGCGGCCAGCTCACAAGAAAGCGAGTTGAAGAAAGGAGCTCAGGGGCACTGTAATTCACAAACCTGCAGAGTTATAAAGGACAGCTATCGTCCAAAAATATATTGAAGTAAGGCTGCCAAGAGGACTTGAATGCGGGGCAGAATTGCAGGAAACCGATTTCAGGAGGTAGACGGGAATTGCATGTAAAGCATAGGAAAAGAGGCAGAACGTCCACAATGATGCACTTGGCAAAAAAGGGCGTATGCGTTTTTTCCTGAATATATTCAGGAAAAAACGCATACGCCCTTTTTGGCCAACCAAGCAAGCTTGCAAAGGAAATCTGCACTACAATGAAGTCTCACAGCCCCCCGGTCAAAAGGGCCATCTGAAAAAAGTGTAAAATCCAGAAATGCAGGACAGGCCATGGAGAACTGGGAGCCTTGTTATGCTGGTGGGCGGGATGTAAATTGCCAACAGCCACTCTGGAGAAGTGTATGGTGTTTCCTGAAACATCTAAAAAACAAAGCAACAGAGCCTAGGGCACTTCCACTTATGGTCCTATAGCTTAGGGAAATTAAAATCAAAAAGACACAGCCACCCCAAAGTTTGGGCCGGCTCTGTTTACAAGAACCTCGTTTACGGTACAAGTTCAATATCACAGAAAGCGAAAAATGGATAAAGAAGTTGTGGTACTTACGTACAATGTAATATCACTCAGCAATGAAATCTATGTCATCAGGCCCGTAGCAGCATAATGAGTGGATGCAGGTACGATGATTCTAAGTGAAATAAGTCACACAGAAAAAGAAACATCATAAGGTATCACTACTACACGGAATGTAAACTTGGCTACACAGGAACTGAATTACAAAACAGAACAGGGTCTCAAATGTAGAAAACCAACTTATGCTTGCTTAAGGGGAAAGGTGAGTTGGGGTGCGGCATAAAACCAGAGATTGAAATTAGCACAGATACCGTTCCATAAGCCAAATATGTAATAGACAAGAGCTACTCCTTGCTCAACGCAGTGGACTCAACACCCCATATTAAACGCCTAAGAATATACCTGACTAGAAATAATCTTAAAACCTACGGATTTATATGTCTCCGAAAGAGAATCAAGCATGTGTACGGCTGCATAAACGCAGCAGTGATAGGATTGGTGAGGTTCGGTGAGCAAATGCAGACCCTTTGAAGTCATACTGCATGGTACCCATTCCATGGGTCTCAACTCTCCAGGTTTAAGGGATTCTTCCTTCAGCTGAAACATGCATGTGGAAAACAGAGTATGATCCACCGTGTGATCAGGAAACGTGTTCAAATGTGTCTCAGTTTTCGTCCCCTGGTACTCGGGTGCAACATTCAAGACGCTTTACTAACACTCTCCCCACTTGGAGAGTCAGTGTCTTTAAACTCCTGTTTGGCCCAGTTTGCAATTTCTGCGGAAACTGTACAGGAATAGGGAGAACCAAAGAGAGACTAGCTGGAGGTGTCTGGACGGGCAAATTTAACTCTCATTTCCCACCAGGAAGAGGAATTAACCAAAGGCTCAGCGTGCCGTGCCGGAACCACACTAGGGCCTGAAGCAATCCTGCGGTGTTGCGGCCAGCTCACAAGAAAGCGAGTTGAAGAAAGGAGCTCAGGGGCACTGTAATTCACAAACCTGCAGAGTTATAAATGACAGCTATCGTCCAAAAATATATTGAAGTAAGGCTGCCAAGAGAACTTGAAAGCGGGGCAGAATTGCAGGAAACCGATTTCAGGAGGTAGACGGGAATTGCATGTAAAGCATAGGAAAAGAGGCAGAACGTCCACAATGATGCACTTGGCCAAAAAGGGCGTATGCGTTTTTTCCTGAATATATTCAGGAAAAAACGCATACGCCCTTTTTGGCCAACCAAGCAAGCTTGCAAAGGAAATCTGCACTACAATGAAGTCTCACTGCCCCCCGGTCAAAAGGGCCATCTGAAAAAAGTGTAAAATCCAGAAAGGCAGGACAGGCCATGGAGAACTGGGAGCCTTGTTATGCTGGTGGGCGGGATGGAAATTGCCAACAGCCACTCTGGAGAAGTGTATGGTGTTTCCTGAAACATCTAAAAAACAAAGCAACAGAGCCTAGGGCACTTCCACTTATGGTCCTATAGCTTAGGGAAATTAAAATCAAAAAGACACAGCCACCCCAAAGTTTGGGACGGCTCTGTTTACAAGAACCTCGTTTACGGTACAAGTTCAATATCACAGAAAGCGAAAAATGGATAAAGAAGTTGTGGTACTTACGTACAATGTAATATCACTCAGCAATGAAATCTATGTCATCAGGCCCGTAGCAGCATAATGAGTGGATGCAGGTACGATGATTCTAAGTGAAATAAGTCACACAGAAAAAGAAACATCATAAGGTATCACTACTACACGGAATGTAAACTTGGCTACACAGGAACTGAATTACAAAACAGAACAGGGTCTCAAATGTAGAAAACCAACTTATGCTTGCTTAAGGGGAAAGGTGAGTTGGGGTGCGGCATAAAACCAGAGATTGAAATTAGCACAGATACCGTTCCATAAGCCAAATATGTAATAGACAAGAGCTACTCCTTGCTCAACGCAGTGGACTCAACACCCCATATTAAACGCCTAAGAATATACCTGACTAGAAATAATCTTAAAACCTACGGATTTATATGTCTCCGAAAGAGAATCAAGCATGTGTACGGCTGCATAAACGCAGCAGTGATAGGATTGGTGAGGTTCGGTGAGCAAATGCAGACCCTTTGAAGTCATACTGCATGGTACCCATTCCATGGGTCTCAACTCTCCAGGTTTAAGGGATTCTTCCTTCAGCTGAAACATGCATGTGGAAAACAGAGTATGATCCACCGTGTGATCAGGAAACGTGTTCAAATGTGTCTCAATTTTCGTCCCCTGGTACTCGGGTGCAACATTCAAGACGCTTTACTAACACTCTCCCCACTTGGAGAGTCAGTGTCTTTAAACTCCTGTTTGGCCCAGTTTGCAATTTCTGCGGAAACTGTACAGGAATAGGGAGAACCAAAGAGAGACTAGCTGGAGGTGTCTGGACGGGCAAATTTAACTCTCATTTCCCACCAGGAAGAGGAATTAACCAAAGGCTCAGCATGCCGTGCCGGAACCACACTAGGGCCTGAAGCAATCCTGCGGTGTTGCGGCCAGCTCACAAGAAAGCGAGTTGAAGAAAGGAGCTCAGGGGCACTGTAATTCACAAACCTGCAGAGTTATAAAGGACAGCTATCGTCCAAAAATATATTGAAGTAAGGCTGCCAAGAGAACTTGAAAGCGGGGCAGAATTGCAGGAAACCGATTTCAGGAGGTAGACGGGAATTGCATGTAAAGCATAGGAAAAGAGGCAGAACGTCCACAATGATGCACTTGGCAAAAAAGGGCGTATGCGTTTTTTCCTGAATATATTCAGGAAAAAACGCATACGCCCTTTTTGGCCAACCAAGCAAGCTTGCAAAGGAAATCTGCACTACAATGAAGTCTCACAGCCCCCCGGTCAAAAGGGCCATCTGAAAAAAGTGTAAAATCCAGAAAGGCAGGACAGGCCATGGAGAACTGGGAGCCTTGTTATGCTGGTGGGCGGGATGTAAATTGCCAACAGCCACTCTGGAGAAGTGTATGGTGTTTCCTGAAACATCTAAAAAACAAAGCAACAGAGCCTAGGGCACTTCCACTTATGGTCCTATAGCTTAGGGAAATTAAAATCAAAAAGACACAGCCACCCCAAAGTTTGGGCCGGCTCTGTTTACAAGAACCTCGTTTACGGTACAAGTTCAATATCACAGAAAGCGAAAAATGGATAAAGAAGTTGTGGTACTTACGTACAATGCAATATCACTCAGCAATGAAATCTATGTCATCAGGCCCGTAGCAGCATAATGAGTGGATGCAGGTACGATGATTCTAAGTGAAATAAGTCACACAGAAAAAGAAACATCATAAGGTATCACTACTACACGGAATGTAAACTTGGCTACACAGGAACTGAATTACAAAACAGAACAGGGTCTCAAATGTAGAAAACCAACTTATGCTTGCTTAAGGGGAAAGGTGAGTTGGGGTGCGGCATAAAACCAGAGATTGAAATTAGCACAGATACCGTTCCATAAGCCAAATATGTAATAGACAAGAGCTACTCCTTGCTCAACGCAGTGGACTCAACACCCCATATTAAACGCCTAAGAATATACCTGACTAGAAATAATCTTAAAACCTACGGATTTATATGTCTCCGAAAGAGAATCAAGCATGTGTACGGCTGCATAAACGCAGCAGTGATAGGATTGGTGAGGTTCGGTGAGCAAATGCAGACCCTTTGAAGTCATACTGCATGGTACCCATTCCATGGGTCTCAACTCTCCAGGTTTAAGGGATTCTTCCTTCAGCTGAAACATGCATGTGGAAAACAGAGTATGATCCACCGTGTGATCAGGAAACGTGTTCAAATGTGTCTCAATTTTCGTCCCCTGGTACTCGGGTGCAACATTCAAGACGCTTTACTAACACTCTCCCCACTTGGAGAGTCAGTGTCTTTAAACTCCTGTTTGGCCCAGTTTGCAATTTCTGCGGAAACTGTACAGGAATAGGGAGAACCAAAGAGAGACTAGCTGGAGGTGTCTGGACGGGCAAATTTAACTCTCATTTCCCACCAGGAAGAGGAATTAACCAAAGGCTCAGCATGCCGTGCCGGAACCACACTAGGGCCTGAAGCAATCCTGCGGTGTTGCGGCCAGCTCACAAGAAAGCGAGTTGAAGAAAGGAGCTCAGGGGCACTGTAATTCACAAACCTGCAGAGTTATAAAGGACAGCTATCGTCCAAAAATATATTGAAGTAAGGCTGCCAAGAGAACTTGAAAGCGGGGCAGAATTGCAGGAAACCGATTTCAGGAGGTAGACGGGAATTGCATGTAAAGCATAGGAAAAGAGGCAGAACGTCCACAATGATGCACTTGGCAAAAAAGGGCGTATGCGTTTTTTCCTGAATATATTCAGGAAAAAACGCATACGCCCTTTTTGGCCAACCAAGCAAGCTTGCAAAGGAAATCTGCACTACAATGAAGTCTCACAGCCCCCCGGTCAAAAGGGCCATCTGAAAAAAGTGTAAAATCCAGAAAGGCAGGACAGGCCATGGAGAACTGGGAGCCTTGTTATGCTGGTGGGCGGGATGTAAATTGCCAACAGCCACTCTGGAGAAGTGTATGGTGTTTCCTGAAACATCTAAAAAACAAAGCAACAGAGCCTAGGGCACTTCCACTTATGGTCCTATAGCTTAGGGAAATTAAAATCAAAAAGACACAGCCACCCCAAAGTTTGGGCCGGCTCTGTTTACAAGAACCTCGTTTACGGTACAAGTTCAATATCACAGAAAGCGAAAAATGGATAAAGAAGTTGTGGTACTTACGTACAATGCAATATCACTCAGCAATGAAATCTATGTCATCAGGCCCGTAGCAGCATAATGAGTGGATGCAGGTACGATGATTCTAAGTGAAATAAGTCACACAGAAAAAGAAACATCATAAGGTATCACTACGACACGGAATGTAAACTTGGCTACACAGGAACTGAATTACAAAACAGAACAGGGTCTCAAATGTAGAAAACCAACTTATGCTTGCTTAAGGGGAAAGGTGAGTTGGGGTGCGGCATAAAACCAGAGATTGAAATTAGCACAGATACCGTTACATAAGCCAAATATGTAATAGACAAGAGCTACTCCTTGCTCAACGCAGTGGACTCAACACCCCATATTAAACGCCTAAGAATATACCTGACTAGAAATAATCTTAAAACCTATGGATTTATATGTCTCCGAAAGAGAATCAAGCGTGTGTACGGCGGCATAAACGCAGCAGTGATAGGATTGGTGAGGTTCGGTGAGCAAATGCAGACCCTTTGAAGTCATACTGCATGGTACCCATTCCATGGGTCTCAACTCTCCAGGTTTAAGGGATTCTTCCTTCAGCTGAAACATGCATGTGGAACACAGAGTATGATCCACCGTGTGATCAGGAAACGTGTTCAAATGTGTCTCAGTTTTCGTCCCCTGGTACTCGGGTGCAACATTCAAGACGCTTTACTAACACTCTCCCCACTTGGAGAGTCAGTGCCTTTAAACTCCTGTTTGGCCCAGTTTGCAATTTCTGCGGAAACTGTACAGGAATAGGGAGAACCAATGAGAGACTAGCTGGAGGTGTGTGGACGGGCAAATTTAACTCTCATTTCCCACCAGGAAGAGGAATTAACCAAAGGCTCAGCGTGCCGTGCCGGAACTACACTAGGGCCTGAAGCAATCCTGCGGTGTTGCGGCCAGCTCACAAGAAAGCGAGTTGAAGAAAGGAGCTCAGGGGCACTGTAATTCACAAACCTGCAGAGTTATAAATGACAGCTATCGTCCAAAAATGTATTGAAGTAAGGCTGCCAAGAGGACTTGAAAGCGGGGCAGAATTGCAGGAAACCGATTTCAGGAGGTAGACGGGAATTGCATGTAAAGCATAGGAAAAGAGGCAGAACGTCCACAATGATGCACTTGGCCAAAAAGGGCGTATGCGTTTTTTCCTGAATATATTCAGGAAAAAACGCATACGCCCTTTTTGGCCAACCAAGCAAGCTTGCAAAGGAAATCTGCACTACAATGAAGTCTCACAGCCCCCCGGTCAAAAGGGCCATCTGAAAAAAGTGTAAAATCCAGAAAGGCAGGACAGGCCATGGAGAACTGGGAGCCTTGTTATGCTGGTGGGCGGGATGTAAATTGCCAACAGCCACTCTGGAGAAGTGTATGGTGTTTCCTGAAACATCTAAAAAACAAAGCAACAGAGCCTAGGGCACTTCCACTTATGGTCCTATAGCTTAGGGAAATTAAAATCAAAAAGACACAGCCACCCCAAAGTTTGGGACGGCTCTGTTTACAAGAACCTCGTTTACGGTACAAGTTCAATATCACAGAAAGCGAAAAATGGATAAAGAAGTTGTGGTACTTACGTACAATGTAATATCACTCAGCAATGAAATCTATGTCATCAGGCCCGTAGCAGCATAATGAGTGGATGCAGGTACGATGATTCTAAGTGAAATAAGTCACACAGAAAAAGAAACATCATAAGGTATCACTACTACACGGAATGTAAACTTGGCTACACAGGAACTGAATTACAAAACAGAACAGGGTCTCAAATGTAGAAAACCAACTTATGCTTGCTTAAGGGGAAAGGTGAGTTGGGGTGCGGCATAAAACCAGAGATTGAAATTAGCACAGATACCGTTCCATAAGCCAAATATGTAATAGACAAGAGCTACTCCTTGCTCAACGCAGTGGACTCAACACCCCATATTAAACGCTTAAGAATATACCTGACTAGAAATAATCTTAAAACCTACGGATTTATATGTCTCCGAAAGAGAATCAAGCATGTGTACGGCTGCATAAACGCAGCAGTGATAGGATTGGTGAGGTTCGGTGAGCAAATGCAGACCCTTTGAAGTCATACTGCATGGTACCCATTCCATGGGTCTCAACTCTCCAGGTTTAAGGGATTCTTCCTTCAGCTGAAACATGCATGTGGAAAACAGAGTATGATCCACTGTGTGATCAGGAAACGTGTTCAAATGTGTCTCAGTTTTCGTCCCCTGGTACTCGGGTGCAACATTCAAGACGCTTTACTAACACTCTCCCCACTTGGAGAGTCAGTGTCTTTAAACTCCTGTTTGGCCCAGTTTGCAATTTCTGCGGAAACTGTACAGGAATAGGGAGAACCAAAGAGAGACTAGCTGGAGGTGTCTGGACGGGCAAATTTAACTCTCATTTCCCACCAGGAAGAGGAATTAACCAAAGGCTCAGCATGCCGTGCCGGAACCACACTAGGGCCTGAAGCAATCCTGCGGTGTTGCGGCCAGCTCACAAGAAAGCGAGTTGAAGAAAGGAGCTCAGGGGCACTGTAATTCACAAACCTGCAGAGTTATAAAGGACAGCTATCGTCCAAAAATATATTGAAGTAAGGCTGCCAAGAGGACTTGAATGCGGGGCAGAATTGCAGGAAACCGATTTCAGGAGGTAGACGGGAATTGCATGTAAAGCATAGGAAAAGAGGCAGAACGTCCACAATGATGCACTTGGCAAAAAAGGGCGTATGCGTTTTTTCCTGAATATATTCAGGAAAAAACGCATACGCCCTTTTTGGCCAACCAAGCAAGCTTGCAAAGGAAATCTGCACTACAATGAAGTCTCACAGCCCCCCGGTCAAAAGGGCCATCTGAAAAAAGTGTAAAATCCAGAAATGCAGGACAGGCCATGGAGAACTGGGAGCCTTGTTATGCTGGTGGGCGGGATGTAAATTGCCAACAGCCACTCTGGAGAAGTGTATGGTGTTTCCTGAAACATCTAAAAAACAAAGCAACAGAGCCTAGGGCACTTCCACTTATGGTCCTATAGCTTAGGGAAATTAAAATCAAAAAGACACAGCCACCCCAAAGTTTGGGCCGGCTCTGTTTACAAGAACCTCGTTTACGGTACAAGTTCAATATCACAGAAAGCGAAAAATGGATAAAGAAGTTGTGGTACTTACGTACAATGTAATATCACTCAGCAATGAAATCTATGTCATCAGGCCCGTAGCAGCATAATGAGTGGATGCAGGTACGATGATTCTAAGTGAAATAAGTCACACAGAAAAAGAAACATCATAAGGTATCACTACTACACGGAATGTAAACTTGGCTACACAGGAACTGAATTACAAAACAGAACAGGGTCTCAAATGTAGAAAACCAACTTATGCTTGCTTAAGGGGAAAGGTGAGTTGGGGTGCGGCATAAAACCAGAGATTGAAATTAGCACAGATACCGTTCCATAAGCCAAATATGTAATAGACAAGAGCTACTCCTTGCTCAACGCAGTGGACTCAACACCCCATATTAAACGCCTAAGAATATACCTGACTAGAAATAATCTTAAAACCTACGGATTTATATGTCTCCGAAAGAGAATCAAGCATGTGTACGGCTGCATAAACGCAGCAGTGATAGGATTGGTGAGGTTCGGTGAGCAAATGCAGACCCTTTGAAGTCATACTGCATGGTACCCATTCCATGGGTCTCAACTCTCCAGGTTTAAGGGATTCTTCCTTCAGCTGAAACATGCATGTGGAAAACAGAGTATGATCCACCGTGTGATCAGGAAACGTGTTCAAATGTGTCTCAGTTTTCGTCCCCTGGTACTCGGGTGCAACATTCAAGACGCTTTACTAACACTCTCCCCACTTGGAGAGTCAGTGTCTTTAAACTCCTGTTTGGCCCAGTTTGCAATTTCTGCGGAAACTGTACAGGAATAGGGAGAACCAAAGAGAGACTAGCTGGAGGTGTCTGGACGGGCAAATTTAACTCTCATTTCCCACCAGGAAGAGGAATTAACCAAAGGCTCAGCGTGCCGTGCCGGAACCACACTAGGGCCTGAAGCAATCCTGCGGTGTTGCGGCCAGCTCACAAGAAAGCGAGTTGAAGAAAGGAGCTCAGGGGCACTGTAATTCACAAACCTGCAGAGTTATAAATGACAGCTATCGTCCAAAAATATATTGAAGTAAGGCTGCCAAGAGAACTTGAAAGCGGGGCAGAATTGCAGGAAACCGATTTCAGGAGGTAGACGGGAATTGCATGTAAAGCATAGGAAAAGAGGCAGAACGTCCACAATGATGCACTTGGCCAAAAAGGGCGTATGCGTTTTTTCCTGAATATATTCAGGAAAAAACGCATACGCCCTTTTTGGCCAACCAAGCAAGCTTGCAAAGGAAATCTGCACTACAATGAAGTCTCACTGCCCCCCGGTCAAAAGGGCCATCTGAAAAAAGTGTAAAATCCAGAAAGGCAGGACAGGCCATGGAGAACTGGGAGCCTTGTTATGCTGGTGGGCGGGATGTAAATTGCCAACAGCCACTCTGGAGAAGTGTATGGTGTTTCCTGAAACATCTAAAAAACAAAGCAACAGAGCCTAGGGCACTTCCACTTATGGTCCTATAGCTTAGGGAAATTAAAATCAAAAAGACACAGCCACCCCAAAGTTTGGGCCGGCTCTGTTTACAAGAACCTCGTTTACGGTACAAGTTCAATATCACAGAAAGCGAAAAATGGATAAAGAAGTTGTGGTACTTACGTACAATGCAATATCACTCAGCAATGAAATCTATGTCATCAGGCCCGTAGCAGCATAATGAGTGGATGCAGGTACGATGATTCTAAGTGAAATAAGTCACACAGAAAAAGAAACATCATAATGTATCACTACGACACGGAATGTAAACTTGGCTACACAGGAACTGAATTACAAAACAGAACAGGGTCTCAAATGTAGAAAACCAACTTATGCTTGCTTAAGGGGAAAGGTGAGTTGGGGTGCGGCATAAAACCAGAGATTGAAATTAGCACAGATACCGTTACATAAGCCAAATATGTAATAGACAAGAGCTACTCCTTGCTCAACGCAGTGGACTCAACACCCCATATTAAACGCCTAAGAATATACCTGACTAGAAATAATCTTAAAACCTATGGATTTATATGTCTCCGAAAGAGAATCAAGCGTGTGTACGGCGGCATAAACGCAGCAGTGATAGGATTGGTGAGGTTCGGTGAGCAAATGCAGACCCTTTGAAGTCATACTGCATGGTACCCATTCCATGGGTCTCAACTCTCCAGGTTTAAGGGATTCTTCCTTCAGCTGAAACATGCATGTGGAACACAGAGTATGATCCACCGTGTGATCAGGAAACGTGTTCAAATGTGTCTCAGTTTTCGTCCCCTGGTACTCGGGTGCAACATTCAAGACGCTTTACTAACACTCTCCCCACTTGGAGAGTCAGTGTCTTTAAACTCCTGTTTGGCCCAGTTTGCAATTTCTGCGGAAACTGTACAGGAATAGGGAGAACCAATGAGAGACTAGCTGGAGGTGTGTGGACGGGCAAATTTAACTCTCATTTCCCACCAGGAAGAGGAATTAACCAAAGGCTCAGCGTGCCGTGCCGGAACTACACTAGGGCCTGAAGCAATCCTGCGGTGTTGCGGCCAGCTCACAAGAAAGCGAGTTGAAGAAAGGAGCTCAGGGGCACTGTAATTCACAAACCTGCAGAGTTATAAATGACAGCTATCGTCCAAAAATGTATTGAAGTAAGGCTGCCAAGAGGACTTGAAAGCGGGGCAGAATTGCAGGAAACCGATTTCAGGAGGTAGACGGGAATTGCATGTAAAGCATAGGAAAAGAGGCAGAACGTCCACAATGATGCACTTGGCCAAAAAGGGCGTATGCATTTTTTCCTGAATATATTCAGGAAAAAACGCATACGCCCTTTTTGGCCAACCAAGCAAGCTTGCAAAGGAAATCTGCACTACAATGAAGTCTCACAGCCCCCCGGTCAAAAGGGCCATCTGAAAAAAGTGTAAAATCCAGAAAGGCAGGACAGGCCATGGAGAACTGGGAGCCTTGTTATGCTGGTGGGCGGGATGTAAATTGCCAACAGCCACTCTGGAGAAGTGTATGGTGTTTCCTGAAACATCTAAAAAACAAAGCAACAGAGCCTAGGGCACTTCCACTTATGGTCCTATAGCTTAGGGAAATTAAAATCAAAAAGACACAGCCACCCCAAAGTTTGGGCCGGCTCTGTTTACAAGAACCTCGTTTACGGTACAAGTTCAATATCACAGAAAGCGAAAAATGGATAAAGAAGTTGTGGTACTTACGTACAATGTAATATCACTCAGCAATGAAATCTATGTCATCAGGCCCGTAGCAGCATAATGAGTGGATGCAGGTACGATGATTCTAAGTGAAATAAGTCACACAGAAAAAGAAACATCATAAGGTATCACTACTACACGGAATGTAAACTTGGCTACACAGGAACTGAATTACAAAACAGAACAGGGTCTCAAATGTAGAAAACCAACTTATGCTTGCTTAAGGGGAAAGGTGAGTTGGGGTGCGGCATAAAACCAGAGATTGAAATTAGCACAGATACCGTTCCATAAGCCAAATATGTAATAGACAAGAGCTACTCCTTGCTCAACGCAGTGGACTCAACACCCCATATTAAACGCCTAAGAATATACCTGACTAGAAATAATCTTAAAACCTACGGATTTATATGTCTCCGAAAGAGAATCAAGCATGTGTACGGCTGCATAAACGCAGCAGTGATAGGATTGGTGAGGTTCGGTGAGCAAATGCAGACCCTTTGAAGTCATACTGCATGGTACCCATTCCATGGGTCTCAACTCTCCAGGTTTAAGGGATTCTTCCTTCAGCTGAAACATGCATGTGGAAAACAGAGTATGATCCACCGTGTGATCAGGAAACGTGTTCAAATGTGTCTCAGTTTTCGTCCCCTGGTACTCGGGTGCAACATTCAAGATGCTTTACTAACACTCTCCCCACTTGGAGAGTCAGTGTCTTTAAACTCCTGTTCGGCCCAGTTTGCAATTTCTGCGGAAACTGTACAGGAATAGGGAGAACCAAAGAGAGACTAGCTGGAGGTGTGTGGACGGGCAAATTTAACTCTCATTTCCCACCAGGAAGAGGAATTAACCAAAGGCTCAGCATGCCGTGCCGGAACCACACTAGGGCCTGAAGCAATCCTGCGGTGTTGCGGCCAGCTCACAAGAAAGCGAGTTGAAGAAAGGAGCTCAGGGGCACTGTAATTCACAAACCTGCAGAGTTATAAAGGACAGCTATCGTCCAAAAATATATTGAAGTAAGGCTGCCAAGAGAACTTGAAAGCGGGGCAGAATTGCAGGAAACCGATTTCAGGAGGTAGACGGGAATTGCATGTAAAGCATAGGAAAAGAGGCAGAACGTCCACAATGATGCACTTGGCAAAAAAGGGCGTATGCGTTTTTTCCTGAATATATTCAGGAAAAAACGCATACGCCCTTTTTGGCCAACCAAGCAAGCTTGCAAAGGAAATCTGCACTACAATGAAGTCTCACAGCCCCCCGGTCAAAAGGGCCATCTGAAAAAAGTGTAAAATCCAGAAAGGCAGGACAGGCCATGGAGAACTGGGAGCCTTGTTATGCTGGTGGGCGGGATGTAAATTGCCAACAGCCACTCTGGAGAAGTGTATGGTGTTTCCTGAAACATCTAAAAAACAAAGCAACAGAGCCTAGGGCACTTCCACTTATGGTCCTATAGCTTAGGGAAATTAAAATCAAAAAGACACAGCCACCCCAAAGTTTGGGCCGGCTCTGTTTACAAGAACCTCGTTTACGGTACAAGTTCAATATCACAGAAAGCGAAAAATGGATAAAGAAGTTGTGGTACTTACGTACAATGTAATATCACTCAGCAATGAAATCTATGTCATCAGGCCCGTAGCAGCATAATGAGTGGATGCAGGTACGATGATTCTAAGTGAAATAAGTCACACAGAAAAAGAAACATCATAAGGTATCACTACTACACGGAATGTAAACTTGGCTACACAGGAACTGAATTACAAAACAGAACAGGGTCTCAAATGTAGAAAACCAACTTATGCTTGCTTAAGGGGAAAGGTGAGTTGGGGTGCGGCATAAAACCAGAGATTGAAATTAGCACAGATACCGTTCCATAAGCCAAATATGTAATAGACAAGAGCTACTCCTTGCTCAACGCAGTGGACTCAACACCCCATATTAAACGCCTAAGAATATACCTGACTAGAAATAATCTTAAAACCTACGGATTTATATGTCTCCGAAAGAGAATCAAGCATGTGTACGGCTGCATAAACGCAGCAGTGATAGGATTGGTGAGGTTCGGTGAGCAAATGCAGACCCTTTGAAGTCATACTGCATGGTACCCATTCCATGGGTCTCAACTCTCCAGGTTTAAGGGATTCTTCCTTCAGCTGAAACATGCATGTGGAAAACAGAGTATGATCCACCGTGTGATCAGGAAACGTGTTCAAATGTGTCTCAGTTTTCGTCCCCTGGTACTCGGGTGCAACATTCAAGACGCTTTACTAACACTCTCCCCACTTGGAGAGTCAGTGTCTTTAAACTCCTGTTTGGCCCAGTTTGCAATTTCTGCGGAAACTGTACAGGAATAGGGAGAACCAAAGAGAGACTAGTTGGAGGTGTCTGGACGGGCAAATTTAACTCTCATTTCCGACCAGAAAGAGGAATTAACCAAAGGCTCAGCATGCCGTGCCGGAACCACACTAGGGCCTGAAGCAATCCTGCGGTGTTGCGGCCAGCTCACAAGAAAGCGAGTTGAAGAAAGGAGCTCAGGGGCACTGTAATTCACAAACCTGCAGAGTTATAAAGGACAGCTATCGTCCAAAAATATATTGAAGTAAGGCTGCCAAGAGAACTTGAAAGCGGGGCAGAATTGCAGGAAACCGATTTCAGGAGGTAGACGGGAATTGCATGTAAAGCATAGGAAAAGAGGCAGAACGTCCACAATGATGCACTTGGCAAAAAAGGGCGTATGCGTTTTTTCCTGAATATATTCAGGAAAAAACGCATACGCCCTTTTTGGCCAACCAAGCAAGCTTGCAAAGGAAATCTGCACTACAATGAAGTCTCACAGCCCCCCGGTCAAAAGGGCCATCTGAAAAAAGTGTAAAATCTAGAAAGGCAGGACAGGCCATGGAGAACTGGGAGCCTTGTTATGCTGGTGGGCGGGATGTAAATTGCCAACAGCCACTCTGGAGAAGTGTATGGTGTTTCCTGAAACATCTAAAAAACAAAGCAACAGAGCCTAGGGCACTTCCACTTATGGTCCTATAGCTTAGGGAAATTAAAATCAAAAAGACACAGCCACCCCAAAGTTTGGGCCGGCTCTGTTTACAAGAACCTCGTTTACGGTACAAGTTCAATATCACAGAAAGCGAAAAATGGATAAAGAAGTTGTGGTACTTACGTACAATGTAATATCACTCAGCAATGAAATCTATGTCATCAGGCCCGTAGCAGCATAATGAGTGGATGCAGGTACGATGATTCTAAGTGAAATAAGTCACACAGAAAAAGAAACATCATAAGGTATCACTACTACACGGAATGTAAACTTGGCTACACAGGAACTGAATTACAAAACAGAACAGGGTCTCAAATGTAGAAAACCAACTTATGCTTGCTTAAGGGGAAAGGTGAGTTGGGGTGCGGCATAAAACCAGAGATTGAAATTAGCACAGATACCGTTCCATAAGCCAAATATGTAATAGACAAGAGCTACTCCTTGCTCAACGCAGTGGACTCAACACCCCATATTAAACGCCTAAGAATATACCTGACTAGAAATAATCTTAAAACCTACGGATTTATATGTCTCCGAAAGAGAATCAAGCATGTGTACGGCTGCATAAACGCAGCAGTGATAGGATTGGTGAGGTTCGGTGAGCAAATGCAGACCCTTTGAAGTCATACTGCATGGTACCCATTCCATGGGTCTCAACTCTCCAGGTTTAAGGGATTCTTCCTTCAGCTGAAACATGCATGTGGAAAACAGAGTATGATCCACCGTGTGATCAGGAAACGTGTTCAAATGTGTCTCAGTTTTCGTCCCCTGGTACTCGGGTGCAACATTCAAGATGCTTTACTAACACTCTCCCCACTTGGAGAGTCAGTGTCTTTAAACTCCTGTTCGGCCCAGTTTGCAATTTCTGCGGAAACTGTACAGGAATAGGGAGAACCAAAGAGAGACTAGCTGGAGGTGTGTGGACGGGCAAATTTAACTCTCATTTCCCACCAGGAAGAGGAATTAACCAAAGGCTCAGCATGCCGTGCCGGAACCACACTAGGGCCTGAAGCAATCCTGCGGTGTTGCGGCCAGCTCACAAGAAAGCGAGTTGAAGAAAGGAGCTCAGGGGCACTGTAATTCACAAACCTGCAGAGTTATAAAGGACAGCTATCGTCCAAAAATATATTGAAGTAAGGCTGCCAAGAGAACTTGAAAGCGGGGCAGAATTGCAGGAAACCGATTTCAGGAGGTAGACGGGAATTGCATGTAAAGCATAGGAAAAGAGGCAGAACGTCCACAATGATGCACTTGGCAAAAAAGGGCGTATGCGTTTTTTCCTGAATATATTCAGGAAAAAACGCATACGCCCTTTTTGGCCAACCAAGCAAGCTTGCAAAGGAAATCTGCACTACAATGAAGTCTCACAGCCCCCCGGTCAAAAGGGCCATCTGAAAAAAGTGTAAAATCCAGAAAGGCAGGACAGGCCATGGAGAACTGGGAGCCTTGTTATGCTGGTGGGCGGGATGTAAATTGCCAACAGCCACTCTGGAGAAGTGTATGGTGTTTCCTGAAACATCTAAAAAACAAAGCAACAGAGCCTAGGGCACTTCCACTTATGGTCCTATAGCTTAGGGAAATTAAAATCAAAAAGACACAGCCACCCCAAAGTTTGGGCCGGCTCTGTTTACAAGAACCTCGTTTACGGTACAAGTTCAATATCACAGAAAGCGAAAAATGGATAAAGAAGTTGTGGTACTTACGTACAATGTAATATCACTCAGCAATGAAATCTATGTCATCAGGCCCGTAGCAGCATAATGAGTGGATGCAGGTACGATGATTCTAAGTGAAATAAGTCACACAGAAAAAGAAACATCATAAGGTATCACTACTACACGGAATGTAAACTTGGCTACACAGGAACTGAATTACAAAACAGAACAGGGTCTCAAATGTAGAAAACCAACTTATGCTTGCTTAAGGGGAAAGGTGAGTTGGGGTGCGGCATAAAACCAGAGATTGAAATTAGCACAGATACCGTTCCATAAGCCAAATATGTAATAGACAAGAGCTACTCCTTGCTCAACGCAGTGGACTCAACACCCCATATTAAACGCCTAAGAATATACCTGACTAGAAATAATCTTAAAACCTACGGATTTATATGTCTCCGAAAGAGAATCAAGCATGTGTACGGCTGCATAAACGCAGCAGTGATAGGATTGGTGAGGTTCGGTGAGCAAATGCAGACCCTTTGAAGTCATACTGCATGGTACCCATTCCATGGGTCTCAACTCTCCAGGTTTAAGGGATTCTTCCTTCAGCTGAAACATGCATGTGGAAAACAGAGTATGATCCACCGTGTGATCAGGAAACGTGTTCAAATGTGTCTCAGTTTTCGTCCCCTGGTACTCGGGTGCAACATTCAAGACGCTTTACTAACACTCTCCCCACTTGGAGAGTCAGTGTCTTTAAACTCCTGTTTGGCCCAGTTTGCAATTTCTGCGGAAACTGTACAGGAATAGGGAGAACCAAAGAGAGACTAGTTGGAGGTGTCTGGACGGGCAAATTTAACTCTCATTTCCGACCAGAAAGAGGAATTAACCAAAGGCTCAGCATGCCGTGCCGGAACCACACTAGGGCCTGAAGCAATCCTGCGGTGTTGCGGCCAGCTCACAAGAAAGCGAGTTGAAGAAAGGAGCTCAGGGGCACTGTAATTCACAAACCTGCAGAGTTATAAAGGACAGCTATCGTCCAAAAATATATTGAAGTAAGGCTGCCAAGAGAACTTGAAAGCGGGGCAGAATTGCAGGAAACCGATTTCAGGAGGTAGACGGGAATTGCATGTAAAGCATAGGAAAAGAGGCAGAACGTCCACAATGATGCACTTGGCAAAAAAGGGCGTATGCGTTTTTTCCTGAATATATTCAGGAAAAAACGCATACGCCCTTTTTGGCCAACCAAGCAAGCTTGCAAAGGAAATCTGCACTACAATGAAGTCTCACAGCCCCCCGGTCAAAAGGGCCATCTGAAAAAAGTGTAAAATCTAGAAAGGCAGGACAGGCCATGGAGAACTGGGAGCCTTGTTATGCTGGTGGGCGGGATGTAAATTGCCAACAGCCACTCTGGAGAAGTGTATGGTGTTTCCTGAAACATCTAAAAAACAAAGCAACAGAGCCTAGGGCACTTCCACTTATGGTCCTATAGCTTAGGGAAATTAAAATCAAAAAGACACAGCCACCCCAAAGTTTGGGCCGGCTCTGTTTACAAGAACCTCGTTTACGGTACAAGTTCAATATCACAGAAAGCGAAAAATGGATAAAGAAGTTGTGGTACTTACGTACAATGTAATATCACTCAGCAATGAAATCTATGTCATCAGGCCCGTAGCAGCATAATGAGTGGATGCAGGTACGATGATTCTAAGTGAAATAAGTCACACAGAAAAAGAAACATCATAAGGTATCACTACTACACGGAATGTAAACTTGGCTACACAGGAACTGAATTACAAAACAGAACAGGGTCTCAAATGTAGAAAACCAACTTATGCTTGCTTAAGGGGAAAGGTGAGTTGGGGTGCGGCATAAAACCAGAGATTGAAATTAGCACAGATACCGTTCCATAAGCCAAATATGTAATAGACAAGAGCTACTCCTTGCTCAACGCAGTGGACTCAACACCCCATATTAAACGCCTAAGAATATACCTGACTAGAAATAATCTTAAAACCTATGGATTTATATGTCTCCGAAAGAGAATCAAGCGTGTGTACGGCGGCATAAACGCAGCAGTGATAGGATTGGTGAGGTTCGGTGAGCAAATGCCGACCCTTTGAAGTCATACTGCATGGTACCCATTCCATGGGTCTCAACTCTCCAGGTTTAAGGGATTCTTCCTTCAGCTGAAACATGCATGTGGAACACAGAGTATGATCCACCGTGTGATCAGGAAACGTGTTCAAATGTGTCTCAGTTTTCGTCCCCTGGTACTCGGGTGCAACATTCAAGACGCTTTACTAACACTCTCCCCACTTGGAGAGTCAGTGTCTTTAAACTCCTGTTTGGCCCAGTATGCAATTTCTGCGGAAACTGTACAGGAATAGGGAGAACCAATGAGAGACTAGCTGGAGGTGTGTGGACGGGCAAATTTAACTCTCATTTCCCACCAGGAAGAGGAATTAACCAAAGGCTCAGCGTGCCGTGCCGGAACTACACTAGGGCCTGAAGCAATCCTGCGGTGTTGCGGCCAGCTCACAAGAAAGCGAGTTGAAGAAAGGAGCTCAGGGGCACTGTAATTCACAAACCTGCAGAGTTATAAATGACAGCTATCGTCCAAAAATATATTGAAGTAAGGCTGCCAAGAGGACTTGAAAGCGGGGCAGAATTGCAGGAAACCGATTTCAGGAGGTAGACGGGAATTGCATGTAAAGCATAGGAAAAGAGGCAGAACGTCCACAATGATGCACTTGGCCAAAAAGGGCGTATGCGTTTTTTCCTGAATATATTCAGGAAAAAACGCATACGCCCTTTTTGGCCAACCAAGCAAGCTTTCAAAGGAAATCTGCACTACAATGAAGTCTCACTGCCCCCCGGTCAAAAGGGCCATCTGAAAAAAGTGTAAAATCCAGAAAGGCAGGACAGGCCATGGAGAACTGGGAGCCTTGTTATGCTGATGGGCGGGATGTAAATTGCCAACAGCCACTCTGGAGAAGTGTATGGTGTTTCCTGAAACATCTAAAAAACAAGCAACAGAGCCTAGGGCACTTCCACTTATGGTCCTATAGCTTAGGGAAATTAAAATCAAAAAGACACAGCCACCCCAAAGTTTGGGACGGCTCTGTTTACAAGAATCTAGTTTACAGTACAAGTTCAATATCACAAAAGCGAAAAATGGATAAAGAAGTTGTGGTATTTACGTACAATGCAATATCACTCAGCAATGAAATCTTGTCATCAGGCCCGTCGCAGCATAATGAGTGGATTCAGGTACGATGATTCTAAGTGAAATAAGTCACACAGAAAAAGAAACATCATAAGGTATCACTACTACACGGAATGTAAACTTGGCTACACAGGAACTGAATTTCAAAACAGAACAGGGTCTCAAATGTAGAAAACCAACTTATGCTTGCTTAAGGGGAAAGGTGAGTTGGGGTGCTGCATAAAACCAGAGATTGAAATTAGCACAGATACCGTTCCATAAGCCAAATATGTAATAGACAAGAGCTACTCCTTGCTCAACGCAGTGGACTCAACACCCCATATTAAACGCCTAAGAATATACCTGACTAGAAATAATCTTAAAACCTACGGATTTATATGTCTCCGAAAGAGAATCAAGCATGTGTACGGCTGCATAAACGCAGCAGTGATAGGATTGGTGAGGTTCGGTGAGCAAATGCAGACCCTTTGAAGTCATACTGCATGGTACCCATTCCATGGGTCTCAACTCTCCAGGTTTAAGGGATTCTTCCTTCAGCTGAAACATGCATGTGGAAAACAGAGTATGATCCACCGTGTGATCAGGAAACGTGTTCAAATGTGTCTCAGTTTTCGTCCCCTGGTACTCGGGTGCAACATTCAAGACGCTTTACTAACACTCTCCCCACTTGGAGAGTCAGTGTCTTTAAACTCCTGTTTGGCCCAGTTTGCAATTTCTGCGGAAACTGTACAGGAATAGGGAGAACCAAAGAGAGACTAGCTGGAGGTGTCTGGACGGGCAAATTTAACTCTCATTTCCCACCAGGAAGAGGAATTAACCAAAGGCTCAGCATGCCGTGCCGGAACCACACTAGGGCCTGAAGCAATCCTGCGGTGTTGCGGCCAGCTCACAAGAAAGCGAGTTGAAGAAAGGAGCTCAGGGGCACTGTAATTCACAAACCTGCAGAGTTATAAAGGACAGCTATCGTCCAAAAATATATTGAAGTAAGGCTGCCAAGAGAACTTGAAAGCGGGGCAGAATTGCAGGAAACCGATTTCAGGAGGTAGACGGGAATTGCATGTAAAGAATAGGAAAAGAGGCAGAACGTCCACAATGATGCACTTGGCAAAAAAGGGCGTATGCGTTTTTTCCTGAATATATTCAGGAAAAAACGCATACGCCCTTTTTGGCCAACCAAGCAAGCTTGCAAAGGAAATCTGCACTACAATGAAGTCTCACAGCCCCCCGGTCAAAAGGGCCATCTGAAAAACGTGTAAAATCCAGAAAGGCAGGACAGGCCATGGAGAACTGGGAGCCTTGTTATGCTGGTGGGCGGGATGTAAATTGCCAACAGCCACTCTGGAGAAGTGTATGGTGTATCCTGAAACATCTAAAAAACAAAGCAACAGAGCCTAGGGCACTTCCACTTATGGTCCTATAGCTTAGGGAAATTAAAATCAAAAAGACACAGCCACCCCAAAGTTTGGGCCGGCTCTGTTTACAAGAACCTCGTTTACGGTACAAGTTCAATATCACAGAAAGCGAAAAATGGATAAAGAAGTTGTGGTACTTACGTACAATGTAATATCACTCAGCAATGAAATCTATGTCATCAGGCCCGTAGCAGCATAATGAGTGGATGCAGGTACGATGATTCTAAGTGAAATAAGTCACACAGAAAAAGAAACATCATAAGGTATCACTACTACACGGAATGTAAACTTGGCTACACAGGAACTGAATTACAAAACAGAACAGGGTCTCAAATGTAGAAAACCAACTTATGCTTGCTTAAGGGGAAAGGTGAGTTGGGGTGCGGCATAAAACCAGAGATTGAAATTAGCACAGATACCGTTCCATAAGCCAAATATGTAATAGACAAGAGCTACTCCTTGCTCAACGCAGTGGACTCAACACCCCATATTAAACGCCTAAGAATATACCTGACTAGAAATAATCTTAAAACCTATGGATTTATATGTCTCCGAAAGAGAATCAAGCGTGTGTACGGCGGCATAAACGCAGCAGTGATAGGATTGGTGAGGTTCGGTGAGCAAATGCCGACCCTTTGAAGTCATACTGCATGGTACCCATTCCATGGGTCTCAACTCTCCAGGTTTAAGGGATTCTTCCTTCAGCTGAAACATGCATGTGGAACACAGAGTATGATCCACCGTGTGATCAGGAAACGTGTTCAAATGTGTCTCAGTTTTCATCCCCTGGTACTCGGGTGCAACATTCAAGACGCTTTACTAACACTCTCCCCACTTGGAGAGTCAGTGTCTTTAAACTCCTGTTTGGCCCAGTATGCAATTTCTGCGGAAACTGTACAGGAATAGGGAGAACCAATGAGAGACTAGCTGGAGGTGTGTGGACGGGCAAATTTAACTCTCATTTCCCACCAGGAAGAGGAATTAACCAAAGGCTCAGCGTGCCGTGCCGGAACTACACTAGGGCCTGAAGCAATCCTGCGGTGTTGCGGCCAGCTCACAAGAAAGCGAGTTGAAGAAAGGAGCTCAGGGGCACTGTAATTCACAAACCTGCAGAGTTATAAATGACAGCTATCGTCCAAAAATATATTGAAGTAAGGCTGCCAAGAGGACTTGAAAGCGGGGCAGAATTGCAGGAAACCGATTTCAGGAGGTAGACGGGAATTGCATGTAAAGCATAGGAAAAGAGGCAGAACGTCCACAATGATGCACTTGGCCAAAAAGGGCGTATGCGTTTTTTCCTGAATATATTCAGGAAAAAACGCATACGCCCTTTTTGGCCAACCAAGCAAGCTTTCAAAGGAAATCTGCACTACAATGAAGTCTCACTGCCCCCCGGTCAAAAGGGCCATCTGAAAAAAGTGTAAAATCCAGAAAGGCAGGACAGGCCATGGAGAACTGGGAGCCTTGTTATGCTGATGGGCGGGATGTAAATTGCCAACAGCCACTCTGGAGAAGTGTATGGTGTTTCCTGAAACATCTAAAAAACAAGCAACAGAGCCTAGGGCACTTCCACTTATGGTCCTATAGCTTAGGGAAATTAAAATCAAAAAGACACAGCCACCCCAAAGTTTGGGACGGCTCTGTTTACAAGAATCTAGTTTACAGTACAAGTTCAATATCACAAAAGCGAAAAATGGATAAAGAAGTTGTGGTATTTACGTACAATGCAATATCACTCAGCAATGAAATCTTGTCATCAGGCCCGTCGCAGCATAATGAGTGGATTCAGGTACGATGATTCTAAGTGAAATAAGTCACACAGAAAAAGAAACATCATAAGGTATCACTACTACACGGAATGTAAACTTGGCTACACAGGAACTGAATTTCAAAACAGAACAGGGTCTCAAATGTAGAAAACCAACTTATGCTTGCTTAAGGGGAAAGGTGAGTTGGGGTGCTGCATAAAACCAGAGATTGAAATTAGCACAGATACCGTTCCATAAGCCAAATATGTAATAGACAAGAGCTACTCCTTGCTCAACGCAGTGGACTCAACACCCCATATTAAACGCCTAAGAATATACCTGACTAGAAATAATCTTAAAACCTACGGATTTATATGTCTCCGAAAGAGAATCAAGCATGTGTACGGCTGCATAAACGCAGCAGTGATAGGATTGGTGAGGTTCGGTGAGCAAATGCAGACCCTTTGAAGTCATACTGCATGGTACCCATTCCATGGGTCTCAACTCTCCAGGTTTAAGGGATTCTTCCTTCAGCTGAAACATGCATGTGGAAAACAGAGTATGATCCACCGTGTGATCAGGAAACGTGTTCAAATGTGTCTCAGTTTTCGTCCCCTGGTACTCGGGTGCAACATTCAAGACGCTTTACTAACACTCTCCCCACTTGGAGAGTCAGTGTCTTTAAACTCCTGTTTGGCCCAGTTTGCAATTTCTGCGGAAACTGTACAGGAATAGGGAGAACCAAAGAGAGACTAGCTGGAGGTGTCTGGACGGGCAAATTTAACTCTCATTTCCCACCAGGAAGAGGAATTAACCAAAGGCTCAGCATGCCGTGCCGGAACCACACTAGGGCCTGAAGCAATCCTGCGGTGTTGCGGCCAGCTCACAAGAAAGCGAGTTGAAGAAAGGAGCTCAGGGGCACTGTAATTCACAAACCTGCAGAGTTATAAAGGACAGCTATCGTCCAAAAATATATTGAAGTAAGGCTGCCAAGAGAACTTGAAAGCGGGGCAGAATTGCAGGAAACCGATTTCAGGAGGTAGACGGGAATTGCATGTAAAGCATAGGAAAAGAGGCAGAACGTCCACAATGATGCACTTGGCAAAAAAGGGCGTATGCGTTTTTTCCTGAATATATTCAGGAAAAAACGCATACGCCCTTTTTGGCCAACCAAGCAAGCTTGCAAAGGAAATCTGCACTACAATGAAGTCTCACAGCCCCCCGGTCAAAAGGGCCATCTGAAAAACGTGTAAAATCCAGAAAGGCAGGACAGGCCATGGAGAACTGGGAGCCTTGTTATGCTGGTGGGCGGGATGTAAATTGCCAACAGCCACTCTGGAGAAGTGTATGGTGTATCCTGAAACATCTAAAAAACAAAGCAACAGAGCCTAGGGCACTTCCACTTATGGTCCTATAGCTTAGGGAAATTAAAATCAAAAAGACACAGCCACCCCAAAGTTTGGGCCGGCTCTGTTTACAAGAACCTCGTTTACGGTACAAGTTCAATATCACAGAAAGCGAAAAATGGATAAAGAAGTTGTGGTACTTACGTACAATGTAATATCACTCAGCAATGAAATCTATGTCATCAGGCCCGTAGCAGCATAATGAGTGGATGCAGGTACGATGATTCTAAGTGAAATAAGTCACACAGAAAAAGAAACATCATAAGATATCACTACTACACGGAATGTAAACTTGGCTACACAGGAACTGAATTACAAAACAGAACAGGGTCTCAAATGTAGAAAACCAACTTATGCTTGCTTAAGGGGAAAGGTGAGTTGGGGTGCTGCATAAAACCAGAGATTGAAATTAGCACAGATACTGTTCCATAAGCCAAATATGTAATAGACAAGAGCTACTCCTTGCTCAACGCAGTGGACTCAACACCCCATATTAAACGCCTAAGAATATACCTGAGTAGAAATAATCTTAAAACCTATGGATTTATATGTCTCCGAAAGAGAATCAAGTGTGTGTACGGCGGTATAAACGCAGCAGTGATAGGATTGGTGAGGTTCGGTGAGCAAATGCAGACCCTTTGAAGTCATACTGCATGGTACCCATTCCATGGGTCTCAACTCTCCAGGTTTAAGGGATTCTTCCTTCAGCTGAAACATGCATGTGGAACACAGAGTATGATCCACCGTGTGATCGGGAAACGTGTTCAAATGTGTCTCAGTTTTCGTCCCCTGGTACTCGGGTGCAACATTCAAGACGCTTTACTAACACTCTCCCCACATGGAGAGTCAGTGTCTTTAAACTCCTGTTTGGCCCAGTTTGCAATTTCTGCGGAAACTGTACAGGAATAGGGACAATCAATGAGAGACTAGCTGGAGTTGTGTGGACGGGCAAATTTAACTCTCATTTCCCACCAGGAAGAGGAATTAACCAAAGGCTCAGCGTGCCGTGCCGGAACTACACTAGGGCCTGAAGCAATCCTGCGGTGTTGCGGCCAGCTGACAAGAAAGCGAGTTGAAGAAAGGAGCTCAGGGGCACTGTAATTCACAAACCTGCAGAGTTATAAATGACAGCTATCGTCCAAAAATATATTGAAGTAAGGCTGCCAAGAGGACTTGAAAGCGGGGCAGAATTGCAGGAAACCGATTTCAGGAGGTAGACGGGAATTGCATGTAAAGCATAGGAAAAGAGGCAGAACGTCCACAATGATGCACTTGGCCAAAAAGGGCGTATGCGTTTTTTCCTGAATATATTCAGGAAAAAACGCATACGCCCTTTTTGGCCAACCAAGCAAGCTTGCAAAGGAAATCTGCACTACAATGAAGTCTCACTGCCCCCCGGTCAAAAGGGCCATCTGAAAAAAGTGTAAAATCCAGAAAGGCAGGACAGGCCATGGAGAACTGGGAGCCTTGTTATGCTGGTGGGCCGGATGTAAATTGCCAACAGCCACTCTGGAGAAGTGTATGGTGTTTCCTGAAACATCTAAAAAACAAAGCAACAGAGCCTAGGGCACTTCCACTTATGGTCCTATAGCTTAGGGAAATTAAAATCAAAAAGACACAGCCACCCCAAAGTTTGGGCCGGCTCTGTTTACAAGAACCTCGTTTACGGTACAAGTTCAATATCACAGAAAGCGAAAAATGGATAAAGAAGTTGTGGTACTTACGTACAATGTAATATCACTCAGCAATGAAATCTATGTCATCAGGCCCGTAGCAGCATAATGAGTGGATGCAGGTACGATGATTCTAAGTGAAATAAGTCACACAGAAAAAGAAACATCATAAGATATCACTACTACACGGAATGTAAACTTGGCTACACAGGAACTGAATTACAAAACAGAACAGGGTCTCAAATGTAGAAAACCAACTTATGCTTGCTTAAGGGGAAAGGTGAGTTGGGGTGCTGCATAAAACCAGAGATTGAAATTAGCACAGATACTGTTCCATAAGCCAAATATGTAATAGACAAGAGCTACTCCTTGCTCAACGCAGTGGACTCAACACCCCATATTAAACGCCTAAGAATATACCTGAGTAGAAATAATCTTAAAACCTATGGATTTATATGTCTCCGAAAGAGAATCAAGTGTGTGTACGGCGGTATAAACGCAGCAGTGATAGGATTGGTGAGGTTCGGTGAGCAAATGCAGACCCTTTGAAGTCATACTGCATGGTACCCATTCCATGGGTCTCAACTCTCCAGGTTTAAGGGATTCTTCCTTCAGCTGAAACATGCATGTGGAACACAGAGTATGATCCACCGTGTGATCGGGAAACGTGTTCAAATGTGTCTCAGTTTTCGTCCCCTGGTACTCGGGTGCAACATTCAAGACGCTTTACTAACACTCTCCCCACATGGAGAGTCAGTGTCTTTAAACTCCTGTTTGGCCCAGTTTGCAATTTCTGCGGAAACTGTACAGGAATAGGGACAATCAATGAGAGACTAGCTGGAGTTGTGTGGACGGGCAAATTTAACTCTCATTTCCCACCAGGAAGAGGAATTAACCAAAGGCTCAGCGTGCCGTGCCGGAACTACACTAGGGCCTGAAGCAATCCTGCGGTGTTGCGGCCAGCTGACAAGAAAGCGAGTTGAAGAAAGGAGCTCAGGGGCACTGTAATTCACAAACCTGCAGAGTTATAAATGACAGCTATCGTCCAAAAATATATTGAAGTAAGGCTGCCAAGAGGACTTGAAAGCGGGGCAGAATTGCAGGAAACCGATTTCAGGAGGTAGACGGGAATTGCATGTAAAGCATAGGAAAAGAGGCAGAACGTCCACAATGATGCACTTGGCCAAAAAGGGCGTATGCGTTTTTTCCTGAATATATTCAGGAAAAAACGCATACGCCCTTTTTGGCCAACCAAGCAAGCTTGCAAAGGAAATCTGCACTACAATGAAGTCTCACTGCCCCCCGGTCAAAAGGGCCATCTGAAAAAAGTGTAAAATCCAGAAAGGCAGGACAGGCCATGGAGAACTGGGAGCCTTGTTATGCTGGTGGGCCGGATGTAAATTGCCAACAGCCACTCTGGAGAAGTGTATGGTGTTTCCTGAAACATCTAAAAAACAAAGCAACAGAGCCTAGGGCACTTCCACTTATGGTCCTATAGCTTAGGGAAATTAAAATCAAAAAGACACAGCCACCCCAAAGTTTGGGCCGGCTCTGTTTACAAGAACCTCGTTTACGGTACAAGTTCAATATCACAGAAAGCGAAAAATGGATAAAGAAGTTGTGGTACTTACGTACAATGCAATATCACTCAGCAATGAAATCTATGTCATCAGGCCCGTAGCAGCATAATGAGTGGATGCAGGTACGATGATTCTAAGTGAAATAAGTCACACAGAAAAAGAAACATCATAAGGTATCACTACGACACGGAATGTAAACTTGGCTACACAGGAACTGAATTACAAAACAGAACAGGGTCTCAAATGTAGAAAACCAACTTATGCTTGCTTAAGGGGAAAGGTGAGTTGGGGTGCGGCATAAAACCAGAGATTGAAATTAGCACAGATACCGTTCCATAAGCCAAATATGTAATAGACAAGAGCTACTCCTTGCTCAACGCAGTGGACTCAACACCCCATATTAAACGCCTAAGAATATACCTGACTAGAAATAATCTTAAAACCTATGGATTTATATGTCTCCGAAAGAGAATCAAGCGTGTGTACGGCGGCATAAACGCAGCAGTGATAGGATTGGTGAGGTTCGGTGAGCAAATGCAGACCCTTTGAAGTCATACTGCATGGTACCCATTCCATGGGTCTCAACTCTCCAGGTTTAAGGGATTCTTCCTTCAGCTGAAACATGCATGTGGAACACAGAGTATGATCCACCGTGTGATCAGGAAACGTGTTCAAATGTGTCTCAGTTTTCGTCCCCTGGTACTCGGGTGCAACATTCAAGACGCTTTACTAACACTCTCCCCACTTGGAGAGTCAGTGTCTTTAACCTCCTGTTTGGCCCAGTTTGCAATTTCTGCGGAAACTGTACAGGAATAGGGAGAACCAATGAGAGACTAGCTGGAGGTGTGTGGACGGGCAAATTTAACTCTCATTTCCCACCAGGAAGAGGAATTAACCAAAGGCTCAGCGTGCCGTGCCGGAACTACACTAGGGCCTGAAACAATCCTGCGGTGTTGCGGCCAGCTCACAAGAAAGCGAGTTGAAGAAAGGAGCTCAGGGGCACTGTAATTCACAAACCTGCAGAGTTATAAATGACAGCTATCGTCCAAAAATATATTGAAGTAAGGCTGCCAAGAGGACTTGAAAGCGGGGCAGAATTGCAGGAAACCGATTTCAGGAGGTAGACGGGAATTGCATGTAAAGCATAGGAAAAGAGGCAGAACGTCCACAATGATGCACTTGGCCAAAAAGGGCGTATGCGTTTTTTCCCAGGAAAAAACGCATACGCCCTTTTTGGCCAACCAAGCAAGCTTTCAAAGGAAATCTGCACTACAATGAAGTCTCACTGCCCCCCGGTCAAAAGGGCCATCTGAAAAAAGTGTAAAATCCAGAAAGGCAGGACAGGCCATGGAGAACTGGGAGCCTTGTTATGCTGATGGGCGGGATGTAAATTGCCAACAGCCACTCTGGAGAAGTGTATGGTGTTTCCTGAAACATCTAAAAAACAAAGCAACAGAGCCTAGGGCACTTCCACTTATGGTCCTATAGCTTAGGGAAATTAAAATCAGAAAGACACAGCCACCCCAAAGTTTGGGCCAGCTCTGTTTACAAGAACCTCGTTTACGGTACAAGTTCAATATCACAGAAAGCGAAAAATGGATAAAGAAGTTGTGGTACTTACGTACAATGCAATATCACTCAGCAATGAAATCTATGTCATCAGGCCCGTAGCAGCATAATGAGTGGATGCAGGTACGATTATTCTAAGTGAAATAAGTCACACAGAAAAAGAAACATCATAAGGTATCACTACTACACGGAATGGAAACTTGGCTACACAGGAACTGAATTACAAAACAGAACAGGGTGTCAAATGTAGAAAACCAACTTATGCTTGCTTAAGGGGAAAGGTGAGTTGGGGTGCTGCATGAAACCAGAGATTGAAATTAGCACAGATACCGTTCCATAAGCCAAATATGCAATAGACAAGAGCTACTCCTTGCTGAACGAAGTGGACTCAACACCCTATATTAAACGCCTAAGAATATACCTGACTAGAAATAATCTTAAAACCTACGGATTTATATGTCTCCGAAAGAGAATCAAGCGTGTGTACGGCGGCATAAACGCAGCAGTGATAGGATTGGTGAGGTACGGTGAGCAAATGCAGACCCTTTGAAGTCATATTGCATGGTACCCATTCCATGGGTCTCAACTCTCCAGGTTTAAGGGATTCTTCCTTCAGCTGAAACATGCATGTGGAACACAGTGTATGATCCACCGTGTGATCAGGAAACGTGTTCAAATGTGTCTCAGTTTTCGTCCCCTGGTACTCGGGTGCAACATTCAAGAGGCTTTACTAACACTCTCCCCACTTGGAGAGTCAGTGCCTTTAAACTCCTGTTTGGCCCAGTTTGCAAATTCTGCGGAAAATGTACAGGAATAGGGAGAACCAATGAGAGACTAGCTGGAGGTGTGTGGACGGGCAAATTTAACTCTCATTTCCCACCAGGAAGAGGAATTAACCAAAGGCTCAGCGTGCCGTGCCGGAACCACACTAGGGCCTGAAGCAATCCTGCGGTGTTGCGGCCAGCTCACAAGAAAGCGAGTTGAAGAAAGGAGCTCAGGGGCACTGTAATTCACAAACCTGCAGAGTTATAAATGACAGCTATCGTCCAAAAATATATTGAAGTAAGGCTGCCAAGAGGACTTGAAAGCGGGGCAGAATTGCAGGAAACCGATTTCAGGAGGTAGACGGGAATTGCATGTAAAGCATAGGAAAAGAGGCAGAACGTCCACAATGATGCACTTGGCCAAAAAGGGCGTATGCGTTTTTTCCTGAATATATTCAGGAAAAAACGCATACGCCCTTTTTGGCCAACCAAGCAAGCTTGCAAAGGAAATCTGCACTACAATGAAGTCTCACTGCCCCCCGGTCAAAAGGGCCATCTGAAAAAAGTGTAAAATCCAGAAAGGCAGGACAGGCCATGGAGAACTGGGAGCCTTGTTATGCTGGTGGGCGGGATGTAAATTGCCAACAGCCACTCTGGAGAAGTGTATGGTGTTTCCTGAAACATCTAAAAAACAAAGCAACAGAGCCTAGGGCACTTCCACTTATGGTCCTATAGCTTAGGGAAATTAAAATCAAAAAGACACAGCCACCCCAAAGTTTGGGCCGGCTCTGTTTACAAGAACCTCGTTTACGGTACAAGTTCAATATCACAGAAAGCGAAAAATGGATAAAGAAGTTGTGGTACTTACGTACAATGCAATATCACTCAGCAATGAAATCTATGTCATCAGGCCCGTAGCAGCATAATGAGTGGATGCAGGTACGATGATTCTAAGTGAAATAAGTCACACAGAAAAAGAAACATCATAAGGTATCACTACGACACGGAATGTAAACTTGGCTACACAGGAACTGAATTACAAAACAGAACAGGGTCTCAAATGTAGAAAACCAACTTATGCTTGCTTAAGGGGAAAGGTGAGTTGGGGTGCGGCATAAAACCAGAGATTGAAATTAGCACAGATACCGTTCCATAAGCCAAATATGTAATAGACAAGAGCTACTCCTTGCTCAACGCAGTGGACTCAACACCCCATATTAAACGCCTAAGAATATACCTGACTAGAAATAATCTTAAAACCTATGGATTTATATGTCTCCGAAAGAGAATCAAGCGTGCGTACGGCGGCATAAACGCAGCAGTGATAGGATTGGTGAGGTTCGGTGAGCAAATGCAGACCCTTTGAAGTCATACTGCATGGTACCCATTCCATGGGTCTCAACTCTCCAGGTTTAAGGGATTCTTCCTTCAGCTGAAACATGCATGTGGAACACAGAGTATGATCCACCGTGTGATCAGGAAACGTGTTCAAATGTGTCTCAGTTTTCGTCCCCTGGTACTCGGGTGCAACATTCAAGACGCTTTACTAACACTCTCCCCACTTGGAGAGTCAGTGTCTTTAAACTCCTGTTTGGCCCAGTTTGCAATTTCTGCGGAAACTGTACAGGAATAGGGAGAACCAATGAGAGACTAGCTGGAGGTGTGTGGACGGGCAAATTTAACTCTCATTTCCCACCAGGAAGAGGAATTAACCTAGGCTCAGCGTGCCGTGCCGGAACTACACTAGGGCCTGAAGCAATCCTGCGGTGTTGCGGCCAGCTCACAAGAAAGCGAGTTGAAGAAAGGAGCTCAGGGGCACTGTAATTCACAAACCTGCAGAGTTATAAAGGACAGCTATCGTCCAAAAATATATTGAAGTAAGCCTGCCAAGAGAACTTGAAAGCGGGGCAGAATTGCAGGAAACCGATTTCAGGAGGTAGACGGGAATTGCATGTAAAGCATAGGAAAAGAGGCAGAACGTCCACAATGATGCACTTGGCCAAAAAGGGCGTATGCCTTTTTTCCTGAATATATTCAGGAAAAAACGCATACGTCCTTTTTGGCCAACCAAGCAAGCTTGCAAAGGAAATCTGCACTACAATGAAGTCTCACTGCCCCCCGGTCAAAAGGGCCATCTGAAAAAAGTGTAAAATCCAGAAAGGCAGGACAGGCCATGGAGAACTGGGAGCCTTGTTATGCTGGTGGGCGGGATGTAAATTGCCAACAGCCACTCTGGAGAAGTGTATGGTGTTTCCTGAAAGATCTAAAAAACAAAGCAACAGAGCCTAGGGCACTTCCACTTATGGTCCTATAGCTTAGGGAAATTAAAATTAGAAAGACACAGCCACCCCAAAGTTTGGGCCGGCTCTGTTTACAAGAACCTCGTTTACGGTACAAGTTCAATATCACAGAAAGCGAAAAATGGATAAAGTAGTTGTGGTACTTACGTACAATGCAATATCACTCAGCAATGAAATCTATGTCATCAGGCCCGTAGCAGCATAATGAGTGGATGCAGGTACGATGATTCTAAGTGAAATAAGTCACACAGAAAAAGAAACACCATAAGATATCACTACTACACGGAAGGTAAACTTGGCTACACAAGAACTGAATTACAAAACAGAACAGGGTCTCAAATGTAGAAAACCAACTTATGCTTGCTTAAGGGGAAAGGTGAGTTGGGGTGCTGCATGAAACCAGAGATTGAAATTAGCACAGATACCGTTCCATAAGCCAAATATGTAATAGACAAGAGCTACTCCTTGCTCAACGAAGTGGACCCAACACCCCATATTAAACGCCTAAGAATATACCTGACTAGTAAGAATATTAAAACCTACCGATTTATATGTCTCTGAAAGAGAATCAAGCGTGTGTACGGCGGCATAAACGCAGCAGTGATAGGATTGGTGAAGTTCGGTGAGCAAATGCAGACCCTTTGAAGTCATATTGCATGGTACCCATTCCATGGGTCTCAACTCTCAAAGTTTAAGGTATTCTTCCTTCAGCTAAAACATGCATGTGGAACCCAGAGTATGATCCATCGTGTGATCGGGAAACGTGTTCAAATGTGTCTCAGTTTTCGTCCCGTGGAACTCGGGTGCAACATTCCAGATGCTTTACTAACACTCTCCCCACTTGGAGAGTCAGTGCCTTTAACCTCCTGTTTGGCCCAGTTTGCAATTTCTGTGGAAAATGAACAGGAATAGGGAGAACCAAAGAGAGACTAGCTGGAGGTGTCTGGATGGGCAATTTTAACTCTCATTTCCCACCAGGAAGAGGAATTATCCAAAGGCTCAGCGTGCCGTGCCAGAACCACACTAGGGCCTGAAGCAATCCTGCGGTGTTGCGGCCAGCTCACAAGAAAGCGAGTTGAAGAAAGGAGCTCAGGGGCACTGTAATTCACAAACCTGCAGAGTTATAAATGACAGCTATCGTCCAAAAATATATTGAAGTAAGGCTTCCAAGAGCACTTGAAAGCGGGGCAGAATTGCAGGAAACCGATTTCAGGAGGTAGACGGGAATTGCATGTAAAGCATAGGAAAAGAGGCAGAACGTCCACAATGATGCACTTGGCCAAAAAGGGCGTATGCGTTTTCTCCTGAATATATTCAGGAAAAAACGCATACGCCCTTTTTGGCCAACCAAGCAAGCTTGCAAAGGAAATCTGCACTACAATGAAGTCTCACTGCCCCCCGGTCAAAAGGGCCATCTGAAAAAAGTGTAAAATCCAGAAAGGCAGGACAGGCCATGGAGAACTGGGAGCCTTGTTATGCTGGTGGGCGGGATGAAAATTGCCAACAGCCACTCTGGAGAAGTGTATGGTGATTCCTGAAACATCTAAAAAACAAAGCAACAGAGCCTAGGGCACTTCCACTTATGGTTCTATAGCTTAGGGAAATTAAAATCAAAAAGACACAGCCACCCCAAAGTTTGGGCCGGCTCTGTTTACAAGAACCTCGTTTACGGTACAAGTTCAATATCACAGAAAGGGAAAAATGGATAAAGAAGTTGTGGTACTTACGTACAATGCAATATCACTCAGCAATGAAATCTATGTCATCAGGCCCGTAGCAGCATAATGAGTGGATTCAGGTACGATGATTCTAAGTGAAATAAGTCACACAGAAAAAGAAACATCATAAGGTATCATTACTACAAGGAATGTAAACTTGGCTACACAGGAACTGAATTACAAAACAGAACAGGGTCTCAAATGTAGAAAACCAACTTATGCTTGCTTAAGGGGAAAGGTGAGTTGGGGTGCTGCATAAAACCAGAGATTGAAATTAGCACAGATACCGTTCCATAAGCCAAATATGCAATAGACAAGAGCTACTCCTTGCTGAACGAAGTGGACTCAACACCCCATATTAAGCGCCTAAGAATATACCTGACTAGAAATAATCTTAAAACCTACGGATTTATATGTCTCCAAAAGAGAATCAAGCGTGTGTACGGCGGCATAAACGCAGCAGTGATAGGATTGGTGAGGTTCGGTGAGCAAATGCAGACCCTTTGAAGTCATATTGCATGGTACCCATTCCATGGGTCTCAACTCTCCAGGTTTAAGGGATTCTTCCTTCAGCTGAAACATGCATGTGGAACACAGAGTATGATCCACCGTGTGATCAGGAAACGTGTTCAAATGTGTCTCAGTTTTCGTCCCCTGGTACTCGGGTGCAACATTCAAGACGCTTTACTAACACTCTCCCCACTTGGAGAGTCAGTGCCTTTAAACTCCTGTTTGGCCCAGTTTGCAATTTCTGCGGAAAATGTACAGGAATAGGGAGAACCAAAGAGAGACTAGCTGGAGGTGTCTGGACGGGCAAATTTAACTCTCATTTCCCACCAGGAAGAGGAATTAACCAAAGGCTCAGCGTGCCGTGCCGGAACCACACTAGGGCCTGAAGCAATCCTGCGGTGTTGCAGCCAGCTCACAAGAAAGCGAGTTGAAGAAAGGAGCTCAGGGGCACTGTAATTCACAAACCTGCAGAGTTATAAATGACAGCTATCGTCCAAAAATATATTGAAGTAAGGCTGCCAAGAGGACTTGAAAGCGGGGCAGAATTGCAGGAAACCGATTTCAGGAGGTAGACGGGAATTGCATGTAAAGCATAGGAAAAGAGGCAGAACGTCCACAATGATGCACTTGGCCAAAAAGGGCGTATGGGTTTTTTCCTGAATATATTCAGGAAAAAACGCATACGCCCTTTTTGGCCAACTAAGCAAGCTTGCAAAGGAAATCTGCACTACAATGAAGTCTCACTGCCCCCCGGTCAAAAGGGCCATCTGAAAAAAGTGTAAAATCCAGAAAGGCAGGACAGGCCATGGAGAACTTGGAGCCTTGTTATGCTGGTGGGCGGGATGGAAATTGCCAACAGCCACTCTGGAGAAGTGTATGGTGTTTCCTGAAACATCTAAAAAACAAAGCAACAGAGCCTAGGGCACTTCCACTTATGGTCCTATAGCTTAGGGAAATTAAAATCAAAAAGACACAGCCACCCCAAAGTTTGGGACGGCTATGTTTACAAGAACCTCGTTTACGGTACAAGTTCAATATCACAGAAAGCAAAAAATGGATAAAGAAGTTGTGGTACTTACGTACAATGCAATATCACTCAGCAATGAAATCTATGTCATCAGGCCCGTAGCAGCATAATGAGTGGATGCAGGTATGATGATTCTAAGTGAAATCAGTCACACAGAAAAAGAAACATCATAAGATATCACTACTACACGGAATGTAAACTTGGCTACACAGGAACTGAATTACAAAACAGAACAGGGTCTCAAATGTAGAAAACCAACTTATGCTTGCTTAAGGGGAAAGGTGAGTTGGGGTGCTGCATAAAACGAGAGATTGAAATTAGCACAGATACCGTTCCATAAGCCAAATATGTAATAAACAAGAGCTACTCCTTGCTCAACGAAGTGGACACAACACCCCATATTAAACTCTTAAGAATACACCTGACTAGAAATAATCTTAAAAACTACGGATTTATATGTCTCCGAAAGAGAATCAAGCGTGTGTACAGCGGCATAAACGCAGCAGTGATAGGATTGGTGAGGTTCAGTGAGCAAATGCAGACCCTTTGAAGTCATATTGCATGGTACCCATTCCATGGGTCTCAACTCTCCAACTTTAAGGGATTCTTCCTTCAGCTAAAACATGCATGTGGAACACAGAGTATGATCCACCGTGTGATCGGGAAACGTGTTCAAATGTGTCTCAGTTTTCGTCCCCTGGTACTCGGGTGCAACATTCAAGACGCTTTACTAACACTCTCCCCACTTGGAGAGTCAGTGTCTTTAAACTCCTGTTTGGCCCAGTTTGCAATTTCTGCGGAAACTGTACAGGAATAGGGAGAACCAATGAGAGACTAGCTGGAGGTGTGTGGACGGGCAAATTTAACTCTCATTTCCCACCAGGAAGAGGAATTAACCAAAGGCTCAGCGTGCAGTGCCGGAACCACACTAGGGCCAGAAGCAATCCTGCGGTGTTGCGGCCAGCTCACAAGAAAGCGAGTTGAAGAAAGGAGCTCAGGGGCACTGTAATTCACAAACCTGCAGAGTTATAAATGACAGCTATCGTCCAAAAATATATTGAAGTAAGGCTGCCAAGAGGACTTGAAAGCGGGGCAGAATTGCAGGAAACCGATTTCAGGAGGTAGACGGGAATTGCATGTAAAGTATAGGAAAAGAGGCAGAACGTCCACAATGATGCACTTGGCCAAAAAGGGCGTATGCGTTTTTTCCTGAATATATTCAGGAAAAAACGCATACGCCCTTTTTGGCCAACCAAGCAAGCTTGCAAAGGATATCTGCACTACAATGAAGTCTCACTGCCCCCCGGTCAAAAGGGCCATCTGAAAAAAGTGTAAAATCCAGAAAGGCAGGACAGGCCATGGAGAACTGGGAGCCTTGTTATGCTGATGGGCGGGATGTAAATTGCCAACAGCCACTCTGGAGAAGTGTATGGTGTTTCCTGAAACATCTAAAAAACAAGCAACAGAGCCTAGGGCACTTCCACTTATGGTCCTATAGCTTAGGGAAATTAAAATCAAAAAGACACAGCCACCCCAAAGTTTGGGCCGGCTCTGTTTACAAGAATCTTGTTTACAGTACAAGTTCAATATCACAAAAGCGAAAAATGGATAAAGAAGTTGTGGTACTTACGTACAATGCAATATCACTCAGCAATGAAATCTTGTCATCAGGCCCGTCGCAGCATAATGAGTGGATTCAGGTACGATGATTCTAAGTGAAATAAGTCACACAGAAAAAGAAACATCATAAGATATCACTACTACACGGAATATAAACTTGGCTACACAAGAACTGAATTACAAAACAGAACAGGGTCTCAAATGTAGAACACCAACTTATGCTTGCTTAAGGGGAAAGGTGAGTTGGGGTGCTGCATGAAACCAGAGATTGAAATTAGCACAGATACCGTTCCATAAGCCAAATATGCAATAGACAAGAGCTACTCCTTGCTGAAAGAAGTGGACACAACACCCCATATTAAACGCCTAAGAATATACCTGACTAGAAATAATCTTAAAACCTACGGATTTATATGTCTCCGAAAGAGAATCAAGCGTGTGTACGGTGACATAAACACAGCAGTGATAGGATTGGTGAGGTTCGGTGAGCAAATGCAGACCCTTTGAAGTCATATTGCATGGTACCCATTCCATGGGTCTCAACTCTCCAGGTTTAAGGGATTCTTCCTTCAGCTAAAACATGCATGTGGAACCCAGAGTATGATCCACCGTGTGATCGGGAAACGTGTTCAAGTGTGTCTCAGTTTTCGTCCCCTGGTACTCGGTTGCAACATTCAAGACGCTTTACTAACACTCTCCCCACTTGGAGAGTCAGTGCCTTTAAACTCCTGTTTGGCCCAGTTTGCAATTTCTGCGGAAAATGTACAGGAATAGGGAGAACCAATGAGAGACTAGCTGGAGGTGTCTGGACAGGCAAATTTAACTCTCATTTCCCACCAGGAAGAGGAATTAACCAAAGGTTCAGCGTGCCGTGCCGGAACCACACTAGGGCGTGAAGCAATCCTGTGGTGTTGCGGCCAGCTCACAAGAAAGCGAGTTGAAGAAAGGAGCTCAGGGGCACTGTAATTCACAAACCTGCAGAGTTATAAATGACAGCTATCGTCCAAAAATATATTGAAGTAAGGCTGCCAAGAGGACTTGAAAGCGGGGCAGAATTGCAGGAAACCGATTTCAGGAGGTAGACGGGAATTGCATGTAAAGCATAGGAAAAGAGGCAGAACGTCCACAATGATGCACTTGGCCAAAAAGGGCGTATGCTTTTTTTCCTGAATATATTCAGGATAAAACGCATACGCCCTTTTTGGCCAACCAAGCAAGCTTGCAAAGGAAATCTGCACTACAATGAAGTCTCACTGCCCCCCGGTCAAAAGGGCCATCTGAAAAAAGTGTAAAATCCAGAAAGGCAGGACAGGCCATGGAGAACTGGGAGCCTTGTTATGCTGGTGGGCGGGATGTAAATTGCCAACAGCCACTCTGGAGAAGTGTATGGTGTTTCCTGAAACATCTAAAAAACAAAGCAACAGAGCCTAGGGCACTTCCACTTATGGTCCTATAGCTTAGGGAAATTAAAATCAAAAAGACACAGCCACCCCAAAGTTTGGGATGGCTCTGTTTACAAGAACCTCGTTTACGGTACAAGTTCAATATCACAGAAAGCAAAAAATGGATAAAGAAGTTGTGATACTTACGTACAATGCAATATCACTCAGCAATGAAATCTATGTCATCAGGCCCGTAGCAGCATAATGAGTGGATGCAGGTATGATGAGTCTAAGTGAAATAAGTCACACAGAAAAAGAAACATCATAAGATATCACTACTACACGGAATGTAACCTTGGCTACACAGGAACTGAATTACAAAACAGAACAGGGTCTCAAATGTAGAAAACCAACTTATGCTTGCTTAAGGGGAAAGGTGAGTTGGGGTGCTGCATAAAACCAGAGATTGAAATTAGCACAGATAGCGTTCCATAAGCCAAATATGTAATAAACAAGAGCTACTCCTTGCTCAACGAAGTGGACTCAACACCCCATATTAAACGCTTAAGAATACACCTGACTAGAAATAATCTTAAAAACTACGGATTTATATGTCTCCGAAAGAGAATCAAGCGTGTGTACAGCGGCATAAACGCAGCAGTGATAGGATTGGTGAGGTTCGGTGAGCAAATGCAGACCCTTTGAAGTCATATTGCATGGTACCCATTCCATGGGTCTCAACTCTCCAAGTTTAAGGGATTCTTCCTTCAGCTAAAACATGCATGTGGAACACAGAGTATGATCCACCGTGTGATCAGGAAACGTGTTCAAATGTGTCTCAGTTTTCGTCCCCTGGTACTCGGGTGCAACACTCCAGACGCTTTACTAACACTCTCCCCACTTGGAGAGTCAGTGTCTTTAAACTCCTGTTTGGCCCAGTTTGCAATTTCTGCGGAAACTGTACAGGAATAGGGAGAACCAATGAGAGACTAGCTGGAGGTGTCTGGACGGGCAAATTTAACTCTCATTTCCCACCAGGAAGAGGAATTAACCAAAGCCTCAGCGTGCCATGCCGGAACCACACTAGGGCCTGAAGCAATCCTGCGGTGTTGCAGCCAGCTCACAAGAAAGCGAGTTGAAGAAAGGAGCTCAGGGGCACTGTAATTCACAAACCTGCAGAGTTATAAATGACAGCTATCGTCCAAAAATATATTGAAGTAAGGCTGCCAAGAGGACTTGAAAGCGGGGCAGAATTGCAGGAAACCGATTTCAGGAGGTAGACGGGAATTGCATGTAAAGCATAGGAAAAGAGGCAGAACGTCCACAATGATGCACTTGGCCAAAAAGGGCGTATGGGTTTTTTCCTGAATATATTCAGGAAAAAACGCATACGCCCTTTTTGGCCAACTAAGCAAGCTTGCAAAGGAAATCTGCACTACAATGAAGTCTCACTGCCCCCCGGTCAAAAGGGCCATCTGAAAAAAGTGTAAAATCCAGAAAGGCAGGACAGGTCATGGAGAACTTGGAGCCTTGTTATGCTGGTGGGCGGGATGGAAATTGCCAACAGCCACTCTGGAGAAGTGTATGGTGTTTCCTGAAACATCTAAAAAACAAAGCAACAGAGCCTAGGGCACTTCCACTTATGGTCCTATAGCTTAGGGAAATTAAAATCAAAAAGACACAGCCACCCCAAAGTTTGGGACGGCTATGTTTACAAGAACCTCGTTTACGGTACAAGTTCAATATCACAGAAAGCAAAAAATGGATAAAGAAGTTGTGGTACTTACGTACAATGCAATATCACTCAGCAATGAAATCTATGTCATCAGGCCCATAGCAGCATAATGAGTGGATGCAGGTATGATGAGTCTAAGTGAAATCAGTCACACAGAAAAAGAAACATCATAAGATATCACTACTACACGGAATGTAAACTTGGCTACACAGGAACTGAATTACAAAACAGAACAGGGTCTCAAATGTAGAAAACCAACTTATGCTTGCTTAAGGGGAAAGGTGAGTTGGGGTGCTGCATAAAACGAGAGATTGAAATTAGCACAGATACCGTTCCATAAGCCAAATATGTAATAAACAAGAGCTACTCCTTGCTCAACGAAGTGGACACAACACCCCATATTAAACTCTTAAGAATACACCTGACTAGAAATAATCTTAAAAACTACGGATTTATATGTCTCCGAAAGAGAATCAAGCGTGTGTACAGCGGCATAAACGCAGCAGTGATAGGATTGGTGAGGTTCAGTGAGCAAATGCAGACCCTTTGAAGTCATATTGCATGGTACCCATTCCATGGGTCTCAACTCTCCAAGTTTAAGGGATTCTTCCTTCAGCTAAAACATGCATGTGGAACACAGAGTATGATCCACCGTGTGATCGGGAAACGTGTTCAAATGTGTCTCAGTTTTCGTCCCCTGGTACTCGGGTGCAACATTCAAGACGCTTTACTAACACTCTCCCCACTTGGAGAGTCAGTGTCTTTAAACTCCTGTTTGGCCCAGTTTGCAATTTCTGCGGAAACTGTACAGGAATAGGGAGAACCAATGAGAGACTAGCTGGAGGTGTGTGGACGGGCAAATTTAACTCTCATTTCCCACCAGGAAGAGGAATTAACCAAAGGCTCAGCGTGCCGTGCCGGAACCACACTAGGGCCAGAAGCAATCCTGCGGTGTTACGGCCAGCTCACAAGAAAGCGAGTTGAAGAAAGGAGCTCAGGGGCACTGTAATTCACAAACCTGCAGAGTTATAAATGACAGCTATCGTCCAAAAATATATTGAAGTAAGGCTGCCAAGAGGACTTGAAAGCGGGGCAGAATTGCAGGAAACCGATTTCAGGAGGTAGACGGGAATTGCATGTAAAGTATAGGAAAAGAGGCAGAACGTCCACAATGATGCACTTGGCCAAAAAGGGCATATGCGTTTTTTCCTGAATATATTCAGGAAAAAACGCATACGCCCTTTTTGGCCAACCAAGCAAGCTTGCAAAGGATATCTGCACTACAATGAAGTCTCACTGCCCCCCGGTCAAAAGGGCCATCTGAAAAAAGTGTAAAATCCAGAAAGGCAGGACAGGCCATGGAGAACTGGGAGCCTTGTTATGCTGATGGGCGGGATGTAAATTGCCAACAGCCACTCTGGAGAAGTGTATGGTGTTTCCTGAAACATCTAAAAAACAAGCAACAGAGCCTAGGGCACTTCCACTTATGGTCCTATAGCTTAGGGAAATTAAAATCAAAAAGACACAGCCACCCCAAAGTTTGGGCCGGCTCTGTTTACAAGAATCTTGTTTACACTACAAGTTCAATATCACAAAAGCGAAAAATGGATAAAGAAGTTGTGGTACTTACGTACAATGCAATATCACTCAGCAATGAAATCTTGTCATCAGGCCCGTCGCAGCATAATGAGTGGATTCAGGTACGATGATTCTAAGTGAAATAAGTCACACAGAAAAAGAAACATCATAAGATATCACTACTACACGGAATATAAACTTGGCTACACAAGAACTGAATTACAAAACAGAACAGGGTCTCAAATGTAGAACACCAACTTATGCTTGCTTAAGGGGAAAGGTGAGTTGGGGTGCTGCATGAAACCAGAGATTGAAATTAGCACAGATACCGTTCCATAAGCCAAATATGCAATAGACAAGAGCTACTCCTTGCTGAAAGAAGTGGACACAACACCCCATATTAAACGCCTAAGAATATACCTGACTAGAAATAATCTTAAAACCTACGGATTTATATGTCTCCGAAAGAGAATCAAGCGTGTGTACGGTGACATAAACACAGCAGTGATAGGATTGGTGAGGTTCGGTGAGCAAATGCAGACCCTTTGAAGTCATATTGCATGGTACCCATTCCATGGGTCTCAACTCTCCAGGTTTAAGGGATTCTTCCTTCAGCTAAAACATGCATGTGGAACCCAGAGTATGATCCACCGTGTGATCGGGAAACGTGTTCAAGTGTGTCTCAGTTTTCGTCCCCTGGTACTCGGTTGCAACATTCAAGACGCTTTACTAACACTCTCCCCACTTGGAGAGTCAGTGCCTTTAAACTCCTGTTTGGCCCAGTTTGCAATTTCTGCGGAAAATGTACAGGAATAGGGAGAACCAATGAGAGACTAGCTGGAGGTGTCTGGACAGGCAAATTTAACTCTCATTTCCCACCAGGAAGAGGAATTAATCAAAGGTTCAGCGTGCTGTGCCGGAACCACACTAGGGCGTGAAGCAATCCTGTGGTGTTGCGGCCAGCTCACAAGAAAGCGAGTTGAAGAAAGGAGCTCAGGGGCACTGTAATTCACAAACCTGCAGAGTTATAAATGACAGCTATCGTCCAAAAATATATTGAAGTAAGGCTGCCAAGAGGACTTGAAAGCGGGGCAGAATTGCAGGAAACCGATTTCAGGAGGTAGACGGGAATTGCATGTAAAGCATAGGAAAAGAGGCAGAACGTCCACAATGATGCACTTGGCCAAAAAGGGCGTATGCTTTTTTTCCTGAATATATTCAGGATAAAACGCATACGCCCTTTTTGGCCAACCAAGCAAGCTTGCAAAGGAAATCTGCACTACAATGAAGTCTCACTGCCCCCCGGTCAAAAGGGCCATCTGAAAAAAGTGTAAAATCCAGAAAGGCAGGACAGGCCATGGAGAACTGGGAGCCTTGTTATGCTGGTTGGCGGGATGTAAATTGCCAACAGCCACTCTGGAGAAGTGTATGGTGTTTCCTGAAACATCTAAAAAACAAAGCAACAGAGCCTAGGGCACTTCCACTTATGGTCCTATAGCTTAGGGAAATTAAAATCAAAAAGACACAGCCACCCCAAAGTTTGGGATGGCTCTGTTTACAAGAACCTCGTTTACGGTACAAGTTCAATATCACAGAAAGCAAAAAATGGATAAAGAAGTTGTGGTACTTACGTACAATGCAATATCACTCAGCAATGAAATCTATGTCATCAGGCCCGTAGCAGCATAATGAGTGGATGCAGGTATGATGACTCTAAGTGAAATAAGTCACACAGAAAGAGAAACATCATAAGATATCACTACTACACGGAATGTAACCTTGGCTACACAGGAACTGAATTACAAAACAGAACAGGGTCTCAAATGTAGAAAACCAACTTATGCTTGCTTAAGGGGAAAGGTGAGTTGGGGTGCTGCATAAAACCAGAGATTGAAATTAGCACAGATAGCGTTCCATAAGCCAAATATGTAATAAACAAGAGCTACTCCTTGCTCAACGAAGTGGACTCAACACCCCATATTAAACGCTTAAGAATACACCTGACTAGAAATAATCTTAAAAACTACGGATTTATATGTCTCCGAAAGAGAATCAAGCGTGTGTACAGCGGCATAAACGCAGCAGTGATAGGATTGGTGAGGTTCGGTGAGCAAATGCAGACCCTTTGAAGTCATATTGCATGGTACCCATTCCATGGGTCTCAACTCTCCAAGTTTAAGGGATTCTTCCTTCAGCTAAAACATGCATGTGGAACACAGAGTATGATCCACCGTGTGATCAGGAAACGTGTTCAAATGTGTCTCAGTTTTCGTCCCCTGGTACTCGGGTGCAACACTCCAGACGCTTTACTAACACTCTCCCCACTTGGAGAGTCAGTGTCTTTAAACTCCTGTTTGGCCCAGTTTGCAATTTCTGCGGAAACTGTACAGGAATAGGGAGAACCAATGAGAGACTAGCTGGAGGTGTGTGGACGGGCAAATTTAACTCTCATTTCCCACCAGGAAGAGGAATTAACCAAAGGCTCAGCGTGCCGTACCGGAACCACACTAGGGCCTGAAGCAATCCTGCGGTGTTGCGGCCAGCTCACAAGAAAGCGAGTTGAAGAAAGGAGCTCAGGGGCACTGTAATTCACAAACCTGCAGAGTTATAAATGACAGCTATCGTCCAAAAATATATTGAAGTAAGGCTGCCAAGAGGACTTGAAAGCGGGGCAGAATTGCAGGAAACCGATTTCAGGAGGTAGACGGGAATTGCATGTAAAGCATAGGAAAAGAGGCAGAACGTCCACAATGATGCACTTGGCCAAAAAGGGCGTATGCGTTTTTCCCTGAATATATTCAGGAAAAAAAGCATACGCCCTTTTTGGCCAACCAAGCAAGCTTGCAAAGGAAATCTGCACTACAATGAAGTCTCACTGCCCCCGGTCAAAAGGGCCATCTGAAATAAGTGTAAAATCCAGAAAGGCAGGACAGGGCATGGAGAACTGGGAGCTTTGTTATGCTGATGGGCGGGATGTAAATTTCCAACAGCCACTCTGGAGAAGTGTATGGTGTTTCCTGAAACATCTAAAAAACAAAGCAACAGAGCCTAGGGCACTTCCACTTATGGTCCTATAGCTTAGGGAAATTAAAATCAAAAAGACACAGCCACCCCAAAGTTTGGGATGGCTCTGTTTACAAGAACCTCGTTTACGGTACAAGTTCAATATCACAGAAAGCGAAAAATGGATAAAGAAGTTGTGGTACTTACGTACAATGCAATATCACTCAGCAATGAAATCTATGTCATCAGGCCCATCGCAGCATAATGAGTGGATTCAGGTACGATGATTCTAAGTGAAATAAGTCACACAGAAAAAGAAACATCATAAGATATCACTACTACACGGAATGTAAACTTGGCTACACAGGAACTGAATTACAAAACAGAACAGGGTCTCAAATGTAGAAAACCAACTTATGCTTGCTTAAGGGGAAAGGTGAGTTGGGGTGCTGCATGAAACCAGAGATTGAAATTAGCACAGATACCGTGCCATAAGCCAAATATGTAATAGACAAGAGCTACTCCTTGCTCAACGAAGTGGACTCAACACCCCATATTAAACGCCTAACAATACACCTGACTAGTAAGAATCTTAAAACCTGTGGATTTATATGTCTCCGAAAGAGAATCAAGCGTGTGTACGGCGGCATAAACGCAGCAGTGATAGGATTGCTGAGGTTCGGTGAGCAAATGCAGACCCTTTGAAGTCATATTGCATGGTACCCATTCCATGGGTCTCAACTCTCCAGGTTTAAGGGATTCTTCCTTAGGCTAAAACATGCATGTGGAACCCAGAGTATGATCCACCGTGTGATCGGGAAACGTGTTCAAATGTGTCTCAGTTTTCGTCCCCTGGTACTCGGGTGCAACATTCAAGACGCTTTACTAACACTCTCCCCACTTGGAGAGTCAGTGCCTTTAAACTCCTGTTTGGCCCAGTTTGCAATTTCTGCGGAAAATGTACAGGAATAGGGAGAACCAATGAGAGACTAGCTGGAGGTGTCTGGACGGGCAAATTTAACTCTCATTTCCCACCAGGAAGAGGAATTAACCAAAGGCTCAGCGTGCCGTGCCGGAACCACACTAGGGCCTGAAGCAATCCTGCGGTGTTGCAGCCAGCTCACAAGAAAGCGAGTTGAAGAAAGGAGCTCAGGGGCACTGTAATTCACAAACCTGCAGAGTTATAAATGACAGCTATCGTCCAAAAATATATTGAAGTAAGGCTGCCAAGAGGACTTGAAAGCGGGGCAGAATTGCAGGAAACCGATTTCAGGAGGTAGACGGGAATTGCATGTAAAGCATAGGAAAAGAGGCAGAACGTCCACAATGATGCACTTGGCCAAAAAGGGCGTATGCGTTTTTTCCTCAGGAAAAAACGCATACGCCCATTTTGGCCAACCAAGCAAGCTTGCAAAGGAAATCTGCACTACAATGAAGTCTCACTGCCCCCCGGTCAAAAGGGCCATCTGAAAAAAGTGTAAAATCCAGAAAGGCAGGACAGGCCATGGAGAACTTGGAGCCTTGTTATGCTGGTGGGCGCGATGTAAATTGCCAACAGCCACTCTGGAGAAGTGTATGGTGTTTCCTGAAACATCTAAAAAACAAAGCAACAGAGCCTAGGGCACTTCCACTTATGGTCCTATAGCTTAGGGAAATTAAAATCAGAAAGACACAGCCACCCCAAAGTTTGGGCCAGCTCTGTTTACAAGAACCTCGTTTACGGTACAAGTTCAATATCACAGAAAGCGAAAAATGGATAAAGAAGTTGTGGTACTTACGTACAATGCAATATCACTCAGCAATGAAATCTATGTCATCAGGCCCGTAGCAGCATAATGAGTGGATGCAGGTATGATGATTCTAAGTGAAATAAGTCACACAGAAAAAGAAACACCATAAGATATCACTACTACACGGAAGGTAAACTTGGCTACACAAGAACTGAATTACAAAACAGAACAGGGTCTCAAATGTAGAAAACCAACTTATGCTTGCTTAAGGGGAAAGGTGAGTTGGGGTGCTGCATGAAACCAAAGATTGAAATTAGCACAGATACCGTTCCATAAGCCAAATATGCAATAGACAAGAGCTACTCCTTGCTGAACGAAGTGGACTCAACACCCCATATTAAACGCCTAAGAATATACCTGACTAGAAATAATCTTAAAACCTACGGATTTATATGTCTCCGAAAGAGAATCAAGCGTGTGTACAGCGGCATAAACGCAGCAGTGATAGGATTGGTGAGGTTCGGTGAGCTAATGCAGACCCTTTGAAGTCATATTGCATGGTACCCATTCCATGGGTCTCAACTCTCCATGTTTAAGGGATTCTTCCTTCAGCTAAAACATGCATGTGGAACCCAGAGTATGATCCACCGTGTGATCGGGAAACGTGTTCAAATGTGTCTCAGTTTTCATCCCGTGGAACTCGGGTGCAACATTCCAGATGCTTTACTAACACTCTCCCCACTTGGAGAGTCAGTGCCTTTAACCTCCTGTTTGGCCCAGTTTGCAATTTCTGTGGAAAATGAACAGGAATAGGGAGAACGAAAGAGAGACTAGCTGGAGGTGTCTGGACGGGCAAATTTAACTCTCATTTCCCACCAGGAAGAGGAATTAACCAAAGGCTCAGCGTGCCGTGCGGAACTACACTAGGGCCTGAGGCAATCCTGTGGTGTTGCGGCCAGCTCACAAGAAAGCGAGTTGAAGAAAGGAGCTCAGGGGCACTGTAATTCACAAACCTGCAGAGTTATAAATGACAGCTATCGTCCAAAAATATATTGAAGTAAGGCTGCCAAGAGGACTTGAAAGCGGGGCAGAATTGCAGGAAATCGATTTCAGGAGGTACACTGGAATTGCATGTAAAGCATAGAAAAGAGGCAGAACGTCCACAATGATGCACTTGGCCAAAAAGGGCGTATGCGTTTTTTCCTGAATATATTCAGGAAAAAACGCATACGCCCTTTTTGGCCAACCAAGCAAGCTTGCAAAGGATATCTGCACTACAATGAAGTCTCACTGCCCCCCGGTCAAAAGGGCCATCTGAAAAAAGTGTAAAATCTAGAAAGGCAGGACAGGCCATGGAGAACTGGGAGCCTTGTTATGCTGATGGGCGGGATGTAAATTGCCAACAGCCACTCTGGAGAAGTGTATGGTGTTTCCTGAAACATCTAAAAAACAAAGCAACAGAGCCTAGCTCACTTCCACTTATGGTCCTATAGCTTAGGGAAATTAAAATCAAAAAGACACGGTCACCCCAAAGTTTGGGACGGCTCTGTTTACAAGAACCTCGTTTACGGTACAAGTTCAATATCACAGAAAGGGAAAAATGGATAAAGAAGTTGTGGTACTTACGTACAATGCAATATCACTCAGCAATGAAATCTATGTCATCAGGCCCGTAGCAGCATAATGAGTGGATGCAGGTATGATGAGTCTAAGTGAAATAAGTCACACAGAAAAAGAAACATCATAAGATATCACTACTACACGGAATGTAAACTTGGCTACACAGGAACTGAATTACAAAACAGAACAGGGTCTCAAATGTAGAAAACCAACTTATGCTTGCTTAAGGGGAAAGGTGAGTTGGGGTGCTGCATGAAACCAGAGATTGAAATTAGCACAGATACCGTTCCATAAGCCAAATATGCAATAGACAAGAGCTACTCCTTGCTGAACGAAGTGGACTCAACACCCCATATTAAACGCCTAAGAATATACCTGACTAGAAATAATCTTAAAACCTACGGATTTATATGTCTCCGAAAGAGAATCAAGCGTGTGTACAGCGGCATAAACGCAGCAGTGATAGGATTGGTGAGGTTCGGTGAGCAAATGCAGACCCTTTGAAGTCATATTGCATGGTACCCATTCCATGGGTCTCAACTCTCCAGGTTTAAGGGATTCTTCCTTCAGCTAAAACATGCATGTGGAACCCAGAGTATGATCCACCGTGTGATCGGGAAACGTGTTCAAATGTGTCTCGTTTTCGTCCCTGGTACTCGGGTGCAACATTCCAGATGCTTTACTAACATTCTCCGCACTTGGAGAGTCAGTGCCTTTAACCTCCTGTTTGGCCCAGTTTGCAATTTCTGTGGAAAATGAACAGGAATAGGGAGAACCAAAGAGAGACTAGCTGGAGGTGTCTGGACGGGCAAATTTAACTCTCATTTCCCACCAGGAAGAGGAATTAACCAAAGGCTCAGTGTGCCGTGCTGGAACCACACTAGGGCCTGAAGCAATCCTGCGGTGTTGCGGCCAGCTCACAAGAAAGCGAGTTGAAGAAAGGAGCTCAGGGGCACTGTAATTCACAAACCTGCAGAGTTATAAATGACAGCTATCGTCCAAGAATATATTGAAGTAAGGCTGCCAAGAGGACTTGAAAGCGGGGCAGAATTGCAGGAAACCGATTTCAGGAGGTAGAAGGGAATTGCATGTAAAGCATAGGAAAAGAGGCAGAACGTCCACAATGATGCACTTGGCTAAAAAGGGCGTATGCGTTTTTTCCTGAATATATTCAGGAAAAAACGCATACGCCCTTTTTGGCCAACCAAGCTAGCTTGCAAAGGAAATCTGCACTACAATGAAGTCTCACTGCCCCCCGGTCAAAAGGGCCATCTGAAAAAAGTGTAAAATCCGGAAAGGCAGGACAGGCCATGGAGAACTGGGAGCCTTGTTATGCTGGTGGGCGGGATGTAAATTGCCAACAGCCACTCTGGAGAAGTGTATGCTGTTTCCTGAAACATCTAAAAAACAAAGCAACAGAGCCTAGGGCACTTCCACTTATGGTCCTATAGCTTAGGGAAATTAAAATCAAAAAGACACAGCCACCCCAAAGTTTGGGCCGGCTCTGTTTACAAGAACCTCGTTTACGGTACAAGATCAATATCACAGAAAGCGAAAAATGGATAAAGAAGTTGTGGTACTTACGTACAATGCAATATCACTCAGCAATGAAATCTATGTCATCAGGCCCGTAGCAGCATAATGAGTGGATGCAGGTATGATGATTCTAAGTGAAATAAGTCACACAGAAAAAGAAACATCATAAGGTATCACTACTACACGGAATGTAAACTTGGCTACACAGGAACTGAATTACAAAACAGAACAGGGTCTCAAATGTAGAAAACCAACTTATGCTTGCTTAAGGGGAAAGGTGAGTTGGGGTGCTCCATGAAACCAGAGATTGAAATTAGCACAGATACCGTTCCATAAGCCAAATATGTAATAGACAAGAGCTACTCCTTGCTCAACGCAGTGGACTCAACACCCCATATTAAACGCCTAAGAATATACCTGACTAGAAATAATCTTAAAACCTACGCATTTATATGTCTCCGAAAGAGAATCAAGCGTGTGTACGGCGGCATAAACGCAGCAGTGATAGGATTGGTGAGGTTCGGTGAGCAAATGCAGACCCTTTGAAGTCATACTGCATGGTACCCATTCCATGGGTCTCAACTCTCCAGGTTTAAGGGATTCTTCCTTCAGCTGAAACATGCATGTGGAACACAGAGTATGATCCACCGTGTGATCAGGAAACGTGTTCAAATGTGTCTCAGTTTTCGTCCCCTGGTACTCGGGTGCAACATTCAGGATGCTTTACTGACACTCTCCCCACTTGGAGAGTCAGTGTCTTTAAACTCCTGTTTGGCCCAGTTTGCAATTTCTGCGGAAAATGTACAGGAATAGGGAGAACCAATGAGAGACTAGCTGGAGGTGTGTGGACGGGCAAATTTAACTCTCATTTCCCACCAGGAAGAGGAATTAACCAAAGGCTCAGCGTGCCGTGCCGGAACTACACTAGGGCCTGAAGCAATCCTGCGGTGTTGCGGCCAGCTCACAAGAAAGCGAGTTGAAGAAAGGAGCTCAGGGTCACTGTAATTCACAAACCTGCAGAGTTATAAATGACAGCTATCGTCCAAAAATATATTGAAGTAAGGCTGCCAAGAGGACTTGAAAGCGGGGCAGAATTGCAGGAAACCGATTTCAGGAGGTAGACGGGAATTGCATGTAAAGCATAGGAAAAGAGGCAGAACGTCCACAATGATGCACTTGGCCAAAAAGGGCGTATGCGTTTTTTCCTGAATATATTCAGGAAAAAACGCATACGCCCTTTTTGGCCAACCAAGCAAGCTTGCAAAGGAAATCTGCACTACAATGAAGTCTCGCTGCCCCCCGGTCAAAAGGGCCATATGAAAAAAGTGTAAAATCCAGAAAGGCAGGACAGGCCATGGAGAACTGGGAGCCTTGTTATGCTGATGGGCGGGATGTAAATTGCCAACAGCCACTCTGGAGAAGTGTATGGTGTTTCCTGAAACATCTAAAAAACAAAGCAACAGAGCCTAGGGCACTTCCACTTATGGTCCTATAGCTTAGGGAAATGAAAATCAAACAGACACAGCCACCCCAAAGTTTGGGACGGCTCTGTTTACAAGAACCTCGTTTACGGTACATGTTCAATATCACAGAAAGTGAAAAATGGATAAAGAAGTTGTGGTACTTACGTACAATGCAATATCACTCAGCAATGAAATCTATGTCATCAGGCCCGTAGCAGCATAATGAGTGGTTTCAGGTATGATGATTCTAAGTGAAATAAGTCACACAGAAAAAGAAACACCATAAGATATCACTACTACATGGAAGGTAAACTTGGCTACACAAGAACTGAATTACAAAACAGAACAGGGTCTCAAATGTAGAAAACCAACTTATGCTTGCTTAAGGGGAAAGGTGAGTTGGGGTGCTGCATGAAACCAGTGATTGAAATTAGCACAGATACCGTTCCATAAGCCAAATATGTAATAGACAAGAGCTAATCCTTGCTCAACGAAGTGGACTCAACACCCCATATTAAACGCCTAAGAATATACCTGACTAGAAAGAATCTTAAAACCTATGGATTTATATGTCTCCGAAAGAGAATCAAGCGTGTATACAGCGGCATAAACGCAGCAGTGATAGGATTGGTGAGGTTCGGTGAGCAAATGCAGACCCTTTGAAGTCATATTGCATGGTACCCATTCCATGGGTCTCAACTCTCCATGTTTAAGGGATTCTTCCTTCAGCAAAAACATGCATGTGGAACCCAGAGTATGATCCACCATGTGATCGGAAAACGTGTTCAAATGTGTCTCAGTTTTCGTCCCCTGGTACTCGGGTGCAACATTCCATATGCTTTACTAACACTCTCCCCACATGGAGAGTCAGTGCCTTTAACCTCCTGTATGGCCCAGTTTGCAATTTCTGCGGAAAATGTACAGGAATAGGGAGAACCAATGAGAGACTAGCTGGAGGTGTCTGGACGGGCAAATATAACTCTCATTTCCCACCAGGAAGAGGAATTAACCAAAGGTTCAGCGTGCCGTGCCGGAACCACACTAGGGCCTGAAGCAATCCTGTGGTGTTGCGTCCAGCTCACAAGAAAGCGAGTTGAAGAAAGGAGCTCAGGGGCACTGTAATTCACAAACCTGCAGAGTTATAAATGACAGCTATCGTCCAAAAATATATTGAAGTAAGGCTGCCAAGAGGACTTGAAAGCGGGGCAGAATTGCAGGAAACCGATTTCAGGAGGTAGACGGGAATTGCATGTAAAGCATAGGAAAAGAGGCAGAACGTCCACAATGATGCACTTGGCCAAAGAGTGCGTATGCGTTTTTTCCTGAATATATTCAGGAAAAAACGCATACGCACTTTTTGGCCAACCAAGCAAGCTTGAAAAGGAAATCTGCACTACAATGAAGTCTCACTGCCCCCCGGTCAAAAGGGCCATCTGAAAATAGTGTAAAATCCAGAAAGGCAAGACAGGACATGGAGAATTGGGAGCCTTGTTATGCTGATAGGCGGGATGTAAATTGCCAACAGCCACTCTGGAGAAGTGTATGCTGTTTCCTGAAACATCTAAAAAACAAAGCAACAGAGCCTAGGGCACTTCCACTTATGGTCCTATAGCTTAGGGAAATTAAAATCAAAAAGACACAGCCACCCCAAAGTTTGGGACGGCTCTGTTTACAAGAACCTCGTTTACGGTACAAGTTCAATATCACAGAAAGCGAAAAATGGATAAAGAAGTTGTGGTACTTACGTACAATGCAATATCACTCAGCAATGAAATCTATGTCATCAGGCCCGTAGCAGCATAATGAGTGGATTAAGGTACGATGATTGTAAGTGAAATAAGTCACACAGAAAAAGAAACATCATAAGATATCAATACTACATGGAATATAAACTTGGCTACACAGGAACTGAAATACAAAACAGAACAGCGTCTCAAATGTAGAAAACCAACTTACGCTTGCTTAAGGGGAAAGGTGAGTTGGGGTGCTGCATGAAACCAGAGATTGAAATTAGCACAGATACCGTTCCATAAGCCAAATATGTAATAGACAAGAGCTACTCCTTGCTCAACGAAGTGGACTCAACACCCCATATTAAACGCCTAAGAATATACCTGACTAGAAATAATCTTAAAACCTACGGATTTATATGTCTCCGAAAGACAATCAAGCGTGTGTACAGCGGCATAAACGCAGCACTGATAGGATTGGTGAGGTTCGGTGAGCAAATGCAGACCCTTTGAAGTCATATTGCATGGTACCCATTCCATGGGTCTCAACTCTCCATGTTTAAGGGATTCTTCCTTCAGCTAAAACATGCATGTGGAACCCAGAGTATGATCCACCGTGTGATCGGGAAACGTGTTCAAATGTGTCTCAGTTTTCGTCCCCTGGTACTCGGGTGCAAAGTCCAGACGCTTTACTAACACTCTCCCCACTTGGAGAGTCAGTGCCTTTAACCTCCTGTGCGGCCCAGTTTGCAATTTCTGCGGAAAATGTACAGGAATAGGGAGAACCAATGAGAGACTAGCTGGGGGTGTCTGGACGGGCAAATTTAACTCTCATTTCCCATCAGGAAGAGGAATTAACCAAAGGCTCAGCGTGCCGTGCCGGAACCACACTAGGGCCTGAAGCAATCCTGCAGTGTTGCGGTCAGCTCACAAGAAAGCGAGTTGAAGAAAGGAGCTCAGGGGCACTGTAATTCACAAACCTGCAGAGTTATAAATGACAGCTATCGTCCAAAAATATATTGAAGTAAGGCTGCCAAGAGGACTTGAAAGCGGGGCAGAATTGCAGGAAACCGATTTCAGGAGGTAGACGGGAATTGCATGTAAAGCATAGGAAAAGAGGCAGAATGTCCACAATGATGCACTTGGCCAAAAAGGGCGTATGCGTTTTTTCCTGAATATATTCAGGAAAAAACGCATACGCCCTTTTTGGCCAACCAAGCAAGCTTGCAAAGGAAATCTGCACTACAATGAAGTCTCACTGCCCCCCAGTCAAAAGGGCCATCTGAAAAAAGTGTAAAATCCAGAAAGGCAGGACAGGCCATGGAGAACTGGGAGCCTTGTTATGCTGATGGGCGGGATGTAAATTGCCAACAGCCACTCTGGAGAAGTGTATGGTGTTTCCTGAAACATCTAAAAAACTAAGCAACAGAGCCTAGGGCACTTCCACTTATGGTCCTATAGCTTAGGGAAATTAAATTCAAAAAGACACAGCCACCCCAAAGTTTGGGACAGCTCTGTTTACAAGAACCTCGTTTACGGTACAAGTTCAATATCACAGAAAGCGAAAAATGGATAAAGAAGTTGTGGTACTTACGTACAATGCAATATCACTCAGCAATGAAATCTATGTCATCAGGCCCGTAGCAGCATAATGAGTGGATGCAGGTATGATGATTCTAAGTGAAATAAGTCACACAGAAAAAGAAACACCATAAGATATCACTACTACACGGAAGGTAAACTTGGCTACACAAGAACTGAATTACAAAACAGAACAGGGTCTCAAATGTAGAAAACCAACTTATGCTTGCTTGACGGGAAAGGTGAGTTGGGGTGCTGCATGAAACCAGAGATTGAAATTAGCACAGATACCATTCCATAAGCCAAATATGTAATAGACAAGAGCTACTCCTTGCTCAACGAAGTGGACTCAACACCCCATATTAAACGCCTAAGAATATACCTGACTAGTAAGAATATTAAAACCTACCGATTTATATGTCTCCGAAAGAGAATCAAGCGTGTGTACGGCAGCATAAACGCAGCAGTGATAGGATTGGTGAAGTTCGGTGAGCAAATGCAGACCCTTTGAAGTCATATTGCATGGTACCCATTCCATGGGTCTCAACTCTCCAGGTTTAAGGGATTCTTCCTTCAGCTAAAACATGCATGTGGAACCCAGAGTATGATCCACCGTGTGATCGGGAAACGTGTTCAAATGTGTCTCAGTTTTCGTCCCGTGGAACTCGGGTGCAACATTCAGGATGCTTTACTAACACTCTCCCCACTTGGAGAGTCAGTGGCTTTAACATCCTGTTTGGCCCAGTTTGCAATTTCTGTGGAAAATGAACAGGAATAGGGAGAACCAAAGAGAGACTAGCTGGAGGTGTCTGGACGGGCAAATTTAACTATCATTTCCCACCAGGAAGAGGAATTAACCAAAGGCTCAGCGTGCCGTGCCGGAACCACACTAGGGCCTGAAGCAATCCTGCGGTGTTGCGGCCAGCTCACAAGAAAGCGAGTTGAAGAAAGGAGCTCAGGGGCACTGTAATTCACAAACCTGCAGAGTTATAAATGACAGCTATCGTCCAAAAATATATTGAAGTAAGGCTGCCAAGAGGACTTGAAAGCGGGGCAGAATTGCAGGAAACCGATTTCAGGAGGTAGAAGGGAATTGCATGTAAAGCATAGGAAAAGAGGCAGAACGTCCACAATGATGCACTTGGCTAAAAAGGGCGTATGCGTTTTTTCCTGAATATATTCAGGAAAAAACGCATACGCCCTTTTTGGCCAACCAAGCAAGCTTGCAAAGGAAATCTGCACTACAATGAAGTCTCACTGCCCCCCGGTCAAAAGGGCCATCTGAAAAAAGTGTAAAATCCGGAAAGGCAGGACAGGCCATGGAGAACTGGGAGCCTTGTTATGCTGGTGGGCGGGATGTAACTTGCCAACAGCCACTCTGGAGAAGTGTATGGTGTTTCCTGAAACATCTAAAAAACAAAGCAACAGAGCCTAGGGCACTTCCACTTATGGTCCTATAGCTTAGGGAAATTAAAATCAAAAAGACACAGCCACCCCAAAGTTTGGGACGGCTCTGTTTACAAGAACCTTGTTTACGGTACAAGTTCAATATCACAGAAAGCGAAAAATGGATAAAGAAGTTGTGGTACTTACGTACAATGCAATATCACTCAGCAATGAAATCTATGTCATCAGGCCCGTAGCAGCATAATGAGTGGATTAAGGTACGATGATTGTAAGTGAAATAAGTCACACAGAAAAAGAAACATCATAAGATATCACTACTACACGGAATATAAACTTGGCTACACAGGAACTGAATTACAAAACAGAACAGCGTCTCAAATGTAGAAAACCAACTTACGCTTGCTTAAGGGGAAAGGTGAGTTGGGGTGCTGCATGAAACCAGAGATTGAAATTAGCACAGATACCGTTCCATAAGCCAAATATGTAATAGACAAGAGCTACTCCTTGCTCAACGAAGTGGACTCAACACCCCATATTAAACGCCTAAGAATATACCTGACTAGAAATAATCTTAAAACCTACGGATTTATATGTCTCTGAAAGACAATCAAGCGTGTGTACAGCGGCATAAACGCAGCAGTGATAGGATTGGTGAGGTTCGGTGAGCAAATGCAGACCCTTTGAAGTCATATTGCATGGTACCCATTCCATGGGTCTCAACTCTCCAGGTTTAAGGGATTCTTCCTTCAGCTAAAACATGCATGTGGAACCCAGAGTATGATCCACCGTGTGATCGGGAAACGTGTTCAAATGTGTCTCAGTTTTCGTCCCCTGGTACTCGGGTGCAAAGTCCAGACGCTTTACTAACACTCTCCCCACATGGAGAGTCAGTGCCTTTAACCTCCTGTGTGGCCCAGTTTGCAATTTCTGCGGAAAATGTACAGGAATAGGGAGAACCAATGAGAGACTAGCTGGGGGTGTGTGGACGGGCAAATTTAACTCTCATTTCCCACCAGGAAGAGGAATTAACCAAAGGCTCAGCGTGCCGTGCCGGAACCACACTAGGGCCTGAAGCAATCCTGCGGTGTTGCGGCCAGCTCACAAGAAAGCGAGTTGAAGAAAGGAGCTCAGGGGCACTGTAATTCACAAACCTGCAGAGTTATAAATGACAGCTATCGTCCAAAAATATATTGAAGTAAGGCTGCCAAGAGGACTTGAAAGCGGGACAGAATTGCAGGAAACCGATTTCAGGAGGTAGACGGGAATTGCATGTAAAGCATAGGAAAAGAGGCAGAACGTCCACAATGATGCACTTGGTCAAAAAGGGCGTATGCGTTTTTTCCTGAATATATTCAGGAAAAAACTCATACGCCCTTTTTGGCCAACCAAGCAAGCTTGCAAAGGAAATCTGCACTACAATGAAGTCTCACTGCCCCCCGGTCAAAAGGGCCATCTGAAAAAAGTGTAAAATCCAGAAAGGCAGGACAGGCCATGGAGAACTGGGAGCCTTGTTATGCTGATGGGCGGGATGTAAATTGCCAACAGCCACTCTGGAGAAGTGTATGGTGTTTCCTGAAACATCTAAAAAACTAAGCAACAGAGCCTAGGGCACTTCCACTTATGGTCCTATAGCTTAGGGAAATTAAATTAAAAAAGACACAGCTACCCCAAAGTTTGGGACAGCTCTGTTTACAAGAACCTCGTTTACGGTACAAGTTCAATATCACAGAAAGCGAAAAATGGATAAAGAAGTTGTGGTACTTACGTACAATGCAATATCACTCAGCAATGAAATCTATGTCATCAGGCCCGTAGTAGCATAATGAGTGGATGCAGGTATGATGATTCTAAGTGAAATAAGTCACACAGAAAAAGAAACACCATAAGATATCACTACTACACGGAAGGTAAACTTGGCTACACAAGAACTGAATTACAAAACAGAACAGGGTCTCAAATGTAGAAAACCAACTTATGCTTGCTTGACGGGAAAGGTGAGTTGGGGTGCTGCATGAAACCAGAGATTGAAATTAGCACAGATACCGTTCCATAAGCCAAATATGTAATAGACAAGAGCTACTCCTTGCTCAACGAAGTGGACTCAACACCCCATATTAAACGCCTAAGAATATACCTGACTAGTAAGAATATTAAAACCTACCGATTTATATGTCTCCGAAAGAGAATCAAGCGTGTGTACGGCAGCATAAACGCAGCAGTGATAGGATTGGTGAAGTTCGGTGAGCAAATGCAGACCCTTTGAAGTCATATTGCATGGTACCCATTCCATGGGTCTCAACTCTCCAGGTTTAAGGGATTCTTCCTTCAGCTAAAACATGCATGTGGAACCCAGAGTATGATCCACCGTGTGATCAGGAAACGTGTTCAAATGTGTCTCAGTTTTCGTCCCGTGGAACTCGGGTGCAACATTCAGGATGCTTTACTAACACTCTCCCCATTTGGAGAGTCAGTGTCTTTAACATCCTGTTTGGCCCAGTTTGCAATTTCTGTGGAAAATGAACAGGAATAGGGAGAACCAAAGAGAGACTAGCTGGAGGTGTCTGGACGGGCAAATTTAACTCTCATTTCCCACCAGGAAGAGGAATTAACCAAAGGCTCAGCGTGCCGTGCCGGAACCACACTAGGGCCTGAAGCAATCCTGCGGTGTTGCGGCCAGCTCACAAGAAAGCGAGTTGAAGAAAGGAGCTCAGGGGCACTGTAATTCACAAACCTGCAGAGTTATAAATGACAGCTATCGTCCAAAAATATATTGAAGTAAGGCTGCCAAGAGGACTTGAAAGCGGGGCAGAATTGCAGGAAACCGATTTCAGGAGGTAGACGGGAATTGCATGTAAAGCATAGGAAAAGAGGCAGAACGTCCACAATGATGCACTTGGCTAAAAAGGGCGTATGCGTTTTTTCCTGAATATATTAAGGAAAAAACGCATACGCCCTTTTTGGCCAACCAAGCAAGCTTGCAAAGGAAATCTGCACTACAATGAAGTCTCACTGCCCCCCGGTCAAAAGGGCCATCTGAAAAAAGTGTAAAATCCGGAAAGGCAGGACAGGCCATGGAGAACTGGGAGCCTTGTTATGCTGATGGGCGGGATGTAAATTGCCAACAGCCACTCTGGAGAAGTGTATGGTGTTTCCTGAAACATCTAAAAAACAAAGCAACAGAGCCTAGGGCACTTCCACTTATGGTCCTATAGCTTAGGGAAATTAAAATCAAAAAGACACAGCCACCCCAAAGTTTGGGACGGCTCTGTTTACAAGAACCTCGTTTACGGTACAAGTTCAATATCACAGAAAGCAAAAAATGGATAAAGAAGTTGTGGTACTTACGTACAATGCAATATCACTCTGCAATGAAATCTATGTCATCAGGCCCGTAGCAGCATAATGAGTGGATGCAGGTATGATGAGTCTAAGTGAAATAAGTCACACAGAAAAAGAAACATCATAAGATATCACTACTACACGGAATGTAAACTTGGCTACACAGGAACTGAATTACAAAACAGAACAGGGTCTCAAATGTAGAACACCAACTTACGCTTGCTTAAGGGGAAAGGTGACTTGGGGTGCTGCATGAAACCAGAGATTGAAATTAGCACAGATACCATTCCATAAGCCAAATATGCAATAGACAAGAGCTACTCCTTGCTGAACGAAGTGGACTCAACACCCCATATTAAACGCCTAAGAATATACCTGACTAGAAATAATCTTAAAACCTACGGATTTATATGTCTCCGAAAGAGAATCAAGCGTGTGTACGGCGGCATAAACGCAGCAGTGATAGGATTGGTGAGGTTCGGTGAGCAAATGCAGACCCTTTGAAGTCATATTGCATGGTACCCATTCCATGGGTCTCAACTCTCCAGGTTTAAGGGATTCTTCCTTCAGCTAAAACATGCATGTGGAACCCAGAGTATGATCCACCGTGTGATCGGGAAACGTGTTCAAATGTGTCTCGTTTTCCTCCCCTGGTACTCGGGTGCAACATTCCAGATGCTTTACTAACACTCTCCCCACTTGGAGAGTCAGTGCCTTTAACCTCCTTTTTGGCCCAGTTTGTAATTTCTGTGGAAAATGAACAGGAATAGGGAGAACGAAAGAGAGACTAGCTGGAGGTGTCTGGACGGGCAAATTTAACTCTCATTTCCCACCAGGAAGAGGAATTAACCAAAGGCTCAGCGTGCAGTGCCGGAACTACACTAGGGCCTGAAGCAATCCTGCGGTGTTGCGGCCAGCTCACAAGAAAGCGAGTTGAAGAAAGGAGCTCAGGGGCACTGTAATTCACAAACCTGCAGAGTTATAAATGACAGCTATCGTACAAAAATATATTGAAGTAAGGCTGCCAAGAGGACTTGAAAGCGGGGCAGAATTGCAGGAAACCGATTTCAGGAGGTAGACGGGAATTGCATGTAAAGCATAGGAAAAGAGGCAGAACGTCCACAATGATGCACTTGGCCAAAAAGGGCGTATGCGTTTTTTCCTGAATATATTCAGGAAAAAATGCATATGCCCTTTTTGGCCAACCAAGCAAGCTTGCAAAGGAAATCTGCACTACAATGAAGTCTCACTGCCCCCCGGTCAAAAGGGCCATCTGAAAAAAGTGTAAAATCCAGAAAGGCAGGACAGGCCATGGAGAACTGGGAGCCTTGTTATGCTGATGGGCGGGATGTAAATTGCCAACAGCCACTCTGGAGAAGTGTATGGTGTTTCCTGAAACATCTAAAAAACAAGCAACAGAGCCTAGGGCACTTCCACTTATGGTCCTATAGCTTAGGGAAATTAAAATCAAAAAGACACAGCCACCCCAAAGTTTGGGACGGCTCTGTTTACAAGAACCTCGTTTACGGTACAAGTTCAATATCACAGAAAGCGAAAAATGGATAAAGAAGTTGTGGTACTTACGTACAATGCAATATCACTCAGCAATGAAATCTATGTCATCAGGCCCGTAGCAGCATAATGAGTGGATGCAGGTATGATGATTCTAAGTGAAATAAGTCACACAGGAAAAGAAACACCATAAGATATCACTACTACACGGAATGTAAACTTGGCTACACAAGAACTGAATTACAAAACAGAACAGGGTCTCAAATGTAGAAAACCAACTTCTGCTTGCTTAAGGGGAAAGGTGACTTGGGGTGCTGCATGAAACCAAAGATTGAAATTAGCACAGATACCGTTCCATAAGCCAAATATGTAATAGACAAGAGCTACTCCTTGCTCAACGAAGTGGACTCAACACCCCATATTAAACGCCTAAGAATATACCTGACTAGTAAGAATATTAAAACCTACTGATTTATATGTTTCCGAAAGAGAATCAAGCGTGTGTACGGCAGCATAAACGCAGCAGTGATAGGATTGGTGAGGTTCGGTGAGCAAATGCAGACCCTTTGAAGTCATATTGCATGGTACCCATTCCATGGGTCTCAACTCTCCAGGTTTAAGGGATTCTTCCTTCAGCTAAAACATGCATGTGGAACCCAGAGTATGATCCACCGTGTGATCGGGAAACGTGTTCAAATGTGTCTCAGTTTTCGTCCCGTGGAACTCGGGTGCAACATTCAGGATGCTTTACTAACACTCTCCCCACTTGGAGAGTCAGTGCCTTTAACATCCTGTTTGGCCCAGTTTGCAATTTCTGTGGAAAATGAACAGGAATAGGGAGAACCAATGAGAGACTAGCTGGAGGTGTCTGGACGGGCAAATTTAACTCTCATTTCCCACCAGGAAGAGGAATTAACCAAAGGCTCAGCGTGCCGTGCCGGAACCACACTAGGGCCTGAAGCAATCCTGCGGTGTTGCGGCCAGCTCACAAGAAAGCGAGTTGAAGAAAGGAGCTCAGGGGCACTGTAATTCACAAACCTGCAGAGTTATAAATGACAGCTATCGTCCAAAAATATATTGAAGTAAGGCTGCCAAGATGACTTGAAAGTGGGGCAGAATTGCAGGAAACCGATTTCAGGAGGTAGAAGGGAATTGCATGTAAAGCATAGGAAAAGAGGCAGAACGTCCACAATGATGCACTTGGCTAAAAAGGGCGTATGCGTTTTTTCCTGAATATATTCAGGAAAAAACGCATACGCCCTTTTTGGCCAACCAAGCAAGCTTGCAAAGGAAATCTGCACTACAATGAAGTCTCACTGCCCCCCGGTCAAAAGGGCCATCTGAAAAAAGTGTAAAATCCGGAAAGGCAGGACAGGCCATGGAGAACTGGGAGCCTTGTTATGCTGGTGGGCGGGATGTAAATTGCCAACAGCCACTCTGGAGAAGTGTATGGTGTTTCCTGAAACATCTAAAAAACAAAGCAACAGAGCCTAGGGCACTTCCACTTATGGTCCTATAGCTTAGGGAAATTAAAATCAAAAAGACACAGCCACCCCAAAGTTTGGGCCGGCTCTGTTTACAAGAACCTCGTTTACGGTACAAGATCAATATCACAGAAAGCAAAAAATGGATAAAGAAGTTGTGGTACTTACGTACAATGCAATATCACTCAGCAATGAAAGCTATGTCATCAGGCCCGTAGCAGCATAATGAGTGGATTCAGGTACGATGATTCTAAGTGAAATAAGTCACACAGAAAAAGAAACATCATAAGGTATCACTACTACACGGAATGTAAACTTGGCTACACAGGAACTGAATTACAAAACAGAACAGGGTCTCAAATGTAGAAAACCAACTTATGCTTGCTTAAGGGGAAAGGTGAGTTGGGGTGCTGCATGAAACCAGAGATTGAAATTAGCACAGATACCGTTCCATAAGCCAAATATGTAATAGACAAGAGCTACTCCTTGCTCAACGCAGTGGACTCAACACCCCATATTAAACGCCTAAGAATATACCTGACTAGAAATAATCTTAAAACCTACGCATTTATATGTCTCCGAAAGAGAATCAAGCGTGTGTACGGCGGCATAAACGCAGCAGTGATAGGATTGGTGAGGTTCGGTGAGCAAATGCAGACCCTTTGAAGTCATACTGCATGGTACCCATTCCATGGGTCTCAACTCTCCAGGTTTAAGGGATTCTTCCTTCAGCTGAAACATGCATGTGGAACACAGAGTATGATCCACCGTGTGATCAGGAAACGTGTTCAAATGTGTCTCAGTTTTCGTCCCCTGGTACCCGGGTGCAACATTAAGGATGCTTTACTGACACTCTCCCCACTTGGAGAGTCAGTGTCTTTAAACTCCTGTTTGGCCCAGTTTGCAATTTCTGCGGAAAATGTACAGGAATAGGGAGAACTAATGAGACACTAGCTGGAGGTGTGTGGACGGGCAAATTTAACTCTCATTTCCCACCAGAAAGAGGAATTAACCAAAGGCTCATCATGCCGTGCCGGAACCACACTAGGGCCTGAAGCAATCCTGCGGTGTTGCGGCCAGCTCACAATAAAGCGAGTTGAAGAAAGGAGCTCAGGGGCACTGTAATTCACAAACCTGCAGAGTTATAAATGACAGCTATCGTCCAAAAATATATTGAAGTAAGGCTGCCAAGATGAGTTGAAAGCGGGGCAGAATTGCAGGAAATCGATTTCAGGAGGTACACTGGAATTGCATGTAAAGCATAGGAAAAGAGGCAGAAGGTCCACAATGATGCACTTGGCCAAAAAGGGCGTATGCGTTTTTTCCTGAATATATTCAGGAAAAAACGCATACGCCCTTTTTGGCCAACCAAGCAATCTTGCAAAGGATATCTGCACTACAATGAACTCTCACTGCCCCCCGGTCAAAAGGGCCATCTGAAAAAAGTGTAAAATCCAGAAAGTCAGGACAGGCCATGGAGAACTGGGAGCCTTGTTATGCTGGTGGGCGGGATGTAAATTACCAACAGCCACTCTAGAGAAGTGTATGATGTTTCCTGAAACATCTAAAAAACAAAGCAACAGAGCCTAGGGCACTTCCACTTATGGTCCTATAGCTTAGGGAAATTAAAATCAAAAAGACACAGCCACCCCAAAGTTTGGGACGGCTCTGTTTACAAGAACCTCGTTTACGGTACAAGTTCAATATCACAGAAAGCGAAAAATGGATAAAGAAGTTGTGGTACTTACGTACAATGCAATATCACTCAGCAAGGAAATCTATGTCATCAGGCCCGTAGCAGCATAATGAGTGGATTCAGGTATGATGATTCTAAGTGAAATAAGTCACACAGAAAAAGAAACATCATAAGGTATCACTACTACATGGAATGTAAACTTGGCTACACAGGAACTGAATTACAAAACAGAACAGGGTCTCAAATGTAGAACACCAACTTATGCTTGCTTAAGGGGAAAGGTGAGTTGGGGTGCTGCATGAAACCAGAGATTGAAATTAGCACAGATATTCTTCCATAAGCCAAATATGCAATAGACAAGAGCTACTCCTTGCTGAACGAAGTGGACTCAACACCCCATATTAAACGCCTAAGAATATACCTGACTAGAAATAATCTTAAAACCTACGGATTTATATGTCTCCGAAAGAGAATCAAGCGTGTGTACGGCGGCATAAACGCAGCAGTGATAGGATTGGTGAGGTTCGGTGAGGAAATGCAGACCCTTTGAAGTCATATTGCATGGTACCCATTCCATGGGTCTCAACTCTCCAGGTTTAAGGGATTCTTCCTTCAGCTAAAACATGCATGTGGAACCCAGAGTATGATCCACCGTGTGATCGGGAAACGTGTTCAAATGTGTCTCAGTTTTCGTCCCGTGGAACTCGGGTGCAACATTCAGGATGCTTTACTAACACTCTCCCCACTTGGAGAGTCAGTGCCTTTAACATCCTGTTTGGCCCAGTTTGCAATTTCTGTGGAAAATGAACAGGAATAGGGAGAACCAATGAGAGACTAGCTGGAGGTGTCTGGACGGGCAAATTTAACTCTCATTTCCCACCAGGAAGAGGAATTAACCAAAGGCTCAGCGTGCCGTGCCGGAACCACACTAGGGCCTGAAGCAATCCTGCGGTGTTGCGGCCAGCTCACAAGAAAGCGAGTTGAAGAAAGGAGCTCAGGGGCACTGTAATTCACAAACCTGCAGAGTTATAAATGACAGCTATCGTCCAAAAATATATTGAAGTAAGGCTGCCAAGAGGACTTGAAAGCGGGGCAGAATTGCAGGAAACCGATTTCAGGAGGTAGAAGGGAATTGCATGTAAAGCATAGGAAAAGAGGCAGAACGTCCACAATGATGCACTTGGCTAAAAAGGGCGTATGCGTTTTTTCCTGAATATATTCAGGAAAAAACGCATACGCCCTTTTTGGCCAACCAAGCAAGCTTGCAAAGGAAATCTGCACTACAATGAAGTCTCACTGCCCCCCGGTCAAAAGGGCCATCTGAAAAAAGTGTAAAATCCGGAAAGGCAGGACAGGCCATGGAGAACTGGGAGCCTTGTTATGCTGGTGGGCGGGATGTAAATTGCCAACAGCCACTCTGGAGAAGTGTATGCTGTTTCCTGAAACATCTAAAAAACAAAGCAACAGAGCCTAGGGCACTTCCACTTATGGTCCTATAGCTTAGGGAAATTAAAATCAAAAAGACACAGCCACCCCAAAGTTTGGGCCGGCTCTGTTTACAAGAACCTCGTTTACGGTACAAGATCAATATCACAGAAAGCAAAAAATGGATAAAGAAGTTGTGGTACTTACGTACAATGCAATATCACTCAGCAATGAAAGCTATGTCATCAGGCCCGTAGCAGCATAATGAGTGGATTCAGGTACGATGATTCTAAGTGAAATAAGTCACACAGAAAAAGAAACATCATAAGGTATCACTACTACACGGAATGTAAACTTGGCTACACAGGAACTGAATTACAAAACAGAACAGGGTCTCAAATGTAGAAAACCAACTTATGCTTGCTTAAGGGGAAAGGTGAGTTGGGGTGCTCCATGAAACCAGAGATTGAAATTAGCACAGATACCGTTCCATAAGCCAAATATGTAATAGACAAGAGCTACTCCTTGCTCAACGCAGTGGACTCAACACCCCATATTAAACGCCTAAGAATATACCTGACTAGAAATAATCTTAAAACCTACGCATTTATATGTCTCCGAAAGAGAATCAAGCGTGTGTACGGCGGCATAAACGCAGCAGTGATAGGATTGGTGAGGTTCGGTGAGCAAATGCAGACCCTTTGAAGTCATACTGCATGGTACCCATTCCATGGGTCTCAACTCTCCAGGTTTAAGGGATTCTTCCTTCAGCTGAAACATGCATGTGGAACACAGAGTATGATCCACCGTGTGATCAGGAAACGTGTTCAAATGTGTCTCAGTTTTCGTCCCCTGGTACCCGGGTGCAACATTCAGGATGCTTTACTGACACTCTCCCCACTTGGAGAGTCAGTGTCTTTAAACTCCTGTTTGGCCCAGTTTGCAATTTCTGCGGAAAATGTACAGGAATAGGGAGAACTAATGAGACACTAGCTGGAGGTGTGTGGACGGGCAAATTTAACTCTCATTTCCCACCAGAAAGAGGAATTAACCAAAGGCTCATCATGCCGTGCCGGAACCACACTAGGGCCTGAAGCAATCCTGCGGTGTTGCAGCCAGCTCACAAGAAAGCGAGTTGAAGAAAGGAGCTCATGGGCACTGTAATTCACAAACCTGCAGAGTTATAAATGACAGCTATCGTCCAAAAATATATTGAAGTAAGGCTGCCAAGATGAGTTGAAAGCGGGGCAGAATTGCAGGAAATCGATTTCAGGAGGTACACTGGAATTGCATGTAAAGCATAGGAAAAGAGGCAGAAGGTCCACAATGATGCACTTGGCCAAAAAGGGCGTATGCGTTTTTTCCTGAATATATTCAGGAAAAAACGCATACGCCCTTTTTGGCCAACCAAGCAATCTTGCAAAGGATATCTGCACTACAATGAACTCTCACTGCCCCCCGGTCAAAAGGGCCATCTGAAAAAAGTGTAAAATCCAGAAAGTCAGGACAGGCCATGGAGAACTGGGAGCCTTGTTATGCTGGTGGGCGGGATGTAAATTACCAACAGCCACTCTAGAGAAGTGTATGATGTTTCCTGAAACATCTAAAAAACAAAGCAACAGAGCCTAGGGCACTTCCACTTATGGTCCTATAGCTTAGGGAAATTAAAATCAAAAAGACACAGCCACCCCAAAGTTTGGGACGGCTCTGTTTACAAGAACCTCGTTTACGGTACAAGTTCAATATCACAGAAAGCGAAAAATGGATAAAGAAGTTGTGGTACTTACGTACAATGCAATATCACTCAGCAAGGAAATCTATGTCATCAGGCCCGTAGCAGCATAATGAGTGGATTCAGGTATGATGATTCTAAGTGAAATAAGTCACACAGAAAAAGAAACATCATAAGGTATCACTACTACATGGAATGTAAACTTGGCTACACAGGAACTGAATTACAAAACAGAACAGGGTATCAAATGTAGAACACCAACTTATGCTTGCTTAAGGGGAAAGGTGAGTTGGGGTGCTGCATGAAACCAGAGATTGAAATTAGCACAGATATTCTTCCATAAGCCAAATATGCAATAGACAAGAGCTACTCCTTGCTGAACGAAGTGGACTCAACACCCCATATTAAACGCCTAAGAATATACCTGACTAGAAATAATCTTAAAACCTACGGATTTATATGTCTCCGAAAGAGAATCAAGCGTGTGTACGGCGGCATAAACGCAGCAGTGATAGGATTGGTGAGGTTCGGTGAGGAAATGCAGACCCTTTGAAGTCATATTGCATGGTACCCATTCCATCGGTCTCAACTCTCCAGGTTTAAGGGATTCTTCCTTCAGCTAAAACATGCATGTGGAACCCAGAGTATGATCCACCATGTGATCAGGAAACGTGTTCAAATGTGTCTCAGTTTTCGAACTCTGGTACTCGGGTGCAACATTCAAGACACTTTACTAACACTCTCCCCACTTGGAGAGTCAATGCCTTTAAACTCCTATTTGGCCCAGTTTGCAATTTCTGTGGAAAATGTACAGGAATAGGGAGAACCAATGAGAGACTACCTGGAGGTGTCTGGACGGGCAAATTTAACTCTCATGTCCCACCAGGAAGAGGAATTAACCAAAGGTTCAGCGTGCCGTGCCAGAAACACACTAGGGCCTGAAGCAATCCTGCGGTGTTGCGGCCAGCTCACAAGAAAGCGTGTTGAAGAAAGGAGCTCAGGGGCACTGTAATTCACAAACCTGCAGAGTTATAAATGACAGCTATCGTCCAAAAATATATTGAAGTAAGGCTGCCAAGAGGACTTGAAAGCGGGGCAGAATTGCAGGAAACCGATTTCAGGAGGTAGAAGGGAATTGCATGTAAAGCATAGGAAAAGAGGCAGAACGTCCACAATGATGCACTTGGCCAAAAAGGGCGTATGCATTTTTTCCTGAATATATTCAGGAAAAAACGCATACGCCCTTTTTGGCCAACCAAGCAAGCTTGCAAAGGAAATCTGCACTACAATGAAGTCTCACTGCCCCCCGGTCAAAAGGGCCATCTGAAAAAAGTGTAAAATCCAGAAAGGCAAGACAGGACATGGAGAATTGGGAGCCTTGTTATGCTGATGGGCGGGATGTAAATTGCCAACAACCACTCTGGAGAAGTGTATGGTGTTTCCTGAAACATCTAAAAAACAAAGCAACAGAGCCTAGGTCACTTCCACTTATGGTCCTATAGCTTAGGGAAATTAAAATCAAAAAGACACAGCCACCCCAAAGTTTGGGACGGCTCTGTTTACAAGAACCTTGTTTACGGTACAAGTTCAATATCACAGAAAGCGAAAAATGGATAAAGAAGTTGTGGTACTTACGTACAATGTAATATCACTCAGCAATGAAATCTATGTCATCAGGCCCGTCGCAGCATAATGAGTGGATTCAGGTACGATGATTCTAAATGAAATAAGTCACACAGAAAAAGAAACATCATAAGATATCACTACTACACGGAATGTAAACTTGGCTACACAGGAACTGAATTACAAAACAGAACAGGGTCTCAAAAGTAGAAAACCAACTTACGCTAGCTTAAGGGGAAAGGTGAGTTGGGGTGCTGCATGAAACCAGAGATTGAAATTAGCACAGATACCGTTCCATAAGCCAAATATGTAATAGACAAGAGCTACTCCTTGCTCAACGAAGTGGACTCAACACCCCATATTAAACGCCTAAGAATATACCTGACTAGAAATAATCTTAAAACCTACGGATTTATATGTCTCCGAAAGACAATCAAGCGTGTGTACAGCGGCATAAACGCAGCAGTGATAGGATTGGTGAGGTTCGGTGAGCAAATGCAGACCCTTTGAAGTCATATTGCATGGTACCCATTCCATGGGTCTCAACTCTCCAGGTTTAAGGGATTCTTCCTTCAGCTAAAACATGCATGTGGAACCCAGAGTATGATCCACCGTGTGATCGGGAAACGTGTTCAAATGTGTCTCAGTTTACGTCCCCTGGTACTCGGGTGCAAACTCCAGACGCTTTACTAAGACTCTCCCCACTTGGAGAGTCAGTGCCTTTAACCTCCTGTTTGGCCCAGTTTGCAATTTCTGCGGAAAATGTACAGGAATAGGGAGAACCAATGAGAGACTAGCTGGGGGTGTCTTGACGGTCAAATTTAACTCTCATTTCCAACCAGGAAGAGGAATTAACCAAAGGCTCAGCGTGCCGTGCCAGAACCACACTAGGGCCTGAAGCAATCCTGCGGTGTTGCGGCCAGCTCACAAGAAAGCGAGTTGAAGAAAGGAGCTCAGGGGCACTGTAATTCACAAACCTGCAGAGTTATAAATGACAGCTATCGTCCAAAAATATATTGAAGTAAGGCTGCCAAGAGGACTTGAAAGCGGGGCAGAATTGCAGGAAACCGATTTCAGGAGGTAGACGGGAATTGCATGTAAAGCATAGGAAAAGAGGCAGAACGTCCACAATGATGCACTTGGCAAAAAAGGGCGTATGCGTTTTTTCCTGAATATATTCAGGAAAAAACGCATACGCCCTTTTTGGCCAACCAAGCAAGCTTGCAAAGGAAATCTGCACTACAATGAAGTCTCACTGCCCCCCGGTCAAAAGGGCCATCTGAAAAAAGTGTAAAATCCAGAAAGGCAAGACAGGACATGGAGAATTGGGAGCCTTGTTATGCTGATGGGCGGGATGTAAATTGCCAACAACCACTCTGGAGAAGTGTATGGTGTTTCCTGAAACATCTAAAAAACAAAGCAACAGAGCCTAGGTCACTTCCACTTATGGTCCTATAGCTTAGGGAAATTAAAATCAAAAAGACACAGCCACCCCAAAGTTTGGGACGGCTCTGTTTACAAGAACCTTGTTTACGGTACAAGTTCAATATCACAGAAAGCGAAAAATGGATAAAGAAGTTGTGGTACTTACGTACAATGCAATATCACTCAGCAATGAAATCTATGTCATCAGGCCCGTCGCAGCATAATGAGTGGATTCAGGTACGATGATTCTAAATGAAATAAGTCACACAGAAATAGAAACACCATAAGATATAACTACTACACGGAATGTAAACTTGGCTACACAGGAACTGAATTACAAAACAGAACAGGGTCTCAAAAGTAGAAAACCAACTTACGCTAGCTTAAGGGGAAAGGTGAGTTGGGGTGCTGCATGAAACCAGAGATTGAAATTAGCACAGATACCGTTCCATAAGCCAAATATGTAATAGACAAGAGCTACTCCTTGCTCAACGAAGTGGACTCAACACCCCATATTAAACGCCTAAGAATATACCTGACTAGAAATAATCTTAAAACCTACGGATTTATATGTCTCCGAAAGACAATCAAGCGTGTGTACAGCGGCATAAACGCAGCAGTGATAGGATTGGTGAGGTTCGGTGAGCAAATGCAGACCCTTTGAAGTCATATTGCATGGTACCCATTCCATGGGTCTCAACTCTCCAGGTTTAAGGGATTCTTCCTTCAGCTAAAACATGCATGTGGAACCCAGAGTATGATCCACCGTGTGATCGGGAAACGTGTTCAAATGTGTCTCAGTTTACGTCCCCTGGTACTCGGGTGCAAACTCCAGACGCTTTACTAAGACTCTCCCCACTTGGAGAGTCAGTGCCTTTAACCTCCTGTTTGGCCCAGTTTGCAATTTCTGCGGAAAATGTACAGGAATAGGGAGAACCAATGAGAGACTAGCTGGGGGTGTCTTGACGGTCAAATTTAACTCTCATTTCCAACCAGGAAGAGGAATTAACCAAAGGCTCAGCGTGCCGTGCCAGAACCACACTAGGGCCTGAAGCAATCCTGCGGTGTTGCGGCCAGCTCACAAGAAAGCGAGTTGAAGAAAGGAGCTCAGGGGCACTGTAATTCACAAACCTGCAGAGTTATAAATGACAGCTATCGTCCAAAAATATATTGAAGTAAGGCTGCCAAGAGGACTTGAAGGCGGGGCAGAATTGCAGGAAACCGATTTCAGGAGGTAGACGGGAATTGCATGTAAAGCATAGGAAAAGAGGCAGAACGTCCACAATGATGCACTTGGCCAAATAGGGCGTATGCGTTTTTTCCTGAATATATTCAGGAAAAAACGCATACGCCCTTTTTGGCCAACCAAGCAAGCTTGCAAAGGAAATCTGCACTACAATGAAGTCTCACTGCCCCACGGTCAAAAGGGCCATCTGAAAAAAGTGTAAAATCCAGAAAGGCAGGACAGGCCATGGAGAACTGGAAGCTTTGTTATGCTGATGGGCGGGATGTAAATTGCCAACAGCCACTCTGGAGAAGTGTATGGTGTTTCCTGAAACATCTAAAAAACAAAGCAACAGAGCCTAGGGCACTTCCACTTATGGTCCTATAGCTTAGGGACATTAAAATCAAAAAGACACAGCCACCCCAAAGTTTGGGACGGCTCTGTTTACAAGAAACTCGTTTACGGTACAAGTTCAATATCACAGAAAGCGAAAAATGGATAAAGAAGTTGTGGTACTTACGTACAATGCAATATCACTCAGCAATGAAATCTATGTCATCAGGCTCGTCGCAGCATAATGAGTGGATTCAGGTACGATGATTCTAAGTGAAATAAGTCACACAGAAAAAGAAACATCATAAGATATCACTACTACACGGAATGTAAACTTGGCTACACAGGAACTGAATTACAAAACAGAACAGGGTCTCAAAAGTAGAAAACCAACTTACGCTAGCTTAAGGGGAAAGGTGAGTTGGGGTGCTGCATGAAACCAGAGATTGAAATTAGCACAGATACCGTTCCATAAGCCAAATATGTAATAGACAAGAGCTACTCCTTGCTCAACGAAGTGGACTCAACACCCCATATTAAACGCCTAAGAATATACCTGACTAGAAATAATCTTAAAACCTACGGATTTATATGTCTCCGAAAGACAATCAAGCGTGTGTACAGCGGCATAAACGCAGCAGTGATAGGATTGGTGAGGTTCGGTGAGCAAATGCAGACCCTTTGAAGTCATATTGCATGGTACCCATTCCATGGGTCTCAACTCTCCAGGTTTAAGGGATTCTTCCTTCAGCTAAAACATGCATGTGGAACCCAGAGTATGATCCACCGTGTGATCGGGAAACGTGTTCAAATGTGTCTCAGTTTTCATCCCCTGGTACTCGGGTGCAAACTCCAGACGCTTTACTAAGACTCTCCCCACTTGGAGAGTCAGTGCCTTTAACCTCCTGTTTGGCCCAGTTTGCAATTTCTGCGGAAAATGTACAGGAATAGGGAGAACCAATGAGAGACTAGCTGGGGGTGTCTTGACGGTCAAATTTAACTCTCATTTCCAACCAGGAAGAGGAATTAACCAAAGGCTCAGCGTGCCGTGCCGGAACCACACTAGGGCCTGAAGCAATCCTGCGGTGTTGCGGCCAGCTCACAAGAAAGCGAGTTGAAGAAAGGAGCTCAGGGGCACTGTAATTCACAAACCTGCAGAGTTATAAATGACAGCTATCGTCCAAAAATATATTGAAGTAAGGCTGCCAAGAGGACTTGAAGGCGGGGCAGAATTGCAGGAAACCGATTTCAGGAGGTAGACGGGAATTGCATGTAAAGCATAGGAAAAGAGGCAGAACGTCCACAATGATGCACTTGGCCAAATAGGGCGTATGCGTTTTTTCCTGAATATATTCAGGAAAAAACGCATACGCCCTTTTTGGCCAACGAAGCAAGCTTGCAAAGGAAATCTGCACTACAATGAAGTCTCACTGCCCCACGGTCAAAAGGGCCATCTGAAAAAAGTGTAAAATCCAGAAAGGCAGGACAGGCCATGGAGAACTGGAAGCTTTGTTATGCTGATGGGCGGGATGTAAATTGCCAACAGCCACTCTGGAGAAGTGTATGGTGTTTCCTGAAACATCTAAAAAACAAAGCAACAGAGCCTAGGGCACTTCCACTTATGGTCCTATAGCTTAGGGACATTAAAATCAAAAAGACACAGCCACCCCAAAGTTTGGGACGGCTCTGCTTACAAGAAACTTGTTTACGGTACAAGTTCAATATCACAGAAAGCAAAAAATGGATAAAGAAGTTGTGGTACTTACGTACAATGCAATATCACTCAGCAATGAAATCTATGTCATCAGGCCCGTCGCAGCATAATGAGTGGATTCAGGTACGATGATTCTAAGTGAAATAAGTCACACAGAAAAAGAAACATCATAAGATATCACTACTACACGGAATGTAAACTTGGCTACACAGGAACTGAATTACAAAACAGAACAGGGTCTCAAATGTAGAAAACCAACTTATGCTTGCTTAAGGGGAAAGGTGAGTTGGGGTGCTGCATGAAACCAGAGATTGAAATTAGCACAGATACCGTGCCATAAGCCAAATATGTAATAGACAAGAGCTACTCCTTGCTAAATGAAGTTTACTCAACACCCCATATTAAACGCCTAAGAATACACGTGACTAGTAAGAATCTTAAAACCTGTGGATTTATTTGTCTCCGAAAGAGAATCAAGCGTGTGTACGGCGGCATAAACGCAGCAGTGATAGGATTGGTGAGGTTCGGTGAGGAAATGCAGACCCTTTGAAGTCATATTGCATGGTACCCATTCCATGGGTCTCAACTCTCCAGGTTTAAGGGATTCTTCCTTCAGCTAAAACATGCATGTGGAACCCAGAGTATGATCCACCGTGTGATCGGGAAACGTGTTCAAATGTGTCTCTGTTTTCGACCTCTGGTACTCGGGTGCAACATTCAAGACACTTTACTAACACTCTCCCCACTTGGAGAGTCAATGCCTTTAAACTCCTATTTGGCCCAGTTTGCAATTTCTGTGGAAAATGTACAGGAATAGGGAGAACCAATGAGAGACTAGCTGGAGGTGTCTGGACGGGCTAATTTAACTCTCATTTCCCACCAGGAAGAGGAATTAACCAAAGGTTCAGCGTGCCGTGCCGGAACCACACTAGGGCCTGAAGCAATCCTGCGGTGTTGCGGCCAGCTCACAAGAAAGCGAGTTGAAGAAAGGAGCTCAGGGGCACTGTAATTCACAAACCTGCAGAGTTATAAATGACAGCTATCGTCCAAAAATATATTGAAGTAAGGCTGCCAAGAGGACTTGAAAGCGGGGCAGAATTGCAGGAAATCGATTTCAGGAGGTACACTGGAATTGCATGTAAAGCATAGAAAAGAGGCAGAACGTCCACAATGATGCACTTGGCCAAAAAGGGCGTATGCGTTTTTTCCTGAATATATTCAGGAAAAAACGCATACGCCCTTTTTGGCCAACCAAGAAAGCTTGCAAAGGAAATCTGCACTACAATGAAGTCTCACTGCCCCCTGGTCAAAGGGCCATCTGAAAAAAGTGTAAAATCCAGAAAGGCAGGACAGGCCATGGAGAACTGGGAGCCTTGTTATGCTGATGGGCGGGATGTAAATTGCCAACAGCCACTCTGGAGAAGTGTATGGTGTTTCCTGAAACATCTAAAAAACAAAGCAACAGAGCCTAGGGCACTTACACTTATGGTCCTATAGCTTAGGGAAATTAAAATCAAAAAGACACGGTCACCCCAAAGTTTGGGACGTCTCTGTTTACAAGAACCTCGTTTACGGTACAAGTTCAATATCACAGAAAGGGAAAAATGGATAAAGAAGTTGTGGTACTTACGTACAATGCAATATCACTCAGCAATGAAATCTATGTCATCAGGCCCGTAGCAGCATAATGAGTGGATTCAGGTATGATGATTCTAAGTGAAATAAGTCACACAGAAAAAGAAACACCATAAGATATCACTACTACACGGAAGGTAAACTTGGCTACACAAGAACTGAATTACAAAACAGAACAGGGTCTCAAATGTAGAAAACCAACTTATGCTTGCTTAAGGGGAAAGGTGAGTTGGGGTGCTGCATGAAACCAGAGATTGAAATTAGCACAGATACCGTTCCATAAGCCAAATATGTAATAGACAAGAGCTACTCCTTGCTCAACAAAGTGGACTCAACACCCCATATTAAACGCTTAAGAATACACCTGACTAGAAATAATCTTAAAAACTACGGATTTATATGTCTCCGAAAGAGAATCAAGCGTGTGTACAGCGGCATAAACGCAGCAGTGATAGGATTGGTGAGGTGCGGTGAGCAAATGCAGACCCTTTGAAGTCATATTGCATGGTACCCATTCCATGGGTCTCAACTCTCCAAGTTTAAGGGATTCTTCCTTCAGCTAAAACATGCATGTGGAACACAGAGTATGATCCACCGTGTGATCAGGAAACGTGTTCAAATATGTCTCAGTTTTCGTCCCCTGGTACTCGGGTGCAACACTCCAGACGCTTTACTAACACTCTCCCCACTTGGAGAGTCAGTGCCTTTAACCTCCTGTATGGCCCAGTTTGCAATTTCTGCGGAAAATGAACAGGAATAGGGAGAACCAAAGAGAGACTAGCTGGAGGTGTCTGGACGGGCAAATTTAACTCTCATTTCCCACCAGGAAGAGGAATTAACCAAAGGCTCAGCGTGCCGTGCCGGAACCACACTAGGGCCTGAAGCAATCCTGCGGTGTTGCGGCCAGCTCACAAGAAAGCGAGTTGAAGAAAGGAGCTCAGGGGCACTGTAATTCACAAACCTGCAGAGTTATAAATGACAGCTATCGTCCAAAAATATATTGAAGTAAGGCTGCCAAGAGGACTTCAAAGCGGGGCAGAATTGCAGGAAACCGATTTCAGGAGGTAGAAGGGAATTGCATGTAAAGCATAGGAAAAGAGGCAGAACGTCCACAATGATGCACTTGGCTAAAAAGGGCGTATGCGTTTTTTCCTGAATATATTCAAGAAAAAACGCATACGCCCTTTTTGGCCAACCAAGCAAGCTTGCAAAGGAAATCTGCACTACAATGAAGTCTCACTGCCCCCCGGTCAAAAGGGCCATCTGAAAAAAGGGTAAAATCCGGAAAGGCAGGACAGGCCATGGAGAACTGGGAGCCTTGTTATGCTGGTGGGCGGGATGTAAATTGCCAACAGCCACTCTGGAGAAGTGTATGGTGTTTCCTGAAACATCTAAAAAACAAAGCAACAGAGCCTAGGGCACTTCCACTTATGGTCCTATAGCTTAGGGAAATTAAAATCAAAAAGACACAGCCACCCCAAAGTTTGGGCCGGCTCTGTTTACAAGAACCTCGTTTACGGTACAAGATCAATATCACAGAAAGCGAAAAATGGATAAAGAAGTTGTGGTACATACGTACAATGCAATATCACTCAGCAATGAAATCTATGTCATCAGGCCCGTAGCAGCATAATGAGTGGATGCAGGTACGATGATTCTAAGTGAAATAAGTCACACAGAAAAAGAAACATCATAAGGTATCACTACTACACGGAATGTAAACTTGGCTACACAGGAACTGAATTACAAAACAGAACAGGGTCTCAAATGTAGAAAACCAACTTATGCTTGCTTAAGGGGAAAGGTTAGTTGGGGTGCTGCATGAAACCAGAGATTGAAATTAGCACAGATACCGTTCCATAAGCCAAATATGTAATAGACAAGAGCTACTCCTTGCTCAACGCAGTGGACTCAACACCCCATATTAAACGCCTAAGAATATACCTGACTAGAAATAATCTTAAAACCTACGCATTTATATGTCTCCGAAAGAGAATCAAGCGTGTGTACGGCGGCATAAACGCAGCAGTGATAGGATTGGTGAGGTTCGGTGAGCAAATGCAGACCCTTTGAAGTCATACTGCATGGTACCCATTCCATGGGTCTCAACTCTCCAGGTTTAAGGGATTCTTCCTTCAGCTGAAACATGCATGTGGAACACAGAGTATGATCCACCGTGTGATCAGGAAACGTGTTCAAATGTGTCTCAGTTTTCGTCCCCTGGTACTCGGGTGCAACATTCAGGATGCTTTACTGACACTCTCCCCACTTAGAGAGTCAGTGTCTTTAAACTCCTGTTTGGCCCAGTTTGCAATTTCTGTGGAAAATGAACAGGAATAGGGAGAACCAAAGAGAGACTAGCTGGAGGTGTGTGGACGGGCAAATTTAACTCTCATTTCCCACCAGGAAGAGGAATTAACCAAAGGCTCAGCGTGCCATGCCGGAACCACACTAGGGCCTGAAGCAATCCTGCGGTGTTGCGGCCAGCTCACAAGAAAGCGAGTTGAAGAAAGGAGCTCAGGGGCACTGTAATTCACAAACCTGCAGAGTTATAAATGACAGCTATCGTCCAAAAATATATTGAAGTAAGGCTGCCAAGAGGACTTGAAAGCGGGGCAGAATTGCAGGAAACCGATTTCAGGAGGTAGACGGGAATTGCATGTAAAGCATAGGAAAAGAGGCAGAACGTCCACAATGATGCACTTGGCTAAAAAGGGCGTATGCGTTTTTTCCTGAATATATTAAGGAAAAAACGCATACGCCCTTTTTGGCCAACCAAGCAAGCTTGCAAAGGAAATCTGCACTACAATGAAGTCTCACTGCCCCCCGGTCAAAAGGGCCATCTGAAAAAAGTGTAAAATCCGGAAAGGCAGGACAGGCCATGGAGAACTGGGAGCCTTGTTATGCTGATGGGCGGGATGTAAATTGCCAACAGCCACTCTGGAGAAGTGTATGGTGTTTCCTGAAACATCTAAAAAACAAAGCAACAGAGCCTAGGGCACTTCCACTTATGGTCCTATAGCTTAGGGAAATTAAAATCAAAAAGACACAGCCACCCCAAAGTTTGGGACGGCTCTGTTTACAAGAACCTCGTTTACGGTACAAGTTCAATATCACAGAAAGCAAAAAATGGATAAAGAAGTTGTGGTACTTACGTACAATGCAATATCACTCTGCAATGAAATCTATGTCATCAGGCCCGTAGCAGCATAATGAGTGGATGCAGGTATGATGAGTCTAAGTGAAATAAGTCACACAGAAAAAGAAACATCATAAGATATCACTACTACACGGAATGTAAACTTGGCTACACAGGAACTGAATTACAAAACAGAACAGGGTCTCAAATGTAGAACACCAACTTACGCTTGCTTAAGGGGAAAGGTGACTTGGGGTGCTGCATGAAACCAGAGATTGAAATTAGCACAGATACCATTCCATAAGCCAAATATGCAATAGACAAGAGCTACTCCTTGCTGAACGAAGTGGACTCAACACCCCATATTAAACGCCTAAGAATATACCTGACTAGAAATAATCTTAAAACCTACGGATTTATATGTCTCCGAAAGAGAATCAAGCGTGTGTACAGCGGCATAAACGCAGCAGTGATAGGATTGGTGAGGTTCGGTGAGCAAATGCAGACCCTTTGAAGTCATATTGCATGGTACCCATTCCATGGGTCTCAACTCTCCAGGTTTAAGGGATTCTTCCTTCAGCTAAAACATGCATGTGGAACCCAGAGTATGATCCACCGTGTGATCGGGAAACGTGTTCAAATGTGTCTCGTTTTCCTCCCCTGGTACTCGGGTGCAACATTCCAGATGCTTTACTAACACTCTCCCCACTTGGAGAGTCAGTGCCTTTAACCTCCTTTTTGGCCCAGTTTGTAATTTCTGTGGAAAATGAACAGGAATAGGGAGAACGAAAGAGAGACTAGCTGGAGGTGTCTGGACGGGCAAATTTAACTCTCATTTCCCACCAGGAAGAGGAATTAACCAAAGGCTCAGCGTGCAGTGCCGGAACTACACTAGGGCCTGAAGCAATCCTGCGGTGTTGCGGCCAGCTCACAAGAAAGCGAGTTGAAGAAAGGAGCTCAGGGGCACTGTAATTCACAAACCTGCAGAGTTATAAATGACAGCTATCGTACAAAAATATATTGAAGTAAGGCTGCCAAGAGGACTTGAAAGCGGGGCAGAATTGCAGGAAACCGATTTCAGGAGGTAGACGGGAATTGCATGTAAAGCATAGGAAAAGAGGCAGAACGTCCACAATGATGCACTTGGCCAAAAAGGGCGTATGCGTTTTTTCCTGAATATATTCAGGAAAAAATGCATATGCCCTTTTAGGCCAACCAAGCAAGCTTGCAAAGGAAATCTGCACTACAATGAAGTCTCACTGCCCCCCGGTCAAAAGGGCCATCTGAAAAAAGTGTAAAATCCAGAAAGGCAGGACAGGCCATGGAGAACTGGGAGCCTTGTTATGCTGATGGGCGGGATGTAAATTGCCAACAGCCACTCTGGAGAAGTGTATGGTGTTTCCTGAAACATCTAAAAAACAAGCAACAGAGCCTAGGGCACTTCCACTTATGGTCCTATAGCTTAGGGAAATTAAAATCAAAAAGACACAGCCACCCCAAAGTTTGGGACGGCTCTGTTTACAAGAACCTCGTTTACGGTACAAGTTCAATATCACAGAAAGCGAAAAATGGATAAAGAAGTTGTGGTACTTACGTACAATGCAATATCACTCAGCAATGAAATCTATGTCATCAGGCCCGTAGCAGCATAATGAGTGGATGCAGGTATGATGATTCTAAGTGAAATAAGTCACACAGGAAAAGAAACACCATAAGATATCACTACTACACGGAATGTAAACTTGGCTACACAAGAACTGAATTACAAAACAGAACAGGGTCTCAAATGTAGAAAACCAACTTCTGCTTGCTTAAGGGGAAAGGTGACTTGGGGTGCTGCATGAAACCAAAGATTGAAATTAGCACAGATACCGTTCCATAAGCCAAATATGTAATAGACAAGAGCTACTCCTTGCTCAACGAAGTGGACTCAACACCCCATATTAAACGCCTAAGAATATATCTGACTAGTAAGAATATTAAAACCTACTGATTTATATGTTTCCGAAAGAGAATCAAGCGTGTGTACGGCAGCATAAACGCAGCAGTGATAGGATTGGTGAGGTTCGGTGAGCAAATGCAGACCCTTTGAAGTCATATTGCATGGTACCCATTCCATGGGTCTCAACTCTCCAGGTTTAAGGGATTCTTCCTTCAGCTAAAACATGCATGTGGAACCCAGAGTATGATCCACCGTGTGATCGGGAAACGTGTTCAAATGTGTCTCAGTTTTCGTCCCGTGGAACTCGGGTGCAACATTCAGGATGCTTTACTAACACTCTCCCCACTTGGAGAGTCAGTGCCTTTAACATCCTGTTTGGCCCAGTTTGCAATTTCTGTGGAAAATGAACAGGAATAGGGAGAACCAATGAGAGACTAGCTGGAGGTGTCTGGACGGGCAAATTTAACTCTCATTTCCCACCAGGAAGAGGAATTAACCAAAGGCTCAGCGTGCCGTGCCGGAACCACACTAGGGCCTGAAGCAATCCTGCGGTGTTGCGGCCAGCTCACAAGAAAGCGAGTTGAAGAAAGGAGCTCAGGGGCACTGTAATTCACAAACCTGCAGAGTTATAAATGACAGCTATCGTCCAAAAATATATTGAAGTAAGGCTGCCAAGATGACTTGAAAGCGGGGCAGAATTGCAGGAAACCGATTTCAGGAGGTAGAAGGGAATTGCATGTAAAGCATAGGAAAAGAGGCAGAACGTCCACAATGATGCACTTGGCTAAAAAGGGCGTATGCGTTTTTTCCTGAATATATTCAGGAAAAAACGCATACGCCCTTTTTGGCCAACCAAGCAAGCTTGCAAAGGAAATCTGCACTACAATGAAGTCTCACTGCCCCCCGGTCAAAAGGGCCATCTGAAAAAAGTGTAAAATCCGGAAAGGCAGGACAGGCCATGGAGAACTGGGAGCCTTGTTATGCTGGTGGGCGGGATGTAAATTGCCAACAGCCACTCTGGAGAAGTGTATGGTGTTTCCTGAAACATCTAAAAAACAAAGCAACAGAGCCTAGGGCACTTCCACTTATGGTCCTATAGCTTAGGGAAATTAAAATCAAAAAGACACAGCCACCCCAAAGTTTGGGCCGGCTCTGTTTACAAGAACCTCGTTTACGGTACAAGATCAATATCACAGAAAGCAAAAAATGGATAAAGAAGTTGTGGTACTTACGTACAATGCAATATCACTCAGCAATGAAAGCTATGTCATCAGGCCCGTAGCAGCATAATGAGTGGATTCAGGTATGATGATTCTAAGTGAAATAAGTCACACAGAAAAAGAAACATCATAAGGTATCACTACTACACGGAATGTAAACTTGGCTACACAGGAACTGAATTACAAAACAGAACAGGGTCTCAAATGTAGAAAACCAACTTATGCTTGCTTAAGGGGAAAGGTGAGTTGGGGTGCTCCATGAAACCAGAGATTGAAATTAGCACAGATACCGTTCCATAAGCCAAATATGTAATAGACAAGAGCTACTCCTTGCTCAACGCAGTGGACTCAACACCCCATATTAAACGCCTAAGAATATACCTGACTAGAAATAATCTTAAAACCTACGCATTTATATGTCTCCGAAAGAGAATCAAGCGTGTGTACGGCGGCATAAACGCAGCAGTGATAGGATTGGTGAGGTTCGGTGAGCAAATGCAGACCCTTTGAAGTCATACTGCATGGTACCCATTCCATGGGTCTCAACTCTCCAGGTTTAAGGGATTCTTCCTTCAGCTGAAACATGCATGTGGAACACAGAGTATGATCCACCGTGTGATCAGGAAACGTGTTCAAATGTGTCTCAGTTTTCGTCCCCTGGTACCCGGGTGCAACATTCAGGATGCTTTACTGACACTCTCCCCACTTGGAGAGTCAGTGTCTTTAAACTCCTGTTTGGCCCAGTTTGCAATTTCTGCGGAAAATGTACAGGAATAGGGAGAACTAATGAGACACTAGCTGGAGGTGTGTGGACGGGCAAATTTAACTCTCATTTCCCACCAGGAAGAGGAATTAACCAAAGGCTCAGCGTGCCGTGCCGGAACTACACTAGGGCCTGAAGCAATCCTGCGGTGTTGCGGCCAGCTCACAAGAAAGCGAGTTGAAGAAAGGAGCTCAGGGGCACTGTAATTCACAAACCTGCAGAGTTATAAATGACAGCTATCGTCCAAAAATATATTGAAGTAAGGCTGCCAAGAGGACTTGAAAGCGGGGCAGAATTGCATGAAACCGATTTCAGGAGGTAGACGGGAATTGCATGTAAAGCATAGGAAAAGAGGCAGAACGTCCACAATGATGCACTTGGCCAAAAAGGGCGTATGCGTTTTTTCCTGAATATATTCAGGAAAAAACGCATACGCCCTTTTTGGCCAACCAAGCAAGCTTGCAAAGGAAATCTGCACTACAATGAAGTCTCACTGCCCCCCGGTCAAAAGGGCCATATGAAAATAGTGTAAAATCCAGAAAGGCAGGACAGGCCATGGAGAACTGGGAGCCTTGTTATGCTGATGGGCGGGATGTAAATTGCCAACAGCCACTCTGGAGAAGTGTATGGTGTTTCCTGAAACATCTAAAAAACAAAGCAACAGAGCCTAGGGCACTTCCACTTATGGTCCTATAGCTTAGGGAAATGAAAGTCAAACAGACACAGCCACCCCAAAGTTTGGGACGGCTCTGTTTACAAGAACCTCGTTTACGGTACAAGTTCAATATCACAGAAAGCGAAAAATGGATAAAGAAGTTGTGGTACTTACGTACAATGCAATATCACTCAGCAATGAAATCTATGTCATCAGGCCCGTAGCAGCATAATGAGTGGATTCAGGTATGATGATTCTAAGTGAAATAAGTCACACAGAAAAAGAAACACCATAAGATATCACTACTACATGGAAGGTAAACTTGGCTACACAAGAACTGAATTACAAAACAGAACAGTGTCTCAAATGTAGAAAACCAACTTATGCTTGCTTAAGGGGAAAGGTGAGTTGGGGTGCTGCATGAAACCAGAGATTGAAATTAGCACAGATACCGTTCCATAAGCCAAATATGTAATAGACAAGAGCTACTCCTTGCTCAACGAAGTGGACTCAACACCCCATATTAAACGCCTAAGAATATACCTGACTAGTAAGAATATTAAAACCTACCGATTTATATGTCTCCAAAAGAGAATCAAGCGTGTGTACGGCAGCATAAACGCAGCAGTGATAGGATTGGTGAAGTTCGGTGAGCAAAGGCAGACCCTTTGAAGTCATATTGCATGGTACCCATTCCATGGGTCTCAACTCTCCAGGTTTAAGGGATTCTTCCTTCAGCTAATACATGCATGTGGAACCCAGAGTATGATCCACCGTGTGATCGGGAAACGTGTTCAAATGTGTCTCAGTTTTCGTCCCGTGGAACTCGGGTGCAACATTCAAGATGCTTTACTAACACTCTCCCCACTTGGAGAGTCAGTGCCTTTAACATCCTGTTTGGCCCAGTTTGCAATTTCTGTGGAAAATGAACAGGAATAGGGAGAACCAAAGAGAGACTAGCTGGAGGTGTCTGGACGGGCAAATTTAACTCTCATTTCCCACCAGGAAGAGGAATTAACCAAAGGCTCAGCGTGCCGTGCCGGAACCACACTAGGGCCTGAAGCAATCCTGCGGTGTTGCGGCCAGCTCACAAGAAAGCGAGTTGAAGAAAAGAGCTCAGGGGCACTGTAATTCACAAACCTGCAGAGTTATAAATGACAGCTATCGTCCAAAAATATATTGAAGTAAGGCTGCCAAGAGGACTTGAAAGCGGGGCAGAATTGCAGGAAACCGATTTCAGGAGGTAGAAGGGAATTGCATGTAAAGCATAGGAAAAGAGGCAGAACGTCCACAATGATGCACTTGGCTAAAAAGGGCGTATGCGTTTTTTCCTGAATATATTCAGGAAAAAACGCATACGCCCTTTTTGGCCAACCAAGCAAGCTTGCAAAGGAAATCTGCACTACAATGAAGTCTCACTGCCCCCCGGTCAAAAGGGCCATCTGAAAAAAGTGTAAAATCCGGAAAGGCAGGACAGGCCATGGAGAACTGGGAGCCTTGTTATGCTGGTGGGCGGGATGTAAATTGCCAACAGCCACTCTGGAGAAGTGTATGGTGTTTCCTGAAACATCTAAAAAACAAAGCAACAGAGCCTAGGGCACTTCCACTTATGGTCCTATAGCTTAGGGAAATTAAAATCAAAAAGACACAGCCACCCCAAAGTTTGGGACGGCTCTGTTTACAAGAACCTCGTTTACGGTACAAGTTCAATATCACAGAAAGCAAAAAATGGATAAAGAAGTTGTGGTACTTACGTACAATGCAATATCACTCTGCAATGAAATCTATGTCATCAGGCCCGTAGCAGCATAATGAGTGGATTCAGGTACGATGATTCTAAGTGAAATAAGTCACACAGGAAAAGAAACATCATAAGATATCACCAATACACGGAATGTAAACTTGGCTACACAGGAACTGAATTACAAAACAGAACAGGGTCTCAAATGTAGAACACCAACTTATGCTTGCTTAAGGGGAAAGGTGAGTTGGGGTGCTGCATGAAACCAGAGATTGAAATTAGCACAGATACCATTCCATAAGCCAAATATGCAATAGACAAGAGCTACTCCTTGCTGAACGAAGTGGACTCAACACCCCATATTAAACGCCTAAGAATATACCTGACTAGAAATAATCTTAAAACCTACGGATTTATATGTCTCCGAAAGAGAATCAAGCGTGTGTACAGCGGCATAAACGCAGCAGTGATAGGATTGGTGAGGTTCGGTGAGCAAATGCAGACCCTTTGAAGTCATATTGCATGGTACCCATTCCATGGGTCTCAACTCTCCAGGTTTAAGGGATTCTTCCTTCAGCTAAAACATGCATGTGGAACCCAGAGTATGATCCACCGTGTGATCGGGAAACGTGTTCAAATGTGTCTCGTTTTCGTCCCTGGTACTCGGGTGCAACATTCCAGATGGTTTACTAACACTCTCCCCACTTGGAGAGTCAGTGCCTTTAACCTCCTGTTTGGCCCAGTTTGTAATTTCTGTGGAAAATGAACAGGAATAGGGAGAAGAAAAGAGAGACTAGCTGGAGGTGTCTGGACGGGCAAATTTAACTCTCATTTCCCACCAGAAAGAGGAATTAACCAAAGGCTCATCATGCCGTGCCGGAACCACACTAGGGCCTGAAGCAATCCTGCGGTGTTGCGGCCAGCTCACAAGAAAGCGAGTTGAAGAAAGGAGCTCAGGGGCACTGTAATTCACAAACCTGCAGAGTTATAAATGACAGCTATCGTACAAAAATATATTGAAGTAAGGCTGCCAAGATGAGTTGAAAGCGGGGCAGAATTGCAGGAAATCGATTTCAGGAGGTACACTGGAATTGCATGTAAAGCATAGGAAAAGAGGCAGAAGGTCCACAATGATGCACTTGGCCAAAAAGGGCGTATGCGTTTTTTCCTGAATATATTCAGGAAAAAACGCATACGCCCTTTTTGGCCAACCAAGCAATCTTGCAAAGGATATCTGCCCTACAATGAAGTCTCACTGCCCCCCGGTCAAAAGGGCCATCTGAAAAAAGTGTAAAATCCAGAAAGTCAGGACAGGCCATGGAGAACTGGGAGCCTTGTTATGCTGGTGGGCGGGATGTAAATTACCAACAGCCACTCTAGAGAAGTGTATGATGTTTCCTGAAACATCTAAAAAACAAAGCAACAGAGCCTAGGGCACTTCCACTTATGGTCCTATAGCTTAGGGAAATTAAAATCAAAAAGACACAGCCACCCCAAAGTTTGGGACGGCTCTGTTTACAAGAACCTCGTTTACGGTACAAGTTCAATATCACAGAAAGCGAAAAATGGATAAAGAAGTTGTGGTACTTACGTACAATGCAATATCACTCAGCAAGGAAATCTATGTCATCAGGCCCGTAGCAGCATAATGAGTGGATTCAGGTATGATGATTCTAAGTGAAATAAGTCACACAGAAAAAGAAACATCATAAGGTATCACTACTACATGGAATGTAAACTTGGCTACACAGGAACTGAATTACAAAACAGAACAGGGTCTCAAATGTAGAACACCAACTTATGCTTGCTTAAGGGGAAAGGTGAGTTGGGGTGCTGTATGAAACCAGAGATTGAAATTAGCACAGATATTCTTCCATAAGCCAAATATGCAATAGACAAGAGCTACTCCTTGCTGAACGAAGTGGACTCAACACCCCATATTAAACGCCTAAGAATATACCTGACTAGAAATAATCTTAAAACCTACGGATTTATATGTCTCCGAAAGAGAATCAAGCGTGTGTACGGCGGCATAAACGCAGCAGTGATAGGATTGGTGAGGTTCGGTGAGGAAATGCAGACCCTTTGAAGTCATATTGCATGGTACCCATTCCATCGGTCTCAGCTCTCCAGGTTTAAGGGATTCTTCCTTCAGCTAAAACATGCATGTGGAACCCAGAGTATGATCCACCATGTGATCGGGAAACGTGTTCAAATGTGTCTCAGTTTTCGAACTCTGGTACTCGGGTGCAACATTCAAGACACTTTACTAACACTCTCCCCACTTGGAGAGTCAATGCCTTTAAACTCCTATTTGGCCCAGTTTGCAATTTCTGTGGAAAATGTACAGGAATAGGGAGAACCAATGAGAGACTAGCTGGAGGTGTCTGGACGGGCAAATTTAACTCTCATGTCCCACCAGGAAGAGGAATTAACCAAAGGTTCAGCGTGCCGTGCCAGAACCAAACTAGGGCCTGAAGCAATCCTGCGGTGTTGCGGCCAGCTCACAAGAAAGCGTGTTGAAGAAAGGAGCTCAGGGGCACTGTAATTCACAAACCTGCAGAGTTATAAATGACAGCTATCGTCCAAAAATATATTGAAGTAAGGCTGCCAAGAGGACTTGAAAGCGGGGCAGAATTGCAGGAAACCGATTTCAGGAGGTAGAAGGGAATTGCATGTAAAGCATAGGAAAAGAGGCAGAACGTCCACAATGATGCACTTGGCAAAAAAGGGCGTATGCGTTTTTTCCTGAATATATTCAGGAAAAAACGCATACGCCCTTTTTGGCCAACCAAGCAAGCTTGCAAAGGAAATCTGCACTACAATGAAGTCTCACTGCCCCCCGGTCAAAAGGGCCATCTGAAAAAAGGGTAAAATCCAGAAAGGCAAGACAGGACATGGAGAATTGGGAGCCTTGTTATGCTGCTGGGCGGGATGTAAATTGCCAACAACCACTCTGGAGAAGTGTATGGTGTTTCCTGAAACATCTAAAAAACAAAGCAACAGAGCCTAGGTCACTTCCACTTATGGTCCTATAGCTTAGGGAAATTAAAATCAAAAAGACACAGCCACCCCAAAGTTTGGGACGGCTCTGTTTACAAGAACCTTGTTTACGGTACAAGTTCAATATCACAGAAAGCGAAAAATGGATAAAGAAGTTGTGGTACTTACGTACAATGCAATATCACTCAGCAATGAAATCTATGTCATCAGGCCGTCGCAGCATAATGAGTGGATTCAGGTACGATGATTCTAAATGAAATAAGTCACACAGAAAAAGAAACATCATAAGATATCACTACTACACGGAATGTAAACTTGGCTACACAGGAACTGAATTACAAAACAGAACAGGGTCTCAAAAGTAGAAAACCAACTTACGCTAGCTTAAGGGGAAAGGTGAGTTGGGGTGCTGCATGAAACCAGAGATTGAAATTAGCACAGATACCGTTCCATAAGCCAAATATGTAATAGACAAGAGCTACTCCTTGCTCAACGAAGTGGACTCAACACCCCATATTAAACGCCTAAGAATATACCTGACTAGAAATAATCTTAAAACCTACGGATTTATATGTCTCCGAAAGACAATCAAGCGTGTGTACAGCGGCATAAACGCAGCAGTGATAGGATTGGTGAGGTTCGGTGAGCAAATGCAGACCCTTTGAAGTCATATTGCATGGTACCCATTCCATGGGTCTCAACTCTCCAGGTTTAAGGGATTCTTCCTTCAGCTAAAACATGCATGTGGAACCCAGAGTATGATCCACCGTGTGATCGGGAAACGTGTTCAAATGTGTCTCAGTTTACGTCCCCTGGTACTCGGGTGCAAACTCCAGACGCTTTACTAAGACTCTCCCCACTTGGAGAGTCAGTGCCTTTAACCTCCTGTTTGGCCCAGTTTGCAATTTCTGCGGAAAATGTACAGGAATAGGGAGAACCAATGAGAGACTAGCTGGGGGTGTCTTGACGGTCAAATTTAACTCTCATTTCCAACCAGGAAGAGGAATTAACCAAAGGCTCAGCGTGCCGTGCCAGAACCACACTAGGGCCTGAAGCAATCCTGCGGTGTTGCGGCCAGCTCACAAGAAAGCGAGTTGAAGAAAGGAGCTCAGGGGCACTGTAATTCACAAACCTGCAGAGTTATAAATGACAGCTATCGTCCAAAAATATATTGAAGTAAGGCTGCCAAGAGGACTTGAAGGCGGGGCAGAATTGCAGGAAACCGATTTCAGGAGGTAGACGGGAATTGCATGTAAAGCATAGGAAAAGAGGCAGAACGTCCACAATGATGCACTTGGCCAAATACGGCGTATGCGTTTTTTCCTGAATATATTCAGGAAAAAACGCATACGCCCTTTTTGGCCAACCAAGCAAGCTTGCAAAGGAAATCTGCACTACAATGAAGTCTCACTGCCCCACGGTCAAAAGGGCCATCTGAAAAAAGTGTAAAATCCAGAAAGGCAGGACAGGCCATGGAGAACTGGAAGCTTTGTTATGCTGATGGGCGGGATGTAAATTGCCAACAGCCACTCTGGAGAAGTGTATGGTGTTTCCTGAAACATCTAAAAAACAAAGCAACAGAGCCTAGGGCACTTCCACTTATGGTCCTATAGCTTAGGGACATTAAAATCAAAAAGACACAGCCACCCCAAAGTTTGGGACGGCTCTGTTTACAAGAAACTCGTTTACGGTACAAGTTCAATATCACAGAAAGCGAAAAATGGATAAAGAAGTTGTGGTACTTACGTACAATGCAATATCACTCAGCAATGAAATCTATGTCATCAGGCCCGTCGCAGCATAATGAGTGGATTCAGGTACGATGATTCTAAGTGAAATAAGTCACACAGAAAAAGAAACATCATAAGATATCACTACTACACGGAATGTAAACTTGGCTACACAGGAACTGAATTACAAAACAGAACAGGGTCTCAAAAGTAGAAAACCAACTTACGCTAGCTTAAGGGGAAAGGTGAGTTGGGGTGCTGCATGAAACCAGAGATTGAAATTAGCACAGATACCGTTCCATAAGCCAAATATGTAATAGACAAGAGCTACTCCTTGCTCAACGAAGTGGACTCAACACCCCATATTAAACGCCTAAGAATATACCTGACTAGAAATAATCTTAAAACCTACGGATTTATATGTCTCCGAAAGACAATCAAGCGTGTGTACAGCGGCATAAACGCAGCAGTGATAGGATTGGTGAGGTTCGGTGAGCAAATGCAGACCCTTTGAAGTCATATTGCATGGTACCCATTCCATGGGTCTCAACTCTCCAGGTTTAAGGGATTCTTCCTTCAGCTAAAACATGCATGTGGAACCCAGAGTATGATCCACCGTGTGATCGGGAAACGTGTTCAAATGTGTCTCAGTTTTCATCCCCTGGTACTCGGGTGCAAACTCCAGACGCTTTACTAAGACTCTCCCCACTTGGAGAGTCAGTGCCTTTAACCTCCTGTTTGGCCCAGTTTGCAATTTCTGCGGAAAATGTACAGGAATAGGGAGAACCAATGAGAGACTAGCTGGGGGTGTCTTGACGGTCAAATTTAACTCTCATTTCCAACCAGGAAGAGGAATTAACCAAAGGCTCAGCGTGCCGTGCCGGAACCACACTAGGGCCTGAAGCAATCCTGCGGTGTTGCGGCCAGCTCACAAGAAAGCGAGTTGAAGAAAGGAGCTCAGGGGCACTGTAATTCACAAACCTGCAGAGTTATAAATGACAGCTATCGTCCAAAAATATATTGAAGTAAGGCTGCCAAGAGGACTTGAAGGCGGGGCAGAATTGCAGGAAACCGATTTCAGGAGGTAGACGGGAATTGCATGTAAAGCATAGGAAAAGAGGCAGAACGTCCACAATGATGCACTTGGCCAAATAGGGCGTATGCGTTTTTTCCTGAATATATTCAGGAAAAAACGCATACGCCCTTTTTGGCCAACCAAGCAAGCTTGCAAAGGAAATCTGCACTACAATGAAGTCTCACTGCCCCACGGTCAAAAGGGCCATCTGAAAAAAGTGTAAAATCCAGAAAGGCAGGACAGGCCATGGAGAACTGGAAGCTTTGTTATGCTGATGGGCGGGATGTAAATTGCCAACAGCCACTCTGGAGAAGTGTATGGTGTTTCCTGAAACATCTAAAAAACAAAGCAACAGAGCCTAGGGCACTTCCACTTATGGTCCTATAGCTTAGGGACATTAAAATCAAAAAGACACAGCCACCCCAAAGTTTGGGACGGCTCTGCTTACAAGAAACTCGTTTACGGTACAAGTTCAATATCACAGAAAGCGAAAAATGGATAAAGAAGTTGTGGTACTTACGTACAATGCAATATCACTCAGCAATGAAATCTATGTCATCAGGCCCGTCGCAGCATAATGAGTGGATTCAGGTACGATGATTCTAAGTGAAATAAGTCATACAGAAAAAGAAACATCATAAGATATCACTATTACACGGAATGTAAACTTGGCTACACAGGAACTGAATTACAAAACAGAACAGGGTCTCAAATGTAGAAAACCAACTTATGCTTGCTTAAGGGGAAAGGTGAGTTGGGGTGCTGCATGAAACCAGAGATTGAAATTAGCACAGATACCGTGCCATAAGCCAAATATGTAATAGACAAGAGCTACTCCTTGCTAAATGAAGTTTACTCAACACCCCATATTAAACGCCTAAGAATACACGTGACTAGTAAGAATCTTAAAACCTGTGGATTTATTTGTCTCCGAAAGAGAATCAAGCGTGTGTACGGCGGCATAAACGCAGCAGTGATAGGATTGGTGAGGTTCGGTGAGGAAATGCAGACCCTTTGAAGTCATATTGCATGGTACCCATTCCATGGGTCTCAACTCTCCAGGTTTAAGGGATTCTTCCTTCAGCTAAAACATGCATGTGGAACCCAGAGTATGATCCACCGTGTGATCGGGAAACGTGTTCAAATGTGTCTCTGTTTTCGACCTCTGGTACTCGGGTGCAACATTCAAGACACTTTACTAACACTCTCCCCACTTGGAGAGTCAATGCCTTTAAACTCCTATTTGGCCCAGTTTGCAATTTCTGTGGAAAATGTACAGGAATAGGGAGAACCAATGAGAGACTAGCTGGAGGTGTCTGGACGGCCTAATTTAACTCTCATTTCCCACCAGGAAGAGGAATTAACCAAAGGTTCAGCGTGCCGTGCCGGAACCACACTAGGGCCTGAAGCAATCCTGCGGTGTTGCGGCCAGCTCACAAGAAAGCGAGTTGAAGAAAGGAGCTAAGGGGCACTGTAATTCACAAACCTGCAGAGTTATAAATGACAGCTATCGTCCAAAAATATATTGAAGTAAGGCTGCCAAGAGGACTTGAAAGCGGGGCAGAATTGCAGGAAATCGATTTCAGGAGGTACACTGGAATTGCATGTAAAGCATAGAAAAGAGGCAGAACGTCCACAATGATGCACTTGGCCAAAAAGGGCGTATGCGTTTTTTCCTGAATATATTCAGGAAAAAACGCATACGCCCTTTTTGGCCAACCAAGAAAGCTTGCAAAGGAAATCTGCACTACAATGAAGTCTCACTGCCCCCCGGTCAAAAGGGCCATCTGAAAAAAGTGTAAAATCTAGAAAGGCAGGACAGGCCATGGAGAACTGGGAGCCTTGTTATGCTGGTGGGCGGGATGTAAATTGCCAACAGCCACTCTGGAGAAATGTATGGTGTTTCCTGAAACATCTAAAAAACAAAGCAACAGAGCCTAGGGCACTTCCACTTATGGTCCTATAGCTTAGGGAAATTAAAATCAAAAAGACACGGTCACCCCAAAGTTTGGGACGGCTCTGTTTACAAGAACCTCGTTTACGGTACAAGTTCAATATCACAGAAAGGGAAAAATGGATAAAGAAGTTGTGGTACTTACGTACAATGCAATATCACTCAGCAATGAAATCTATGTCATCAGGCCCGTAGCAGCATAATGAGTGGATGCAGGTATGATGAGTCTAAGTGAAATAAGTCACACAGAAAAAGAAACATCATAAGATATCACTACTACACGGAATGTAACCTTGGCTACACAAGAACGGAATTACAAAACAGAACAGGGTCTCAAATGTAGAAAAACAACTTATGCTTGCTTAAGGGGAAAGGTGAGTTGGGGTGCTGCATAAAACCAGAGATTGAAATTAGCACAGATAGCGTTCCATAAGCCAAATATGTAATAAACAAGAGCTACTCCTTGCCCAACGAGGTGGACTCAACACCCCATATTAAACGCTTAAGAATACACCTGACTAGAAATAATCTTAAAAACTACGGATTTATATGTCTCCGAAAGAGAATCAAGCGTGTGTACAGCGGCATAAACGCAGCAGTGATAGGATTGGTGAGGTTCGGTGAGCAAATGCAGACCCTTTGAAGTCATACTGCATGGTACCCATTCCATGGGTCTCAACTCTCCAAGTTTAAGGGATTCTTCCTTCAGCTAAAACATGCATGTGGAACAGAGAGTATGATCCACCGTGTGATCAGGAAACGTGTTCAAATGTGTCTCAGTTTTCGTCCCCTGGTACTCGGGTGCAACACTCCAGACGCTTTACTAACACTCTCCCCACTTGGAGAGTCAGTGTCTTTAAACTCCTGTTTGGCCCAGTTTGCAATTTCTGCGGAAACTGTACAGGAATAGGGAGAACCAATGAGAGACTAGCTGGAGGTGTGTGGACGGGCAAATTTAACTCTCATTTCCCACCAGGAAGAGGAATTAACCAAAGGCTCAGCGTGCTGTACCGGAACCACACTAGGGCCTGAAGCAATCCTGCGGTGTTGCGGCCAGCTCACAAGAAAGCGAGTTGAAGAAAGGAGCTCAGGGGCACTGTAATTCACAAACCTGCAGAGTTATAAATGACAGCTATCGTCCAAAAATATATTGAAGTAAGGCTGCCAAGAGGACTTGAAAGCGGGGCAGAATTGCAGGAAACCGATTTCAGGAGGTAGACGGGAATTGCATGTAAAGCATAGGAAAAGAGGCAGAACGTCCACAATGATGCACTTGGCCAAAAAGGGCGTATGCGTTTTTCCCTGAATATATTCAGGAAAAAATGCATACGCCCTTTTTGGCCAACCAAGCAAGCTTTCAAAGGAAATCTGCACTACAATGAAGTCTCACGGCCCCCCGGTCAAAAGGGACATCTGAAAAAAGTGTAAAATCCAGAAAGGCAGGACAGGCCATGGAGAACTGGGAGCCTTGTTATTCTGGTGGGCGGGATGTAAATTGTCAGCAGCCACTCTGGAGAAGTGTATGGTGTTTCCTGAAACATCTAAAAAACAAGCAACAGAGCCTAAGGCACTTCCACTTATGGTCCTATAGCTTAGGGAAATTAAAATCAAAAAGACACAGCCACCCCAAAGTTTGGAACGGCTCTGTTTACAAGAATCTTGTTTACGGTACAAGTTCAATATCACAAAAGCGAAAAATGGATAAAGAAGTTGTGGTACTTACGTACAATGCAATATCACTCAACAATGAAATCTTGTCATCAGGCCCGTCGCAGCATAATGAGTGGATTCAGGTACGATGATTCTAAGTGAAATAAGTCACACAGAAAAAGAAACATCATAAGATATCACTACTACACGGAATATAAACTTGGCTACACAGGAACTGAATTACAAAACAGAACAGGGTCTCAAATGTAGAAAACCAACTTATGCTTGCTTAAGGGGAAAGGTGAGTTGGGGTGCTGCATAAAACCAGAGATTGAAATTAGCACAGATACCGTTCCATAAGCCAAATATGTAATAGACAAGAGCTACTCCTTGCTCAACGCAGTGGACTCAACACCCCATATTAATCGCCTAAGAATATACCTGACTAGAAATAATCTTAAAACCTACGGATTTATATGTCTCCGAAAGAGAATCAAGCGTGTGTACGGCGGCATAAACGCAGCAGTGATAGGATTGGTGAGGTTCGGTGAGCAAATGCAGACCCTTTGAAGTCATACTGCATGGTACCCATTCCATGGGTCTCAACTCTCCAGGTTTAAGGGATTCTTCCTTCAGCTGAAACATGTATGTGGAACACAGAGTATGATCCACCGTGTGATCAGGAAACGTGTTCAAATGTGTCTCAGTTTTCGTCCCCTGGTACTCGGGTGCAACATTCAAGACGCTTTACTAACACTCTCCCCACTTGGAGAGTCAGTGTCTTTAAACTCCTGTTTGGCCCAGTTTGCAATTTCTGCGGAAACTGTACAGGAATAGGGAGAACCAATGAGAGACTAGGTGGAGGTGTCTGGACGTGCAAATTTAACTTTCATTTCCCACCAGGAAGAGGAATTAACCAAAGACTCAACATGCCGTGCCGGAAGCAAATTAGGGCCTGAAGCAATCCGGCGGTGTTGCGGCCAGCTCACAAGAAAGCGAGTTGAAGAAAGGAGCTCAGGGGCACTGTAATTCACAAACCTGCAGAGTTATAAATGACAGCTATCTTCCAAAAATATATTGAAGTAAGGCTGCCAAGAGGAGTTGAAAGCGGGGCAGAATTGCAGGAAACCGATTTCAGGAGGTAGACAGGAATTGCATGTAACGCATAGGAAAAGAGGCAGAACGTCCACAATGATGCACTTGGCCAAAAAGGGCGTATGCGTTTTTTCCTGAATATATACAGGAAAAAACGCATACGCCCTTTTTGGCCAACCAAGCAAGCTTGCAAAGGAAATCTGCACTACAATGAAGTCTCACTGCCCCCCGGTCAAAAGGGCTATCTGAAAAAAGTGTAAAATCTAGAAAGGCAGGACAGGCCATGGAGAAATGGGAGCCTTGTTATGCTGATGGGTGGGATGTAAATTGCCAGCAGCCACTCTGGAGAAGTGTATGGTGTTTCCTGAAACATCCAAAAAACAAAGCAACAGAGCCTAGGGCACTTCCACTTATGGTCCTATAGCTTAGGGAAATTAAAATAAAAAAGACACAGCCACCCCAAAGTTGGGGCCGGCTCTGTTTACAAGAACCTTGTTTACGGTACAAGTTCAATATCACAGAAAGCGAAAAATGGATAAAGAAGTGGTGGTACTTACGTACAATGCAATATCACTCAGCAATGAAATCTATGTCATCAGGCCCGTAGAAGCATAATGAGTGGATTCAGGTACGACGATTCTAAGTGAAATAAGTCACACAGAAAAAGAAACATCATAAGATATCACTACTACACGGAATGTAAACTTGGCTACACAGGAACTGAATTACAAAACAGAACAGTGCCTCAGATGTAGAAAACCAACTTATGCTTGCTTAAGGGGAAAGGTGAGTTGGGGTGCAGCATAAAACCACACATTGAAATTAGCACAGATACCGTTCCATAAGCCAAATATGTAATAGACAAGAGCTACTCCTTGCTCAACGAAGTGGACACAACACCCCATATTAAACGCCTAAGAATATACCTGACTAGTAAGAATCTTAAAACCTATGGATTTATATGTCTCCGAAAGAGAATCAAGCGTGTGTACAGCGGCATAAACGCAGCAGTGATAGGATTGGTGAGGTTCGGTGAGCAAACGCAGACCCTTTGTAGACATATTGCATGGTACCCATTCCATGGGTCTCAACTCTCCAGGTTTAAGAGATTCTTCCTTCAGCTAAAACATGCATGTGGAACCCAGAGTATGATCCACCATGTGATCGGGAAACGTGTTCAAATGTGTCTCAGTTTTCGTCCCCTGGTACTCGGGTGCAACATTCCAGACGCTTTACTAACACTCTCCCCACTTGGAGAGTCAGTGCCTTTAACCTCCTGTTTGGCCCAGTTTGCAATTTCTGTGGAAAATGAACAGGAATAGGGAGAACCAATGAGAGACCAGCTGGAGGTGTCTGGACGGGCAAATTTAACTCTCATTTCCCACTAGGAAGAGCAATTAACCAAAGGCTTATCATGCCATGCCGTAAACAAACTAGGGCCTGAAGCAATCCTGTGGTGTTGCGGCCAGCTCACAAGAAAGCGAGTTGAAGAAAGGAGCTCAGGGGCACTGTAATTCACAAACCTGCAGAGTTATAAATGACAGCTATCTTCCAAAAATATATTGAAGTAAGGCTGCCAAGAGGACTTGAAAGCGGGGCAGAATTGCAGGAAACCGATTTCAGGAGGTAGACAGGAATTGCATGTAACGCATAGGAAAAGAGGCAGAATGTCAACAATGATGCTCTTGGCCAAAAAGGGCGTATGCGTTTTTTCCTGAATATATTCAGGAAAAAACGCATACACCCTTTTTGGCCAAACAAGCAAGCTTGCAAAGGAAATCTGCACTCCAATGAAGTCTCACTGCCCCCCGGTCAAAAGGGTCATCTGAAAAAAGTGTAAAATCCAGAAAGGCAGGACAGGCCATGGAGAACTGGGAGCCTTGTTATGCTGATGATCGGGATGTGAATTGCCAGCAGCCACTCTGGAGAAGTGTATGGTGTTTCCTGAAACATCCAAAAAACAAAGCAACAGAGCCTAGGGCACTTCCACTTATGGTCCTATAGTTTAGGGAAATTAAAATCAAAAGACACAGCCACCCCAAAGTTTGGGACGGCTCTGTTTACAAGAACCTCGTGTACGGTACAAGTTCAATATCACAGAAAGCGAAAAATGGATAAAGAAGTTGTGGTACTTACGTACAATGCAATATCACTCAGCAATGAAATCTATGTCATCAGGCCCGTAGCAGCATAATGAGTGGATTCAGGTACGAGTATTCTAAGTGAAATAAGTCACACAGAAAAAGAAACATCATAAGATATCCCTAATACACGGAATGTAAACTTGGCTACACAGGAACTGAATTACAAAACAGAACAGGGTCTCAAATGTAGAAAACCAACTTATGCTTGCTTATGGGGAAAGGTGAGTTGGGGTGCTGCATGAAACCAGAGATTGAAATTAGCACACATACCGTTCCATAAGCCAAATATGTAATAGACAAGAGCTACTCCTTGCTCAACGAAGTGGACTCAACACCCCATATTAAACGCCTAAGAATATACCTGACTAGTAAGAATCTTAAAACCTTTGGATTTATATGTCTCCGAAAGACAATCAAGCGTCTGTACAGCAGCATAAACGCAGCAGTGATAGGATTGGTGAGGTTCGGTGAGCAAATGCAGACCCTTTGAAGTCATATTGCATGGTACCCATTCCATGGGTCTCAACTCTCCAGGTTTAAGGCATTCTTCTTTCAGCTAAAACATGCATGTGGAACGGAGTGTATGATCCACCGTGTGATCGGGAAACGTGTTCAAATGTGTCTCAGTTTTCGTCCCCTGGTACTCGGGTGCAACATTCCAGACGCTTTACTAACACTCTCCCCACTTGGAGAGTCAGTGCCTTTAACCTCCTGTTTGGCCCAGTTTGCAATTTCTTCGGAAGATGAACAGGAATAAGGAGAAGCAATGGGAGACTATCTGTAGGTGTCTGGACGGGCAAATTTAACTCTCATTTCCCACCAGGAAGATAAATGAACCAAAGGCTCCGCGTGCCATGCTGGAACTAGATTAGGGCCTGAGGAGATCCTGCGGTGTTGCGGCCAGCTCACAAGAAAGCGAGTTGAAGAAAGGAGCTCAGGGGCACTGTAATTCAGAAACCTGCGGAGTTATAAATGACAGCTATCATCCAAAATTATACTGAAGTAAGGCTGCGAAGAGGACTTGAATGCGGGGCAGAATTGCTGGAAACTGATTTCAGAACGTACACGGGAGTAGCTCTTAAAGCATAGGAAAAGAGACAGAACTTGGAAAATAATGCACTTGGCAAAAAAGGGCATATGTGTTTTATCCAGAGCTCTCATACCTGAGGGGAGGAGATTCCCAGCAGGCTCCAACTGCCACCTGAGGGCTCACATTGCCAAGGCAACGTGAGCATGCCAGGCAGGAGTTACCTCACAGCAGAGGTCCCACCTCACAGAAGGGTGAGAAACCCAGCCAACATCAGACTCTCACCAGAGGGCCCACATCACCAAGGGGATGGGAACCAGGCAGGAGTGTCTTCACATCAGTGGGGCCACATCATCAAAAGCTGAGGTACTCAGCACATGTGTCCTCAAACCAGAGGACCCACATCACCAAGGACCTCGGAGTGAGGCAGGCAGGAGTAGCCTCACAACACTGGGCCCATAGAATAAAAAAGTGAGGAATCCAGCAGTTGGAACCTCCCAGCAGGCGGCCCAGAGCACCGAGGCCATGGGATCCCGACCACAGTGAACTCACAGAAGAGGGCCCATGTCATGAAACTGAGCAACCCAGCCATTGGGACCTCAGAGCAGGAGGCCCACATCCCCATGGGGATGGAATTCTGGTAGGAGTGTCCTCGCACCACTGAGAACGTATCAGAAAATTTTGGGCAACCAGCAGTTAGGGCCTGACGCCAGAGGACCCTCATCACCAAGGGAAGGAGGCTCCCAGCAGGCTCCAACTGCCACCAGAGGGCTGATGTCGCCAAGGCGATGTGTGCCAACCAGGCACGAATGACCTCACAGCAGAGGGCCCACCTCAGAGAAGTGTGACGAACCCAGTCAGGATCAGACTCGCACCAGAGGGCCCACATCACCAAATGGATTGGAACCAGGCAGGAGTGTCCTCACATGAGTAGGGCCACATCATCTAAAGGTGAGGAACCCAGAACATGTGGCTTCAAACCATAGGACACCCATCACCAAGGGGCTGGGAGTGAGGCAGGCAGGAGGAGCCTCATAACAGAGGGCCCAAAAATAAGAAAGGTGAGGAATCCAGCAGTTGGAACCTCCCAGCAGGCGGCCCAGAGCACAGAGGCTAGAGGAACCAGGCCAGAGTGAACTAACACCAGACAGCCCACATCATGAAACTGTGAGCAACCCAGACATTGGGACCTCAGAGCAGAAGGCCCACATCCCCATGGTGATGGGAACATGACAGGAGTGTCCTGGCATCACTGGGCTCACATCAGAAAACGTGGGGTGCTCAGAAGTTAGGGCCTGACGCTAGAGGGCACTCATCACCGAGAGGAGGAGGCTCCCAGCAGGCTCCAGCTGCCACCAGAGGGCCAACGTCGCCAAGGTGATGTGTGCCAGCCTGGCAGGAGTGACCTCACAGCAGAGGGCCCACCTCACAGAAGGGTGAGGAACACAGCCAGAATCAGACTCTCACCAGAGGGCCCACATCACCAAGGGGATGGGAACCAGGCAGGAGTGTCCCCACACCAGTGGGACAACATCATCGAAAGGTGAGGATCCCAGCACATGTGTCCTCAAACCAGAGGAACCACATCACCAAGGGGTTCGGAATGAGGCTGGCAGGACTGGCCTCACAACACAGGGTCCATAGAATATAAAAGTTGAGGAATCCAGCAGTTGGAACCTCCCAGCAAGTGGCCCAGAGCACCGAGGCTATGGGATCCAGGCCGCAGTGAACTCACAGCAGAGGGCCCACATCATGAACCTGTGAGCAGCCCAGCTGTTGGGACCTCAGAACAGAAGGCCCACATCCCCATTGGGATGGGAACCTGGCAGGAGTGGCTTTGCACCACTTAGCACATATCAGAAAATGTTAGGAGCCCAGCAGTTAGGGCCTGACGCCAGGGGGCCCTCATAACTGAGGGGAGGAGACTCCCAGCAGGTTCCAACTGCCAACAGAGGGCCCACGTCTACAAGGTGGCATGCGCCAGCCAGGCAGTAGTGACCTCACAGCAGAGGGCCTATCTCACAGAAGGGTGAGGAACCGAGGCAGGATGAGACTCTCACCAGAGGGCCCACAACACCAAGGGGATGGGAACCAGTCAGGACTGTCCTCCCACCAGTGGGGCCACATCATCGAAAGGTGAGGAACCCAGCACATGTGGCCTCATATCAGAGGACATACATCACAAAGGGGATGGGAGTGAGGCAGGTAGGAGTAGCCTAAAAACAGAGGGCCCAAAGAATAAAAAAAGTGAGGAATCCAGCATTTGGAACCTCCCAGCAGGCGGCCCAGAGCACAGAAGCTATGGGATGCAGGCAGGAGTGAACTAACAGCAGAGAGCCCACATCATGAAACTGTGAGCAACCCAGGCATTGGGACCTCAGAGCAGAAAGCCCACATCCCCATGGGGATGGGAACCTGACAGGAGTGTCCTGGCATCACTGGGCTCACATCAGAAAACGTGGGGAGCCCAGCAGTTAGAGCCTGATGCTAGAGGGCCGTCATCACCGAGGGCAGGAGGCTCCCAGCAGGTTCCATGTGCCAACAGAGGGCCCACGTCGCCAAGGTGATGTGTGCAAGTCAGGCAGGATTGACCTCACAGCAGAGGGCCTACCTCACAGAAGAGTGAGGAACCCAGCCAGGATAAGACTGTCACCAGAAGGCCCACATCACCAAGGGGATGGGAACCAGGCAGGAGTGTCCTCACACCAGTGGGGCCACATCATTGAAAGTTGCCTAACCCAGCACATGTGGCCTCAAACCAGAAGACCCACATCACGAAGGGGTTGCGAGTGAGGCAGGCAGGAGGAGCATCACAACACAGGACCCATAGAATACAAAAGTTGAGGAATCGAGCAGTTGGAACCTCCCAGCAGGCAGCCAAGACCACAGAGGCTATGGGATCCAGGCCACAGTGAACTAACACCAGAGAGCCCACATCATGAAATTGTGATCAACCCAGCCGTTGGAACCTCAGAGCAGAAGGCCCACATCCCCATGGGAATGGGAACCTAAGAGGAGTGCTTGAGCAACACTGGGCTCACTAAGAAAAGTTGGGGAGCCCAGCAGTTAGGGCCTGACGTCAGAGGGCCCTCATCACAGAGCTGAGGAGGCTCCCAGCAGGGTCCAATTGCCACCAGAGGGCTCATGTCAACAAGGCGAGGTGAGCAACCCAGGCAAGAGTTACCTGATAGTAGAGGGCCCACCTCACAGATGGGTGAGGAACCCAGCCAGGATCAGACTCTCACCAGAGGGCCCACATCACAAAGGGGATGGGACCCAGTCAGGATTATCCTCACACCAGTGGGGCCTCATCATCTTAAGGTGAGGAACCCAGCACATGTGTCCTCAAACCAGAGGACCCACATCACCAAGGGCCTTGGAGTGAGGCAGGCAGGAGTAGCCTCACAACACAGGGCACATAATATAAAAAACGTGAGGATTCCAGCATTTAGACCTTCCAGCAGGCAGCCCAGAACACCGAGGCTATGGGATCCAGGCCACAGTGAACTCACAGCAGAGGGCCCACATCACAAAACTGTGAGCAACCCAGGAGTTGAGACCTCAGCGCAGAAGGCCCACATCCCCATGGGAATGGGAACCTGGCTGGAGTGTCCTCGCACCACTGGGCGCACATCAGAAAATGTGGGGAGCCCACCATTTAGGGCCTGACGCCAGAGGGCCGTCATCACCGAGAGGAGGAGGCGCCCTGCACGCTCCAACTGCCACCAGAGGGCTCACGTCTCCAAGGTGACGTGTGCCAGCCAGGCAGGAGTGACCTCACAGCAGAGGGCCTACCTCACAGAACGTTGAGGAACCCAGCCAGGATTAGACTCTCGCCAGAGGGCCCACCTCACCAAGGGGATGGGAACCAGGCAGGAGTGTCCTCACACGAGTGGGGTCACATCATCGAAAGGTGAGGAACGCAGCACATGTGGCCTCAAGCCATAGGACAGTCATCACCAAGGGGCTGGCAGTGAGGCAGGCAGGAGGAGCCTCACAACAGAGGGCACATAGAATAAAAAAGTTGAGGAATCCAGCAGTTGGAACCTCCCAGCAGGCGGCTCAGAGCACCGATGATAAGGGATCCTTGCCGGAGTGAACTCACAGCAGAGGGCCCACATCATGGTACTGTGAGCAAGCCAGCCGTTTTGACCTCAGAGCAGAAGGCCCATATCGCCATGGGGATGGGAACCTGGCAAGAGTCTCCTCACTCACTTGGCGCACATCAGAAAATGTGGGGAGCCCAGCAGTTATGGCCTAAGGCAAGAGGGCCCTCATCACCGAGGGGAGGAGGATCCCAGCACACTCCAACTGCCACCAGAGGGCCCACGTCGCCAAGGTGACGTGGGCCAGACAGGCATGATTGACCTCACAGCAGAGGGCCCACCTCACAGAAGGGTGAGGAACCCAGCCAGGATCAGACTCTCACCTGAGGGCCCACATCAGCAAGGGGATGGGAACCAGTCAGGACTGTCTTCCCTCCAGTGGGGTCACATCATCAAAAGGTGCGGAACCCAGCACATGTGGCCTCAAATCAGAGGACACATATCACAAAGGGAACGGGAGTGAGGCAGGCAGGAGTAGCCTAAAAACAGAGGGCCCAAAGAATAAGAAAGGTGAGGAATCCAGCAGTTGGAACCTCCCAGCAGGCGGTCCAGAGCACAGAAGCTATGGGATGCAGGCAGGAGTGAACTAACAGCAGAGAGCCCACATCATGAAACTGTGAGCAACCCAGGCTTTGGGACCTCAGAGCAGAAGGCCCACACCCCAATGGGGATGTGAACCTGGCTGGAGTGTCCTCACACCACTAGGCACACATCACAAAATGTGGGGAGCCCAGCAGTTAGGGCCTGATGCCAGAGGGCCCTCATCACCGAGGAGAGGAGGCTCCCAGCAGGCTCCAAGTGCCACCAGAGGGCTCATGTCCACAAGGCGAGGTGAGCAAGCCAGGCAAGAGTGACCTCACAGCAGACGACCCACCTCACAGATGGGTGAGGAACCCAGCCAGGATCAGACTCTCAACAGAGGGCCCACATCACCAAGGGGATGTGAACCAGGCAGGAGTCTCCTAAGACCATTGGTCCCACATCATCGAAAGGTGAGGAACCCAGCACATGTGGCCTCAAACCAGACGACACACATCACGAAGGGGCTGGGAGTGAGGCAGGCAGGAGGATCCTCACAACAGAGGGCCCAAAAATTTAAAAAAGTGAGGAATCCAGCAGTTGGAACCTCCCAGCAGGCGGCCAAGAGCACAGAGGCTATGGGATCCAGGCTTCTGTGAACTAACACCAGAGAGCCCACATCATGAAAATGTGAACAACCCAGCCGTTGGGACCTCAGAGCAGAAGGCCCACATCCCCATGGAGATGGGATCCTAAGAGGAGTGCCAAAGCATCACTGGGCTCACTAAGAAAAGTTGGTGAGCCCAGCAGTCAGGGCCTGATGCAAGAGGGCCCTCATCACCGGGGGGAAGAGATTCCCAGCACGCTCCAACTGCCACCACATGGCTGACTTCACCAAGGCAATGTGTGCCAGCCATGCAGGAGTGACCTATCAGCAGAGGGTCTCCCTCACAGGTGGGTGAGGAACAAAGCCAGGAACAGACTCTCACCAGGGGGTCCACATAACCACGTGGATGAGAACCAAGCAGGAGTGTCCTCACACTAGTGGGGCCACATCATCGAAAGGTGAGGAACCCAGCAAAAGTGGCCACAAACCAGAGGACCCACATCACCAAGGGGTTGAGAGTGAGGTAGGTGTCTGGACGGGCATATTTAACACTCATTTCCCACCAGGAAGAGGAATTAACCAAAGGCTCAGTGTGCCCTGCCAGAAGCAGATTAGGGCCTGAAGCAGTCTTGCGGGTTTGCGGCCAGCTCACAAGAAAGCGAGTTGAAGAAAGGAGCTCAGGGGCCCTGTAATTCACAAACCTGCAGAGTTATAAATGACAGATAACGTCCAAAAATATATTGAAGTAAGGCTGCGAAGAGGACTTGAAAGCGGGGCAGAATTGCAGGAAACCGATTTCAGGAGGTAGACTGGATTTGCATTTAAAGCATAGGAAAAGAGGCAGAACATCGACAATGATGCACTTGGCAACAAAGGGCGTATGAGTTTGTTCCTGAATATATTCAGGAACAAACACATACGCCCTTTTTGGCAAACCAAGCAAGCTTGCAATGGAAATCCGAACTACTATGAAGTGTCACTTCCCCCCGGTCTAAAGGGCCATCTGAGAAAAGTGTAAAATCCAGAAAGGCAAGACAGGCCATGGGGAAAAAGGAGCCTTGTTATGCTGATGGGCGGGATGTACATTGCCAACAGCCACTCTGGAGAAGTGTATGGTGTTTCCTGATACATCTGAAAAACAAAGCAACAGAGTCTAGGGCATTTCCACTTATGGTCCTATAGCTTAGGGAAATTAAAATCAAAAAGACACAGCCACCCCAAAATTTACAACGGCTCTGTTTACAGGAGCCTCTTCTACAGTACAAGTTAAATATCCCAGAGAACAAATAATTGATAAAGAAGTTGCGGTACTTATGTACAACAGAATACCACTCAGCAATGAAATCTGTGTCACCAGGCCTGTACCAGCATAATGAGTGGATTGAGGCATGATGATTCTAAGTGAAATAAGTCACACAGAAAAAGAAACATCATAAGGTATCACTAATGCACGGAATGTAAACTTGGCTACACATGAACTGAATTACAAAACAGAACAGGGTCTCAAGTTTAGAAAACCAACTTATGCTTGCTTAAGGGGAAAGGTGAGTTGGGGTGCTGCATAAAACCAGAGTTTGAAATTAGCACAGATACCGTTCCATAAGCCAAATACGTAATAGACAAGACCTACCCCTTGCTCAACGAAATGGACTCAACAATGAGGTATCACCTCACACCTGTTAGAATGGGCATCATCTGAAAATCTACAAACAACAAATGCTGGAAAGGGTGTGGAGAAAAGGAAGCCTCTTCCACTATTGTTGGGAATATAAATTGATACAGTCACTATGGAGAACAATATGGAGTTTCTTAAGAAACTAATAATAGAATTACCATATGATACAGCAATCCCAGGACTGGACATATACCCAGACAAAACCATAAATCAAAAAGAGACATTCACCGCAATGTTCATTGCATCACTATTTACAATATCGAGGTAATGGAAGCAACCTAAATGCCCACAGACAGACGAATGCATAAAGATGTGGTACATATATAAAATGGAATATTACTAAGCCATGAAAGGAATGAAATTGGGTCATTTGTAGAGACGTCGATGGATCTAGAGACTGTCATACAGAGTGAAGTAAGTCAGAAAGAGAAAAACAAATCTTGTATATTCATGCATATATGTGGAACCTAGAAAAACTGTACAGATTAACCGTTTTGCAAGGCATAAATAGAGCAACAGATGTAGACAACAATCGTATGGACAACAAGGGGGGAAAGCTCTTGGAGGGGTGGTGGTGGGAGGAGTTGAGAGATTGGGATTGGCATGTAAACATTTATATGTATAAAATAGATAACCAATGAGAACCTGCTGTATAAAAATATAAAATAAAATTCAAAATTAAAAAGAAATAAAATTTAAAAAATAAAACAGAAAAAACAATTATTCCCTTCACATACATGTATTTATATGAATAAATTATTTCCATGCTTATATCTGTAAATACAAAAAAGAGGAATAAAATCTACCTTGAACCAAAAACGAAAAAGAGAAAAAAAAAACAGAACCCACCAGTTACTCAGAGGAAAACCGTATCAGGGCACTTGCTCCAGTTGTAAACAATTCTGAAGTTGGTCAGTGGTGGGGAATCGTCTCCCATTCAGCCAGCAGCCCCCACACAACAAGCGTCCTCATTGCAAAGCTGGGGCACCGTGCCGAGGCATCTGTGAGTAAACGTGAGCTGAACCCCAGGCCAGTTGCTGCTGAACTGTTCCCGCCCTTCCCAGGTAAAACACCTGAATATATACAAGGACTTGAAAGCCTAGAGGAAGGGCCATGGAGCCACACGAGTGACAGCATGCCAGCTGACTTGGTGCCTGCAGGCCAGCCAGGATGGTCCTGGCCCTGGGTGCTCTTCTGGAAGATTTCCATTTCCCTGCCTGAGATACCCGTCCTGCCCCTGCCCCCACTGCTTTTTTCCTTCCTCACCTCTGCCCAGGGAGAAATTCCAGCAGCAGGTATGGGTGACACATCCTCTTCTTTAGCAGGTGGCAGCCTGGCAACTGCTGCAGAAAGTCCAGCAGAGCCCCACTCACACTGGGCCACCCACAAAGCCGTGGCCTCTCACTCCCTCCCACCAGCCCAGCCCCGAGACTGCTGACAGGGCAGAGAAAATGGCGTCAAGCACAGCTGCAGGGGCTTTTGCTGCCTGGAGTGGTATTTATATTGATCTCAACCCAGGCACACCTGGGGAGGGCTGGCCGGCATGGTAAGGCTGCCCAGGTCAGCCAATCATCACCCCTCAGGGGCTCACAGTTGCAGAAAATGGAACTTGCTGAACCGGCCAGGTCCAAGGAACAGGTGTGGGCTCCTGAGAGTCAGGATAGACAAGGGGCTGCAGCTTTGGCTTGTTTTCTAATCATTTTATCTGGCCCATGAGTGGGAGACAACTTCAAGAAAACTCTCTCCTAATGAGAGGAACCCAGGAGTCAGGGAGAGGAGGGGTGGGTGGTGGTTGGAGACAGAGGCCTGGTGCCCTGGGTGCAGTGGAAGTCTCTGGAAGACCAGGTGGAGGGAGGCCACACAGAGTGATGCCCAGGGTCACAGACCTGTCGGAGCTGCTGTTTGTTAGTTCAAGTCCTGCTCTGAGGTGCTCTGTGTCAGCTCTGAGCGACAGGTGAGCTGGGGGTGCTCTTCAATGAGGGCTATGTGCACGGTTCCTGTGTGCCCAGCCCTGCCACGGTACCTGCAAGGGTAGCTCTGTATCCTGGGAGGGGCCTGACCATGAGAGCCCCGTGGGCTGGGTTGGGGGTGGGGTACCTGCCCAGGAGAGCTCCATATCCTGGGATTGGCCTGACCACGAGAGCCCCATGGGCTGCTGGGGACCTGGTAAAGGATGTCAGGACAGTCAGTGAAGCCACCGAGGATATACCTCCAGTTGCTCCTGATCCCTACACCCTGCTGGTCATTCTACCAACCACCAGGACATGGTATTCTGTATTAGTCTTCAATGATGCCTTCTTTTGTATTCCATTAGTCCCAGAGTCACAAGAAATTTTGGCTTGTGAGTGGCAGGACTCAACATACAACTAAAACAATACTTCCGGGCCGTCTTGCCCCAAGGGTTCAAAAATTCCCACACCATCTTTGGGGAAAGCTTAGCTAACGACCGAAAAGTTCTACCTCTGGAAAAGGAAACCCTCCTTCAATATGCAGACGACATTCTGATCGCCAGCCCTACTAAGGAGGCCTCTGAACTACCAAGCCAATAAAGGATAGAAGTTGTCCAAGAAAAAGCTCAAATATCACAGACTGCAGTGACCTGCCTGGGCTTCATTCTCACACAAGGTCAGAGAAGCCCATCCCAGGAAAGGGAAGAAACCATTTGCAGCCTTACCCCTTTCTAAAACTAGAAGACAGCTTAGGGGTTCCTGGGGAGGCCAGGGTTTGCTGCTTCTGGATCCCTAACTACAGTCTACTAGCTGGGCCTCTATATGAAACACTGAAAGGAAAAGATGATGATCCTTTTGAACAGAATCCAGAAGTGGCCTTTCAAGAATGGAAAGAGCAGTCAATTCAGACCCTTGCCCTGGAACTCCCTAATTGAGCTAAACCCTTTGACCTTTCCATTCCCGGTGAAAGGTGAATCGCCATTGGAGAATTAGTGCAAAAACTGGGACCACTTGAAATGGAACAACGCAAGAATGCCATCCAGGTAGGATAAACTACAGTCACCAAGGGGCTTGGCCCACTGCCACATCTGGCCAAGATACTGGCGGTATCTAAAAACCTGGAAATCAGCAGCCCAAAAGGCCACCTCCCTCCTAAGGGAAAAGGACCCCACGTGGTGATCCTAATCACCAACCATGCCCTGAAGTTGCAGGGTTCGCTCCGTGGGCACACCGACCTCGAGTGAGGAGGCCCTCCAACTCCAACATCCAGAGAGATAACCGGGGGCAACAGGGCACCATGACGACTCGTGCGAACATCACTTGACCTGGAGTTTCTCTCATAAAACAACAATAGTGTGTCCCGAAGGAGTAGACTACTGCTTGCAGGACTTCCTGCACCCGGAGGGGAGCTAATAATCTTGGCGGGGGAACCGTATATCACACCGTCACCATAGAAAAGCCTACAGACACCGTGATGATGGTGGCCAATAAGACCGGCTGGACTCCTGTTTACTTCAAAAGGCTGTTGACTCAGTGGCCATCATGGTCCTTGATCACCACTGACCCTGGACTGTCTGGGAGTTGAGCGGGCAGGGCTCTGACACCTGGTGCTGTTTTTACGTTAATTCAGGGGCCTAATTGAAGAAAGAGCAGACTACTGGTCAGAGCATCTAGGCTGGCAGAAACGGTCAGCCTAAGGTGGCCGAACAAATGTGGGGCGGGGTGAAACCGGCCCCCACAGCGTCTCTGCACATCTCTTTCCTGGACCCTTAAAGGTCATTAGAATCTATAACACTTCCAATGCTGGTGCTCAGGCGGACGAGCAGGGAGGCAGGGGTCCTGGGGCCAATCAACGTCACCTGGAGGCTGCTGGGGAGAAGTTCTGACCCTCGTCCCCTGGTATGAGGGCTCCCAACTCAGCACTCAGCAGTTACAGAAGAAGGGTCTGCACCCTCAGCACTCCAAGAATGAGGAACGGGACAAAAGGCAGAGGAGGGGTTTGTCCCCAGCAAAGCCCATTAAAAATCCCTGGGAGATAAAAATAGAATGTGGGCAATAAAGTCAAGTCTGACCTTTTTTATCCTTTGTGCTTTGTCTAATTTCACGTGCTCCTAGGGTCCCACATGCAGAGGTTCCACACCCGGCACTTCAGACCAGATTTCCTGGTGCAGAATGGCTGGGTCGACACCTCAGCTCCTGGGGCCCAGTGCAGACTCCGAGATATAGAGCCTGAGCTGCAGCCAACCCGGCCCTTGAGAGCTCCGCCCCCTCCCTCCCACTGACTCTGACAGGATCTCTACACAGCAGCCCAGCCCACAGCCCACGGGGTAGTGCATGCTCTCACCTCTCCATTCTCTGATGAAAATATAAAGTTTCCTTTGCTTGGGAACCAAACTCAGTCTCGATCTGTTGGCCCCAATGACACTGGGCAGGGGGACCCTTGTTGGGGTCCACTCTGGAGGATCAGTAACAGAAATTGAGACTATTGTAACTTCAATGAACAGATGTGTGAGCCAAACTGTAGTTAACATAGAACAGTTTATAAGGCTCGGGTAAAATAAGATGTTTCTAACACTTCCATTTGATATTTCCATCACTTTATTATAAGCAAGTTCAGTGAAAAGGTTTGTCTTATTTGTCAGGTCAATATTAGAGAAATGAAGTGATTTCTTTCCAAGGATGTACATCTAATAATCTTGGTTAAAGCTTCAATCTTGTTTTAAATGCTTTTCCATTGAAAATGATACCTCTCTTTCAGCTCCCCCATTTCTGAGAAGTATAAAATCTTATAATTTATTATTACCAAAGGGGAAAGGTGGGAGGAGGGATAAATTAACAGTTTGGAATTAACACATACACACTGCTATGTATAAAATAGATCATCAACAAGGAACTACTGTATAGCACAGGGAACTACACTCAATATTGTGCAATAACCTATAAGGGGAAATAATCGGAAAAAGAATAGATATTTTTATTGACATCATCTATCAATGACAGTTAAAGTGTAACCTAAGGGAAGCCGGTGGTGAGTGCTTCTGACCCTGAAGACTTCAGTCATCTAAAGTTTGGACTCTGCCTACTTCCCAAGGCCCTTAATGAACATATGTGTAGCCGTAGCTTAAAAAACTCCCCAGTTTGGGTTTCGGGGAGACACTGATTTTGAAAAAGCCCTGGTGTTCTCCTTACATGAATGGGACTCTTCCTACTGCTAAAACATGTCTGTCACATCCAGAGGATGGTATACCGTCTGATTGGGAAGAGTTTGGAAAAGGCATCTCATCTCCTCATCTCCTGGTGCTCGGGTTCACCCCTCCAGCGTCTTTACTAACAGTCTCCCCACTTGGAGATGTCAACACTGTCAACATCCTGTTGCGTACAGTTTGGAATTTGTCCAGAGGATGAAGCGGAAGGATGAGGAACAATGAGAGACAAGTCCTAGGTGTTCAGACAGGCACATGTCACTCTAATTTCCAATCAGGAAGATGAATTGACCAAAGGCTAGGGTTGCCCATGGAAACAGTATAGGGCTTGAGGAAATCCCACTGCTTTGTGGCCAGTTCCCATAAACACAAGTTGAACAATGGAACTCAGGGGCAGTAAAATTCACGAAACTGCAGAGTTGAAAATATCTATCACTGAAAAATGTCTTGAGGAAAGTCAGAGAAAAGGATTGGCAAGCAAGGGAGAATGGCAGGAAAGGGATTTGAGGAGGTAGAAAGGACTCGCCATTAAGCACAAGAAAAGGGGCTGAACATTGCCGACATTGCAGTTGGCCAAAAAGGCTGTATGCGTTTTTTTCTGTATATATTCAAGAAAAGGGCATACACTTTTTTAGCCAACCAAACAGGTGGGCACTGGAAATCAATACTACAAAAGATATCACTTCGCATCAGTCAGAAGAGCCATCCTCATAAAGTGTAAACGCCAGAAATGCAGGACAGGGCAAGGAGAAGAGGGAGCCCTGTGAGGCTTATAGTGGAAATGTATATTGCCAACGGCCATTCTGGAGAAGTGTATTGTGTTTACTAAAGCATCTAAAAAATGAGCTACAGAGCATAGGGCACTTGCACTCATGGGCGTATATCTTGGGAAAAACAAAAATCGAGAGGACACAGGCACCCCAATGTTTACTGCCTCTCTGTTTAAAAGATCCTCGACTAGGATATAACTTAAATGTCTCTGGAGGGAAAAAATGGATAGAGATGTGGTACTTATGTAGAGTGGAATATTACTCAGCCTGGAAATCAATGAAATATGGCCAGTTGTAACAACTCCGGAGGAGTTACGTATGATCATTCTAAGTGACATAAATATGTAGAAAACACGCGTAAGGCTGCTAAACGGGAAAGGTGGGGAGGGGTGAGGCATCATCCAGGAGGTTGAAATTAGCAAAGATACCATTCCAAATACCAAACTGATAATCAACAAGGCCTACACGGTAGCTAAAAGAACTGCACTCAGCACACTCAAGTCACCGGAAAAGAATATCTATGACTGGTAAGAATCTGAAAAAGAAATTATTGATGTCTCTCTGTACGTGAATCAAGTGGATGTACAGCAGCAAGAAACAGAGCTTTGAAAATCAGCTGTAAACAACATAGTAATAAATTGAAAAAAATAAACGACAGAGAGACAGAGAAAACCTCTTACAACTTTTCCTCAGGGACGGTGATGCAACATGGATTGAACACATCTAGACCCACAGCAGGATGAGACATAAGGCTGGAAACTGTTCGCGCTAAGAGAAATGTGAGGTTGGGTGAGGAAATGCACACCCTTTAAAGTAATACTACCTGGTACCCATTCAATGGGTCCCAAATCTGCAGGTTCAAGGAATCTTCCTACAGCTAAAACATGCATGGAAAACCCAGAGGACTGTACACCATGTGATCGGGAGATGTGTCTAAAATGCACCTCATTTATCCTCTCCTGGTGCTCCTGTTCATCATTCCAGCCACGTTACTTAGAATCTCCCCACTTAGAGAATCAGCACATTTAAACTTCTGTTTCACACATTTTGCAAATTGTGAGGAGGATGAACGGGAACAGGGGGAACCAATGAGAGAATAGTTGTAGGGGTTTGGACGGGCACATGTCACTCTAATTTCCCATTAAGAATAAGAATTAAAAAAAGGCTCAGCCCGCCTCGCCGGAGCCAAAATAGGGCCTGAAGCAATCCTGCGGTTTTGAGGCCAGCTCACAAAAGAGCAACTTAAAAAATGGAGCTCAGGGTCACTGCAATTCACAAACCTGCAGAGTTATAAATGAAAACTAACGTCCAAAAATATGTTGAGGTAAGGCAAAGAAGAGGATCTGAATGCAAGACAGAATTGCAAGAAACAGATTTCAAGAGATAGATTGGACTCGCCTTTAAAGCACATGAAAAGCGGCAGATTTTCGACAATGATGCAGTTGGCCCAAAAGGGAGTATGCGTTTTTTCCTGAATATATCCAGGAAAAAACGCATACGCACTTTATGGGCAACCAAGCAAGCAAGCAATGCAAATGTGCACAACAAAGAAGTCTCATTTCCCACCGGTCAAAAGGGCCATCCGAAAAAATTGTAAAAACCAGAAATGCAGGACAGGCCATGGAGAACAGGGAGCCTTTATACGCTGATGGACAATGTGTGAACTGCCGAGAGCCACTCTGGAGAAGTGTATGGTGGTTCCTAAATCATCTAAAAAACAGAGCGACAGAGCATAGGGCACTTCCAATCATGGGAGTATATCTAGGAAAGTCTAAAAATCAACAAGACACAAGCACACCACAGTTTAGGGCTACTCTGTTTACAAGAACCTCAACTTCAGTACACCTTAAATATCCCAGGAAAGAGAACAATGGATAAAGAAAATGTGGTACTTATGTACAATGGAATATCTCTTCACCATGAAATCAATGTAATAAGGCTAGTAGAAGGATAAAGAGTGGATTGAGGTCCGATAATACTACTTGAAATAAGTCAAACAGAAAAAGAAACATATCATAAGATATCACTTATAGAGGGAGGATAAATATGGCTGCACAAAAAATGAATTACAAAACAGAACAGTGTCTCACATTTAGAAAACACACTTATGTCAGCTTAAGGGGAAAGGAGAGGTGGGGTGATGCATAAAACCAGAGTTTGAAATTAGCACAGATACCGTTCAATAAACCAAATAGGTATCAGACAAGATCTACACCTTGCTCAATGAACTGGCCTCAACACACCCTATAAACCGCAGAGAAATATATCTGAGTAATAAGAATCTTAAAACCCATGTATTGATATATCTCCATAAGGGAATCAAGTGTGCGCAGAGCGGCACAAACACAGCAGTGAAAATGAGCTAAACCCCATTATAGAAATAAATTTTAAAACCAAAACGCAGAAACAATGAAAGAGAGAAAAATTCTTACAAAATTCGCTCAGGGGCTGTGATGCAACCTGGAATGACCACATATAAACCCACAGCTGGATAAGACATAAGGCTGGACACTTGGGGCTGAAAGGATTGGAGAGCTTTGGTGAGCAACTGCCGAAAGTTTAATGCAATACTTCATGCTACTTATTCCAAGGGTCCCAACACTCCAAGTTGAAGGGAATCTTCCTACAGCTAAACCATGCATGGGAAATCCAGCAGATGGTATACCATATGATCGGGAAAGGTTTCTAAAATGCACCTCATTTTCCTCTCCTGGGGCTCCGGATCAACATTCCAGCCACTTTACTAACAACATCTCCACATGGAGAGTCAATGCCTTTAAGTTCCGGTATCGCACAGTCTGCAGATAGTGCGGAGGATGAATGGGAATAGGGGGAACCAGTGAGAAAATAGCTGTAGCGGTTTCAATGGGCACATGTCACTCTAATTTCAATTCAGGAAGAAGAATTAACCAAAGGCAGAGCAAGGCGCCCCAGAAGAAGAATAGGGCCTGAAGAAATCCTGTGGATATGAGGCAAGATCACAAAAATAAGAGCTGAAAAATGGAGCTAAGGGCCACTGCAATTCAAAAACCTGCAGAGTTATAAAGGCCAACTATTTTCCAAAAGTATATTGAAGTAAGGCTATGAAGAGGCACTGAGAGCAAGGCAGAACTGCAGGAAACCTATTTCAGGAGGTAGACTGGAATTGCACTGAAAACATATGAAAAGACTCAGAACGTCGACAATGATGCACTTGGCCAAAAAGGGCGTATGCGTTCTTTCCTGAATATATTCAGGAAGAAACGCATAAGCCCTTTCTGGCCAACCAAGCAAGCTCGCAAAGGAAATCTGCACTACAATGAAGTCTCACTGCCCCCCGGTCAAAGGGCCTTCTGAAAAAAGAGTAAAATCCAGAAAGGCAGGACAGGCCATGGAGAACTGGGAGCCTTGTTATGCTGATGGGCGAGATGTAAATTGCCAACAGCCACTCTGGAGAAGTGTACGGTGTTTCCTGAAACATCCAAAAAACTAAGCAACAGAGCCTAGGGCACTTCCACTTATGGTCCTATAGCTTAGGGAAATTAAAATCAAAAAGACACAGCCACCCCAAAGGTTGGGATGGCTCTGTTTACAAGAACCTCGTTTACGGTACAAGTTTAATATCGCAAAAAGTGAAAAATGGATAAAGAAGTTGTGGTACTTACGTACAATGCAATATCACTCAGCAATGAAATCTATGTCATCAGGCCCGTAGCAGCATAATGAGTGGATTCAGGTACGATGATTCTAAGTGAAATAAGTCACACAGAAAGAGAAACATCATAAGATATCACTACTACACGGAATGTAAACTTGGCTACACAGGAACTGAATTACAAAACAGAACAGCGTCTCAAATGTAGAAAACCAACTTATGCTTGCTTAAGGGGAAAGGTGAGTTAGGGTGCTGCATAAAACCAGAAATTGAAATTAGCAGATACCGTTCCATAAGACAAATATGTAATAGAGAATAGCTACTCCTTGCTCAACGAAGTGGAATCAACATCCCATATTAAAAGCCTAAGAATATACCTGACTAGTAAGAATCTTAAAACCTATGGATTTATATGTCTCCGAAAGAGAATCAAGCATGTGTACAGCGGAATAAACGCAGCAGTGATAGGATTGGTGAGGTTCGGTGAGCAAATGCAGACCCTTTGAAGTAATATTGCATGGTACCCATTCCATGGTCTCAAATCTCTAGGTTTAAGGGATTCTTCATTCAGCTAAAACATGCATGTGGAACCCAGAGTATGATCCACGGTGTGATCGGGAAACGTGTTCAAATGTGTCTCAGTTTTCGTCCCCTGGTACTCGGGTACAACATTCCAGACACTTTACTAACACTCTCCCCACTTGGAGAGTCAGTGCCTTTAACCTCCTGTTTGGCCCAGTTTGCAGTTTCTGTGGAAGATGAACAGGAAGATGGAGAACCAAGGAGAGACTAGCTGGAGGTGTCTGGAAGGGCAAATTTAACTCTCATTTCCCACCAGGAAGAGGAATTAACCAAAGGCTCAGCGTGCCATGCCGGAACCACACTAGGGCCTGAAGCAATCCTGCAGTGTTGCGGCCAGCTCACAAAAAAGCGAGTTGAAGAAAGGAGCTCAGGGACACTGTAATTCACAACCCTACAGAGTTATAAATGACACTTATCGTCCAAAAATATATTGAAGTAAGGCTGCCAAGAGGACTTGAAAGCGGGGCAGAATTGCAGGAAACCGATTTCAGGAGGTAGACTGGAATTGCATGTAAAGCATAGGAAAAGAGGCAGAACGTCCACAATGATGCACTTGGCCAAAAAGGGCGTATGCGTTCTTTCCTGAATATATTCAGGAAAAAACGCATACGCCCTTTTTGGCCAACCAAGCAAGCTTGCAAAGGAAATCTGCACTACAATGAAGTCTCACTGCCCCCCGGTCAAAAGGGCCATCTGAAAAAAGTGTAAAATCCAGAAAGGCAGGACAGGCCATGGAGAACTGGGAGCCTTGTTATGCTGATGGGCGGGATGTAAATTGCCAGCAGCCACTCTGGAGAAGTGTATGGTGTTTCCTGAAACATCCAGAAAACAAAGCAACAGAGCCTAGGGCACTTCCACTTATGGTCCTATAGCTTAGGGAAATTAAAATCAAAAAGACACAGCCTCCCCAAGTTTGGGACGGCTCTGTTTACAAGAACCTCGTTTACGGTACAAGTTCAATATCACAGAAAGCGAAAAATGGATAAAGAAGTTGTGGTACTTACGTACAATGCAATATCACTCAGCAATGAAATCTATGTCATCAGGCCTGTAGCAGCACAATGAGTGGATTCAGGTACGATGATTCTAAGTGAAATAAGTCACACAGGGCTTACCTGGTGGCGCAGTGGTTGAGAGTCCGCCTGCCGATGCAGAGGACATGGGTTCGTGCCCCGCTCCGGGAAGATCCCACATGCCGCGGAGCGGCTGGGCCTGTGAGCCATGGCCGCTGAGCCTGCGTGTCCGGAGCCTGGGCTCTGCAATGGGAAAGACCACAACAGTGAGAGGCCCACGTACCGCAAAAAAAAAATAAAAGTAAAAAAATAAAAAAAATAAAAAAATAAGTCACACAGAAAAAGAAACATCATAAGATATCACTACTACACGGATGTAAACTTGGTTACACAGGAACTAAATTACTAAACAGAACAGAGTGTCAAATGTAGAAAACCAATTTATGCTTGCTTAAGGGGAAAGGTGAGTTGGGGTGCTGCATACAACAAGAGATTGAAATTAGCACAGATACCGTTCCATAAGCCAAATATATAATAGACAAGTGCTACTCCTTGCTCAACGAAGTGGACTCAACAACCCATATTAAACGCCTAACAATATACCTGACTAGTAAGAATCTTAAAAATTATGGATTTATATGTCTCCGAAAGACAATCAAGCGTGTGTACAGCGGCATAAACGCAGCAGTGATAGGATTGGTGAGGTTCGGTGAGCAAATGCAGACCCTTTGAAGTCATATTGCATGGTACCCATTCCATGGGTCTCAACTCTCCATGTTTAAGGGATTCTTCCTTCAGCTAAAACATGCATGTGGAACCCAGAGTATGATCCACCGCGTGATCGGAAAACGTGTTCAAATGTGTCTCAGTTTTCGTCCCCTGCTACTCGGGTGCAGCATTCCAGACGCTTTACTAACACTCTCCCCACTTGGAGAGTCAGTGCCTTTAACCTCCTGTTTGGCCCAGTTTGCAATTTCTGTGGAAAATGAACAGGAATAGGGAGAACCAATGAGAGACTAGGTGGAGGTGTCTGGACGGGCAAATTTAACTCTCATTTCCCACCAGGAAGAGGAATTAACCAAAGGCTCAGCATGCCGTGCCGGAAACAAACTAGGGCCTGAAGCAATCCTGCGGTGTTGCGGCCAGCTCACAAGAAAGCGAGTTGAAGAAAGGAGCTCAGGGGCACTGTAATTCACAAACCTGCAGAGTTAAAATGACAGCTATCTTCCAAAAATATATTGAAGTAAGGCAGCCAAGAGGAGTTGAAAGCGGGGCAAAATTGCAGGAAACCGATTTCAGGAGGTAGACTGGAATTGCATGTAAAGCATAGGAAAAGAGGCAGAACGTCCACAATGATGCACTTGGCCAAAAAGGGCGTATGCGTTTTTTCCTGGATATATTCAGGAAAAAACGCATACGCACTTTTTGGCCAACCAAGCAAGCTTGCAAAGGAAATCTGCACTACAATGAAGTCTCACTGCCCCCTGGTCACAAGGGCCATCTGAAAAAAGTGTAAAATCCAGAAAGGCAGGACAGGCCATGGAGAACTGGGAGCCTTGTTATGCTGATGGGTGGGATGTAAATTACCAGCAGCCACTCTGGAGAAGTGTATGGTGTTTCCTGAAACATCCAAAAAACAAAGCAACAGAGCCTAGGGCACTTCCACTTATGGTCCTATAGCTTAGGGAAATTAAAATCAAAAAGACACAGCCATCCCAAAGTTTGGGACGGCTCTGTTTACAAGAACCTTGTTCAACATACAAGTTCAATATCACAGAAAGCGAAAAATGGATAAAGAAATTGTGGTACTTACGTACAATGCAATATCACTCAGCAATGAAATCTATGTCATCAGGCACATAGCAGCATAATGAGTGGATTCAGGTACGATGATTCTAAGTGAAATAAGTCACACAGAAAAAGAAACATCATAAGATATCACTACTACACGGAATGTAAACTTGGCTACACAGGAACTAAATTACTAAACAGAAAAGAGTGTCAAATGTAGAAAACCAATTTATGCTTGCTTAAGTGGAAAGGTGAGTTGGGGTGCGGCATACAACAAGAGATTGAAATTAGCACAGATACCTTTCCATAAGCCAAATATGCAATAGACAAGAGCTACTCCTTGCTGAACGAAGTGGACTCAACACCCCATATTAAACGCCTAACAATATACCTGACTAGTAAGAATCTTAAAACCTATAGATTTATATGTCTCCGAAAGAGAATCAAGCGTGTGTACAGCGGCATAAACGCAGCAGCGATAGGATTGGTGAGGTTCGGTGAGCAAATGCAGACACTTTGAAGTCATATTGCATGGTATCCATTCCATGGGTCTCAACTCTCCAGGTTTAAGGGATTCTTCCTTCAGCTAAAACATGCATGTGGAACCCAGAGTATGATCCACCGTGTGATCGGAAAACGTGTTCAAATGTGTCTCAGTTTTCGTCCCCTGCTACTCGGGTGCAACATTCCAGACGCTTTACTAACACTCTCCCCACTTGGAGAGTCAGTGCCTTTAACCTCTTGTTTGGCCCAGTTTGCAATTTCTGTGGAAAATGAACAGGAATAGGGAGAACCAATGAGAGACTAGGTGGAGGTGTCTGGACGGGCAAATTTAACTCTCATTTCCCACCAGGAAGAGGAATTAACCAAAGGCTCAGCATGCCGTGCCGGAAACAAACTAGGGCCTGAAGCAATCCTGCGGTGTTGCGGCCAGCTCACAAGAAAGCGAGTTGAAGAAAGGAGCTCAGGGTCACTGTGATTCACAAACCTGCAGAGTTTAAATGACAGCTATCTTCCAAAAATATATTGAAGGAAGGCTGCCAAGAGGAGTTGAATGCGGGGCAGAATTGCAGGAAACCGATTTCAGGAGGTAGACTGGAATTGCATGTAAAGCATAGGAAAAGAGGCACAACGTCCACAATGATGCACTTGGCCAAAAAGGGCGTATGCGTTTTTTCCTGAATATATTCAGGAAAAAACGCATACGCCCTTTTTGGCCAACCAAGCAAGCTTGCAAAGGAAATCTGCACTACAATGAAGTCTCACTGCCCCCCGGTCAAAAGGGCTATCTGAAAAAAGTGTAAAATCCAGAAAGGCAGGACAGGCCATGGAGAACTGGGAGCCTTGTTATGCTGATGGGCGGGATGTAAATTGCCAGCAGCCACTATGGAGAAGTGTATGGTGTTTCCTGAAACATCCAAAAAACAAAGCAACAGAGCCTAGGGCACTTCCACTTATGGTCCTATAGCTTAGGGAAATTAAAATCAAAAAGACACAGCCACCCCAAAGTTTGGGATGGCTCTGTTTACAAGAACCTCGTTTACGGTACAAGTTCAATATCACAGTAAGTGAAAAATGGATAAAGAAGTTGTGGTACTTACGTACAATGCAATATCACTCAGCAATGAAATCTATGTCATCAGGCCCGTAGCAGCATAATGAGTGGATTCAGGTACGATGATTCTAAGTGAAATAAGTCACACAGGGCTTACCTGGTGGCGCAGTGGTTGAGAGTCCGCCTGCCGATGCAGAGGACATGGGTTCGTGCCCAGCTCCCGGAAGATCCCACATGCCGCGGAGCGGCTGGGCCTGTGAGCCATGGCCGCTGAGCCTGTGCGTCCGGAGCCTGTGCTCCGCAATGGGAAAGACCACAAAAGTGAGAGGCCCACGTACCGCAAAAAAAATAAAAATAAAAAAATAAAAAAAATAAAAAAATAAGTCACACAGAAAAAGAAACATCATAAGATATCACTACTACACGGAATGTAAACTTGGTTACACAGGAACTAAATTACTAAACAGAACAGAGTGTCAAATGTAGAAAACCAATTTATGCTTGCTTAAGGGGAAAGGTGAGTTGGGGTGCTGCATACAACAAGAGATTGAAATTAGCACAGATACCGTTCCATAAGCCAAATATATAATTGACAAGTGCTACACCTTGCTCAACGAAGTGGACTCAACACCCCATATTAAACGCCTAACAATATACCTGACTAGTAAGAATCTTAAAAACTATGGATTTATATGTCTCCGAAAGAGAATCAAGCGTGTGTACAGCGGCATAAACGCAGCAGTGATAGGATTGGTGAGGTTCGGTGAGCAAATGCAGACCCTTTGAAGTCATATTGCATGGTACCCATTCCATGGGTCTCAACTCTCCATGTTTAAGGGATTCTTCCTTCAGCTGAAACATGCATGTGGAACCCAGAGTATGATCCACCGTGTGATCGGAAAACGTGTTCAAATGTGTCTCAGTTTACGTCCCCTGGTACTCGGGTGCAACATTCCAGATGCTTTACTAACACTCTCCCCTCTTGGAGAGTCAGTGCCTTTAAACTCCTGTTTGGCCCAGTTTGCAATTTCTGTGGAAAATGAACAGGAATTGGGAGAACCAATGAGAGACTAGCTGGAGGTGTCTGGACGGGCAAATTTAACTCTCATTTCCCACCAGGAAGAGGAATTAACCAAAGGCTCAGCATGCCGTGCCAGAAACAAACTAGGGCCTGAAGCAATCCTGCGGTGTTGTGGCCAGCTCACAAGAAAGCGAGTTGAAGAAAGGAGCTCAGGGGCACTGTAATTCACAAACCTGCAGAGTTATAAATGACAGCTATCTTCCAAAAATATATTGAAGTAAGGCAGCCAAGAGGAGTTGAAAGCGGGGCAGAATTGCAGGAAACCGATTTCAGGAGGTAGACTGGAATTGCATGTAAAGCATAGGAAAAGAGGCAGAACGTCCACAATGATGCACTTGGCCAAAAAGGGCGTATGCGTTTTTTCCTGAATATATTCAGGAAAAAACGCATACGCCCTTTTTGGCCAACCAAGCAAGCTTGCAAAGGAAATCTGCACTACAATGAAGTCTCACTGCCCCCCGGTCAAAAGGGCTATCTGAAAAAAGTGTAAAATCCAGAAAGGCAGGAAAGGCCAAGGAGAACTAGGAGCCTTGTTATGCTGATGGGTGGGATGTAAATTGCCAGCAGCCACTCTGGAGAAGTGTATGGTGTTTCCTGAAACATCCAAAAAACAAAGCAACAGAGCCTAGGGCACTTCCACTTATGGTCCTATAGCTTAGGGAAATTAAAATCAAAAAGACACAGCCACCCCAAAGTTTGGGACGGCTCTGTTTACAAGAAACTCGTTTACAGTACAAGTTCAATATCACAGAAAGCGATAAATGGATAAAGAAGTTGTGGTACTTACGTACAATGCAATATCACTCAGCAATGAAATCTATGTCATCAGGCACATAGCAGCATAATGAGTGGATTCAGGTACGATGATTCTAAGTGAAATAAGTCACACAGAAAAAGAAACATCATAAGATATCACTACTACACGTAATGTAAACTTGGCTACACAGGAACTGAATTACAAAACAGAACAGGGTGTGAAATGTAGAAAACCAACTTATGCTTGCTTAAGGGGAAAGGTGAGTTGGGGTGCTGCATACAACAAGAGATTGAAATTAACACAGATACCATTCCATAAGCCAAATATGTAATAGACAAGAGCTACTCCTTGCTCAACGAAGTGGACTCAACACCCCATATTAATCGCCTAACAATATACCTGACTAGTAAGAATCTTAAAACCTATGGATATATATGTCTCCGAAAGAGAATCAAGCGTGTGTACAGCGGCATAAACGCAGCAGTGATAGGATTGGTGAGGTTCGGTGAGCAAATGCAGACCCTTTGAAGTCATATTGCATGGTACCCATTCCATGGGTCTCAACTCTCCATGTTTAAGGGATTCTTCTTTCAGCTAAAACATACATGTTGAACCCAGAGTATGATCCACCGTGTGATCGGAAAACGTGTTCAAATGTGTCTCAGTTTTCGTCCCCTGCTACTCGGGTGCAACATTCCAGACGCTTTACTAACACTCTCCCCACTTGGAGAGTCAGTGCCTTTAACCTCCTGTTTGGCCCAGTTTGCAATTTCTGTGGAAAATGAACAGGAATAGGGAGAACCAATGAGAGACTAGGTGGAGGTGTCTGGACGGGCAAATTTAACTCTCATTTCCCACCAGGAAGAGGAATTAACCAAAGGCTCAGCATGCCGTGCCGGAACCAAACTAGGGCCTGAAGCAATCCTGCGGTGTTGCGGCCAGCTCACAAGAAAGCGAGTTGAAGAAAGGAGCTCAGGGGCACTGTAATTCACAAACCTGCAGAGTTATAAATGACAGCTATCTTCCAAAAATATATTGAAGTAAGGCTGCCAAGAGGAGTTGAAAGCGGGGCAGAATTGCAGGAAACCAATTTCAGGAGGTAGACTGGAATTGCATGTAAAGCATAGGAAAAGAGGCAAAACGTCCACAATGATGCACTTGGCCAAAAAGGGCATATGCGGTTTTTCAAGGATATATTCAGGAAAAAACGCATACGCACTTTTTGGCCAACCAAGCAAGCTTGCAAAGGAAATCTGCACTACAATGAAGTCTCACTGCCCCCTGGTCAAAAGGACCATCTGAAAAAAGTGTAAAATCCAGAAAGGCAGGACAGGCCATGGAGAACTGGGAGCCTTGTTATGCTGGTGGCTGGGATGTAAATTACCAGCAGCCACTCTGGAGAAGTGTATGGTGTTTCCTGAAAAATCCAAAAAACAAAGCAACAGAGCCTAGGGCACTTCCACTTATGGTCCTATAGCTTAGGGAAATTAAAATCAAAAAAACACAGCCATCCCAAAGTTTGGGACGGCTCTGTTTACAAGAACCTTGTTCACCGTACAAGTTCAATATCACAGAAAGCGAAAAATGGATAAAGAAGTTGTGGTACTTACGTACAATGCAATATCACTCAGCAATGAAATCTATGTCATCAGGCACATAGCAGCATAATGAGTGGATTCAGGTACGATGATTCTAAGTGAAATAAGTCACACAGAAAAAGAAACATCATAAGATATCACTACTACACGGAATGTAAACTTGGCTACACAGGACCTAAATTACTAAAGAGAACAGAGTGTCAAATGTAGAAAACCAACTTATGCTTGCTTAAGGGGAAAGGTGAGTTGGGGTGCTGCATACAACAAGAGATTGAAATTAGCACAGATACCATTCCATAAGCCAAATATGTAATAGACAAGAGCTACTCCTTGCTCAACGAAGTGGACTCAACACCCCATATTAAACGCCTAACAATATACCTGACTAGTAAGAATTTTAAAACCTATGGTTTTATATGTCTCCGAAAGAGAATCAAGCGTGTGTACAGCGGCATAAACGCAGCAGTGATAGGATTGGTGAGGTTCGGTGAGCAAATGCAGACCCTTTGAAGTCATATTGCATGGTACCCATTCCATGGGTCTCAACTCTCCATGTATAAGGGATTCTTCTTTCAGCTAAAACATGCATGTGGAACCCAGAGTTACATCCACCATGTGATCGGAAAACGTGTTCAAATGTGTCTCAGTTTTCGTCCCCTGCTACTCGGGTGCAACATTCCAGACGCTTTACTAACACTCTCCCCACTTGGAGAGTCAGTGCCTTTAACCTCCTGTTTGGCCCAGTTTGCAATTTCTGTGGAAAATGAACAGGAATAGGGAGAACCAATGAGAGACTAGGTGGAGGTGTCTGGACGGGCAAATTTAACTCTCATTTCCCACCAGGAAGAAGAATTAACCAAAGGCTCAGCATGCCGTGCCGGAACCAAACTAGGGCCTGAAGCAATCCTGCGGTGTTGCGGCCAGCTCACAAGAAAGCGAGTTGAAGAAAGGAGCTCAGGGGCACTGTAATTCACAAACCTGCAGAGTTATAAATGACAGCTATCTTCCAAAAATATATTGAAGTAAGGCTGCCAAGAGGAGTTGAAAGCGGGGCAGAATTGCAGGAAACCGATTTCAGGAGGTAGACTGGAATTGCATGTAAAGCATAGGAAAAGAGGCAGAACGTCCACAATGATGCACTTGGCCAAAAAGGGCGTATGCGTTTTTTCCTGAATATATTCAGGAAAAAACGCATACGCCCTTTTTGGCCAACCAAGCAAGCTTGCAAAGGAAATCTGCACTACAATGAAGTCTCACTGCCCCCCGGTCAAAAGGGCCATCTGAAAAAAGTGTAAAATCCAGAAAGGCAGGACAGGCCATGGAGAACTGGGAGCCTTGTTATGCTGATGGGCGGGATGTAAATTGCCAGCAGCCACTCTGGAGAAGTGTATGGTGTTTCCTGAAACATCCAAAAAACAAGGCAACAGAGCCTAGGGCACTTCCACTTATGGTCCTATAGCTTAGGGAAATTAAAATCAAAAAGACACAGCCACCCCAAAGTTTGGGACGGCTCTGTTTACAAGAACCTCGTTTACCGTACAAGTTCAATATCACAGAAAGCGAAAAATGGATAAAGAAGTTGTGGTACTTACGTACAATGCAATATCACTCAGCAATGAAATCTATGTCATCAGGCCCATAGCAGCATAATGAGTGGATTCAGGTACGATGATTCTAAGTGAAATAAGTCACACAGAAAAAGGAACATCATAAGATATCCCTAATACACGGAATGTAAACTTGGCTACACAGGAACTGAATTACAAAACAGAACAGGGTGTGAAATGTAGAAAACCAACTTATGCTTGCTTAAGGGGAAAGGTGAGTTGGGGTGCTGCATGAAACCAGAGATTGAAATTAGCACAGATACCGTTCCATAAGCCAAATATGTAATAGACAAGAGCTACTCCTTGCTCAACGAAGTGGACTCAACACCCCATATTAAACGCCTAAGAATATACCTGACTAGTAAGAATCTTAAAACCTTTGAATTTATATGTCTCCGAAAGAGAATCAAGCGTCTGTACAGCAGCATAAACGCAGCAGTGATACGATTGGTGAGGTTCGGTGAGCAAATGCAGACACTTTGAAGTCATATTGCATGGTACCCATTCCATGGGTCTCAACTCTCCAGGTTTAAGGGATTCTTCCTTCAGCTAAAACATGCATGTGGAACGGAGTGTATGATCCACCGTGTGATCGGGAAACGTGTTCAAATGTGTCTCAGTTTTCGTCCCTTGGTACTCGGGTGCAACATTCCAGACGCTTTACTAACACTCTCCCCACTTGGAGAGTCAGTGCCTTTAACCTCCTGTTTGGCCCAGTTTGCAATTTCTTCGGAAGATGAACCGGAATAAGGAGAAGCAATGGGAGACTATCTGTAGGTGTCTGGACGGGCAAATTTAACTCTCATTCCCACCAGGAAGATAAATGAACCAAGGGCTCCGCGTGCCATGCTGGAACTAGATTAGGGCCTGAGGAGATCCTGCGGTGTTGCGGCCAGCTCACAAGAAAGCGAGTTGAAGAAAGGAGCTCAGGGGCACTGTAATTCAGAAACCTGCGGAGTTATAAATGACAGCTATCATCCAAAATTATACTGAAGTAAGGCTGCGAAGAGGACTTGAATGCGGGGCAGAATTGCTGGAAACTGATTTCAGAACGTACACGGGAGTAGCTCTTAAAGCATAGGAAAAGAGACAGAACTTGGAAAATAATGCACTTGGCAAAAAAGGGCATATGTGTTTTATCCAGAGCTCTCATACCTGAGGGGAGGAGATTCCCAGCAGGCTCCAACTGCCACCTGAGGGCTCACATTGCCAAGGCAACGTGAGCATGCCAGGCAGGAGTTACCTCACAGCAGAGGTCCCACCTCACAGAAGGGTGAGAAACCCAGCCAACATCAGACTCTCACCAGAGGGCCCACATCACCAAGGGGATGGGAACCAGGCAGGAGTGTCTTCACATCAGTGGGGCCACATCATCAAAAGCTGAGGTACTCAGCACATGTGTCCTCAAACCAGAGGACCCACATCACCAAGGACCTCGGAGTGAGGCAGGCAGGAGTAGCCTCACAACACTGGGCCCATAGAATAAAAAAGTGAGGAATCCAGCAGTTGGAACCTCCCAGCAGGCGGCCCAGAGCACCGAGGCCATGGGATCCAGGCCACAGTGAACTCACAGAAGAGGGCCCATGTCATGAAACTGAGCAACCCAGCCATTGGGACCTCAGAGCAGGAGGCCCACATCCCCATGGGGATGGAATTCTGGTAGGAGTGTCCTCGCACCACTGAGAACGTATCAGAAAATTTTGGGCGACCAGCAGTTAGGGCCTGACGCCAGAGGACCCTCATCACCAAGGGAAGGAGGCTCCCAGCAGGCTCCAACTGCCACCAGAGGGCTGACGTCGCCAAGGCGATGTGTGCCAACCAGGCACGAATGACCTCACAGCAGAGGGCCCACCTCAGAGAAGTGTGACGAACCCAGTCAGGATCAGACTCGCACCAGAGGGCCCACATCACCAAATGGATTGGAACCAGGCAGGAGTGTCCTCACATGAGTAGGGCCACATCATCTAAAGGTGAGGAACCCAGAACATGTGGCTTCAAACCATAGGACACCCATCACCAAGGGGCTGGGAGTGAGGCAGGCAGGAGGAGCCTCATAACAGAGGGCCCAAAAATAAGAAAGGTGAGGAATCCAGCAGTTGGAACCTCCCAGCAGGCGGCCCAGAGCACAGAGGCTAGAGGATCCAGGCCAGAGTGAACTAACACCAGACAGCCCACATCATGAAACTGTGAGCAACCCAGACATTGGGACCTCAGAGCAGAAGGCCCACATCCCCATGGTGATGGGAACATGACAGGAGTGTCCTGGCATCACTGGGCTCACATCAGAAAACGTGGGGTGCTCAGAAGTTAGGGCCTGACGCTAGAGGGCACTCATCACCGAGAGGAGGAGGCTCCCAGCAGGCTCCAGCTGCCACCAGAGGGCCAACGTCGCCAAGGTGATGTGTGCCAGCCTGGCAGGAGTGACCTCACAGCAGAGGGCCCACCTCACAGAAGGGTGAGGAACACAGCCAGGATCAGACTCTCACCAGAGGGCCCACATCACCAAGGGGATGGGAACCAGGCAGGAGTGTCCCCACACCAGTGGGACAACATCATCGAAAGGTGAGGATCCCAGCACATGTGTCCTCAAACCAGAGGAACCACATCACCAAGGGGTTCGGAATGAGGTTGGCAGGACTGGCCTCACAACACAGGGTCCATAGAATATAAAAGTTGAGGAATCCAGCAGTTGGAACCTCCCAGCAAGTGGCCCAGAGCACCGAGGCTATGGGATCCAGGCCGCAGTGAACTCACAGCAGAGGGCCCACATCATGAACCTGTGAGCAGCCCAGCTGTTGGGACCTCAGAACAGAAGGCCCACATCCCCATTGGGATGGGAACCTGGCAGGAGTGGCTTTGCACCACTTAGCACATATCAGAAAATGTTAGGAGCCCAGCAGTTAGGGCCTGATGCCAGGGGGCCCTCATAACTGAGGGGAGGAGACTCCCAGCAGGTTCCAACTGCCAACAGAGGGCCCACGTCTACAAGGTGGCATGCGCCAGCCAGGCAGTAGTGACCTCACAGCAGAGGGCCTATCTCACAGAAGGGTGAGGAACCGAGGCAGGATGAGACTCTCACCAGAGGGCCCACAACACCAAGGGGATGGGAACCAGTCAGGACTGTCCTCCCACCAGTGGGGCCACATCATCGAAAGGTGAGGAACCCAGCACATGTGGCCTCATATCAGAGGACATACATCACAAAGGGGATGGGAGTGAGGCAGGTAGGAGTAGCCTAAAAACAGAGGGCCCAAAGAATAAAAAAAGTGAGGAATCCAGCATTTGGAACCTCCCAGCAGGCGGCCGAGAGCACAGAAGCTATGGGATGCAGGCAGGAGTGAACTAACAGCAGAGAGCCCACATCATGAAACTGTGAGCAACCCAGGCATTGGGACCTCAGAGCAGAAAGCCCACATCCCCATGGGGATGGGAACCTGACAGGAGTGTCCTGGCATCACTGGGCTCACATCAGAAAACGTGGGGAGCCCAGCAGTTAGAGCCTGATGCTAGAGGGCCGTCATCACCGAGGGCAGGAGGCTCCCAGCAGGTTCCATGTGCCAACAGAGGGCCCACATCGCCAAGGTGATGTGTGCAAGTCAGGCAGGATTGACCTCACAGCAGAGGGCCTACCTCACAGAAGAGTGAGGAACCCAGCCAGGATAAGACTGTCACCAGAAGGCCCACATCACCAAGGGGATGGGAACCAGGCAGGAGTGTCCTCACACCAGTGGGGCCACATCATTGAAAGTTGCCTAACCCAGCACATGTGGCCTCAAACCAGAAGACCCACATCACGAAGGGGTTGCGAGTGAGGCAGGCAGGAGGAGCATCACAACACAGGACCCATAGAATACAAAAGTTGAGGAATCGAGCAGTTGGAACCTCCCAGCAGGCAGCCAAGACCACAGAGGCTATGGGATCCAGGCCACAGTGAACTAACACCAGAGAGCCCACATCATGAAATTGTGATCAACCCAGCCGTTGGAACCTCAGAGCAGAAGGCCCACATCCCCATGGGGATGGGAACCTAAGAGGAGTGCTTGAGCAACACTGGGCTCACTAAGAAAAGTTGGGGAGCCCAGCAGTTAGGGCCTGACGTCAGAGGGCCCTCATCACAGAGCTGAGGAGGCTCCCAGCAGGGTCCAATTGCCACCAGAGGGCTCATGTCAACAAGGCGAGGTGAGCAACCCAGGCAAGAGTTACCTGATAGTAGAGGGCCCACCTCACAGATGGGTGAGGAACCCAGCCAGGATCAGACTCTCACCAGAGGGCCCACATCACAAAGGGGATGGGACCCAGTCAGGATTATCCTCACACCAGTGGGGCCTCATCATCTTAAGGTGAGGAACCCAGCACATGTGTCCTCAAACCAGAGGACCCACATCACCAAGGGCCTTGGAGTGAGGCAGGCAGGAGTAGCCTCACAACACAGGGCACATAATATAAAAAACGTGAAGATTCCAGCATTTAGACCTTCCAGCAGGCGGCCCAGAACACCGAGGCTATGGGATCCAGGCCACAGTGAACTCACAGCAGAGGGCCCACATCACAAAACTGTGAGCAACCCAGGAGTTGAGACCTCAGCGCAGAAGGACCACATCCCCATGGGAATGGGAACCTGGCTGGAGTGTCCTCGCACCACTGGGCGCACATCAGAAAATGTGGGGAGCCCACCATTTAGGGCCTGACGCCAGAGGGCCGTCATCACCGAGAGGAGGAGGCGCCCTGCACGCTCCAACTGCCACCAGAGGGCTCACGTCTCCAAGGTGACGTGTGCCAGCCAGGCAGGAGTGACCTCACAGCAGAGGGCCTACCTCACAGAACGTTGAGGAACCCAGCCAGGATTAGACTCTCGCCAGAGGGCCCACCTCACCAAGGGGATGGGAACCAGGCAGGAGTGTCCTCACACGAGTGGGGTCACATCATCGAAAGGTGAGGAACGCAGCACATGTGGCCTCAAGCCATAGGACAGTCATCACCAAGGGGCTGGCAGTGAGGCAGGCAGGAGGAGCCTCACAACAGAGGGCACATAGAATAAAAAAGTTGAGGAATCCAGCAGTTGGAACCTCCCAGCAGGCGGCTCAGAGAACTGATGATAAGGGATCCTTGCCGGAGTGAACTCACAGCAGAGGGCCCACATCATGGTACTGTGAGCAAGCCAGCCGTTTTGACCTCAGAGCAGAAGGCCCATATCGCCATGGGGATGGGAACCTGGCAAGAGTCTCCTCACTCACTTGGCGCACATCAGAAAATGTGGGGAGCCCAGCAGTTATGGCCTAAGGCAAGAGGGCCCTCATCACCGAGGGGAGGAGGATCCCAGCACACTCCAACTGCCACCAGAGGGCCCACGTCGCCAAGGTGACGTGTGCCAGACAGGCATGATTGACCTCACAGCAGAGGGCCCACCTCACAGAAGGGTGAGGAACCCAGCCAGGATCAGACACTCACCTGAGGGCCCACATCAGCAAGGGGATGGGAACCAGTCAGGACTGTCTTCCCTCCAGTGGGGTCACATCATCGAAAGGTGCGGAACCCAGCACATGTGGCCTCAAATCAGAGGACACATATCACAAAGGGAATGGGAGTGAGGCAGGCAGGAGTAGCCTAAAAACAGAGGGCCCAAAGAATAAGAAAGGTGAGGAATCCAGCAGTTGGAACCTCCCAGCAGGCGGTCCAGAGCACAGAAGCTATGGGATGCAGGCAGGAGTGAACTAACAGCAGAGAGCCCACATCATGAAACTGTGAGCAACCCAGGCTTTGGGACCTCAGAGCAGAAGGCCCACACCCCAATGGGGATGTGAACCTGGCTGGAGTGTCCTCGCACCACTGGGCACACATCACAAAATGTGGGGAGCCCAGCAGTTAGGGCCTGATGCCAGAGGGCCCTCATCACCGAGGAGAGGAGGCTCCCAGCAGGCTCCAAGTGCCACCAGAGGGCTCATGTCCACAAGGCGAGGTGAGCAAGCCAGGCAAGAGTGACCTCACATCAGACGGCCTACCTCACAGATGGGTGAGGAACCCAGCCAGGATCAGACTCTCAACAGAGGGCCCACATCACCAAGGGGATGTGAACCAGGCAGGAGTCTCCTAAGACCATTGGTCCCACATCATCGAAAGGTGAGGAACCCAGCACATGTGGCCTCAAACCAGACGACACACATCACGAAGGGGCTGGGAGTGAGGCAGGCAGGAGGATCCTCACAACAGAGGGCCCAAAAATTTAAAAAAGTGAGGAATCCAGCAGTTGGAACCTCCCAGCAGGCGGCCAAGAGCACAGAGGCTATGGGATCCAGGCTTCTGTGAACTAACACCAGAGAGCCCACATCATGAAAATGTGAACAACCCAGCCGTTGGGACCTCAGAGCAGAAGGCCCACATCCCCATGGAGATGGGATCCTAAGAGGAGTGCCAAAGCATCACTGGGCTCACTAAGAAAAGTTGGTGAGCCCAGCAGTCAGGGCCTGATGCAAGAGGGCCCTCATCACCGGGGGGAAGAGATTCCCAGCACGCTCCAACTGCCACCACACGGCTGACTTCACCAAGGCAATGTGTGCCAGCCATGCAGGAGTGACCTATCAGCAGAGGGTCTCCCTCACAGGTGGGTGAGGAACAAAGCCAGGAACAGACTCTCACCAGGGGGTCCACATAACCACGTGGATGAGAACCAAGCAGGAGTGTCCTCACACTAGTGGGGCCACATCATCGAAAGGTGAGGAACCCAGCAAAAGTGGCCACAAACCAGAGGACCCACATCACCAAGGGGTTGAGAGTGAGGTAGGTGTCTGGACGGGCATATTTAACACTCATTTCCCACCAGGAAGAGGAATTAACCAAAGGCTCAGCGTGCCCTGCCAGAAGCAGATTAGGGCCTGAAGCAGTCTTGCGGGTTTGCGGCCAGCTCACAAGAAAGCGAGTTGAAGAAAGGAGCTCAGGGGCCCTGTAATTCACAAACCTGCAGAGTTATAAATGACAGATAACGTCCAAAAATATATTGAAGTAAGGCTGCGAAGAGGACTTGAAAGCGGGGCAGAATTGCAGGAAACCGATTTCAGGAGGTAGACTGGATTTGCATTTAAAGCATAGGAAAAGAGGCAGAACATCGACAATGATGCACTTGGCAACAAAGGGCGTATGAGTTTGTTCCTGAATATATTCAGGAACAAACACATACGCCCTTTTTGGCAAACCAAGCAAGCTTGCAATGGAAATCCGAACTACTATGAAGTGTCACTTCCCCCCGGTCTAAAGGGCCATCTGAGAAAAGTGTAAAATCCAGAAAGGCAAGACAGGCCATGGGGAAAAAGGAGCCTTGTTATGCTGATGGGCGGGATGTACATTGCCAACAGCCACTCTGGAGAAGTGTATGGTGTTTCCTGATACATCTGAAAAACAAAGCAACAGAGTCTAGGGCATTTCCACTTATGGTCCTATAGCTTAGGGAAATTAAAATCAAAAAGACACAGCCACCCCAAAATTTACAACGGCTCTGTTTACAGGAGCCTCTTCTACAGTACAAGTTAAATATCCCAGAGAACAAATAATTGATAAAGAAGTTGCGGTACTTATGTACAACAGAATACCACTCAGCAATGAAATCTGTGTCACCAGGCCTGTACCAGCATAATGAGTGGATTGAGGCATGATGATTCTAAGTGAAATAAGTCACACAGAAAAAGAAACATCATAAGGTATCACTAATGCACGGAATGTAAACTTGGCTACACATGAACTGAATTACAAAACAGAACAGGGTCTCAAGTTTAGAAAACCAACTTATGCTTGCTTAAGGGGAAAGGTGAGTTGGGGTGCTGCATAAAACCAGAGTTTGAAATTAGCACAGATACCGTTCCATAAGCCAAATACGTAATAGACAAGACCTACCCCTTGCTCAACGAAATGGACTCAACAATGAGGTATCACCTCACACCTGTTAGAATGGGCATCATCTGAAAATCTACAAACAACAAATGCTGGAAAGGGTGTGGAGAAAAGGAAGCCTCTTCCACTATTGTTGGGAATATAAATTGATACAGTCACTATGGAGAACAATATGGAGTTTCTTAAGAAACTAATAATAGAATTACCATATGATACAGCAATCCCAGGACTGGACATATACCCAGACAAAACCATAAATCAAAAAGAGACATTCACCGCAATGTTCATTGCATCACTATTTACAATATCGAGGTAATGGAAGCAACCTAAATGCCCACAGACAGACGAATGCATAAAGATGTGGTACATATATAAAATGGAATATTACTAAGCCATGAAAGGAATGAAATTGGGTCATTTGTAGAGACGTCGATGGATCTAGAGACTGTCATACAGAGTGAAGTAAGTCAGAAAGAGAAAAACAAATCTTGTATATTCATGCATATATGTGGAACCTAGAAAAACTGTACAGATTAACCGTTTTGCAAGGCATAAATAGAGCAACAGATGTAGACAACAATCGTATGGACAACAAGGGGGGAAAGCTCTTGGAGGGGTGGTGGTGGGAGGAGTTGAGAGATTGGGATTGGCATGTAAACATTTATATGTATAAAATAGATAACCAATGAGAACCTGCTGTATAAAAATATAAAATAAAATTCAAAATTAAAAAGAAATAAAATTTAAAAAATAAAACAGAAAAAACAATTATTCCCTTCACATACATGTATTTATATGAATAAATTATTTCCATGCTTATATCTGTAAATACAAAAAAGAGGAATAAAATCTACCTTGAACCAAAAACGAAAAAGAGAAAAAAAAAAACAGAACCCACCAGTTACTCAGAGGAAAACCGTATCAGGGCACTTGCTCCAGTTGTAAACAATTCTGAAGTTGGTCAGTGGTGGGGAATCGTCTCCCATTCAGCCAGCAGCCCCCACACAACAAGCGTCCTCATTGCAAAGCTGGGGCACCGTGCCGAGGCATCTGTGAGTAAACGTGAGCTGAACCCCAGGCCAGTTGCTGCTGAACTGTTCCCGCCCTTCCCAGGTAAAACACCTGAATATATACAAGGACTTGAAAGCCTAGAGGAAGGGCCATGGAGCCACACGAGTGACAGCATGCCAGCTGACTTGGTGCCTGCAGGCCAGCCAGGATGGTCCTGGCCCTGGGTGCTCTTCTGGAAGATTTCCATTTCCCTGCCTGAGATACCCGTCCTGTCCCTGCCCCCACTGCTTTTTTCCTTCCTCACCTCTGCCCAGGGAGAAATTCCAGCAGCAGGTATGGGTGACACATCCTCTTCTTTAGCAGGTGGCAGCCTGGCAACTGCTGCAGAAAGTCCAGCAGAGCCCCACTCACACTGGGCCACCCACAAAGCCGTGGCCTCTCACTCCCTCCCACCAGCCCAGCCCCGAGACTGCTGACAGGGCAGAGAAAATGGCGTCAGGCACAGCTGCAGGGGCTTTTGCTGCCTGGAGTGGTATTTATATTGATCTCAACCCAGGCACACCTGGGGAGGGCTGGCCGGCATGGTAAGGCTGCCCAGGTCAGCCAATCATCACCCCTCAGGGGCTCACAGTTGCAGAAAATGGAACTTGCTGAACCGGCCAGGTCCAAGGAACAGGTGTGGGCTCCTGAGAGTCAGGATAGACAAGGGGCTGCAGCTTTGGCTTGTTTTCTAATCATTTTATCTGGCCCATGAGTGGGAGACAACTTCAAGAAAACCCTCTCCTAATGAGAGGAACCCAGGAGTCAGGGAGAGGAGGGGTGGGTGGTGGTTGGAGACAGAGGCCTGGTGCCCTGGGTGCAGTGGAAGTCTCTGGAAGACCAGGTGGAGGGAGGCCACACAGAGTGATGCCCAGGGTCACAGACCTGTCGGAGCTGCTGTTTGTTAGTTCAAGTCCTGCTCTGAGGTGCTCTGTGTCAGCTCTGAGCGACAGGTGAGCTGGGGGTGCTCTTCAATGAGGGCTATGTGCACGGTTCCTGTGTGCCCAGCCCTGCCACGGTACCTGCAAGGGTAGCTCTGTATCCTGGGAGGGGCCTGACCATGAGAGCCCCGTGGGCTGGGTTGGGGGTGGGGTACCTGCCCAGGAGAGCTCCATATCCTGGGATTGGCCTGACCACGAGAGCCCCATGGGCTGCTGGGGACCTGGTAAAGGATGTCAGGACAGTCAGTGAAGCCACCGAGGATATACCTCCAGTTGCTCCTGATCCCTACACCCTGCTGGTCATTCTACCAACCACCAGGACATGGTATTCTGTATTAGTCTTCAATGATGCCTTCTTTTGTATTCCATTAGTCCCAGAGTCACAAGAAATTTTGGCTTGTGAGTGGCAGGACTCAACATACAACTAAAACAATACTTCCGGGCCGTCTTGCCCCAAGGGTTCAAAAATTCCCACACCATCTTTGGGGAAAGCTTAGCTAACGACCGAAAAGTTCTACCTCTGGAAAAGGAAACCCTCCTTCAATATGCAGACGACATTCTGATCGCCAGCCCTACTAAGGAGGCCTCTGAACTACCAAGCCAATAAAGGATAGAAGTTGTCCAAGAAAAAGCTCAAATATCACAGACTGCAGTGACCTGCCTGGGCTTCATTCTCACACAAGGTCAGAGAAGCCCATCCCAGGAAAGGGAAGAAACCATTTGCAGCCTTACCCCTTTCTAAAACTAGAAGACAGCTTAGGGGTTCCTGGGGAGGCCAGGGTTTGCTGCTTCTGGATCCCTAACTACAGTCTACTAGCTGGGCCTCTATATGAAACACTGAAAGGAAAAGATGATGATCCTTTTGAACAGAATCCAGAAGTGGCCTTTCAAGAATGGAAAGAGCAGTCAATTCAGACCCTTGCCCTGGAACTCCCTAATTGAGCTAAACCCTTTGACCTTTCCATTCCCGGTGAAAGGTGAATCGCCATTGGAGAATTAGTGCAAAAACTGGGACCACTTGAAATGGAACAACGCAAGAATGCCATCCAGGTAGGATAAACTACAGTCACCAAGGGGCTTGGCCCACTGCCACATCTGGCCAAGATACTGGCGGTATCTAAAAACCTGGAAATCAGCAGCCCAAAAGGCCACCTCCCTCCTAAGGGAAAAGGACCCCACGTGGTGATCCTAATCACCAACCATGCCCTGAAGTTGCAGGGTTCGCTCCGTGGGCACACCGACCTCGAGTGAGGAGGCCCTCCAACTCCAACATCCAGAGAGATAACCGGGGGCAACAGGGCACCATGACGACTCGTGTGAACATCACTTGACCTGGAGTTTCTCTCATAAAACAACAATAGTGTGTCCCGAAGGAGTAGACTACTGCTTGCAGGACTTCCTGCACCCGGAGGGGAGCTAATAATCTTGGCGGGGGAACCGTATATCACACCGTCACCATAGAAAAGCCTACAGACACCGTGATGATGGTGGCCAATAAGACCGGCTGGACTCCTGTTTACTTCAAAAGGCTGTTGACTCAGTGGCCATCATGGTCCTTGATCACCACTGACCCTGGACTGTCTGGGAGTTGAGCGGGCAGGGCTCTGACACCTGGTGCTGTTTTTACGTTAATTCAGGGGCCTAATTGAAGAAAGAGCAGACTACTGGTCAGAGCATCTAGGCTGGCAGAAACGGTCAGCCTAAGGTGGCCGAACAAATGTGGGGCGGGGTGAAACCGGCCCCCACAGCGTCTCTGCACATCTCTTTCCTGGACCCTTAAAGGTCATTAGAATCTATAACACTTCCAATGCTGGTGCTCAGGCGGACGAGCAGGGAGGCAGGGGTCCTGGGGCCAATCAACGTCACCTGGAGGCTGCTGGGGAGAAGTTCTGACCCTCGTCCCCTGGTATGAGGGCTCCCAACTCAGCACTCAGCAGTTACAGAAGAAGGGTCTGCACCCTCAGCACTCCAAGAATGAGGAACGGGACAAAAGGCAGAGGAGGGGTTTGTCCCCAGCAAAGCCCATTAAAAATCCCTGGGAGATAAAAATAGAATGTGGGCAATAAAGTCAAGTCTGACCTTTTTTATCCTTTGTGCTTTGTCTAATTTCACGTGCTCCTAGGGTCCCGCATGCAGAGGTTCCACACCCGGCACTTCAGACCAGATTTCCTGGTGCAGAATGGCTGGGTCGACACCTCAGCTCCTGGGGCCCAGTGCAGACTCCGAGATATAGAGCCTGAGCTGCAGCCAACCCGGCCCTTGAGAGCTCCGCCCCCTCCCTCCCACTGACTCTGACAGGATCTCTACACAGCAGCCCAGCCCACAGCCCACGGGGTAGTGCATGCTCTCACCTCTCCATTCTCTGATGAAAATATAAAGTTTCCTTTGCTTGGGAACCAAACTCAGTCTCGATCTGTTGGCCCCAATGACACTGGGCAGGGGGACCCTTGTTGGGGTCCACTCTGGAGGATCAGTAACAGAAATTGAGACTATTGTAACTTCAATGAACAGATGTGTGAGCCAAACTGTAGTTAACATAGAACAGTTTATAAGGCTCGGGTAAAATAAGATGTTTCTAACACTTCCATTTGATATTTCCATCACTTTATTATAAGCAAGTTCAGTGAAAAGGTTTGTCTTATTTGTCAGGTCAATATTAGAGAAATGAAGTGATTTCTTTCCAAGGATGTACATCTAATAATCTTGGTTAAAGCTTCAATCTTGTTTTAAATGCTTTTCCATTGAAAATGATACCTCTCTTTCAGCTCCCCCATTTCTGAGAAGTATAAAATCTTATAATTTATTATTACCAAAGGGGAAAGGTGGGAGGAGGGATAAATTAACAGTTTGGAATTAACACATACACACTGCTATGTATAAAATAGATCATCAACAAGGAACTACTGTATAGCACAGGGAACTACACTCAATATTGTGCAATAACCTATAAGGGGAAATAATCGGAAAAAGAATAGATATTTTTATTGACATCATCTATCAATGACAGTTAAAGTGTAACCTAAGGGAAGCCGGTGGTGAGTGCTTCTGACCCTGAAGACTTCAGTCATCTAAAGTTTGGACTCTGCCTACTTCCCAAGGCCCTTAATGAACATATGTGTAGCCGTAGCTTAAAAAACTCCCCAGTTTGGGTTTCGGGGAGACACTGATTTTGAAAAAGCCCTGGTGTTCTCCTTACATGAATGGGACTCTTCCTACTGCTAAAACATGTCTGTCACATCCAGAGGATGGTATACCGTCTGATCGGGAAGAGTTTGGAAAAGGCATCTCATCTCCTCATCTCCTGGTGCTCGGGTTCACCCCTCCAGCGTCTTTACTAACAGTCTCCCCACTTGGAGATGTCAACACTGTCAACATCCTGTTGCGTACAGTTTGGAATTTGTCCAGAGGATGAAGCGGAAGGATGAGGAACAATGAGAGACAAGTCCTAGGTGTTCAGACAGGCACATGTCACTCTAATTTCCAATCAGGAAGATGAATTGACCAAAGGCTAGGGTTGCCCATGGAAACAGTATAGGGCTTGAGGAAATCCCACTGCTTTGTGGCCAGTTCCCATAAACACAAGTTGAACAATGGAACTCAGGGGCAGTAAAATTCACGAAACTGCAGAGTTGAAAATATCTATCACTGAAAAATGTCTTGAGGGAAGTCAGAGAAAAGGATTGGCAAGCAAGGGAGAATGGCAGGAAAGGGATTTGAGGAGGTAGAAAGGACTCGCCATTAAGCACAAGAAAAGGGGCTGAACATTGCCGACATTGCAGTTGGCCAAAAAGGCTGTATGCGTTTTTTTCTGTATATATTCAAGAAAAGGGCATACACTTTTTTAGCCAACCAAACAGGTGGGCACTGGAAATCAATACTACAAAAGATATCACTTCGCATCAGTCAGAAGAGCCATCCTCATAAAGTGTAAACGCCAGAAATGCAGGACAGGGCAAGGAGAAGAGGGAGCCCTGTGAGGCTTATAGTGGAAATGTATATTGCCAACGGCCATTCTGGAGAAGTGTATTGTGTTTACTAAAGCATCTAAAAAATGAGCTACAGAGCATAGGGCACTTGCACTCATGGGCGTATATCTTGGGAAAAACAAAAATCGAGAGGACACAGGCACCCCAATGTTTACTGCCTCTCTGTTTAAAAGATCCTCGACTAGGATATAACTTAAATGTCTCTGGAGGGAAAAAATGGATAGAGATGTGGTACTTATGTAGAGTGGAATATTACTCAGCCTGGAAATCAATGAAATATGGCCAGTTGTAACAACTCCGGAGGAGTTACGTATGATCATTCTAAGTGACATAAATATGTAGAAAACACGCGTAAGGCTGCTAAACGGGAAAGGTGGGGAGGGGTGAGGCATCATCCAGGAGGTTGAAATTAGCAAAGATACCATTCCAAATACCAAACTGATAATCAACAAGGCCTACACGGTAGCTAAAAGAACTGCACTCAGCACACTCAAGTCACCGGAAAAGAATATCTATGACTGGTAAGAATCTGAAAAAGAAATTATTGATGTCTCTCTGTACGTGAATCAAGTGGATGTACAGCAGCAAGAAACAGAGCTTTGAAAATCAGCTGTAAACAACATAGTAATAAATTGAAAAAAATAAACGACAGAGAGACAGAGAAAACCTCTTACAACTTTTCCTCAGGGACGGTGATGCAACATGGATTGAACACATCTAGACCCACAGCAGGATGAGACATAAGGCTGGAAACTGTTCGCGCTAAGAGAAATGTGAGGTTGGGTGAGGAAATGCACACCCTTTAAAGTAATACTACCTGGTACCCATTCAATGGGTCCCAAATCTGCAGGTTCAAGGAATCTTCCTACAGCTAAAACATGCATGGAAAACCCAGAGGACTGTACACCATGTGATCGGGAGATGTGTCTAAAATGCACCTCATTTATCCTCTCCTGGTGCTCCTGTTCATCATTCCAGCCACGTTACTTAGAATCTCCCCACTTAGAGAATCAGCACATTTAAACTTCTGTTTCACACATTTTGCAAATTGTGAGGAGGATGAACGGGAACAGGGGGAACCAATGAGAGAATAGTTGTAGGGGTTTGGACGGGCACATGTCACTCTAATTTCCCATTAAGAATAAGAATTAAAAAAAGGCTCAGCCCGCCTCGCCGGAGCCAAAATAGGGCCTGAAGCAATCCTGCGGTTTTGAGGCCAGCTCACAAAAGAGCAACTTAAAAAATGGAGCTCAGGGTCACTGCAATTCACAAACCTGCAGAGTTATAAATGAAAACTAACGTCCAAAAATATGTTGAGGTAAGGCAAAGAAGAGGATCTGAATGCAAGACAGAATTGCAAGAAACAGATTTCAAGAGATAGATTGGACTCGCCTTTAAAGCACATGAAAAGCGGCAGAATTTCGACAATGATGCAGTTGGCCCAAAAGGGAGTATGCGTTTTTTCCTGAATATATCCAGGAAAAAACGCATACGCACTTTATGGGCAACCAAGCAAGCAAGCAATGCAAATGTGCACAACAAAGAAGTCTCATTTCCCACCGGTCAAAAGGGCCATCCGAAAAAATTGTAAAAACCAGAAATGCAGGACAGGCCATGGAGAACAGGGAGCCTTTATACGCTGATGGACAGTGTGTGAACTGCCGAGAGCCACTCTGGACATGTGTATGGTGGTTCCTAAATGATCTAAAAAACAGAGCGACAGAGCATAGGGCACTTCCAATCATGGGAGTATATCTAGGGAAGTCTAAAAATCAACAAGACACAAGCACACCACAGTTTAGGGCTACTCTGTTTACAAGAACCTCAACTTCAGTACACCTTAAATATCCCAGGAAAGAGAACAATGGATAAAGAAAATGTGGTACTTATGTACAATGGAATATCTCTTCACCATGAAATCAATGTAATAAGGCTAGTAGAAGGATAAAGAGTGGATTGAGGTCCGATAATACTACTTGAAATAAGTCAAACAGAAAAAGAAACATATCATAAGATATCACTTATAGAGGGAGGATAAATATGGCTGCACAAAAAATGAATTACAAAACAGAACAGTGTCTCACATTTAGAAAACACACTTATGTCAGCTTAAGGGGAAAGGAGAGGTGGGGTGATGCATAAAACCAGAGTTTGAAATTAGCACAGATACCGTTCAATAAACCAAATAGGTATCAGACAAGATCTACACCTTGCTCAATGAACTGGCCTCAACACACCCTATAAACCGCAGAGAAATATATCTGAGTAATAAGAATCTTAAAACCCATGTATTGATATATCTCCATAAGGGAATCAAGTGTGAGCAGAGCGGCACAAACACAGCAGTGAAAATGAGCTAAACCCCATTATAGAAATAAATTTTAAAACCAAAACGCAGAAACAATGAAAGAGAGAAAAATTCTTACAAAATTCGCTCAGGGGCTGTGATGCAACCTGGAATGACCACATATAAACCCACAGCTGGATAAGACATAAGGCTGGACACTTGGGGCTGAAAGGATTGGAGAGCTTTGGTGAGCAACTGCCGAAAGTTTAATGCAATACTTCATGCTACTTATTCCAAGGGTCCCAACACTCCAAGTTGAAGGGAATCTTCCTACAGCTAAACCATGCATGGGAAATCCAGCGGATGGTATACCATATGATCGGGAAAGGTTTCTAAAATGCACCTCATTTTCCTCTCCTGGGGCTCCGGATCAACATTCCAGCCACTTTACTAACAACATCTCCACATGGAGAGTCAATGCCTTTAAGTTCCGGTATCACACAGTCTGCAGTTAGTGCGGAGGATGAATGGGAATAGGGGGAACCAGTGAGAAAATAGCTGTAGCGGTTTCAATGGGCACATGTCACTCTAATTTCAATTCAGGAAGAAGAATTAACCAAAGGCAGAGCAAGGCGCCCCAGAAGAAGAATAGGGCCTGAAGAAATCCTGTGGATATGAGGCAAGATCACAAAAATAAGAGCTGAAAAATGGAGCTATGGGCCACTGCAATTCAAAAACCTGCAGAGTTATAAAGGCCAACTATTTTCCAAAAGTATATTGAAGTGAGGCTATGAAGAGGCACTGAGAGCAAGGCAGAACTGCAAGAAACCTATTTCGGGAGGTAGACTGGAATTGCACTGAAAACATATGAAAAGACTCAGAACGTCGACAATGATGCACTTGGCCAAAAAGGGCGTATGCGTTCTTTCCTGAATATATTCAGGAAGAAACGCATACGCCCTTTCTGGCCAACCAAGCAAGCTCGCAAAGGAAATCTGCACTACAATGAAGTTTCACTGCCCCCCGGTCAAAGGGCCTTCTGAAAAAAGAGTAAAATCCAAAAAGGCAGGACAGGCCATGGAGAACTGGGAGCCTTGTTATGCTGATGGGCGAGATGTAAATTGCCAACAGCCACTCTGGAGAAGTGTATGGTCTTTCCTGAAACATCCAAAAAACTAAGCAACAGAGCCTAGGGCACTTCCACTTATGGTCCTATAGCTTAGGGAAATTAAAATCAAAAAGACACAGCCACCCAAAGGTTGGGATGGCTCTGTTTACAAGAACCTCGTTTACGGTACAAGTTCAATATCGCAAAAAGCGAAAAATGGATAAAGAACTTGTGGTACTTACGTACAATGCAATATCACTCAGCAATGAAATCTATGTCATCAGGCCCGTAGCAGCACAATGAGTGGATTCAGGTACGATGATTCTAAGTGAAATAAGTCACACAAAAAGAGAAACATCATAAGATATCACTACTACACGGAATGTAAACTTGGCTACACAGGAACTGAATTACAAAACAGAACAGCGTCTCAAATGTAGAAAACCAACTTATGCTTGCTTAAGGAGAACGGTGAGTTGGGGTGCTGCATAAAACCAGAAATTGAAATTAGCAGATACCGTTCCATAAGCCAAATATGTAATAGACAAGAGCTACTCCTTGCTCAACGAAGTGGACTCAACACCCCATATTAAACGCCTAAGAATATACCTGACTAGTAAGAATCTTAAAACCTATGGATTTATATGTCTCCGAAAGAGAATCAAGCGTGTGTACAGCGGCATAAACGCAGCAGTGATAGGATTGGTGAGGTTCGGTGAGCAAATGCAGACCCTTTGAAGTCATATTGCATGGTACCCATTACATGGGTCTCAACTCTCTAGGTTTAAGAGATTCTTCCTTCAGCTAAAACATGCATGTGGAACCAAGAGTATGATCCACCGTGTGATCGGGAAATGTGTTCAAATGTGTCTCAGTTTTAGTCCCCTGGTACTCGGGTGCAACATTCCAGACGCTTTAGTAACACTCTCCCCACTTGGAGAGTCAGTGCCTTTAACCTACTGTTTGGCCCAGTTTGCAATTTCTGTGGAAAATGAACAGGAATAGGGAGAACCAATGAGAGACTAGGTCGAGGTGTCCGGACGCGCAAATTTAACTCTCATTTCCCATCAGGAAGAGGAATTAACCAAAGGCTCAGCGTGCCATGCCGGAACCAAACTAGGGCCCGAAGCAATCCTGCGGTGTTGCGGCCAGCTCACAAGAAAGCGAGTTGAAGAAAGGAGCTCAGGGGCACTGTAATTCACAAACCTGCAGAGTTATAATTGATAGCTATCGTCCAAAAATATATTGAAGTAAGGCTGCCAAGAGGACTTGAAAGCGGGGCAGAATTGCAGGAAACCGATTTCAGGACGTAGACTAGACTTGCATGTAACGCATAGGAAAAGAGGCAGAATGTCCACAATGATGCTCTTGGCCAAAAAGGGCGTATGCGTTTTTTCCTGAATATATTCAGGAAAAAACGCATACGCCCTTTCTGGCCAAAGAAGCAAGCTTGCAAAGGAAATCTGCACTACAATGAAGTCTCACTGCCCCCCGGTCAAAAGGGCCATCTGAAAAAAGTGTAAAATCCAGAAAGGCAGGACAGGCCATGGAGAACTGGGAGCCTTGTTATGCTGATGATCGGGATGTGAATTGCCAGCAGCCACTCTGGAGAAGTGTATGGTGTTTCCTGAAACATCCAAAAAACAAAGCAACAGAGCCTAGGGCACTTCCACTTATGGTCCTATAGCTTAGGGAAATTAAAATCAAAAGACACAGCCACCCCAAAGTTTGGGACGGCTCTGTTTACAAGAACCTCGTTTACGGTACAAGTTCAATATCACAGAAAGTGAAAAATGGATAAAGAAGTTGTGGTGCTTACGTACAATGCAATATCACTCAGCAATGAAATCTATGTCATCAGGCCCGTAGCAGCATAATGAGTGGATTCAGGTACGAGTATTCTAAGTGAAATAAGTCACACAGAAAAAGAAACATCATAAGATATCCCTAATACACGGAATGTAAACTTGGCTACACAGGAACTGAATTACAAAACAGAACAGAGTGTCAAATGTAGAAAACCAAGTTAGGCTTGCTTAAGGGGAAGGGTGAGTTGGGGTGCTGCATGAAACCAGAGATTGAAATTAGCACAGATACCGTTCCATAAGCCAAATATGTAATAGACAAGAGCTACTCCTTGCTCAACGAAGTGGACTCAACACCCCATATTAAACCCCTAAGAATATACCTGACTAGTAAGAATATACCTGACTAGAAATAATCTTAAAACCTACGGATTTATATGTCTCCGAAAGAGAATCAAGCGTGTGTACAGCGGCATAAACGCAGCAGTGATAGGATTGGTGAGGTTCGGTGAGCAAATACAGACCCTTTGTACTCATATTGCATGGTACCCATTCCATGGGTCTCAACTCTCCAGGTTTAAGGGATTCTTCCTTCAGCTAAAACATGCATGTGGAACCCAGAGTATGATCCACCGTGTGATCGGGAAACGTGTTCAAATGTGTCTCAGTTTTCGTCCCGTGGAACTCGGGTGCAACATTCCAGATGCTTTACTAACACTCTCCCCACTTGGAGAGTCAGTGCCTTTAACCTCCTGTTTGGCCCAGTTTGCAATTTCTGTGGAAAATGAACAGGAATAGGGAGAACGAAAGAGAGACTAGCTGGAGGTGTCTGGACGGGCAAATTTAACTCTCATTTCCCACCAGGAAGAGGAATTAACCAAAGGCTCAGCGTGCCGTGCCGGAACTACACTAGGGCCTGAAGCAATCCTGCGGTGTTGCGGCCAGCTCACAAGAAAGCGAGTTGAAGAAAGGAGCTCAGGGGCACTGTAATTCACAAACCTGCAGAGTTATAAATGACAGCTATCGTCCAAAAATATATTGAAGTAAGGCTGCCAAGAGGACTTGAAAGCGGGGCAGAATTGCAGGAAATCGATTTCAGGAGGTACACTGGAATTGCATGGAAAGCATAGAAAAGAGGCAGAACGTCCACAATGATGCACTTGGCCAAAAAGGGCGTATGCGTTTTTTCCTGAATATATTCAGGAAAAAACGCATACGCCCTTTTTGGCCAACCAAGCAAGCTTGCAAATGATATCTGCACTACAATGAAGTCTCACTGCCCCCCGGTCAAAAGGGCCATCTGAAAAAAGTGTAAAATCCAGAAAGGCAGGATAGGCCATGGAGAACTGGGAGCCTTGTTATGCTGATGGGCGGGATGTAAATTGCCAACAGCCACTCTGGAAAATTGTATGGTGTTTCCTGAAACATCTAAAAAACAAAGCAACAGAGCCTAGGGCACTTCCACTTATGGTCCTATAGCTTAGGGAAATTAAAATCAAAAAGACACAGCCACCCCAATGTTTGGGACGGCTCTGTTTAAAAGAACCTCATTTACGGTACAAGTTCAATATCACAGAAAGCGAAAAATGGATAAAGAAGTTGTGGTACTTACGTACAATGCAATATCACTCAGCAATGAAATCTATGTCATCAGGCCCGTTGCAGCATAATGAGGGGATTCAGGTACGATGATTCTAAGTGAAATAAGTCACACAGAAAAAGAAACATCATAATATATCACTAATACACGGAATGTAAACTTGGCTACACAGGAACTGAATTACAAAACAGAACAGGGTGTCAAATGTAGAAAACCAACTTATGCTTGCTTAAGGGGAAAGGTGAGTTGGGGTGCTGCATAAAACCAGAGATTGAAATTAGCACAGATACCATTCCATAAGCCAAATATGTAATAGACAAGAGCTACTCCTTGCTCAACGAAGTGGACTCAACACCCCATATTAAACGCTTAACAATATACCTGACTATTAAGAATCTTAAAACCTATGGATTTATATGTCTCCGAAAGAGAATCAAGCGTGTGTACAGCGGCATAAACGCAGCAGTGATAGGATTGGTGAGGTTCGGTGAGCAAATGCAGACCCTTTGAAGTCATATTGCATGGTACCCATTCCATGGGTCTCAACTCTCCATGTTTAAGGGATTCTTCCTTCAGCTAAAACATGCATGTGGAACCCAGAGTACGATCCACCGTGTGATCGGAAAACGTGTTCAAATATGTCTCAGTTTTCGTCCACTGGTACTCGGGTGCAACACTCCAGACGCTTTACTAACACTCTCCCCACCTGGAGAGTCAGTGCCTTTAACCTCCTGTTTGGCCCAGTTTGCAATTTCTGTGGAAAATGAACAGGCATAGGGAGAACCAATGAGAGACTAGCTGGAGGCGTCTGGACGGGCAAATTTAACTCTCATTTCCTACCAGGAAGAGGAATTAACCAAATGCTCAGCGTGCCATGCCGGAACCACACTAGGGCCAGAAGCAATCCTGCGGTGTTGCGGCCAGCTCACAAGAAAGCGAGTTGAAGAAAGGAGCTCAGGGGCACTGTAATTCACAAACCTGCAGAGTTATAAATGACAGCTATCGTCCAAAAATATATTGAAGGAAGGCTGCCAAGAGGACTTGAAAGCGGGGCAGAATTGCAGGAAACCGATTTCAGGAGGTACACTGGAATTGCATGTAAAGCATAGGAAAAGAGGCAGAACGTCCACAATGATGCACTTGGCCAAAAAGGGCGTATGCGTTTTTTCCTGAATATATACAGGAAAAAACGCATACGCCCTTTTTGGCCAACCAAGCAAGCTTGCAAAGGAAATCTGCACTACAATGAAGTCTCACTGCCCCACGGTCAAAAGGGCTATCTGAAAAAAGTGTAAAATCCAGAAAGGCAGGACAGGCCATGGAGAAATGGGAGCCTTGTTATGCTGATGGGTGGGATGTAAATTGCCAGCAGCCACTCTGGAGAAGTGTATGGTGTTTCCTGAAACATCAGAAAAACAAAGCAACAGAGCCTAGGGCACTTCCACTTATGGTCCTATAGCTTAGGGAAATTAAAATCAAAAAGACACAGCCACCCCAAAGTTTGGGCCGGCTCTGTTTACAAGAACCTCGTTTACGGTACAAGTTCAATATCACAGAAAGCGAAAAATGGATAAAGAAGTTGTGGTACTTACGTACAATGCAATATCACTCAGCAATGAAATCTATGTCATCAGGCCCGTAGAAGCATAATGAGTGGATTCAGGTACTATGATTCTAAGTGAAATAAGTCACACAGAAAAAGAAACATCATAAGATATCACTACTACACGGAATGTAAACTTGGCTACACAGGAACTGAATTACAAAACAGAACAGTGTCTCAGATGTAGAAAACCAACTTATGCTTGCTTAAGGGGAAAGGTGAGTTGGGGTGAAGCATAAAACCACACATTGAAATTAGCACAGATACCGTTCCATAAGCCAAATATGTAATAGACAAGAGCTACTCCTTGCTCAACGAAGTGGACTCAACACCCCATATTAAACGCCTAAGAATATACCTGACTAGTAAGAATCTTAAATCCTATGGATTTATATGTCTCCGAAAGAGAATCAAGCGTGTGTACAGCGGCATAAACGCAGCAGTGATAGGATTGGTGAGGTTCGGTGAGCAAATGCAGACCCTTTGTAGTCATATTGCATGGTACCCATTCCATGGGTCTCAACTCTCCAGGTTTAAGAGATTCTTCCTTCAGCTAAAACATGCATGTGGAACCCAGAGTATGATCCACCGTGTGATCGGGAAACGTGTTCAAATGTGTCTCAGTTTTCGTCCCCTGGTACTCGGGTGCAACATTCCAGACGCTTTACTAACACTCTCCCCACTTGGAGAGTCAGTGCCTTTAACCTCCTGTTTGGCCCAGTTTGCAATTTCTGTGGAAAATGAACAGGAATAGGGAGAACCAATGAGAGACCAGCTGGAGGTGTCTGGACGGGCAAATTTAACTCTCATTTCCCACTAGGAAGAGGAATTAACCAAAGGCTCATCATGCCATGCCGTAACCAAACTAGGGCCTGAAGCAATCCTGTGGTGTTGCGGCCAGCTCACAAGAAAGCGAGTTGAAGAAAGGAGCTCAGGGGCACTGTAATTCACAAACCTGCAGAGTTATAAATGACAGCTATCTTCCAAAAATATATTGAAGTGAGGCTGCCAAGAGGAGTTGAAAGCGGGGCAGAATTGCAGGAAACCGATTTCAGGAGGTAGACAGGAATTGCATGTAAAGCATAGGAAAAGAGGCAGAACGTCCACAATAATCCACTTGGCTAAAAATGGCGTATGCGTTTTTTCCTGAATATATTCAGGAAAAAACGCATACGCCCTTTTTGGCCAACCAAGCAAGCTTGCAAAGGAAATCTGCACTACAATGAACTCTCACGGCCCCCTGGTCCAAAAGGCCATCTGAAAAAAGTGTAAAATCCAGAAAGGCAGGACAGGCCATGGAGAAATGGGAGCCTTGTTATGCTGATGGGCGGGATGTAAATTGCCAATAGCCACTCTGGAGAAGTGTATGGTGTTTCCTGAAACATCAAACAAACAAAGCAACAGAGCCTAGGGCAATTCCACTTATGGTCCTATAGCTTAGGGAAATTAAAATCAAAAAGACACAGCCACCCCAAAGTTTGGGCCGGCTCTGTTTACAAGAACCTTGTTTACGGTACAAGTTCAATATCACAGAAAGCGAAAAATGGATAAAGAAATTGTGGTACTTACGTACAATGCAATATCACTCAGCAATGAAATCTATGTCATCAGGACCGTAGCAGCATAATGAGTGGATTCAGGTACGATGATTCTAAGTGAAATAAATCACACAGAAAAAGAAACATCATAAGATATCACTACTACATGGAATGTAAACTTGGCTACACAGGAACTGAATTACAAAACAGAACAGGGTCTCAAATGTAGAAACCCAACTTATGCTTGCTTAAGGGGAAAGGTGAGTTGGGGTGCGGCATAAAACCAGAGATTGAAATTAGCACAGATACCGTTCCATAAGCCAAATATGTAATAGACAAGAGCTACTCCTTGCTCAACGAAGTGGACCCAACACCCCATATTAAACGCCTAAGAATATACCTGACTAGTAAGAATCTTAAAACCTAAGGATTTATATGTCTCCGAAAGAGAATCAAGCGTGTGTACAGCGGCATAAACGCAGCAGTGATAGGATTGGTGAGGTTCGGTGAGCAAATGCAGACACTTTGAAGTCATATTGCATGGTACCCATTCCATGGGTCTCAACTCTCCAGGTTTAAGGGATTCTTCCTTCAGCTAAAACATGCATGTGGACCCCAGAGTATGATCCACCGTGTGATCGGGAAACGTGTTCAAATGTGTCTCAGTTTTCGTCCCCTGGTACTCGGGTGCAACATTCCAGACGCTTTACTAACACTCTCCCCACTTGGAGAGTCAGTGCCTTTAACCTCCTGTTTGGCCCAGTTTGCAATTTCTTCGGAAGATGAACAGGAATAAGGAGAAGCAATGGGAGACTATCTGTAGGTGTCTGGACGGGCAAATTTAACTCTCATTTCCCACCAGGAAGATAAATGAACCAAAGGCTCCGCGTGCCATGCTGGAACTAGATTAGGGCCTGAGGAGATCCTGCGGTGTTGCGGCCAGCTCACAAGAAAGCGAGTTGAAGAAAGGAGCTCAGGGGCACTGTAATTCAGAAACCTGCGGAGTTATAAATGACAGCTATCATCCAAAATTATACTGAAGTAAGGCTGCGAAGAGGACTTGAATGCGGGGCAGAATTGCTGGAAACTGATTTCAGAACGTACACGGGAGTAGCTCTTAAAGCATAGGAAAAGAGACAGAACTTGGAAAATAATGCACTTGGCAAAAAAGGGCATATGTGTTTTATCCAGAGCTCTCATACCTGAGGGGAGGAGATTCCCAGCAGGCTCCAACTGCCACCTGAGGGCTCACATTGCCAAGGCAACGTGAGCATGCCAGGCAGGAGTTACCTCACAGCAGAGGTCCCACCTCACAGAAGGGTGAGAAACCCAGCCAACATCAGACTCTCACCAGAGGGCCCACATCACCAAGGGGATGGGAACCAGGCAGGAGTGTCTTCACATCAGTGGGGCCACATCATCAAAAGCTGAGGTACTCAGCACATGTGTTCTCAAACCAGAGGACCCACATCACCAAGGACCTCGGAGTGAGGCAGGCAGGAGTAGCCTCACAACACTGGGCCCATAGAATAAAAAAGTGAGGAATCCAGCAGTTGGAACCTCCCAGCAGGCGGCCCAGAGCACCGAGGCCATGGGATCCAGGCCACAGTGAACTCACAGAAGAGGGCCCATGTCATGAAACTGAGCAACCCAGCCATTGGGACCTCAGAGCAGGAGGCCCACATCCCCATGGGGATGGAATTCTGGTAGGAGTGTCCTCGCACCACTGAGAACGTATCAGAAAATTTTGGGCGACCAGCAGTTAGGGCCTGACGCCAGAGGACCCTCATCACCAAGGGAAGGAGGCTCCCAGCAGGCTCCAACTGCCACCAGAGGGCTGACGTCGCCAAGGCGATGTGTGCCAACCAGGCACGAATGACCTCACAGCAGAGGGCCCACCTCAGAGAAGTGTGACGAACCCAGTCAGGATCAGACTCGCACCAGAGGGCCCACATCACCAAATGGATTGGAACCAGGCAGGAGTGTCCTCACATGAGTAGGGCCACATCATCTAAAGGTGAGGAACCCAGAACATGTGGCTTCAAACCATAGGACACCCATCACCAAGGGGCTGGGAGTGAGGCAGGCAGGAGGAGCCTCATAACAGAGGGCCCAAAAATAAGAAAGGTGAGGAATCCAGCAGTTGGAACCTCCCAGCAGGCGGCCCAGAGCACAGAGGCTAGAGGAACCAGGCCAGAGTGAACTAACACCAGACAGCCCACATCATGAAACTGTGAGCAACCCAGACATTGGGACCTCAGAGCAGAAGGCCCACATCCCCATGGTGATGGGAACATGACAGGAGTGTCCTGGCATCACTGGGCTCACATCAGAAAACGTGGGGTGCTCAGAAGTTAGGGCCTGACGCTAGAGGGCACTCATCACCGAGAGGAGGAGGCTCCCAGCAGGCTCCAGCTGCCACCAGAGGGCCAACGTCGCCAAGGTGATGTGTGCCAGCCTGACAGGAGTGACCTCACAGCAGAGGGCCCACCTCACAGAAGGGTGAGGAACACAGCCAGGATCAGACTCTCACCAGAGGGCCCACATCACCAAGGGGATGGGAACCAGGCAGGAGTGTCCCCACACCAGTGGGACAACATCATCGAAAGGTGAGGATCCCAGCACATGTGTCCTCAAACCAGAGGAACCACATCACCAAGGGGTTCGGAATGAGGCTGGCAGGACTGGCCTCACAACACAGGGTCCATAGAATATAAAAGTTGAGGAATCCAGCAGTTGGAACCTCCCAGCAAGTGGCCCAGAGCACCGAGGCTATGGGATCCAGGCCGCAGTGAACTCACAGCAGAGGGCCCACATCATGAACCTGTGAGCAGCCCAGCTGTTGGGACCTCAGAACAGAAGGCCCACATCCCCATTGGGATGGGAACCTGGCAGGAGTGGCTTTGCACCACTTAGCACATATCAGAAAATGTTAGGAGCCCAGCAGTTAGGGCCTGACGCCAGGGGGCCCTCATAACTGAGGGGAGGAGACTCCCAGCAGGTTCCAACTGCCAACAGAGGGCCCACGTCTACAAGGTGGCATGCGCCAGCCAGGCAGTAGTGACCTCACAGCAGAGGGCCTATCTCACAGAAGGGTGAGGAACCGAGGCAGGATGAGACTCTCACCAGAGGGCCCACAACACCAAGGGGATGGGAACCAGTCAGGACTGTCCTCCCACCAGTGGGGCCACATCATCGAAAGGTGAGGAACCCAGCACATGTGGCCTCATATCAGAGGACATACATCACAAAGGGGATGGGAGTGAGGCAGGTAGGAGTAGCCTAAAAACAGAGGGCCCAAAGAATAAAAAAAGTGAGGAATCCAGCATTTGGAACCTCCCAGCAGGCGGCCGAGAGCACAGAAGCTATGGGATGCAGGCAGGAGTGAACTAACAGCAGAGAGCCCACATCATGAAACTGTGAGCAACCCAGGCATTGGGACCTCAGAGCAGAAAGCCCACATCCCCATGGGGATGGGAACCTGACAGGAGTGTCCTGGCATCACTGGGCTCACATCAGAAAACGTGGGGAGCCCAGCAGTTAGAGCCTGATGCTAGAGGGCCGTCATCACCGAGGGCAGGAGGCTCCCAGCAGGTTCCATGTGCCAACAGAGGGCCCACGTCGCCAAGGTGATGTGTGCAAGTCAGGCAGGATTGACCTCACAGCAGAGGGCCTACCTCACAGAAGAGTGAGGAACCCAGCCAGGATAAGACTGTCACCAGAAGGCCCACATCACCAAGGGGATGGGAACCAGGCAGGAGTGTCCTCACACCAGTGGGGCCACATCATTGAAAGTTGCCTAACCCAGCACATGTGGCCTCAAACCAGAAGACCCACATCACGAAGGGGTTGCGAGTGAGGCAGGCAGGAGGAGCATCACAACACAGGACCCATAGAATACAAAAGTTGAGGAATCGAGCAGTTGGAACCTCCCAGCAGGCAGCCAAGACCACAGAGGCTATGGGATCCAGGCCACAGTGAACTAACACCAGAGAGCCCACATCATGAAATTGTGATCAACCCAGCCGTTGGAACCTCAGAGCAGAAGGCCCACATCCCCATGGGAATGGGAACCTAAGAGGAGTGCTTGAGCAACACTGGGCTCACTAAGAAAAGTTGGGGAGCCCAGCAGTTAGGGCCTGACGTCAGAGGGCCCTCATCACAGAGCTGAGGAGGCTCCCAGCAGGGTCCAATTGCCACCAGAGGGCTCATGTCAACAAGGCGAGGTGAGCAACCCAGGCAAGAGTTACCTGATAGTAGAGGGCCCACCTCACAGATGGGTGAGGAACCCAGCCAGGATCAGACTCTCACCAGAGGGCCCACATCACAAAGGGGATGGGACCCAGTCAGGATTATCCTCACACCAGTGGGGCCTCATCATCTTAAGGTGAGGAACCCAGCACATGTGTCCTCAAACCAGAGGACCCACATCACCAAGGGCCTTGGAGTGAGGCAGGCAGGAGTAGCCTCACAACACAGGGCACATAATATAAAAAACGTGAAGATTCCAGCATTTAGACCTTCCAGCAGGCGGCCCAGAACACCGAGGCTATGGGATCCAGGCCACAGTGAACTCACAGCAGAGGGCCCACATCACAAAACTGTGAGCAACCCAGGAGTTGAGACCTCAGCGCAGAAGGACCACATCCCCATGGGAATGGGAACCTGGCTGGAGTGTCCTCGCACCACTGGGCGCACATCAGAAAATGTGGGGAGCCCACCATTTAGGGCCTGACGCCAGAGGGCCGTCATCACCGAGAGGAGGAGGCGCCCTGCACGCTCCAACTGCCACCAGAGGGCTCACGTCTCCAAGGTGACGTGTGCCAGCCAGGCAGGAGTGACCTCACAGCAGAGGGCCTACCTCACAGAACGTTGAGGAACCCAGCCAGGATTAGACTCTCGCCAGAGGGCCCACCTCACCAAGGGGATGGGAACCAGGCAGGAGTGTCCTCACACGAGTGGGGTCACATCATCGAAAGGTGAGGAACGCAGCACATGTGGCCTCAAGCCATAGGACAGTCATCACCAAGGGGCTGGCAGTGAGGCAGGCAGGAGGAGCCTCACAACAGAGGGCACATAGAATAAAAAAGTTGAGGAATCCAGCAGTTGGAACCTCCCAGCAGGCGGCTCAGAGAACCGATGATAAGGGATCCTTGCCGGAGTGAACTCACAGCAGAGGGCCCACATCATGGTACTGTGAGCAAGCCAGCCGTTTTGACCTCAGAGCAGAAGGCCCATATCGCCATGGGGATGGGAACCTGGCAAGAGTCTCCTCACTCACTTGGCGCACATCAGAAAATGTGGGGAGCCCAGCAGTTATGGCCTAAGGCAAGAGGGCCCTCATCACCGAGGGGAGGAGGATCCCAGCACACTCCAACTGCCACCAGAGGGCCCACGTCGCCAAGGTGACGTGTGCCAGACAGGCATGATTGACCTCACAGCAGAGGGCCCACCTCACAGAAGGGTGAGGAACCCAGCCAGGATCAGACTCTCACCTGAGGGCCCACATCAGCAAGGGGATGGGAACCAGTCAGGACTGTCTTCCCTCCAGTGGGGTCACATCATCGAAAGGTGCGGAACCCAGCACATGTGGCCTCAAATCAGAGGACACATATCACAAAGGGAATGGGAGTGAGGCAGGCAGGAGTAGCCTAAAAACAGAGGGCCCAAAGAATAAGAAAGGTGAGGAATCCAGCAGTTGGAACCTCCCAGCAGGCGGTCCAGAGCACAGAAGCTATGGGATGCAGGCAGGAGTGAACTAACAGCAGAGAGCCCACATCATGAAACTGTGAGCAACCCAGGCTTTGGGACCTCAGAGCAGAAGGCCCACACCCCAATGGGGATGTGAACCTGGCTGGAGTGTCCTCGCACCACTGGGCACACATCACAAAATGTGGGGAGCCCAGCAGTTAGGGCCTGATGCCAGAGGGCCCTCATCACCGAGGAGAGGAGGCTCCCAGCAGGCTCCAAGTGCCACCAGAGGGCTCATGTCCACAAGGCGAGGTGAGCAAGCCAGGCAAGAGTGACCTCACATCAGACGGCCTACCTCACAGATGGGTGAGGAACCCAGCCAGGATCAGACTCTCAACAGAGGGCCCACATCACCAAGGGGATGTGAACCAGGCAGGAGTCTCCTAAGACCATTGGTCCCACATCATCGAAAGGTGAGGAACCCAGCACATGTGGCCTCAAACCAGACGACACACATCACGAAGGGGCTGGGAGTGAGGCAGGCAGGAGGATCCTCACAACAGAGGGCCCAAAAATTTAAAAAAGTGAGGAATCCAGCAGTTGGAACCTCCCAGCAGGCGGCCAAGAGCACAGAGGCTATGGGATCCAGGCTTCTGTGAACTAACACCAGAGAGCCCACATCATGAAAATGTGAACAACCCAGCCGTTGGGACCTCAGAGCAGAAGGCCCACATCCCCATGGAGATGGGATCCTAAGAGGAGTGCCAAAGCATCACTGGGCTCACTAAGAAAAGTTGGTGAGCCCAGCAGTCAGGGCCTGATGCAAGAGGGCCCTCATCACCGGGGGGAAGAGATTCCCAGCACGCTCCAACTGCCACCACACGGCTGACTTCACCAAGGCAATGTGTGCCAGCCATGCAGGAGTGACCTATCAGCAGAGGGTCTCCCTCACAGGTGGGTGAGGAACAAAGCCAGGAACAGACTCTCACCAGGGGGTCCACATAACCACGTGGATGAGAACCAAGCAGGAGTGTCCTCACACTAGTGGGGCCACATCATCGAAAGGTGAGGAACCCAGCAAAAGTGGCCACAAACCAGAGGACCCACATCACCAAGGGGTTGAGAGTGAGGTAGGTGTCTGGACGGGCATATTTAACACTCATTTCCCACCAGGAAGAGGAATTAACCAAAGGCTCAGCGTGCCCTGCCAGAAGCAGATTAGGGCCTGAAGCAGTCTTGCGGGTTTGCGGCCAGCTCACAAGAAAGCGAGTTGAAGAAAGGAGCTCAGGGGCCCTGTAATTCACAAACCTGCAGAGTTATAAATGACAGATAACGTCCAAAAATATATTGAAGTAAGGCTGCGAAGAGGACTTGAAAGCGGGGCAGAATTGCAGGAAACCGATTTCAGGAGGTAGACTGGATTTGCATTTAAAGCATAGGAAAAGAGGCAGAACATCGACAATGATGCACTTGGCAACAAAGGGCGTATGAGTTTGTTCCTGAATATATTCAGGAACAAACACATACGCCCTTTTTGGCAAACCAAGCAAGCTTGCAATGGAAATCCGAACTACTATGAAGTGTCACTTCCCCCCGGTCTAAAGGGCCATCTGAGAAAAGTGTAAAATCCAGAAAGGCAAGACAGGCCATGGGGAAAAAGGAGCCTTGTTATGCTGATGGGCGGGATGTACATTGCCAACAGCCACTCTGGAGAAGTGTATGGTGTTTCCTGATACATCTGAAAAACAAAGCAACAGAGTCTAGGGCATTTCCACTTATGGTCCTATAGCTTAGGGAAATTAAAATCAAAAAGACACAGCCACCCCAAAATTTACAACGGCTCTGTTTACAGGAGCCTCTTCTACAGTACAAGTTAAATATCCCAGAGAACAAATAATTGATAAAGAAGTTGCGGTACTTATGTACAACAGAATACCACTCAGCAATGAAATCTGTGTCACCAGGCCTGTACCAGCATAATGAGTGGATTGAGGCATGATGATTCTAAGTGAAATAAGTCACACAGAAAAAGAAACATCATAAGGTATCACTAATGCACGGAATGTAAACTTGGCTACACATGAACTGAATTACAAAACAGAACAGGGTCTCAAGTTTAGAAAACCAACTTATGCTTGCTTAAGGGGAAAGGTGAGTTGGGGTGCTGCATAAAACCAGAGTTTGAAATTAGCACAGATACCGTTCCATAAGCCAAATACGTAATAGACAAGACCTACCCCTTGCTCAACGAAATGGACTCAACAATGAGGTATCACCTCACACCTGTTAGAATGGGCATCATCTGAAAATCTACAAACAACAAATGCTGGAAAGGGTGTGGAGAAAAGGAAGCCTCTTCCACTATTGTTGGGAATATAAATTGATACAGTCACTATGGAGAACAATATGGAGTTTCTTAAGAAACTAATAATAGAATTACCATATGATACAGCAATCCCAGGACTGGACATATACCCAGACAAAACCATAAATCAAAAAGAGACATTCACCGCAATGTTCATTGCATCACTATTTACAATATCGAGGTAATGGAAGCAACCTAAATGCCCACAGACAGACGAATGCATAAAGATGTGGTACATATATAAAATGGAATATTACTAAGCCATGAAAGGAATGAAATTGGGTCATTTGTAGAGACGTCGATGGATCTAGAGACTGTCATACAGAGTGAAGTAAGTCAGAAAGAGAAAAACAAATCTTGTATATTCATGCATATATGTGGAACCTAGAAAAACTGTACAGATTAACCGTTTTGCAAGGCATAAATAGAGCAACAGATGTAGACAACAATCGTATGGACAACAAGGGGGGAAAGCTCTTGGAGGGGTGGTGGTGGGAGGAGTTGAGAGATTGGGATTGGCATGTAAACATTTATATGTATAAAATAGATAACCAATGAGAACCTGCTGTATAAAAATATAAAATAAAATTCAAAATTAAAAAGAAATAAAATTTAAAAAATAAAACAGAAAAAACAATTATTCCCTTCACATACATGTATTTATATGAATAAATTATTTCCATGCTTATATCTGTAAATACAAAAAAGAGGAATAAAATCTACCTTGAACCAAAAACGAAAAAGAGAAAAAAAAAAACAGAACCCACCAGTTACTCAGAGGAAAACCGTATCAGGGCACTTGCTCCAGTTGTAAACAATTCTGAAGTTGGTCAGTGGTGGGGAATCGTCTCCCATTCAGCCAGCAGCCCCCACACAACAAGCGTCCTCATTGCAAAGCTGGGGCACCGTGCCGAGGCATCTGTGAGTAAACGTGAGCTGAACCCCAGGCCAGTTGCTGCTGAACTGTTCCCGCCCTTCCCAGGTAAAACACCTGAATATATACAAGGACTTGAAAGCCTAGAGGAAGGGCCATGGAGCCACACGAGTGACAGCATGCCAGCTGACTTGGTGCCTGCAGGCCAGCCAGGATGGTCCTGGCCCTGGGTGCTCTTCTGGAAGATTTCCATTTCCCTGCCTGAGATACCCGTCCTGTCCCTGCCCCCACTGCTTTTTTCCTTCCTCACCTCTGCCCAGGGAGAAATTCCAGCAGCAGGTATGGGTGACACATCCTCTTCTTTAGCAGGTGGCAGCCTGGCAACTGCTGCAGAAAGTCCAGCAGAGCCCCACTCACACTGGGCCACCCACAAAGCCGTGGCCTCTCACTCCCTCCCACCAGCCCAGCCCCGAGACTGCTGACAGGGCAGAGAAAATGGCGTCAGGCACAGCTGCAGGGGCTTTTGCTGCCTGGAGTGGTATTTATATTGATCTCAACCCAGGCACACCTGGGGAGGGCTGGCCGGCATGGTAAGGCTGCCCAGGTCAGCCAATCATCACCCCTCAGGGGCTCACAGTTGCAGAAAATGGAACTTGCTGAACCGGCCAGGTCCAAGGAACAGGTGTGGGCTCCTGAGAGTCAGGATAGACAAGGGGCTGCAGCTTTGGCTTGTTTTCTAATCATTTTATCTGGCCCATGAGTGGGAGACAACTTCAAGAAAACCCTCTCCTAATGAGAGGAACCCAGGAGTCAGGGAGAGGAGGGGTGGGTGGTGGTTGGAGACAGAGGCCTGGTGCCCTGGGTGCAGTGGAAGTCTCTGGAAGACCAGGTGGAGGGAGGCCACACAGAGTGATGCCCAGGGTCACAGACCTGTCGGAGCTGCTGTTTGTTAGTTCAAGTCCTGCTCTGAGGTGCTCTGTGTCAGCTCTGAGCGACAGGTGAGCTGGGGGTGCTCTTCAATGAGGGCTATGTGCACGGTTCCTGTGTGCCCAGCCCTGCCACGGTACCTGCAAGGGTAGCTCTGTATCCTGGGAGGGGCCTGACCATGAGAGCCCCGTGGGCTGGGTTGGGGGTGGGGTACCTGCCCAGGAGAGCTCCATATCCTGGGATTGGCCTGACCACGAGAGCCCCATGGGCTGCTGGGGACCTGGTAAAGGATGTCAGGACAGTCAGTGAAGCCACCGAGGATATACCTCCAGTTGCTCCTGATCCCTACACCCTGCTGGTCATTCTACCAACCACCAGGACATGGTATTCTGTATTAGTCTTCAATGATGCCTTCTTTTGTATTCCATTAGTCCCAGAGTCACAAGAAATTTTGGCTTGTGAGTGGCAGGACTCAACATACAACTAAAACAATACTTCCGGGCCGTCTTGCCCCAAGGGTTCAAAAATTCCCACACCATCTTTGGGGAAAGCTTAGCTAACGACCGAAAAGTTCTACCTCTGGAAAAGGAAACCCTCCTTCAATATGCAGACGACATTCTGATCGCCAGCCCTACTAAGGAGGCCTCTGAACTACCAAGCCAATAAAGGATAGAAGTTGTCCAAGAAAAAGCTCAAATATCACAGACTGCAGTGACCTGCCTGGGCTTCATTCTCACACAAGGTCAGAGAAGCCCATCCCAGGAAAGGGAAGAAACCATTTGCAGCCTTACCCCTTTCTAAAACTAGAAGACAGCTTAGGGGTTCCTGGGGAGGCCAGGGTTTGCTGCTTCTGGATCCCTAACTACAGTCTACTAGCTGGGCCTCTATATGAAACACTGAAAGGAAAAGATGATGATCCTTTTGAACAGAATCCAGAAGTGGCCTTTCAAGAATGGAAAGAGCAGTCAATTCAGACCCTTGCCCTGGAACTCCCTAATTGAGCTAAACCCTTTGACCTTTCCATTCCCGGTGAAAGGTGAATCGCCATTGGAGAATTAGTGCAAAAACTGGGACCACTTGAAATGGAACAACGCAAGAATGCCATCCAGGTAGGATAAACTACAGTCACCAAGGGGCTTGGCCCACTGCCACATCTGGCCAAGATACTGGCGGTATCTAAAAACCTGGAAATCAGCAGCCCAAAAGGCCACCTCCCTCCTAAGGGAAAAGGACCCCACGTGGTGATCCTAATCACCAACCATGCCCTGAAGTTGCAGGGTTCGCTCCGTGGGCACACCGACCTCGAGTGAGGAGGCCCTCCAACTCCAACATCCAGAGAGATAACCGGGGGCAACAGGGCACCATGACGACTCGTGTGAACATCACTTGACCTGGAGTTTCTCTCATAAAACAACAATAGTGTGTCCCGAAGGAGTAGACTACTGCTTGCAGGACTTCCTGCACCCGGAGGGGAGCTAATAATCTTGGCGGGGGAACCGTATATCACACCGTCACCATAGAAAAGCCTACAGACACCGTGATGATGGTGGCCAATAAGACCGGCTGGACTCCTGTTTACTTCAAAAGGCTGTTGACTCAGTGGCCATCATGGTCCTTGATCACCACTGACCCTGGACTGTCTGGGAGTTGAGCGGGCAGGGCTCTGACACCTGGTGCTGTTTTTACGTTAATTCAGGGGCCTAATTGAAGAAAGAGCAGACTACTGGTCAGAGCATCTAGGCTGGCAGAAACGGTCAGCCTAAGGTGGCCGAACAAATGTGGGGCGGGGTGAAACCGGCCCCCACAGCGTCTCTGCACATCTCTTTCCTGGACCCTTAAAGGTCATTAGAATCTATAACACTTCCAATGCTGGTGCTCAGGCGGACGAGCAGGGAGGCAGGGGTCCTGGGGCCAATCAACGTCACCTGGAGGCTGCTGGGGAGAAGTTCTGACCCTCGTCCCCTGGTATGAGGGCTCCCAACTCAGCACTCAGCAGTTACAGAAGAAGGGTCTGCACCCTCAGCACTCCAAGAATGAGGAACGGGACAAAAGGCAGAGGAGGGGTTTGTCCCCAGCAAAGCCCATTAAAAATCCCTGGGAGATAAAAATAGAATGTGGGCAATAAAGTCAAGTCTGACCTTTTTTATCCTTTGTGCTTTGTCTAATTTCACGTGCTCCTAGGGTCCCACATGCAGAGGTTCCACACCCGGCACTTCAGACCAGATTTCCTGGTGCAGAATGGCTGGGTCGACACCTCAGCTCCTGGGGCCCAGTGCAGACTCCGAGATATAGAGCCTGAGCTGCAGCCAACCCGGCCCTTGAGAGCTCCGCCCCCTCCCTCCCACTGACTCTGACAGGATCTCTACACAGCAGCCCAGCCCACAGCCCACGGGGTAGTGCATGCTCTCACCTCTCCATTCTCTGATGAAAATATAAAGTTTCCTTTGCTTGGGAACCAAACTCAGTCTCGATCTGTTGGCCCCAATGACACTGGGCAGGGGGACCCTTGTTGGGGTCCACTCTGGAGGATCAGTAACAGAAATTGAGACTATTGTAACTTCAATGAACAGATGTGTGAGCCAAACTGTAGTTAACATAGAACAGTTTATAAGGCTCGGGTAAAATAAGATGTTTCTAACACTTCCATTTGATATTTCCATCACTTTATTATAAGCAAGTTCAGTGAAAAGGTTTGTCTTATTTGTCAGGTCAATATTAGAGAAATGAAGTGATTTCTTTCCAAGGATGTACATCTAATAATCTTGGTTAAAGCTTCAATCTTGTTTTAAATGCTTTTCCATTGAAAATGATACCTCTCTTTCAGCTCCCCCATTTCTGAGAAGTATAAAATCTTATAATTTATTATTACCAAAGGGGAAAGGTGGGAGGAGGGATAAATTAACAGTTTGGAATTAACACATACACACTGCTATGTATAAAATAGATCATCAACAAGGAACTACTGTATAGCACAGGGAACTACACTCAATATTGTGCAATAACCTATAAGGGGAAATAATCGGAAAAAGAATAGATATTTTTATTGACATCATCTATCAATGACAGTTAAAGTGTAACCTAAGGGAAGCCGGTGGTGAGTGCTTCTGACCCTGAAGACTTCAGTCATCTAAAGTTTGGACTCTGCCTACTTCCCAAGGCCCTTAATGAACATATGTGTAGCCGTAGCTTAAAAAACTCCCCAGTTTGGGTTTCGGGGAGACACTGATTTTGAAAAAGCCCTGGTGTTCTCCTTACATGAATGGGACTCTTCCTACTGCTAAAACATGTCTGTCACATCCAGAGGATGGTATACCGTCTGATCGGGAAGAGTTTGGAAAAGGCATCTCATCTCCTCATCTCCTGGTGCTCGGGTTCACCCCTCCAGCGTCTTTACTAACAGTCTCCCCACTTGGAGATGTCAACACTGTCAACATCCTGTTGCGTACAGTTTGGAATTTGTCCAGAGGATGAAGCGGAAGGATGAGGAACAATGAGAGACAAGTCCTAGGTGTTCAGACAGGCACATGTCACTCTAATTTCCAATCAGGAAGATGAATTGACCAAAGGCTAGGGTTGCCCATGGAAACAGTATAGGGCTTGAGGAAATCCCACTGCTTTGTGGCCAGTTCCCATAAACACAAGTTGAACAATGGAACTCAGGGGCAGTAAAATTCACGAAACTGCAGAGTTGAAAATATCTATCACTGAAAAATGTCTTGAGGGAAGTCAGAGAAAAGGATTGGCAAGCAAGGGAGAATGGCAGGAAAGGGATTTGAGGAGGTAGAAAGGACTCGCCATTAAGCACAAGAAAAGGGGCTGAACATTGCCGACATTGCAGTTGGCCAAAAAGGCTGTATGCGTTTTTTTCTGTATATATTCAAGAAAAGGGCATACACTTTTTTAGCCAACCAAACAGGTGGGCACTGGAAATCAATACTACAAAAGATATCACTTCGCATCAGTCAGAAGAGCCATCCTCATAAAGTGTAAACGCCAGAAATGCAGGACAGGGCAAGGAGAAGAGGGAGCCCTGTGAGGCTTATAGTGGAAATGTATATTGCCAACGGCCATTCTGGAGAAGTGTATTGTGTTTACTAAAGCATCTAAAAAATGAGCTACAGAGCATAGGGCACTTGCACTCATGGGCGTATATCTTGGGAAAAACAAAAATCGAGAGGACACAGGCACCCCAATGTTTACTGCCTCTCTGTTTAAAAGATCCTCGACTAGGATATAACTTAAATGTCTCTGGAGGGAAAAAATGGATAGAGATGTGGTACTTATGTAGAGTGGAATATTACTCAGCCTGGAAATCAATGAAATATGGCCAGTTGTAACAACTCCGGAGGAGTTACGTATGATCATTCTAAGTGACATAAATATGTAGAAAACACGCGTAAGGCTGCTAAACGGGAAAGGTGGGGAGGGGTGAGGCATCATCCAGGAGGTTGAAATTAGCAAAGATACCATTCCAAATACCAAACTGATAATCAACAAGGCCTACACGGTAGCTAAAAGAACTGCACTCAGCACACTCAAGTCACCGGAAAAGAATATCTATGACTGGTAAGAATCTGAAAAAGAAATTATTGATGTCTCTCTGTACGTGAATCAAGTGGATGTACAGCAGCAAGAAACAGAGCTTTGAAAATCAGCTGTAAACAACATAGTAATAAATTGAAAAAAATAAACGACAGAGAGACAGAGAAAACCTCTTACAACTTTTCCTCAGGGACGGTGATGCAACATGGATTGAACACATCTAGACCCACAGCAGGATGAGACATAAGGCTGGAAACTGTTCGCGCTAAGAGAAATGTGAGGTTGGGTGAGGAAATGCACACCCTTTAAAGTAATACTACCTGGTACCCATTCAATGGGTCCCAAATCTGCAGGTTCAAGGAATCTTCCTACAGCTAAAACATGCATGGAAAACCCAGAGGACTGTACACCATGTGATCGGGAGATGTGTCTAAAATGCACCTCATTTATCCTCTCCTGGTGCTCCTGTTCATCATTCCAGCCACGTTACTTAGAATCTCCCCACTTAGAGAATCAGCACATTTAAACTTCTGTTTCACACATTTTGCAAATTGTGAGGAGGATGAACGGGAACAGGGGGAACCAATGAGAGAATAGTTGTAGGGGTTTGGACGGGCACATGTCACTCTAATTTCCCATTAAGAATAAGAATTAAAAAAAGGCTCAGCCCGCCTCGCCGGAGCCAAAATAGGGCCTGAAGCAATCCTGCGGTTTTGAGGCCAGCTCACAAAAGAGCAACTTAAAAAATGGAGCTCAGGGTCACTGCAATTCACAAACCTGCAGAGTTATAAATGAAAACTAACGTCCAAAAATATGTTGAGGTAAGGCAAAGAAGAGGATCTGAATGCAAGACAGAATTGCAAGAAACAGATTTCAAGAGATAGATTGGACTCGCCTTTAAAGCACATGAAAAGCGGCAGAATTTCGACAATGATGCAGTTGGCCCAAAAGGGAGTATGCGTTTTTTCCTGAATATATCCAGGAAAAAACGCATACGCACTTTATGGGCAACCAAGCAAGCAAGCAATGCAAATGTGCACAACAAAGAAGTCTCATTTCCCACCGGTCAAAAGGGCCATCCGAAAAAATTGTAAAAACCAGAAATGCAGGACAGGCCATGGAGAACAGGGAGCCTTTATACGCTGATGGACAGTGTGTGAACTGCCGAGAGCCACTCTGGACATGTGTATGGTGGTTCCTAAATGATCTAAAAAACAGAGCGACAGAGCATAGGGCACTTCCAATCATGGGAGTATATCTAGGGAAGTCTAAAAATCAACAAGACACAAGCACACCACAGTTTAGGGCTACTCTGTTTACAAGAACCTCAACTTCAGTACACCTTAAATATCCCAGGAAAGAGAACAATGGATAAAGAAAATGTGGTACTTATGTACAATGGAATATCTCTTCACCATGAAATCAATGTAATAAGGCTAGTAGAAGGATAAAGAGTGGATTGAGGTCCGATAATACTACTTGAAATAAGTCAAACAGAAAAAGAAACATATCATAAGATATCACTTATAGAGGGAGGATAAATATGGCTGCACAAAAAATGAATTACAAAACAGAACAGTGTCTCACATTTAGAAAACACACTTATGTCAGCTTAAGGGGAAAGGAGAGGTGGGGTGATGCATAAAACCAGAGTTTGAAATTAGCACAGATACCGTTCAATAAACCAAATAGGTATCAGACAAGATCTACACCTTGCTCAATGAACTGGCCTCAACACACCCTATAAACCGCAGAGAAATATATCTGAGTAATAAGAATCTTAAAACCCATGTATTGATATATCTCCATAAGGGAATCAAGTGTGAGCAGAGCGGCACAAACACAGCAGTGAAAATGAGCTAAACCCCATTATAGAAATAAATTTTAAAACCAAAACGCAGAAACAATGAAAGAGAGAAAAATTCTTACAAAATTCGCTCAGGGGCTGTGATGCAACCTGGAATGACCACATATAAACCCACAGCTGGATAAGACATAAGGCTGGACACTTGGGGCTGAAAGGATTGGAGAGCTTTGGTGAGCAACTGCCGAAAGTTTAATGCAATACTTCATGCTACTTATTCCAAGGGTCCCAACACTCCAAGTTGAAGGGAATCTTCCTACAGCTAAACCATGCATGGGAAATCCAGCGGATGGTATACCATATGATCGGGAAAGGTTTCTAAAATGCACCTCATTTTCCTCTCCTGGGGCTCCGGATCAACATTCCAGCCACTTTACTAACAACATCTCCACATGGAGAGTCAATGCCTTTAAGTTCCGGTATCACACAGTCTGCAGTTAGTGCGGAGGATGAATGGGAATAGGGGGAACCAGTGAGAAAATAGCTGTAGCGGTTTCAATGGGCACATGTCACTCTAATTTCAATTCAGGAAGAAGAATTAACCAAAGGCAGAGCAAGGCGCCCCAGAAGAAGAATAGGGCCTGAAGAAATCCTGTGGATATGAGGCAAGATCACAAAAATAAGAGCTGAAAAATGGAGCTATGGGCCACTGCAATTCAAAAACCTGCAGAGTTATAAAGGCCAACTATTTTCCAAAAGTATATTGAAGTGAGGCTATGAAGAGGCACTGAGAGCAAGGCAGAACTGCAAGAAACCTATTTCGGGAGGTAGACTGGAATTGCACTGAAAACATATGAAAAGACTCAGAACGTCGACAATGATGCACTTGGCCAAAAAGGGCGTATGCGTTCTTTCCTGAATATATTCAGGAAGAAACGCATAAGCCCTTTCTGGCCAACCAAGCAAGCTCGCAAAGGAAATCTGCACTACAATGAAGTTTCACTGCCCCCCGGTCAAAGGGCCTTCTGAAAAAAGAGTAAAATCCAGAAAGGCAGGACAGGCCATGGAGAACTGGGAGCCTTGTTATGCTGATGGGCGAGATGTAAATTGCCAACAGCCACTCTGGAGAAGTGTATGGTCTTTCCTGAAACATCCAAAAAACTAAGCAACAGAGCCTAGGGCACTTCCACTTATGGTCCTATAGCTTAGGGAAATTAAAATCAAAAAGACACAGCCACCCAAAGGTTGGGATGGCTCTGTTTACAAGAACCTCGTTTACGGTACAAGTTCAATATCGCAAAAAGCGAAAAATGGATAAAGAAGTTGTGGTACTTACGTACAATGCAATATCACTCAGCAATGAAATCTATGTCATCAGGCCCGTAGCAGCACAATGAGTGGATTCAGGTACGATGATTCTAAGTGAAATAAGTCACACAAAAAGAGAAACATCATAAGATATCACTACTACACGGAATGTAAACTTGGCTACACAGGAACTGAATTACAAAACAGAACAGCGTCTCAAATGTAGAAAACCAACTTATGCTTGCTTAAGGAGAACGGTGAGTTGGGGTGCTGCATAAAACCAGAAATTGAAATTAGCAGATACCGTTCCATAAGCCAAATATGTAATAGACAAGAGCTACTCCTTGCTCAACGAAGTGGACTCAACACCCCATATTAAACGCCTAAGAATATACCTGACTAGTAAGAATCTTAAAACCTATGGATTTATATGTCTCCGAAAGAGAATCAAGCGTGTGTACAGCGGCATAAACGCAGCAGTGATAGGATTGGTGAGGTTCGGTGAGCAAATGCAGACCCTTTGAAGTCATATTGCATGGTACCCATTACATGGGTCTCAACTCTCTAGGTTTAAGAGATTCTTCCTTCAGCTAAAACATGCATGTGGAACCAAGAGTATGATCCACCGTGTGATCGGGAAATGTGTTCAAATGTGTCTCAGTTTTAGTCCCCTGGTACTCGGGTGCAACATTCCAGACGCTTTAGTAACACTCTCCCCACTTGGAGAGTCAGTGCCTTTAACCTACTGTTTGGCCCAGTTTGCAATTTCTGTGGAAAATGAACAGGAATAGGGAGAACCAATGAGAGACTAGGTCGAGGTGTCCGGACGCGCAAATTTAACTCTCATTTCCCATCAGGAAGAGGAATTAACCAAAGGCTCAGCGTGCCATGCCGGAACCAAACTAGGGCCCGAAGCAATCCTGCGGTGTTGCGGCCAGCTCACAAGAAAGCGAGTTGAAGAAAGGAGCTCAGGGGCACTGTAATTCACAAACCTGCAGAGTTATAATTGATAGCTATCGTCCAAAAATATATTGAAGTAAGGCTGCCAAGAGGACTTGAAAGCGGGGCAGAATTGCAGGAAACCGATTTCAGGACGTAGACTAGACTTGCATGTAACGCATAGGAAAAGAGGCAGAATGTCCACAATGATGCTCTTGGCCAAAAAGGGCGTATGCGTTTTTTCCTGAATATATTCAGGAAAAAACGCATACGCCCTTTCTGGCCAAAGAAGCAAGCTTGCAAAGGAAATCTGCACTACAATGAAGTCTCACTGCCCCCCGGTCAAAAGGGCCATCTGAAAAAAGTGTAAAATCCAGAAAGGCAGGACAGGCCATGGAGAACTGGGAGCCTTGTTATGCTGATGATCGGGATGTGAATTGCCAGCAGCCACTCTGGAGAAGTGTATGGTGTTTCCTGAAACATCCAAAAAACAAAGCAACAGAGCCTAGGGCACTTCCACTTATGGTCCTATAGCTTAGGGAAATTAAAATCAAAAGACACAGCCACCCCAAAGTTTGGGACGGCTCTGTTTACAAGAACCTCGTTTACGGTACAAGTTCAATATCACAGAAAGTGAAAAATGGATAAAGAAGTTGTGGTGCTTACGTACAATGCAATATCACTCAGCAATGAAATCTATGTCATCAGGCCCGTAGCAGCATAATGAGTGGATTCAGGTACGAGTATTCTAAGTGAAATAAGTCACACAGAAAAAGAAACATCATAAGATATCCCTAATACACGGAATGTAAACTTGGCTACACAGGAACTGAATTACAAAACAGAACAGAGTGTCAAATGTAGAAAACCAAGTTAGGCTTGCTTAAGGGGAAGGGTGAGTTGGGGTGCTGCATGAAACCAGAGATTGAAATTAGCACAGATACCGTTCCATAAGCCAAATATGTAATAGACAAGAGCTACTCCTTGCTCAACGAAGTGGACTCAACACCCCATATTAAACCCCTAAGAATATACCTGACTAGTAAGAATATACCTGACTAGAAATAATCTTAAAACCTACGGATTTATATGTCTCCGAAAGAGAATCAAGCGTGTGTACAGCGGCATAAACGCAGCAGTGATAGGATTGGTGAGGTTCGGTGAGCAAATACAGACCCTTTGTACTCATATTGCATGGTACCCATTCCATGGGTCTCAACTCTCCAGGTTTAAGGGATTCTTCCTTCAGCTAAAACATGCATGTGGAACCCAGAGTATGATCCACCGTGTGATCGGGAAACGTGTTCAAATGTGTCTCAGTTTTCGTCCCGTGGAACTCGGGTGCAACATACCAGATGCTTTACTAACACTCTCCCCACTTGGAGAGTCAGTGCCTTTAACCTCCTGTTTGGCCCAGTTTGCAATTTCTGTGGAAAATGAACAGGAATAGGGAGAACGAAAGAGAGACTAGCTGGAGGTGTCTGGACGGGCAAATTTAACTCTCATTTCCCACCAGGAAGAGGAATTAACCAAAGGCTCAGCGTGCCGTGCCGGAACTACACTAGGGCCTGAAGCAATCCTGCGGTGTTGCGGCCAGCTCACAAGAAAGCGAGTTGAAGAAAGGAGCTCAGGGGCACTGTAATTCACAAACCTGCAGAGTTATAAATGACAGCTATCGTCCAAAAATATATTGAAGTAAGGCTGCCAAGAGGACTTGAAAGCGGGGCAGAATTGCAGGAAATCTATTTCAGGAGGTACACTGGAATTGCATGGAAAGCATAGAAAAGAGGCAGAACGTCCACAATGATGCACTTGGCCAAAAAGGGCGTATGCGTTTTTTCCTGAATATATTCAGGAAAAAACGCATACGCCCTTTTTGGCCAACCAAGCAAGCTTGCAAATGATATCTGCACTACAATGAAGTCTCACTGCCCCCCGGTCAAAAGGGCCATCTGAAAAAAGTGTAAAATCCAGAAAGGCAGGATAGGCCATGGAGAACTGGGAGCCTTGTTATGCTGATGGGCGGGATGTAAATTGCCAACAGCCACTCTGGAAAATTGTATGGTGTTTCCTGAAACATCTAAAAAACAAAGCAACAGAGCCTAGGGCACTTCCACTTATGGTCCTATAGCTTAGGGAAATTAAAATCAAAAAGACACAGCCACCCCAATGTTTGGGACGGCTCTGTTTAAAAGAACCTCATTTACGGTACAAGTTCAATATCACAGAAAGCGAAAAATGGATAAAGAAGTTGTGGTACTTACGTACAATGCAATATCACTCAGCAATGAAATCTATGTCATCAGGCCCGTTGCAGCATAATGAGGGGATTCAGGTACGATGATTCTAAGTGAAATAAGTCACACAGAAAAAGAAACATCATAATATATCACTAATACACGGAATGTAAACTTGGCTACACAGGAACTGAATTACAAAACAGAACAGGGTGTCAAATGTAGAAAACCAACTTATGCTTGCTTAAGGGGAAAGGTGAGTTGGGGTGCTGCATAAAACCAGAGATTGAAATTAGCACAGATACCATTCCATAAGCCAAATATGTAATAGACAAGAGCTACTCCTTGCTCAACGAAGTGGACTCAACACCCCATATTAAACGCTTAACAATATACCTGACTATTAAGAATCTTAAAACCTATGGATTTATATGTCTCCGAAAGAGAATCAAGCGTGTGTACAGCGGCATAAACGCAGCAGTGATAGGATTGGTGAGGTTCGGTGAGCAAATGCAGACCCTTTGAAGTCATATTGCATGGTACCCATTCCATGGGTCTCAACTCTCCATGTTTAAGGGATTCTTCCTTCAGCTAAAACATGCATGTGGAACCCAGAGTACGATCCACCGTGTGATCGGAAAACGTGTTCAAATATGTCTCAGTTTTCGTCCCCTGGTACTCGGGTGCAACACTCCAGACGCTTTACTAACACTCTCCCCACCTGGAGAGTCAGTGCCTTTAACCTCCTGTTTGGCCCAGTTTGCAATTTCTGTGGAAAATGAACAGGCATAGGGAGAACCAATGAGAGACTAGCTGGAGGCGTCTGGACGGGCAAATTTAACTCTCATTTCCTACCAGGAAGAGGAATTAACCAAATGCTCAGCGTGCCATGCCGGAACCACACTAGGGCCAGAAGCAATCCTGCGGTGTTGCGGCCAGCTCACAAGAAAGCGAGTTGAAGAAAGGAGCTCAGGGGCACTGTAATTCACAAACCTGCAGAGTTATAAATGACAGCTATCGTCCAAAAATATATTGAAGGAAGGCTGCCAAGAGGACTTGAAAGCGGGGCAGAATTGCAGGAAACCGATTTCAGGAGGTACACTGGAATTGCATGTAAAGCATAGGAAAAGAGGCAGAACGTCCACAATGATGCACTTGGCCAAAAAGGGCGTATGCGTTTTTTCCTGAATATATACAGGAAAAAACGCATACGCCCTTTTTGGCCAACCAAGCAAGCTTGCAAAGGAAATCTGCACTACAATGAAGTCTCACTGCCCCACGGTCAAAAGGGCTATCTGAAAAAAGTGTAAAATCCAGAAAGGCAGGACAGGCCATGGAGAAATGGGAGCCTTGTTATGCTGATGGGTGGGATGTAAATTGCCAGCAGCCACTCTGGAGAAGTGTATGGTGTTTCCTGAAACATCAGAAAAACAAAGCAACAGAGCCTAGGGCACTTCCACTTATGGTCCTATAGCTTAGGGAAATTAAAATCAAAAAGACACAGCCACCCCAAAGTTTGGGCCGGCTCTGTTTACAAGAACCTCGTTTACGGTACAAGTTCAATATCACAGAAAGCGAAAAATGGATAAAGAAGTTGTGGTACTTACGTACAATGCAATATCACTCAGCAATGAAATCTATGTCATCAGGCCCGTAGAAGCATAATGAGTGGATTCAGGTACTATGATTCTAAGTGAAATAAGTCACACAGAAAAAGAAACATCATAAGATATCACTACTACACGGAATGTAAACTTGGCTACACAGGAACTGAATTACAAAACAGAACAGTGTCTCAGATGTAGAAAACCAACTTATGCTTGCTTAAGGGGAAAGGTGAGTTGGGGTGAAGCATAAAACCACACATTGAAATTAGCACAGATACCGTTCCATAAGCCAAATATGTAATAGACAAGAGCTACTCCTTGCTCAACGAAGTGGACTCAACACCCCATATTAAACGCCTAAGAATATACCTGACTAGTAAGAATCTTAAATCCTATGGATTTATATGTCTCCGAAAGAGAATCAAGCGTGTGTACAGCGGCATAAACGCAGCAGTGATAGGATTGGTGAGGTTCGGTGAGCAAATGCAGACCCTTTGTAGTCATATTGCATGGTACCCATTCCATGGGTCTCAACTCTCCAGGTTTAAGAGATTCTTCCTTCAGCTAAAACATGCATGTGGAACCCAGAGTATGATCCACCGTGTGATCGGGAAACGTGTTCAAATGTGTCTCAGTTTTCGTCCCCTGGTACTCGGGTGCAACATTCCAGACGCTTTACTAACACTCTCCCCACTTGGAGAGTCAGTGCCTTTAACCTCCTGTTTGGCCCAGTTTGCAATTTCTGTGGAAAATGAACAGGAATAGGGAGAACCAATGAGAGACCAGCTGGAGGTGTCTGGACGGGCAAATTTAACTCTCATTTCCCACTAGGAAGAGGAATTAACCAAAGGCTCATCATGCCATGCCGTAACCAAACTAGGGCCTGAAGCAATCCTGTGGTGTTGCGGCCAGCTCACAAGAAAGCGAGTTGAAGAAAGGAGCTCAGGGGCACTGTAATTCACAAACCTGCAGAGTTATAAATGACAGCTATCTTCCAAAAATATATTGAAGTGAGGCTGCCAAGAGGAGTTGAAAGCGGGGCAGAATTGCAGGAAACCGATTTCAGGAGGTAGACAGGAATTGCATGTAAAGCATAGGAAAAGAGGCAGAACGTCCACAATAATCCACTTGGCTAAAAATGGCGTATGCGTTTTTTCCTGAATATATTCAGGAAAAAACGCATACGCCCTTTTTGGCCAACCAAGCAAGCTTGCAAAGGAAATCTGCACTACAATGAACTCTCACGGCCCCCTGGTCCAAAAGGCCATCTGAAAAAAGTGTAAAATCCAGAAAGGCAGGACAGGCCATGGAGAAATGGGAGCCTTGTTATGCTGATGGGCGGGATGTAAATTGCCAATAGCCACTCTGGAGAAATGTATGGTGTTTCCTGAAACATCAAACAAACAAAGCAACAGAGCCTAGGGCAATTCCACTTATGGTCCTATAGCTTAGGGAAATTAAAATCAAAAAGACACAGCCACCCCAAAGTTTGGGCCGGCTCTGTTTACAAGAACCTTGTTTACGGTACAAGTTCAATATCACAGAAAGCGAAAAATGGATAAAGAAATTGTGGTACTTACGTACAATGCAATATCACTCAGCAATGAAATCTATGTCATCAGGACCGTAGCAGCATAATGAGTGGATTCAGGTACGATGATTCTAAGTGAAATAAATCACACAGAAGAAGAAACATCATAAGATATCACTACTACATGGAATGTAAACTTGGCTACACAGGAACTGAATTACAAAACAGAACAGGGTCTCAAATGTAGAAACCCAACTTATGCTTGCTTAAGGGGAAAGGTGAGTTGGGGTGCGGCATAAAACCAGAGATTGAAATTAGCACAGATACCGTTCCATAAGCCAAATATGTAATAGACAAGAGCTACTCCTTGCTCAACGAAGTGGACCCAACACCCCATATTAAACGCCTAAGAATATACCTGACTAGTAAGAATCTTAAAACCTAAGGATTTATATGTCTCCGAAAGAGAATCAAGCGTGTGTACAGCGGCATAAACGCAGCAGTGATAGGATTGGTGAGGTTCGGTGAGCAAATGCAGACACTTTGAAGTCATATTGCATGGTACCCATTCCATGGGTCTCAACTCTCCAGGTTTAAGGGATTCTTCCTTCAGCTAAAACATGCATGTGGACCCCAGAGTATGATCCACCGTGTGATCGGGAAACGTGTTCAAATGTGTCTCAGTTTTCGTCCCCTGGTACTCGGGTGCAACATTCCAGACGCTTTACTAACACTCTCCCCACTTGGAGAGTCAGTGCCTTTAACCTCCTGTTTGGCCCAGTTTGCAATTTCTTCGGAAGATGAACAGGAATAAGGAGAAGCAATGGGAGACTATCTGTAGGTGTCTGGACGGGCAAATTTAACTCTCATTTCCCACCAGGAAGATAAATGAACCAAAGGCTCCGCGTGCCATGCTGGAACTAGATTAGGGCCTGAGGAGATCCTGCGGTGTTGCGGCCAGCTCACAAGAAAGCGAGTTGAAGAAAGGAGCTCAGGGGCACTGTAATTCAGAAACCTGCGGAGTTATAAATGACAGCTATCATCCAAAATTATACTGAAGTAAGGCTGCGAAGAGGACTTGAATGCGGGGCAGAATTGCTGGAAACTGATTTCAGAACGTACACGGGAGTAGCTCTTAAAGCATAGGAAAAGAGACAGAACTTGGAAAATAATGCACTTGGCAAAAAAGGGCATATGTGTTTTATCCAGAGCTCTCATACCTGAGGGGAGGAGATTCCCAGCAGGCTCCAACTGCCACCTGAGGGCTCACATTGCCAAGGCAACGTGAGCATGCCAGGCAGGAGTTACCTCACAGCAGAGGTCCCACCTCACAGAAGGGTGAGAAACCCAGCCAACATCAGACTCTCACCAGAGGGCCCACATCACCAAGGGGATGGGAACCAGGCAGGAGTGTCTTCACATCAGTGGGGCCACATCATCAAAAGCTGAGGTACTCAGCACATGTGTTCTCAAACCAGAGGACCCACATCACCAAGGACCTCGGAGTGAGGCAGGCAGGAGTAGCCTCACAACACTGGGCCCATAGAATAAAAAAGTGAGGAATCCAGCAGTTGGAACCTCCCAGCAGGCGGCCCAGAGCACCGAGGCCATGGGATCCAGGCCACAGTGAACTCACAGAAGAGGGCCCATGTCATGAAACTGAGCAACCCAGCCATTGGGACCTCAGAGCAGGAGGCCCACATCCCCATGGGGATGGAATTCTGGTAGGAGTGTCCTCGCACCACTGAGAACGTATCAGAAAATTTTGGGCGACCAGCAGTTAGGGCCTGACGCCAGAGGACCCTCATCACCAAGGGAAGGAGGCTCCCAGCAGGCTCCAACTGCCACCAGAGGGCTGACGTCGCCAAGGCGATGTGTGCCAACCAGGCACGAATGACCTCACAGCAGAGGGCCCACCTCAGAGAAGTGTGACGAACCCAGTCAGGATCAGACTCGCACCAGAGGGCCCACATCACCAAATGGATTGGAACCAGGCAGGAGTGTCCTCACATGAGTAGGGCCACATCATCTAAAGGTGAGGAACCCAGAACATGTGGCTTCAAACCATAGGACACCCATCACCAAGGGGCTGGGAGTGAGGCAGGCAGGAGGAGCCTCATAACAGAGGGCCCAAAAATAAGAAAGGTGAGGAATCCAGCAGTTGGAACCTCCCAGCAGGCGGCCCAGAGCACAGAGGCTAGAGGAACCAGGCCAGAGTGAACTAACACCAGACAGCCCACATCATGAAACTGTGAGCAACCCAGACATTGGGACCTCAGAGCAGAAGGCCCACATCCCCATGGTGATGGGAACATGACAGGAGTGTCCTGGCATCACTGGGCTCACATCAGAAAACGTGGGGTGCTCAGAAGTTAGGGCCTGACGCTAGAGGGCACTCATCACCGAGAGGAGGAGGCTCCCAGCAGGCTCCAGCTGCCACCAGAGGGCCAACGTCGCCAAGGTGATGTGTGCCAGCCTGACAGGAGTGACCTCACAGCAGAGGGCCCACCTCACAGAAGGGTGAGGAACACAGCCAGGATCAGACTCTCACCAGAGGGCCCACATCACCAAGGGGATGGGAACCAGGCAGGAGTGTCCCCACACCAGTGGGACAACATCATCGAAAGGTGAGGATCCCAGCACATGTGTCCTCAAACCAGAGGAACCACATCACCAAGGGGTTCGGAATGAGGCTGGCAGGACTGGCCTCACAACACAGGGTCCATAGAATATAAAAGTTGAGGAATCCAGCAGTTGGAACCTCCCAGCAAGTGGCCCAGAGCACCGAGGCTATGGGATCCAGGCCGCAGTGAACTCACAGCAGAGGGCCCACATCATGAACCTGTGAGCAGCCCAGCTGTTGGGACCTCAGAACAGAAGGCCCACATCCCCATTGGGATGGGAACCTGGCAGGAGTGGCTTTGCACCACTTAGCACATATCAGAAAATGTTAGGAGCCCAGCAGTTAGGGCCTGACGCCAGGGGGCCCTCATAACTGAGGGGAGGAGACTCCCAGCAGGTTCCAACTGCCAACAGAGGGCCCACGTCTACAAGGTGGCATGCGCCAGCCAGGCAGTAGTGACCTCACAGCAGAGGGCCTATCTCACAGAAGGGTGAGGAACCGAGGCAGGATGAGACTCTCACCAGAGGGCCCACAACACCAAGGGGATGGGAACCAGTCAGGACTGTCCTCCCACCAGTGGGGCCACATCATCGAAAGGTGAGGAACCCAGCACATGTGGCCTCATATCAGAGGACATACATCACAAAGGGGATGGGAGTGAGGCAGGTAGGAGTAGCCTAAAAACAGAGGGCCCAAAGAATAAAAAAAGTGAGGAATCCAGCATTTGGAACCTCCCAGCAGGCGGCCGAGAGCACAGAAGCTATGGGATGCAGGCAGGAGTGAACTAACAGCAGAGAGCCCACATCATGAAACTGTGAGCAACCCAGGCATTGGGACCTCAGAGCAGAAAGCCCACATCCCCATGGGGATGGGAACCTGACAGGAGTGTCCTGGCATCACTGGGCTCACATCAGAAAACGTGGGGAGCCCAGCAGTTAGAGCCTGATGCTAGAGGGCCGTCATCACCGAGGGCAGGAGGCTCCCAGCAGGTTCCATGTGCCAACAGAGGGCCCACGTCACCAAGGTGATGTGTGCAAGTCAGGCAGGATTGACCTCACAGCAGAGGGCCTACCTCACAGAAGAGTGAGGAACCCAGCCAGGATAAGACTGTCACCAGAAGGCCCACATCACCAAGGGGATGGGAACCAGGCAGGAGTGTCCTCACACCAGTGGGGCCACATCATTGAAAGTTGCCTAACCCAGCACATGTGGCCTCAAACCAGAAGACCCACATCACGAAGGGGTTGCGAGTGAGGCAGGCAGGAGGAGCATCACAACACAGGACCCATAGAATACAAAAGTTGAGGAATCGAGCAGTTGGAACCTCCCAGCAGGCAGCCAAGACCACAGAGGCTATGGGATCCAGGCCACAGTGAACTAACACCAGAGAGCCCACATCATGAAATTGTGATCAACCCAGCCGTTGGAACCTCAGAGCAGAAGGCCCACATCCCCATGGGAATGGGAACCTAAGAGGAGTGCTTGAGCAACACTGGGCTCACTAAGAAAAGTTGGGGAGCCCAGCAGTTAGGGCCTGACGTCAGAGGGCCCTCATCACAGAGCTGAGGAGGCTCCCAGCAGGGTCCAATTGCCACCAGAGGGCTCATGTCAACAAGGCGAGGTGAGCAACCCAGGCAAGAGTTACCTGATAGTAGAGGGCCCACCTCACAGATGGGTGAGGAACCCAGCCAGGATCAGACTCTCACCAGAGGGCCCACATCACAAAGGGGATGGGACCCAGTCAGGATTATCCTCACACCAGTGGGGCCTCATCATCTTAAGGTGAGGAACCCAGCACATGTGTCCTCAAACCAGAGGACCCACATCACCAAGGGCCTTGGAGTGAGGCAGGCAGGAGTAGCCTCACAACACAGGGCACATAATATAAAAAACGTGAAGATTCCAGCATTTAGACCTTCCAGCAGGCGGCCCAGAACACCGAGGCTATGGGATCCAGGCCACAGTGAACTCACAGCAGAGGGCCCACATCACAAAACTGTGAGCAACCCAGGAGTTGAGACCTCAGCGCAGAAGGACCACATCCCCATGGGAATGGGAACCTGGCTGGAGTGTCCTCGCACCACTGGGCGCACATCAGAAAATGTGGGGAGCCCACCATTTAGGGCCTGACGCCAGAGGGCCGTCATCACCGAGAGGAGGAGGCGCCCTGCACGCTCCAACTGCCACCAGAGGGCTCACGTCTCCAAGGTGACGTGTGCCAGCCAGGCAGGAGTGACCTCACAGCAGAGGGCCTACCTCACAGAACGTTGAGGAACCCAGCCAGGATTAGACTCTCGCCAGAGGGCCCACCTCACCAAGGGGATGGGAACCAGGCAGGAGTGTCCTCACACGAGTGGGGTCACATCATCGAAAGGTGAGGAACGCAGCACATGTGGCCTCAAGCCATAGGACAGTCATCATCAAGGGGCTGGCAGTGAGGCAGGCAGGAGGAGCCTCACAACAGAGGGCACATAGAATAAAAAAGTTGAGGAATCCAGCAGTTGGAACCTCCCAGCAGGCGGCTCAGAGCACCGATGATAAGGGATCCTTGCCGGAGTGAACTCACAGCAGAGGGCCCACATCATGGTACTGTGAGCAAGCCAGCCGTTTTGACCTCAGAGCAGAAGGCCCATATCGCCATGGGGATGGGAACCTGGCAAGAGTCTCCTCACTCACTTGGCGCACATCAGAAAATGTGGGGAGCCCAGCAGTTATGGCCTAAGGCAAGAGGGCCCTCATCACCGAGGGGAGGAGGATCCCAGCACACTCCAACTGCCACCAGAGGGCCCACGTCGCCAAGGTGACGTGTGCCAGACAGGCATGATTGACCTCACAGCAGAGGGCCCACCTCACAGAAGGGTGAGGAACCCAGCCAGGATCAGACTCTCACCTGAGGGCCCACATCAGCAAGGGGATGGGAACCAGTCAGGACTGTCTTCCCTCCAGTGGGGTCACATCATCGAAAGGTGCGGAACCCAGCACATGTGGCCTCAAATCAGAGGACACATATCACAAAGGGAATGGGAGTGAGGCAGGCAGGAGTAGCCTAAAAACAGAGGGCCCAAAGAATAAGAAAGGTGAGGAATCCAGCAGTTGGAACCTCCCAGCAGGCGGTCCAGAGCACAGAAGCTATGGGATGCAGGCAGGAGTGAACTAACAGCAGAGAGCCCACATCATGAAACTGTGAGCAACCCAGGCTTTGGGACCTCAGAGCAGAAGGCCCACACCCCAATGGGGATGTGAACCTGGCTGGAGTGTCCTCGCACCACTGGGCACACATCACAAAATGTGGGGAGCCCAGCAGTTAGGGCCTGATGCCAGAGGGCCCTCATCACCGAGGAGAGGAGGCTCCCAGCAGGCTCCAAGTGCCACCAGAGGGCTCATGTCCACAAGGCGAGGTGAGCAAGCCAGGCAAGAGTGACCTCACATCAGACGGCCTACCTCACAGATGGGTGAGGAACCCAGCCAGGATCAGACTCTCAACAGAGGGCCCACATCACCAAGGGGATGTGAACCAGGCAGGAGTCTCCTAAGACCATTGGTCCCACATCATCGAAAGGTGAGGAACCCAGCACATGTGGCCTCAAACCAGACGACACACATCACGAAGGGGCTGGGAGTGAGGCAGGCAGGAGGATCCTCACAACAGAGGGCCCAAAAATTTAAAAAAGTGAGGAATCCAGCAGTTGGAACCTCCCAGCAGGCGGCCAAGAGCACAGAGGCTATGGGATCCAGGCTTCTGTGAACTAACACCAGAGAGCCCACATCATGAAAATGTGAACAACCCAGCCGTTGGGACCTCAGAGCAGAAGGCCCACATCCCCATGGAGATGGGATCCTAAGAGGAGTGCCAAAGCATCACTGGGCTCACTAAGAAAAGTTGGTGAGCCCAGCAGTCAGGGCCTGATGCAAGAGGGCCCTCATCACCGGGGGGAAGAGATTCCCAGCACGCTCCAACTGCCACCACACGGCTGACTTCACCAAGGCAATGTGTGCCAGCCATGCAGGAGTGACCTATCAGCAGAGGGTCTCCCTCACAGGTGGGTGAGGAACAAAGCCAGGAACAGACTCTCACCAGGGGGTCCACATAACCACGTGGATGAGAACCAAGCAGGAGTGTCCTCACACTAGTGGGGCCACATCATCGAAAGGTGAGGAACCCAGCAAAAGTGGCCACAAACCAGAGGACCCACATCACCAAGGGGTTGAGAGTGAGGTAGGTGTCTGGACGGGCATATTTAACACTCATTTCCCACCAGGAAGAGGAATTAACCAAAGGCTCAGCGTGCCCTGCCAGAAGCAGATTAGGGCCTGAAGCAGTCTTGCGGGTTTGCGGCCAGCTCACAAGAAAGCGAGTTGAAGAAAGGAGCTCAGGGGCCCTGTAATTCACAAACCTGCAGAGTTATAAATGACAGATAACGTCCAAAAATATATTGAAGTAAGGCTGCGAAGAGGACTTGAAAGCGGGGCAGAATTGCAGGAAACCGATTTCAGGAGGTAGACTGGATTTGCATTTAAAGCATAGGAAAAGAGGCAGAACATCGACAATGATGCACTTGGCAACAAAGGGCGTATGAGTTTGTTCCTGAATATATTCAGGAACAAACACATACGCCCTTTTTGGCAAACCAAGCAAGCTTGCAATGGAAATCCGAACTACTATGAAGTGTCACTTCCCCCCGGTCTAAAGGGCCATCTGAGAAAAGTGTAAAATCCAGAAAGGCAAGACAGGCCATGGGGAAAAAGGAGCCTTGTTATGCTGATGGGCGGGATGTACATTGCCAACAGCCACTCTGGAGAAGTGTATGGTGTTTCCTGATACATCTGAAAAACAAAGCAACAGAGTCTAGGGCATTTCCACTTATGGTCCTATAGCTTAGGGAAATTAAAATCAAAAAGACACAGCCACCCCAAAATTTACAACGGCTCTGTTTACAGGAGCCTCTTCTACAGTACAAGTTAAATATCCCAGAGAACAAATAATTGATAAAGAAGTTGCGGTACTTATGTACAACAGAATACCACTCAGCAATGAAATCTGTGTCACCAGGCCTGTACCAGCATAATGAGTGGATTGAGGCATGATGATTCTAAGTGAAATAAGTCACACAGAAAAAGAAACATCATAAGGTATCACTAATGCACGGAATGTAAACTTGGCTACACATGAACTGAATTACAAAACAGAACAGGGTCTCAAGTTTAGAAAACCAACTTATGCTTGCTTAAGGGGAAAGGTGAGTTGGGGTGCTGCATAAAACCAGAGTTTGAAATTAGCACAGATACCGTTCCATAAGCCAAATACGTAATAGACAAGACCTACCCCTTGCTCAACGAAATGGACTCAACAATGAGGTATCACCTCACACCTGTTAGAATGGGCATCATCTGAAAATCTACAAACAACAAATGCTGGAAAGGGTGTGGAGAAAAGGAAGCCTCTTCCACTATTGTTGGGAATATAAATTGATACAGTCACTATGGAGAACAATATGGAGTTTCTTAAGAAACTAATAATAGAATTACCATATGATACAGCAATCCCAGGACTGGACATATACCCAGACAAAACCATAAATCAAAAAGAGACATTCACCGCAATGTTCATTGCATCACTATTTACAATATCGAGGTAATGGAAGCAACCTAAATGCCCACAGACAGACGAATGCATAAAGATGTGGTACATATATAAAATGGAATATTACTAAGCCATGAAAGGAATGAAATTGGGTCATTTGTAGAGACGTCGATGGATCTAGAGACTGTCATACAGAGTGAAGTAAGTCAGAAAGAGAAAAACAAATCTTGTATATTCATGCATATATGTGGAACCTAGAAAAACTGTACAGATTAACCGTTTTGCAAGGCATAAATAGAGCAACAGATGTAGACAACAATCGTATGGACAACAAGGGGGGAAAGCTCTTGGAGGGGTGGTGGTGGGAGGAGTTGAGAGATTGGGATTGGCATGTAAACATTTATATGTATAAAATAGATAACCAATGAGAACCTGCTGTATAAAAATATAAAATAAAATTCAAAATTAAAAAGAAATAAAATTTAAAAAATAAAACAGAAAAAACAATTATTCCCTTCACATACATGTATTTATATGAATAAATTATTTCCATGCTTATATCTGTAAATACAAAAAAGAGGAATAAAATCTACCTTGAACCAAAAACGAAAAAGAGAAAAAAAAAACAGAACCCACCAGTTACTCAGAGGAAAACCGTATCAGGGCACTTGCTCCAGTTGTAAACAATTCTGAAGTTGGTCAGTGGTGGGGAATCGTCTCCCATTCAGCCAGCAGCCCCCACACAACAAGCGTCCTCATTGCAAAGCTGGGGCACCGTGCCGAGGCATCTGTGAGTAAACGTGAGCTGAACCCCAGGCCAGTTGCTGCTGAACTGTTCCCGCCCTTCCCAGGTAAAACACCTGAATATATACAAGGACTTGAAAGCCTAGAGGAAGGGCCATGGAGCCACACGAGTGACAGCATGCCAGCTGACTTGGTGCCTGCAGGCCAGCCAGGATGGTCCTGGCCCTGGGTGCTCTTCTGGAAGATTTCCATTTCCCTGCCTGAGATACCCGTCCTGTCCCTGCCCCCACTGCTTTTTTCCTTCCTCACCTCTGCCCAGGGAGAAATTCCAGCAGCAGGTATGGGTGACACATCCTCTTCTTTAGCAGGTGGCAGCCTGGCAACTGCTGCAGAAAGTCCAGCAGAGCCCCACTCACACTGGGCCACCCACAAAGCCGTGGCCTCTCACTCCCTCCCACCAGCCCAGCCCCGAGACTGCTGACAGGGCAGAGAAAATGGCGTCAGGCACAGCTGCAGGGGCTTTTGCTGCCTGGAGTGGTATTTATATTGATCTCAACCCAGGCACACCTGGGGAGGGCTGGCCGGCATGGTAAGGCTGCCCAGGTCAGCCAATCATCACCCCTCAGGGGCTCACAGTTGCAGAAAATGGAACTTGCTGAACCGGCCAGGTCCAAGGAACAGGTGTGGGCTCCTGAGAGTCAGGATAGACAAGGGGCTGCAGCTTTGGCTTGTTTTCTAATCATTTTATCTGGCCCATGAGTGGGAGACAACTTCAAGAAAACCCTCTCCTAATGAGAGGAACCCAGGAGTCAGGGAGAGGAGGGGTGGGTGGTGGTTGGAGACAGAGGCCTGGTGCCCTGGGTGCAGTGGAAGTCTCTGGAAGACCAGGTGGAGGGAGGCCACACAGAGTGATGCCCAGGGTCACAGACCTGTCGGAGCTGCTGTTTGTTAGTTCAAGTCCTGCTCTGAGGTGCTCTGTGTCAGCTCTGAGCGACAGGTGAGCTGGGGGTGCTCTTCAATGAGGGCTATGTGCACGGTTCCTGTGTGCCCAGCCCTGCCACGGTACCTGCAAGGGTAGCTCTGTATCCTGGGAGGGGCCTGACCATGAGAGCCCCGTGGGCTGGGTTGGGGGTGGGGTACCTGCCCAGGAGAGCTCCATATCCTGGGATTGGCCTGACCACGAGAGCCCCATGGGCTGCTGGGGACCTGGTAAAGGATGTCAGGACAGTCAGTGAAGCCACCGAGGATATACCTCCAGTTGCTCCTGATCCCTACACCCTGCTGGTCATTCTACCAACCACCAGGACATGGTATTCTGTATTAGTCTTCAATGATGCCTTCTTTTGTATTCCATTAGTCCCAGAGTCACAAGAAATTTTGGCTTGTGAGTGGCAGGACTCAACATACAACTAAAACAATACTTCCGGGCCGTCTTGCCCCAAGGGTTCAAAAATTCCCACACCATCTTTGGGGAAAGCTTAGCTAACGACCGAAAAGTTCTACCTCTGGAAAAGGAAACCCTCCTTCAATATGCAGACGACATTCTGATCGCCAGCCCTACTAAGGAGGCCTCTGAACTACCAAGCCAATAAAGGATAGAAGTTGTCCAAGAAAAAGCTCAAATATCACAGACTGCAGTGACCTGCCTGGGCTTCATTCTCACACAAGGTCAGAGAAGCCCATCCCAGGAAAGGGAAGAAACCATTTGCAGCCTTACCCCTTTCTAAAACTAGAAGACAGCTTAGGGGTTCCTGGGGAGGCCAGGGTTTGCTGCTTCTGGATCCCTAACTACAGTCTACTAGCTGGGCCTCTATATGAAACACTGAAAGGAAAAGATGATGATCCTTTTGAACAGAATCCAGAAGTGGCCTTTCAAGAATGGAAAGAGCAGTCAATTCAGACCCTTGCCCTGGAACTCCCTAATTGAGCTAAACCCTTTGACCTTTCCATTCCCGGTGAAAGGTGAATCGCCATTGGAGAATTAGTGCAAAAACTGGGACCACTTGAAATGGAACAACGCAAGAATGCCATCCAGGTAGGATAAACTACAGTCACCAAGGGGCTTGGCCCACTGCCACATCTGGCCAAGATACTGGCGGTATCTAAAAACCTGGAAATCAGCAGCCCAAAAGGCCACCTCCCTCCTAAGGGAAAAGGACCCCACGTGGTGATCCTAATCACCAACCATGCCCTGAAGTTGCAGGGTTCGCTCCGTGGGCACACCGACCTCGAGTGAGGAGGCCCTCCAACTCCAACATCCAGAGAGATAACCGGGGGCAACAGGGCACCATGACGACTCGTGTGAACATCACTTGACCTGGAGTTTCTCTCATAAAACAACAATAGTGTGTCCCGAAGGAGTAGACTACTGCTTGCAGGACTTCCTGCACCCGGAGGGGAGCTAATAATCTTGGCGGGGGAACCGTATATCACACCGTCACCATAGAAAAGCCTACAGACACCGTGATGATGGTGGCCAATAAGACCGGCTGGACTCCTGTTTACTTCAAAAGGCTGTTGACTCAGTGGCCATCATGGTCCTTGATCACCACTGACCCTGGACTGTCTGGGAGTTGAGCGGGCAGGGCTCTGACACCTGGTGCTGTTTTTACGTTAATTCAGGGGCCTAATTGAAGAAAGAGCAGACTACTGGTCAGAGCATCTAGGCTGGCAGAAACGGTCAGCCTAAGGTGGCCGAACAAATGTGGGGCGGGGTGAAACCGGCCCCCACAGCGTCTCTGCACATCTCTTTCCTGGACCCTTAAAGGTCATTAGAATCTATAACACTTCCAATGCTGGTGCTCAGGCGGACGAGCAGGGAGGCAGGGGTCCTGGGGCCAATCAACGTCACCTGGAGGCTGCTGGGGAGAAGTTCTGACCCTCGTCCCCTGGTATGAGGGCTCCCAACTCAGCACTCAGCAGTTACAGAAGAAGGGTCTGCACCCTCAGCACTCCAAGAATGAGGAACGGGACAAAAGGCAGAGGAGGGGTTTGTCCCCAGCAAAGCCCATTAAAAATCCCTGGGAGATAAAAATAGAATGTGGGCAATAAAGTCAAGTCTGACCTTTTTTATCCTTTGTGCTTTGTCTAATTTCACGTGCTCCTAGGGTCCCACATGCAGAGGTTCCACACCCGGCACTTCAGACCAGATTTCCTGGTGCAGAATGGCTGGGTCGACACCTCAGCTCCTGGGGCCCAGTGCAGACTCCGAGATATAGAGCCTGAGCTGCAGCCAACCCGGCCCTTGAGAGCTCCGCCCCCTCCCTCCCACTGACTCTGACAGGATCTCTACACAGCAGCCCAGCCCACAGCCCACGGGGTAGTGCATGCTCTCACCTCTCCATTCTCTGATGAAAATATAAAGTTTCCTTTGCTTGGGAACCAAACTCAGTCTCGATCTGTTGGCCCCAATGACACTGGGCAGGGGGACCCTTGTTGGGGTCCACTCTGGAGGATCAGTAACAGAAATTGAGACTATTGTAACTTCAATGAACAGATGTGTGAGCCAAACTGTAGTTAACATAGAACAGTTTATAAGGCTCGGGTAAAATAAGATGTTTCTAACACTTCCATTTGATATTTCCATCACTTTATTATAAGCAAGTTCAGTGAAAAGGTTTGTCTTATTTGTCAGGTCAATATTAGAGAAATGAAGTGATTTCTTTCCAAGGATGTACATCTAATAATCTTGGTTAAAGCTTCAATCTTGTTTTAAATGCTTTTCCATTGAAAATGATACCTCTCTTTCAGCTCCCCCATTTCTGAGAAGTATAAAATCTTATAATTTATTATTACCAAAGGGGAAAGGTGGGAGGAGGGATAAATTAACAGTTTGGAATTAACACATACACACTGCTATGTATAAAATAGATCATCAACAAGGAACTACTGTATAGCACAGGGAACTACACTCAATATTGTGCAATAACCTATAAGGGGAAATAATCGGAAAAAGAATAGATATTTTTATTGACATCATCTATCAATGACAGTTAAAGTGTAACCTAAGGGAAGCCGGTGGTGAGTGCTTCTGACCCTGAAGACTTCAGTCATCTAAAGTTTGGACTCTGCCTACTTCCCAAGGCCCTTAATGAACATATGTGTAGCCGTAGCTTAAAAAACTCCCCAGTTTGGGTTTCGGGGAGACACTGATTTTGAAAAAGCCCTGGTGTTCTCCTTACATGAATGGGACTCTTCCTACTGCTAAAACATGTCTGTCACATCCAGAGGATGGTATACCGTCTGATCGGGAAGAGTTTGGAAAAGGCATCTCATCTCCTCATCTCCTGGTGCTCGGGTTCACCCCTCCAGCGTCTTTACTAACAGTCTCCCCACTTGGAGATGTCAACACTGTCAACATCCTGTTGCGTACAGTTTGGAATTTGTCCAGAGGATGAAGCGGAAGGATGAGGAACAATGAGAGACAAGTCCTAGGTGTTCAGACAGGCACATGTCACTCTAATTTCCAATCAGGAAGATGAATTGACCAAAGGCTAGGGTTGCCCATGGAAACAGTATAGGGCTTGAGGAAATCCCACTGCTTTGTGGCCAGTTCCCATAAACACAAGTTGAACAATGGAACTCAGGGGCAGTAAAATTCACGAAACTGCAGAGTTGAAAATATCTATCACTGAAAAATGTCTTGAGGGAAGTCAGAGAAAAGGATTGGCAAGCAAGGGAGAATGGCAGGAAAGGGATTTGAGGAGGTAGAAAGGACTCGCCATTAAGCACAAGAAAAGGGGCTGAACATTGCCGACATTGCAGTTGGCCAAAAAGGCTGTATGCGTTTTTTTCTGTATATATTCAAGAAAAGGGCATACACTTTTTTAGCCAACCAAACAGGTGGGCACTGGAAATCAATACTACAAAAGATATCACTTCGCATCAGTCAGAAGAGCCATCCTCATAAAGTGTAAACGCCAGAAATGCAGGACAGGGCAAGGAGAAGAGGGAGCCCTGTGAGGCTTATAGTGGAAATGTATATTGCCAACGGCCATTCTGGAGAAGTGTATTGTGTTTACTAAAGCATCTAAAAAATGAGCTACAGAGCATAGGGCACTTGCACTCATGGGCGTATATCTTGGGAAAAACAAAAATCGAGAGGACACAGGCACCCCAATGTTTACTGCCTCTCTGTTTAAAAGATCCTCGACTAGGATATAACTTAAATGTCTCTGGAGGGAAAAAATGGATAGAGATGTGGTACTTATGTAGAGTGGAATATTACTCAGCCTGGAAATCAATGAAATATGGCCAGTTGTAACAACTCCGGAGGAGTTACGTATGATCATTCTAAGTGACATAAATATGTAGAAAACACGCGTAAGGCTGCTAAACGGGAAAGGTGGGGAGGGGTGAGGCATCATCCAGGAGGTTGAAATTAGCAAAGATACCATTCCAAATACCAAACTGATAATCAACAAGGCCTACACGGTAGCTAAAAGAACTGCACTCAGCACACTCAAGTCACCGGAAAAGAATATCTATGACTGGTAAGAATCTGAAAAAGAAATTATTGATGTCTCTCTGTACGTGAATCAAGTGGATGTACAGCAGCAAGAAACAGAGCTTTGAAAATCAGCTGTAAACAACATAGTAATAAATTGAAAAAAATAAACGACAGAGAGACAGAGAAAACCTCTTACAACTTTTCCTCAGGGACGGTGATGCAACATGGATTGAACACATCTAGACCCACAGCAGGATGAGACATAAGGCTGGAAACTGTTCGCGCTAAGAGAAATGTGAGGTTGGGTGAGGAAATGCACACCCTTTAAAGTAATACTACCTGGTACCCATTCAATGGGTCCCAAATCTGCAGGTTCAAGGAATCTTCCTACAGCTAAAACATGCATGGAAAACCCAGAGGACTGTACACCATGTGATCGGGAGATGTGTCTAAAATGCACCTCATTTATCCTCTCCTGGTGCTCCTGTTCATCATTCCAGCCACGTTACTTAGAATCTCCCCACTTAGAGAATCAGCACATTTAAACTTCTGTTTCACACATTTTGCAAATTGTGAGGAGGATGAACGGGAACAGGGGGAACCAATGAGAGAATAGTTGTAGGGGTTTGGACGGGCACATGTCACTCTAATTTCCCATTAAGAATAAGAATTAAAAAAAGGCTCAGCCCGCCTCGCCGGAGCCAAAATAGGGCCTGAAGCAATCCTGCGGTTTTGAGGCCAGCTCACAAAAGAGCAACTTAAAAAATGGAGCTCAGGGTCACTGCAATTCACAAACCTGCAGAGTTATAAATGAAAACTAACGTCCAAAAATATGTTGAGGTAAGGCAAAGAAGAGGATCTGAATGCAAGACAGAATTGCAAGAAACAGATTTCAAGAGATAGATTGGACTCGCCTTTAAAGCACATGAAAAGCGGCAGAATTTCGACAATGATGCAGTTGGCCCAAAAGGGAGTATGCGTTTTTTCCTGAATATATCCAGGAAAAAACGCATACGCACTTTATGGGCAACCAAGCAAGCAAGCAATGCAAATGTGCACAACAAAGAAGTCTCATTTCCCACCGGTCAAAAGGGCCATCCGAAAAAATTGTAAAAACCAGAAATGCAGGACAGGCCATGGAGAACAGGGAGCCTTTATACGCTGATGGACAGTGTGTGAACTGCCGAGAGCCACTCTGGACATGTGTATGGTGGTTCCTAAATGATCTAAAAAACAGAGCGACAGAGCATAGGGCACTTCCAATCATGGGAGTATATCTAGGGAAGTCTAAAAATCAACAAGACACAAGCACACCACAGTTTAGGGCTACTCTGTTTACAAGAACCTCAACTTCAGTACACCTTAAATATCCCAGGAAAGAGAACAATGGATAAAGAAAATGTGGTACTTATGTACAATGGAATATCTCTTCACCATGAAATCAATGTAATAAGGCTAGTAGAAGGATAAAGAGTGGATTGAGGTCCGATAATACTACTTGAAATAAGTCAAACAGAAAAAGAAACATATCATAAGATATCACTTATAGAGGGAGGATAAATATGGCTGCACAAAAAATGAATTACAAAACAGAACAGTGTCTCACATTTAGAAAACACACTTATGTCAGCTTAAGGGGAAAGGAGAGGTGGGGTGATGCATAAAACCAGAGTTTGAAATTAGCACAGATACCGTTCAATAAACCAAATAGGTATCAGACAAGATCTACACCTTGCTCAATGAACTGGCCTCAACACACCCTATAAACCGCAGAGAAATATATCTGAGTAATAAGAATCTTAAAACCCATGTATTGATATATCTCCATAAGGGAATCAAGTGTGAGCAGAGCGGCACAAACACAGCAGTGAAAATGAGCTAAACCCCATTATAGAAATAAATTTTAAAACCAAAACGCAGAAACAATGAAAGAGAGAAAAATTCTTACAAAATTCGCTCAGGGGCTGTGATGCAACCTGGAATGACCACATATAAACCCACAGCTGGATAAGACATAAGGCTGGACACTTGGGGCTGAAAGGATTGGAGAGCTTTGGTGAGCAACTGCCGAAAGTTTAATGCAATACTTCATGCTACTTATTCCAAGGGTCCCAACACTCCAAGTTGAAGGGAATCTTCCTACAGCTAAACCATGCATGGGAAATCCAGCGGATGGTATACCATATGATCGGGAAAGGTTTCTAAAATGCACCTCATTTTCCTCTCCTGGGGCTCCGGATCAACATTCCAGCCACTTTACTAACAACATCTCCACATGGAGAGTCAATGCCTTTAAGTTCCGGTATCACACAGTCTGCAGTTAGTGCGGAGGATGAATGGGAATAGGGGGAACCAGTGAGAAAATAGCTGTAGCGGTTTCAATGGGCACATGTCACTCTAATTTCAATTCAGGAAGAAGAATTAACCAAAGGCAGAGCAAGGCACCCCAGAAGAAGAATAGGGCCTGAAGAAATCCTGTGGATATGAGGCAAGATCACAAAAATAAGAGCTGAAAAATGGAGCTATGGGCCACTGCAATTCAAAAACCTGCAGAGTTATAAAGGCCAACTATTTTCCAAAAGTATATTGAAGTAAGGCTATGAAGAGGCACTGAGAGCAAGGCAGAACTGCAGGAAACCTATTTCAGGAGGTAGACTGGAATTGCACTGAAAACATATGAAAAGACTCAGAACGTCGACAATGATGCACTTGGCCAAAAAGGGCGTATGTGTTCTTTCCTGAATATATTCAGGAAGAAACGCATAAGCCCTTTCTGGCCAACCAAGCAAGCTCGCAAAGGAAATCTGCACTACAATGAAGTCTCACTGCCCCCCGGTCAAAGGGACTTCTGAAAAAAGAGTAAAATCCAGAAAGGCAGGACAGGCCATGGAGAACTGGGAGCCTTGTTATGCTGATGGGCGAGATGTAAATTGCCAACAGCCACTCTGGAGAAGTGTACGGTGTTTCCTGAAACATCCAAAAAACTAAGCAACAGAGCCTAGGGCACTTCCACTTATGGTCCTATAGCTTAGGGAAATTAAAATCAAAAAGACACAGCCACCCCAAAGGTTGGGATGGCTCTGTTTACAAGAACCTCGTTTACGGTACAAGTTTAATATCGCAAAAAGTGAAAAATGGATAAAGAAGTTGTGGTACTTACGTACAATGCAATATCACTCAGCAATGAAATCTATGTCATCAGGCCCGTAGCAGCATAATGAGTGGATTCAGGTACGATGATTCTAAGTGAAATAAGTCACACAGAAAGAGAAACATCATAAGATATCACTACTACACGGAATGTAAACTTGGCTACACAGGAACTGAATTACAAAACAGAACAGCGTCTCAAATGTAGAAAACCAACTTATGCTTGCTTAAGGGGAAAGGTGAGTTAGGGTGCTGCATAAAACCAGAAATTGAAATTAGCAGATACCGTTCCATAAGACAAATATGTAATAGAGAATAGCTACTCCTTGCTCAACGAAGTGGACTCAACATCCCATATTAAAAGCCTAAGAATATACCTGACTAGTAAGAATCTTAAAACCTATGGATTTATATGTCTCCGAAAGAGAATCAAGCATGTGTACAGCGGAATAAACGCAGCAGTGATAGGATTGGTGAGGTTCGGTGAGCAAATGCAGACCCTTTGAAGTAATATTGCATGGTACCCATTCCATGGTCTCAACTCTCTAGGTTTAAGGGATTCTTCATTCAGCTAAAACATGCATGTGGAACCCAGAGTATGATCCACGGTGTGATCGGGAAACGTGTTCAAATGTGTCTCAGTTTTCGTCCGCTGGTACTCGGGTACAACATTCCAGACACTTTACTAACACTCTCCCCACTTGGAGAGTCAGGGCCTTTAACCTCCTGTTTGGCCCAGTTTGCAGTTTCTGTGGAAGATGAACAGGAAGATGGAGAACCAAGGAGAGACTAGCTGGAGGTGTCTGGAAGGGCAAATTTAACTCTCATTTCCCACCAGGAAGAGGAATTAACCAAAGGCTCAGCGTGCCATGCCGGAACCACACTAGGGCCTGAAGCAATCCTGCAGTGTTGCGGCCAGCTCACAAAAAAGCGAGTTGAAGAAAGGAGCTCAGGGACACTGTAATTCACAACCCTACAGAGTTATAAATGACACTTATCGTCCAAAAATATATTGAAGTAAGGCTGCCAAGAGGACTTGAAAGCGGGGCAGAATTGCAGGAAACCGATTTCAGGAGGTAGACTGGAATTGCATGTAAAGCATAGGAAAAGAGGCAGAACGTCCACAATGATGCACTTGGCCAAAAAGGGCGTATGCGTTCTTTCCTGAATATATTCAGGAAAAAACGCATACGCCCTTTTTGGCCAACCAAGCAAGCTTGCAAAGGAAATCTGCACTACAATGAAGTCTCACTGCCCCCCGGTCAAAAGGGCCATCTGAAAAAAGTGTAAAATCCAGAAAGGCAGGACAGGCCATGGAGAACTGGGAGCCTTGTTATGCTGGTGGGCGGGATGTAAATTGCCAACAGCCACTCTGGAGAAGTGTATGGTGTTTCCTGAAACATCTAAAAAACAAAGCAACAGAGCCTAGGGCACTTCCACTTATGGTCCTATAGCTTAGGGAAATTAAAATCAAAAAGACACAGCCACCCCAAAGTTTGGGACGGCTCTGTTTACAAGAACCTCGTTTACGGTACAAGTTCAATATCACAGAAAGCGAAAAATGGATAAAGAAGTTGTGGTACTTACGTACAATGCAATATCACTCAGCAATGAAATCTATGTCATCAGGCCCGTAGCAGCATAATGAGTGGATGCAGGTACGATGATTCTAAGTGAAATAAGTCACACAGAAAAAGAAACATCATAAGATATCACTACTACACGGAATGTAAACTTGGCTACACAGGAATTGAATTACAAAACAGAACAGGGTGTCAAATGTAGAAAACCAACTTATGCTTGCTTAATGGGAAAGGTGTGTTGGGGTGCTGCATAAAACCAGAGATTGAAATTAGCACAGATACCGTTCCATAAGCCAAATATGTAATAGACAAGAGCTACTCCTTGCTCAACGCAGTGGACTCAACACCCCATAATAAATGCCTAATAATATACCTGACTAGTAAGAATATTAAAACCTACCGATTTATATGTCTCCGAAAGAGAATCAAGCGTGTGTACGGCAGCATAAACGCAGCAGTGATAGGATTGGTGAAGTTCGGTGAGCAAATGCAGACCCTTTGAAGTCATATTGCATGGTACCCATTCCATGGGTCTCAACTCTCCAGGTTTAAGGGATTCTTCCTTCAGCTAAAACATGCATGTGGAACCCAGAGTATGATCCACCGTGTGATCGGGAAACGTGTTCAAATGTGTCTCAGTTATCGTCCCGTGGAACTCGGATGCAACATTCCAGATGCTTTACTAACACTCTCCCCACTTGGAGAGTCAGTGCCTTTAACCTCCTGTTTGGCCCAGTTTGCAATTACTGCGGAAAATGTACAGGAATAGGGAGAACCAATGAGAGACTAGCTGGGGGTGTCTTGACGGTCAAATTTAACTCTCATTTCCCACCAGGAAGAGGAATTAACCAAAGGCTCAGCGTGCCATGCCGGAACCACACTAGGGCCTGAAGCAATCCTGCGGTGTTGCGGCCAGCTCACAAGAAAGCGAGTTGAAGAAAGGAGCTCAGGGGCACTGTAATTCACAAACCTGCAGAGTTATAAATGACAGCTATCGTCCAAAAATATATTGAAGTAAGGCTGCCAAGAGGACTTGAAGGCGGGGCAGAATTGCAGGAAACCGATTTCAGGAGGTAGACGGGAATTGCATGTAAAGCATAGGAAAAGAGGCAGAACGTCCACAATGATGCACTTGGCCAAAAAGGGCGTATGCGTTTTTTCCTGAATATATTCAGGAAAAAACGCATACGCCCTTTTTGGCCAACCAAGCAAGCTTGCAAAGGAAATCTGCACTACAATGAAGTCTCACTGCCCCCCGGTCAAAAGGGCCATCTGAAAAAAGTGTAAAATCCAGAAAGGCAGGACAGGCCATGGAGAACTGGGAGCCTTGTTATGCTGATGGGCGGGATGTAAATTGCCAGCAGCCACTCTGGAGAAGTGTATGGTGTTTCCTGAAACATCCAGAAAACAAAGCAACAGAGCCTAGGGCACTTCCACTTATGGTCCTATAGCTTAGGGAAATTAAAATCAAAAAGACACAGCCTCCCCAAGTTTGGGACGGCTCTGTTTACAAGAACCTCGTTTACGGTACAAGTTCAATATCACAGAAAGCGAAAAATGGATAAAGAAGTTGTGGTACTTACGTACAATGCAATATCACTCAGCAATGAAATCTATGTCATCAGGCCTGTAGCAGCATAATGAGTGGATTCAGGTACGATGATTCTAAGTGAAATAAGTCACACAGGGCTTACCTGGTGGCGCAGTGGTTGAGAGTCCGTCTGCCGATGCAGAGGACATGGGTTCGTGCCCCGCTCCGGGAAGATCCCACATGCCGCGGAGCGGCTGAGCCTGTGAGCCATGGCCGCTGAGCCTGCGTGTCCGGAGCCTGGGCTCTGCAATGGGAAAGACCACAACAGTGAGAGGCCCACGTACCGCAAAAAAATAAATAAATAAATAAATAAAAAAAATAAAAAAATAAAAAAATAAGTCACACAGAAAAAGAAACATCATAAGATATCACTACTACACGGATGTAAACTTGGTTACACAGGAACTAAATTACTAAACAGAACAGAGTGTCAAATGTAGAAAACCAATTTATGCTTGCTTAAGGGGAAAGGTGAGTTGGGGTGCTGCATACAACAAGAGATTGAAATTAGCACAGATACCATTCCATAAGCCAAATATATAATAGACAAGTGCTACTCCTTGCTCAACGAAGTGGACTCAACAACCCATATTAAACGCCTAACAATATACCTGACTAGTAAGAATCTTAAAAATTATGGATTTATATGTCTCCGAAAGAGAATCAAGCATGTGTACAGCGGCATAAACGCAGCAGTGATAGGATTGGTGAGGTTCGGTGAGCAAATGCAGACCCTTTGAAGTCATATTGCATGGTACCCATTCCATGGGTCTCAACTCTCCATGTTTAAGGGATTCTTCCTTCAGCTAAAACATGCATGTGGAACCCAGAGTATATTCCACCGCGTGATCGGAAAACGTGTTCAAATGTGTCTCAGTTTTCGTCCCCTGCTACTCGGGTGCAGCATTCCAGACGCTTTACTAACACTCTCCCCACTTGGAGAGTCAGTGCCTTTAACCTCCTGTTTGGCCCAGTTTGCAATTTCTGTGGAAAATGAACAGGAATAGGGAGAACCAATGAGAGACTAGGTGGAGGTGTCTGGACGGGCAAATTTAACTCTCATTTCCCACCAGGAAGAGGAATTAACCAAAGGCTCAGCATGCCGTGCCGGAAACAAACTAGGGCCTGAAGCAATCCTGCGGTGTTGCGGCCAGCTCACAAGAAAGCAAGTTGAAGAAAGGAGCTCAGGGGCACTGTAATTCACAAACCTGCAGAGTTAAAATGACAGCTATCTTCCAAAAATATATTGAAGTAAGGCAGCCAAGAGGAGTTGAAAGCGGGGCAGAATTGCAGGAAACCGATTTCAGGAGGTAGACTGGAATTGCATGTAAAGCATAGGAAAAGAGGCAGAACGTCCACAATGATGCACTTGGCCAAAAAGGGCGTATGCGTTTTTTCCTGGATATATTCAGGAAAAAACGCATACGCACTTTTTGGCCAACCAAGCAAGCTTGCAAAGGAAATCTGCACTACAATGAAGTCTCACTGCCCCCTGGTCAAAAGGGCCATCTGAAAAAAGTGTAAAATCCAGAAAGGCAGGACAGGCCATGGAGAACTGGGAGCCTTGTTATGCTGATGGGTGGGATGTAAATTACAAGCAGCCACTCTGGAGAAGTGTATGGTGTTTCCTGAAACATCCAAAAAACAAAGCAACAGAGCCTAGGGCACTTCCACTTATGGTCCTATAGCTTAGGGAAATTAAAATCAAAAAGACACAGCCATCCCAAAGTTTGGGACGGCTCTGTTGACAAGAACCTTCTTCACCGTATAAGTTCAATATCACAGAAAGCGAAAAATGGATAAAGAAGTTGTGGTACTTACGTACAATGCAATATCACTCAGCAATGAAATCTATGTCATCAGGCACATAGCAGCATAATGAGTGGATTCAGGTACGATGATTCTAAGTGAAATAAGTCACACAGGGCTTACCTGGTGGCGCAGTGGTTGAGAGTCCGCCTGCCGATGCAGAGGACATGGGTTCGTGCCCCGCTCCGGGAAGATCCCACATGCCGCGGAGCGGCTGGGCCTGTGAGCCATGGCCGCTGAGCCTGCGCGTCCGGAGCCTGTGCTCCGCAATGGGAAAGACCACAAAAGTGAGAGGCCCACGTACCGCAAAAAAATAAAAATAAAAAAATAAAAAAAGTAAAAAAATAAGTCACACAGAAAAAGAAACATCATAAGATATCACTACTACACGGAATGTAAACTTGGTTACACAGGAACTAAATTACTAAACAGAACAGAGTGTCAAATGTAGAAAACCAATTTATGCTTGCTTAAGGGGAAAGGTGAGTTGGGGTGCTGCATACAACAAGAGATTGAAATTAGCACAGATACCGTTCCATAAGCCAAATATATAATAGACAAGTGCTACTCCTTGCTCAACGAAGTGGACTCAACACCCCATATTAAACGCCTAACAATATATCTGACTAGTAAGAATCTTAAAAACTATGGATTTATATGTCTCCGAAGGAGAATCAAGCGTGTGTACAGCAGCATAAACGCAGCAGTGATAGGATTGGTGAGGTTCGGTGAGCAAATGCAGACCCTTTGAAGTCATATTGCATGGTACCCATTCCATGGGTCTCAACTCTCCATGTTTAAGGGATTCTTCCTTCAGCTGAAACATGCATGTGGAACCCAGAGTATGATCCACCGTGTGATCGGAAAACGTGTTCAAATGTGTCTCAGTTTACGTCCCCTGGTACTCGGGTGCAACATTCCAGACGCTTTACTAACACTCTCCCCACTTGGAGAGTCAGTGCCTTTAAACTCCTGTTTGGCCCAGTTTGCAATTTCTGTGGAAAATGAACAGGAATAGGGAGAACCAATGAGAGACTAGCTGGAGGTGTCTGGACGGGCAAATTTAACTCTCATTTCCCACCAGGAAGAGGAATTAACCAAAGGCTCAGCATGCCGTGCCGGAACCACACTAGGGCCTGAAGCAATCCTACGGTGTTGCGGCCAGCTCACAACAAAGCGAGGTGAAGAAAGGAGCTCAGGGGCACTGTAATTCACAAACCTGCAGAGTTATAAATGACAGCTATCGTCCAAAAATATATTGAAGTAAGGCTGCCAAGAGGACTTGAAAGCGGGGCAGAATTGCAGGAAACCGATTTCAGGAGGTAGACGGGAATTGCATGTAAAGCATAGGAAAAGAGGCAGAACGTCCACAATGATGCACTTGGCCAAAAAGGGCGTATGCGTTTTTTCCTGAATATATTCAGGAAAAAACGCATACGCCCTTTTTGGCCAACCAAGCAAGCTTGCAAAGGAAATCTGCACTACAATGAAGTCTCACTGCCCCCCGGTCAAAAGGGCCATCTGAAAAAAGTGTAAAATCCAGAAAGGCAGGACAGGCCATGGAGAACTGGGAGCCTTGTTATGCAGATGGGCGGGATGTAAATTGCCAACAGCCACTCTGGAGAAGTGTATGCTGTTTCCTGAAACATCTAAAAAACAAAGCAACAGAGCCTAGGGCACTTCCACTTATGGTCCTATAGCTTAGGGAAATTAAAATCAAAAAGACACGGTCACCCCAAAGTTTGGGACGGCTCTGTTTACAAGAACCTCGTTTACGGTACAAGTTCAATATCACAGAAAGGGAAAAATGGATAAAGAAGTTGTGGTACTTACGTACAATGCAATATCACTCAGCAATGAAATCTATGTCATCAGGCCCGTAGTAGCATAATGAGTGGATTCAGGTATGATGATTCTAAGTGAAATAAGTCACACAGAAAAAGAAACACCATAAGATATCACTACTACACGGAAGGTAAACTTGGCTACACAAGAACTGAATTACAAAACAGAACAGGGTCTCAAATGTAGAAAACCAACTTATGCTTGCTTGAGGGGAAAGGTGAGTTGGGGTGCTGCATGAAACCAGAGAATGAAATTAGCACAGATACCGTTCCATAAGCCAAATATGTAATAGACAAGAGCTACTCCTTGCTCAACGAAGTGGACTCAACACCCCATATTAAACGCTTAAGAATACACCTGACTAGAAATAATCTTAAAAACTACGGATTTATATGTCTCCGAAAGAGAATCAAGCGTGTGTACAGCGGCATAAACGCAGCAGTGATAGGATTGGTGAGGTGCGGTGAGCAAATGCAGACCCTTTGAAGTCATATTGCATGGTACCCATTCCATGGGTCTCAACTCTCCAAGTTTAAGGGATTCTTCCTTCAGCTAAAACATGCATGTGGAACACAGAGTATGATCCACCGTGTGATCAGGAAACGTGTTCAAATGTGTCTCAGTTTTCGTCCCCTGGTACTCGGGTGCAACACTCCAGACGCTTTACTAACACTCTCCCCACTTGGAGAGTCAGTGTCTTTAACCTCCTGTATGGCCCAGTTTGCAATTTCTGCGGAAAATGTACAGGAATAGGGAGAACCAATGAGAAACTAGCTGGAGGTGTCTGGACGGGCAAATTTAACTCTCATTTCCCATCAGAAAGAGGAATTAACCAAAGGCTCAGCATGCCGTGCCGGAACCACACTAGGGCCTGAAGCAATCCTGCGGTGTTGCGGCCAGCTCACAAGAAAGCGAGTTGAAGAAAGGAGCTCAGGGGCACTGTAATTCACAAACCTGCAGAGTTATAAATGACAGCTATCGTCCAAAAATATATTGAAGTAAGGCTGCCAAGAGGACTTGAAAGCGGGGCAGAATTGCAGGAAACCGATTTCAGGAGGTAGACAGGAATTGCATGTAAAGCATAGGAAAAGAGGCAGAACGTCCACAATGATGCACTTGGCCAAAAAGGGCGTATGCGTTTTTTCCTGAATATATTCAGGAAAAAACGCATACGCCCTTTTTGGCCAACCAAGCAAGCTTGCAAAGGAAATCTGCACTACAATGAAGTCTCACTGCCCCCCGGTCAAAAGGGCCATCTGAAAAAAGTGTAAAATCCAGAAAGGCAGGACAGGCCATGGAGAACTGGGAGCCTTGTTATGCTGGTGGGCGGGATGTAAATTGCCAATAGCCACTCTGGAGAAGTGTATGGTGTTTCCTGAAACATCCAAAAAACAAAGCAACAGAGCCTAGGGCACTTCCACTTATGGTCCTATAGCTTAGGGAAATTAAAATCAAAAAGACACAGCCACCCCAAAGTTTGGGACGGCTCTGTTTACAAGAACCTTGTTTACGGTACAAGTTCAATATCACAGAAAGCAAAAAATGGATAAAGAAGTTGTGGTACTTACGTACAATGCAATATCACTCAGCAATGAAATCTATGTCATCAGGCCCGTAGCAGCATAATGAGTGGATGCAGGTATGATGAGTCTAAGTGAAATAAGTCACACAGAAAAAGAAACATCATAAGATATCACTACTACACGGAATGTAAACTTGGCTACACAGGAACTGAATTACAAAACAGAACAGGGTGTCAAATGTAGAAAACCAACTTATGCTTGCTTAAGAGGAAAGGTGAGTTGGGGTGCTGCATGAAACCAGAGATTGAAATTAGCACAGATACCGTTCCATAAGCCAAATATGCAATAGACAAGAGCTACTCCTTGCTGAACGAAGTGGACTCAACACCCCATATTAAACGCCTAAGAATATACCTGACTAGAAATAATCTTAAAACCTACGGATTTATATGTCTCCGAAAGAGAATCAAGCGTTTGTACAGCGGAATAAATGCAGCAGTGATAGGATTGGTGAGGTTCGGTGAGCAAATGCAGACCCTTTGAAGTCATATTGCATGGTACCCATTCCATGGATCTCAACTCTCCAGGTTTAAGGGATTCTTCCTTCAGCTAAAACATGCATGTGGAACCCAGAGTATGATCCACCGTGTGATCGGGAAACGTGTTCAAATGTGTCTCGTTTTCGTCCCTGGTACTCGGGTGCAACATTCCAGATGCTTTACTAACACTCTCCCCACTTGGAGAGTCAGTGCCTTTAACCTCCTGTTTGGCCCAGTTTGTAATTTCTGTGGAAAATGAACAGGAATAGGGAGAACGAAAGAGAGACTAGCTTGAGGTGTCTGGACGGGCAAATTTAACTCTCATTTCCCACCAGGAAGAGGAATTAACCAAAGGCTCAGCGTGCCGTGCCGGAACTACACTAGGGCCTGAAGCAATCCTGCGGTGTTGCGGCCAGCTCACAAGAAAGCGAGTTGAAGAAACGAGCTCAGGGGCACTGTAATTCACAAACGTGCAGAGTTATAAATGACAGCTATCGTCCAAAAATATATTGAAGTAAGGCTGCCAAGAGGACTTGAAAACGGGACAGAATTCCACGAAACCGATTTCAGGAGGTAGACAGGAATTGCATGTAAAGCATAGGAAAAGAGGCAGAACGTCCACAATGATGCACTTGGCCAAAAAGGGCGTATGCGTTTTTTCCTGAATATATTCAGGAAAAAACGCATACGCCCTTTTTGGCCAACCAAGCAAGCTTGCAAAGGAAATCTGCACTACAATGAAGTCTCACTGCCCCCCGGTCAAAAGGGCCATCTGAAAAAAGTGTAAAATCCAGAAAGGCAGGACAGGCCATGGAGAACTGGGAGCCTTGTTATGCTGGTGGGCGGGATGTAAATTGCCAACAGCCACTCTGGAGAAGTGTATGGTGTTTCCTGAAACATCTAAAAAACAAAGCAACAGAGCCTAGGGCACTTCCACTTATGGTCCTATAGCTTAGGGAAATTAAAATCAAAAAGACACAGCCACCCCAAAATTTGGGACGGCTCTGTTTACAAGAACCTCGTTTACGGTACAAGTTCAATATCACAGAAAGCGAAAAATGGATAAAGAAGTTGTGGTACTTACGTACAATGCAATATCACTCAGCAATGAAATCTATGTCATCAGGCCCGTCGCAGCATAATGAGTGGATTCAGGTACGATGATTCTAAATGAAATAAGTCAGACAGAAAAAGAAACATCATAAGATATCACTACTACACGGAATGTAAACTTGGCTACACAGGAACTGAATTACAAAACAGAACAGGGTCTCAAAAGTAGAAAACCAACTTACGCTAGCTTAAGGGGAAAGGTGAGTTGGGGTGCTGCATGAAACCAGAGATTGAAATTAGCACAGATACCGTTCCATAAGCCAAATATGTAATAGACAAGAGCTACTCCTTGCTCAACGAAGTGGACTCAACACCCCATATTAAACGCCTAAGAATATACCTGACTAGAAATAATCTTAAAACCTACGGATTTATATGTCTCCGAAAGACAATCAAGCGTGTGTACAGCGGCATAAACGCAGCAGTGATAGGATTGGTGAGGTGCGGTGAGCAAATGCAGACCCTTTGAAGTCATATTGCATGGTTCCCATTCCATGGGTCTCAACTCTCCAGGTTTAAGGGATTCTTCCTTCAGCTAAAACATGCATGTGGAACCCAGAGTATGATCCACCGTGTGATCGGGAAACGTGTTCAAATGTGTCTCAGTTTTCATCCCCTGGTACTCGGGTGCAAACTCCAGACGCTTTACTAAGACTCTCCCCACTTGGAGAGTCAGTGCCTTTAACCTCCTGTTTGGCCCAGTTTGCAATTTCTGCGGAAAATGTACAGGAATAGGGAGAACCAATGAGAGACTAGCTGGGGGTGTCTTGACGGTCAAATTTAACTCTCATTTCCAACCAGGAAGAGGAATTAACCAAAGGCTCAGCGTGCCGTGCCAGAACCACACTAGGGCCTGAAGCAATCCTGCGGTGTTGCGGCCAGCTCACAAGAAAGCGAGTTGAAGAAAGGAGCTCAGGGGCACTGTAATTCACAAACCTGCAGAGTTATAAATGACAGCTATCGTCCAAAAATATATTGAAGTAAGGCTGCCAAGAGGACTTGAAGGCGGGGCAGAATTGCAGGAAACCGATTTCAGGAGGTAGACGGGAATTGCATGTAAAGCATAGGAAAAGAGGCAGAACGTCCACAATGATGCACTTGGCCAAATAGGGCGTATGCGTTTTTTCCTGAATATATTCAGGAAAAAACGCATACGCCCTTTTTGGCCAACCAAGCAAGCTTGCAAAGGAAATCTGCACTACAATGAAGTCTCACTGCCCCCCGGTCAAAAGGGCCATCTGAAAAAAGTGTAAAATCCAGAAAGGCAGGACAGGCCATGGAGAACTGGAAGCTTTGTTATGCTGATGGGCGGGATGTAAATTGCCAACAGCCACTCTGGAGAAGTGTATGGTGTTTCCTGAAACATCTAAAAAACAAAGCAACAGAGCCTAGGGCACTTCCACTTATGGTCCTATAGCTTAGGGACATTAAAATCAAAAAGACACAGCCACCCCAAAGTTTGGGACGGCTCTGTTTACAAGAACCTCGTTTACGGTACAAGTTCAATATCACAGAAAGCGAAAAATGGATAAAGAAGTTGTGGTACTTACGTACAATGCAATATCACTCAGCAATGAAATCTATGTCATCAGGCCCGTCGCAGCATAATGAGTGGATTCAGGTACGATGATTCTAAGTGAAATAAGTCACACAGAAAAAGAAACATCATAAGATATCACTACTACACGGAATGTAAACTTGGCTACACAGGAACTGAATTACAAAACAGAACAGGGTGTCAAATGTAGAAAACCAACTTATGCTTGCTTAAGAGGAAAGGTGAGTTGGGGTGCTGCATGAAACCAGAGATTGAAATTAGCACAGATACCGTTCCATAAGCCAAATATGCAATAGACAAGAGCTACTCCTTGCTGAACGAAGTGGACTCAACACCCCATATTAAACGCCTAAGAATATACCTGACTAGAAATAATCTTAAAACCTACGGATTTATATGTCTCCGAAAGAGAATCAAGCGTTTGTACAGCGGAATAAATGCAGCAGTGATAGGATTGGTGAGGTTCGGTGAGCAAATGCAGACCCTTTGAAGTCATATTGCATGGTACCCATTCCATGGATCTCAACTCTCCAGGTTTAAGGGATTCTTCCTTCAGCTAAAACATGCATGTGGAACCCAGAGTATGATCCACCGTGTGATCGGGAAACGTGTTCAAATGTGTCTCGTTTTCGTCCCTGGTACTCGGGTGCAACATTCCAGATGCTTTACTAACACTCTCCCCACTTGGAGAGTCAGTGCCTTTAACCTCCTGTTTGGCCCAGTTTGTAATTTCTGTGGAAAATGAACAGGAATAGGGAGAACGAAAGAGAGACTAGCTTGAGGTGTCTGGACGGGCAAATTTAACTCTCATTTCCCACCAGGAAGAGGAATTAACCAAAGGCTCAGCGTGCCGTGCCGGAACTACACTAGGGCCTGAAGCAATCCTGCGGTGTTGCGGCCAGCTCACAAGAAAGCGAGTTGAAGAAACGAGCTCAGGGGCACTGTAATTCACAAACGTGCAGAGTTATAAATGACAGCTATCGTCCAAAAATATATTGAAGTAAGGCTGCCAAGAGGACTTGAAAACGGGACAGAATTCCACGAAACCGATTTCAGGAGGTAGACAGGAATTGCATGTAAAGCATAGGAAAAGAGGCAGAACGTCCACAATGATGCACTTGGCCAAAAAGGGCGTATGCGTTTTTTCCTGAATATATTCAGGAAAAAACGCATACGCCCTTTTTGGCCAACCAAGCAAGCTTGCAAAGGAAATCTGCACTACAATGAAGTCTCACTGCCCCCCGGTCAAAAGGGCCATCTGAAAAAAGTGTAAAATCCAGAAAGGCAGGACAGGCCATGGAGAACTGGGAGCCTTGTTATGCTGGTGGGCGGGATGTAAATTGCCAACAGCCACTCTGGAGAAGTGTATGGTGTTTCCTGAAACATCTAAAAAACAAAGCAACAGAGCCTAGGGCACTTCCACTTATGGTCCTATAGCTTAGGGAAATTAAAATCAAAAAGACACAGCCACCCCAAAATTTGGGACGGCTCTGTTTACAAGAACCTCGTTTACGGTACAAGTTCAATATCACAGAAAGCGAAAAATGGATAAAGAAGTTGTGGTACTTACGTACAATGCAATATCACTCAGCAATGAAATCTATGTCATCAGGCCCGTCGCAGCATAATGAGTGGATTCAGGTACGATGATTCTAAATGAAATAAGTCAGACAGAAAAAGAAACATCATAAGATATCACTACTACACGGAATGTAAACTTGGCTACACAGGAACTGAATTACAAAACAGAACAGGGTCTCAAAAGTAGAAAACCAACTTACGCTAGCTTAAGGGGAAAGGTGAGTTGGGGTGCTGCATGAAACCAGAGATTGAAATTAGCACAGATACCGTTCCATAAGCCAAATATGTAATAGACAAGAGCTACTCCTTGCTCAACGAAGTGGACTCAACACCCCATATTAAACGCCTAAGAATATACCTGACTAGAAATAATCTTAAAACCTACGGATTTATATGTCTCCGAAAGACAATCAAGCGTGTGTACAGCGGCATAAACGCAGCAGTGATAGGATTGGTGAGGTGCGGTGAGCAAATGCAGACCCTTTGAAGTCATATTGCATGGTTCCCATTCCATGGGTCTCAACTCTCCAGGTTTAAGGGATTCTTCCTTCAGCTAAAACATGCATGTGGAACCCAGAGTATGATCCACCGTGTGATCGGGAAACGTGTTCAAATGTGTCTCAGTTTTCATCCCCTGGTACTCGGGTGCAAACTCCAGACGCTTTACTAAGACTCTCCCCACTTGGAGAGTCAGTGCCTTTAACCTCCTGTATGGCCCAGTTTGCAATTTCTGCGGAAAATGTACAGGAATAGGGAGAACCAATGAGAGACTAGCTGGGGGTGTCTTGACGGTCAAATTTAACTCTCATTTCCAACCAGGAAGAGGAATTAACCAAAGGCTCAGCGTGCCGTGCCAGAACCACACTAGGGCCTGAAGCAATCCTGCGGTGTTGCGGCCAGCTCACAAGAAAGCGAGTTGAAGAAAGGAGCTCAGGGGCACTGTAATTCACAAACCTGCAGAGTTATAAATGACAGCTATCGTCCAAAAATATATTGAAGTAAGGCTGCCAAGAGGACTTGAAGGCGGGGCAGAATTGCAGGAAACCGATTTCAGGAGGTAGACGGGAATTGCATGTAAAGCATAGGAAAAGAGGCAGAACGTCCACAATGATGCACTTGGCCAAATAGGGCGTATGCGTTTTTTCCTGAATATATTCAGGAAAAAACGCATACGCCCTTTTTGGCCAACCAAGCAAGCTTGCAAAGGAAATCTGCACTACAATGAAGTCTCACTGCCCCCCGGTCAAAAGGGCCATCTGAAAAAAGTGTAAAATCCAGAAAGGCAGGACAGGCCATGGAGAACTGGAAGCTTTGTTATGCTGATGGGCGGGATGTAAATTGCCAACAGCCACTCTGGAGAAGTGTATGGTGTTTCCTGAAACATCTAAAAAACAAAGCAACAGAGCCTAGGGCACTTCCACTTATGGTCCTATAGCTTAGGGACATTAAAATCAAAAAGACACAGCCACCCCAAAGTTTGGGACGGCTCTGTTTACAAGAACCTCGTTTACGGTACAAGTTCAATATCACAGAAAGCGAAAAATGGATAAAGAAGTTGTGGTACTTACGTACAATGCAATATCACTCAGCAATGAAATCTATGTCATCAGGCCCGTCGCAGCATAATGAGTGGATTCAGGTACGATGATTCTAAGTGAAATAAGTCACACAGAAAAAGAAACATCATAAGATATCACTACTACACGGAATGTAAACTTGGCTACACAGGAACTGAATTACAAAACAGAACAGGGTCTCAAAAGTAGAAAACCAACTTACGCTAGCTTAAGGGGAAAGGTGAGTTGGGGTGCTGCATGAAACCAGAGATTGAAATTAGCACAGATACCGTTCCATAAGCCAAATATGTAATAGACAAGAGCTACTCCTTGCTCAACGAAGTGGACTCAACACCCCATATTAAACGCCTAAGAATATACCTGACTAGAAATAATCTTAAAACCTACGGATTTATATGTCTCCGAAAGACAATCAAGCGTGTGTACAGCGGCATAAACGCAGCAGTGATAGGATTGGTGAGGTTCGGTGAGCAAATGCAGACCCTTTGAAGTCATATTGCATGGTACCCATTCCATGGGTCTCAACTCTCCAGGTTTAAGGGATTCTTCCTTCAGCTAAAACATGCATGTGGAACCCAGAGTATGATCCACCGTGTGATCGGGAAACGTGTTCAAATGTGTCTCAGTTTTCATCCCCTGGTACTCGGGTGCAAACTCCAGACGCTTTACTAAGACTCTCCCCACTTGGAGAGTCAGTGCCTTTAACCTCCTGTTTGGCCCAGTTTGCAATTTCTGCGGAAAATGTACAGGAATAGGGAGAACCAATGAGAAACTAGCTGGAGGTGTCTGGATGGGCAAATTTAACTCTCATTTCCCATCAGAAAGAGGAATTAACCAAAGGCTCAGCATGCCGTGCCGGAACCACACTAGGGCCTGAAGCAATCCTACGGTGTTGCGGCCAGCTCACAAGAAAGCGAGTTGAAGAAAGGAGCTCAGGGGCACTGTAATTCACAAACCTGCAGAGTTATAAATGACAACTATCATCCAAAAATATATTGAAGTAAGGCTGCCAAGAGGACTTGAAAGCGGGGCAGAATTGCAGGAAACCGATTTCAGGAGGTAGACGGGAATTGCATGTAAAGCATAGGAAAAGAGGCAGAACGTCCACAATGATGCACTTGGCCAAAAAGGGCGTATGCGTTTTTTCCTGAATATATTCAGGAAAAAACGCATACGCCCTTTTTGGCCCACCAAGCAAGCTTGCAAAGGAAATCTGCACTACAATGAAGTCTCACTGCCCCCCGGTCAAAAGTGCCATCTGAAAAAAGTGTAAAATCTAGAAAGGCAGGACAGGCCATGGAGAACTGGGAGCCTTGTTATGCTGGTGGGGGGGATGTAAATTGCCAACAGCCACTCTGGAGAAATGTATGGTGTTTCCTGAAACATCTAAAAAACAAAGCAACAGAGCCTAGGGCACTTCCACTTATGGTCCTATAGCTTAGGGAAATTAAAATCAAAAAGACACGGTCACCCCAAACTTTGGGACGGCTCTGTTTACAAGAACCTCGTTTACGGTACAAGTTCAATATCACAGAAAGGGAAAAATGGATAAAGAAGTTGTGGTACTTACGTACAATGCAATATCACTCAGCAATGAAATCTATGTCATCAGGCCCGTAGCAGCATAATGAGTGGATTCAGGTATGATGATTCTAAGTGAAATAAGTCACACAGAAAAAGAAACACCATAAGATATCACTACTACACGGAAGGTAAACTTGGCTACACAAGAACTGAATTACAAAACAGAACAGGGTCTCAAATGTAGAAAACCAACTTCTGCTTGCTTAAGGGGAAAGGTGAGTTGGGGTGCTGCATGAAACCAGAGATTGAAATTAGCACAGATACCGTTCCATAAGCCAAATATGTAATAGACAAGAGCTACTCCTTGCTCAACGAAGTGGACTCAACACCCCATATTAAACGCTTAAGAATACACCTGACTAGAAATAATCTTAAAAACTACGGATTTATATGTCTCCGAAAGAGAATCAAGCGTGTGTACAGCGGCATAAACGCAGCAGTGATAGGATTGGTGAGGTGCGGTGAGCAAATGCAGACCGTTTGAAGTCATATTGCATGGTACCCATTCCATGGGTCTCAACTCTCCAAGTTTAAGGGATTCTTCCTTCAGCTAAAACATGCATGTGGAACACAGAGTATGATCCACCGTGTGATCAGGAAACGTGTTCAAATATTTCTCAGTTTTCGTCCCCTGGTACTCGGGTGCAACACTCCAGACGCTTTACTAACACTCTCCCCACTTGGAGAGTCAGTGCCTTTAACCTCCTGTATGGCCCAGTTTGCAATTTCTGCGGAAAATGTACAGGAATAGGGAGAACCAATGAGAAACTAGCTGGAGGTGTCTGGACGGGCAAATTTAACTCTCATTTCCCATCAGAAAGAGGAATTAACCAAAGGCTCAGCATGCCGTGCCGGAACCACACTAGGGCCTGAAGCAATCCTGCGGTGTTGCGGCCAGCTCACAAGAAAGCGAGTTGAAGAAAGGAGCTCAGGGGCACTGTAATTCACAAACCTGCAGAGTTATAAATGACAGCTATCGTCCAAAAATATATTGAAGTAAGGCTGCCAAGAGGACTTGCAAGCGGGGCAGAATTGCAGGAAACCGATTTCAGGAGGTAGACGGGAATTGCATGTAAAGCATAGGGAAAGAGGCAGAACGTCCACAATGATGCACTTGGCCAAAAAGGGCGTATGCGTTTTTTCCTGAATATATTCAGGAAAAAACGCATACGCCCTTTTTGGCCAACCAAGCAAGCTTGCAAAGGAAATCTGCACTACAATGAAGTCTCACTGCCCCCCGGTCAAAAGGGCCATCTGAAAAAAGTGTAAAATCCAGAAAGGCAGGACAGGCCATGGAGAACTGGGAGCCTTGTTATGCTGGTGGGCGGGATGTAAATTGCCAACAGCCACTCTGGAGAAGTGTATGGTGTTTCCTGAAACATCCAAAAAGCAAAGCAACAGAGCCTAGGGCACTTCCACTTATGGTCCTATAGCTTAGGGACATTAAAATCAAAAAGACACAGCCACCCCAAAGTTTGGGACGGCTCTGTTTACAAGAACCTTGTTTACGGTACAAGTTCAATATCACAGAAAGCAAAAAATGGATAAAGAAGTTGTGGTACTTACGTACAATGCAATATCACTCAGCAATGAAATCTATGTCATCAGGCCCGTAGCAGGATAATGAGTGGATGCAGGTATGATGAGTCTAAGTGAAATAAGTCACACAGAAAAAGAAACATCATAAGATATCACTACTACACGGAATGTAAACTTGGCTACACAGGAACTGAATTACAAAACAGGACAGGGTGTCAAATGTAGAAAACCAACTTATGCTTGCTTAAGGAGAAAGGTGAGTTGGGGTGCTGCATGAAACCAGAGATTGAAATTAGCACAGATACCGTTCCATAAGCCAAATATGCAATAGACAAGAGCTACTCCTTGCTGAACGAAGTGGACTCAACACCCCATATTAAACGCCTAAGAATATACCTGACTAGAAATAATCTTAAAACCTACGGATTTATATGTCTCCGAAAGAGAATCAAGCGTGTGTACAGCGGAATAAACGCAGCAGTGATAGGATTGGTGAGGTTCGGTGAGCAAATGCAGACCCTTTGAAGTCATATTGCATGGTACCCATTCCATGGGTCTCAACTCTCCAGGTTTAAGGGATTCTTCCTTCAGCTAAAACATGCATGTGGAACCCAGAGTATGATCCACCGTGTGATCGGGAAACGTGTTCAAATGTGTCTCGTTTTCGTCCCTGGTACTCGGGTGCAACATTCCAGATGCTTTACTAACACTCTCCCCACTTGGAGAGTCAGTGCCTTTAACCTCCTGTTTGGCCCAGTTTGTAATTTCTGTGGAAAATGAACAGGAATAGGGAGAACGAAAGAGAGACTAGCTTGAGGTGTCTGGACGGGCAAATTTAACTCTCATTTCCCACCAGGAAGAGGAATTAACCAAAGGCTCAGCGTGCCGTGCCGGAACTACACTAGGGCCTGAAGCAATCCTGCGGTGTTGCGGCCAGCTCACAAGAAAGCGAGTTGAAGAAAGGAGCTCAGGGGCACTGTAATTCACAAACCTGCAGAGTTATAAATGACAGCTATCGTCCAAAAATATATTGAAGTAAGGCTGCCAAGAGGACTTGAAAGCGGGGCAGAATTGCAGGAAATCGATTTCAGGAGGTACACTGGAATTGCATGTAAAGCATAGAAAAGAGGCAGAACGTCCACAATGATGCACTTGGCCAAAAAGGGCGTATGCGTTTTTTCCTGAATATATTCAGGAAAAAACGTATACGCCCTTTTTGGCCAACCAAGCAAGCTTGCAAAGGATATCTGCACTACAATGAAGTCTCACTGCCCCCCAGTCAAAAGGGCCATCTGAAAAAAGTGTAAAATCTAGAAAGGCAGGACAGGCCATGGAGAACTGGGAGCCTTGTTATGCTGGTGGACGGGATGTAAATTGCCAACAGCCACTCTGGAGAAGTGTATGGTGTTTCCTGAAACATCTAAAAAACAAAGCAACAGAGCCTAGGGCACTTCCACTTATGGTCCTATAGCTTAGGGAAATTAAAATCAAAAAGACACAGCCACCCCAAAGTTTGGGACGGCTCTGTTTACAAGAACCTCGTTTACGGTACAAGTTCAATATCACAGAAAGCAAAAAATGGATAAAGAAGTTGTGGTACTTACGTACAATGCAATATCACTCAGCAATGAAATCTATGTCATCAGGCCCGTAGCAGCATAATGAGTGGATTCAGGTATGATGAGTCTAAGTGAAATAAGTCACACAGAAAAAGAAACATCATAAGATATCACTACTACACGGAATGTAAACTTGGCTACACAGGAACTGAATTACAAAACAGAACAGGGTGTCAAATGTAGAAAACCAACTTATGCTTGGTTAAGGGGAAAGGTGAGCTGGGGTGCTGCATGAAACCAGAGATTGAAATTAGCACTGATACCGTTCCATAAGCCAAATATGCAATAGACAAGAGCTATTCCTTGCTGAACGAAGTGGACTCAACACCCCATATTAAACGCCTAAGAATATACCTGACTAGAAATAATCTTAAAACCTACGGATTTATATGTCTCCGAAAGAGAATCAAGCGTGTGTACAGCGACATAAACGCAGCAGTGATAAGATTGGTGAGGTTCGGTGAGCAAATGCAGACCCTTTGAAGTCATATTGCATGGTACCCATTCCATGGGTCTCAACTCTCCAGGTTTAAGGGATTCTTCCTTCAGCTAAAACATGCATGTGGAACCCAGAGTATGATCCACCGTGTGATCGGGAAACGTGTTCAAATGTGTCTCGTTTTCGTCCCTGGTACTCGGGTGCAACATTCCAGATGCTTTACTAAGACTCTCCCCACTTGGAGAGTCAGTGCCTTTAACCTCCTGTTTGGCCCAGTTTGTAATTTCTGTGGAAAATGAACAGGAATAGGGAGAACGAAAGAGAGACTAGCTTGAGGTGTCTGGACGGGCAAATTTAACTCTCATTTCCCACCAGGAAGAGGAATTAACCAAAGGCTCAGCGTGCCGTGCCAGAACTACACTAGGGCCTGAAGCAATCCTGCGGTGTTGCGGCCAGCTCACAAGAAAGCGAGTTGAAGAAAGGAGCTCAGGGGCACTGTAATTCACAAACGTGCAGAGTTATAAATGACAGCTATCGTCCAAAAATATATTGAAGTAAGGCTGCCAAGAGGACTTGAAAACGGGGCAGAATTCCAGGAAACCGATTTCAGGAGGTAGACAGGAATTGCATGTAAAGCATAGGAAAAGAGGCAGAACGTCCACAATGATGCACTTGGCCAAAAAGGGCGTATGCGTTTTTTCCTGAATATATTCAGGAAAAAACGCATACGCCCTTTTTGGCCAACCAAGCAAGCTTGCAAAGGAAATCTGTACTACAATGAAGTCTCACTGCCCCCCGGTCAAAAGGGCCATCTGAAAAAAGTGTAAAATCCAGAAAGGCAGGACAGGCCATGGAGAACTGGGAGCCTTGTTATGCTGATGGGCGGGATGTAAATTGCCAACAGCCACTCTGGAGAAGTGTATGGTGTTTCCTGAAACATCCAAAAAACAAACCAACAGAGCCTAGGGCACTTCCACTTATGGTCCTATAGCTTAGGGAAATTAAAATCAAAAAGACACAGCCACCCCAAAGTTTGGGACGGCTCTGTTTACAAGAACCTCGTTTACGGTACAAGTTCAATATCACAGAAAGCAAAAAATGGATAAAGAAGTTGTGGTACTTACGTACAATGCAATATCACTCAGCAATGAAATCTATGTCATCAGGCCCGTAGCAGCATAATGAGTGGATTCAGGTATGATGATTCTAAGTGAAATAAGTCACACAGAAAAAGAAACACCATAAGATATCACTACTACACGGAAGGTAAACTTGGCTACACAAGAACTGAATTACAAAACAGAACAGGGTCTCAAATGTAGAAAACCAACTTATGCTTGCTTGAGGGGAAAGGTGAGTTGGGGTGCTGCATGAAACCAGAGATTGAAATTAGCACAGATACCGTTCCATAAGCCAAATATGTAATAAACAAGAGCTACTCCTTGCTCAACGCAGTGGACTCAACACGCCATATTAAAAGCCTAAGAATATACCTGACTAGAAATAATCTTAAAACCTATGGATTTATATGTCTCCGAAAGAGAATCAAGCGTGTGTACGGCGGCATAAACGCAGCAGTGATAGGATTGGTGAGGTTCGGTGAGCAAATGCAGACCCTTTGAAGTCATAGTGCATGGTACCCATTCCATGGGTCTCAACTCTCCTGGTTTAAGGGATTCTTCCTTCAGATAAAACATGCATGTGGAACCCAGAGTATGATCCACCGTGTGATCAGGAAACGTGTTCAAATGTGTCTCAGTTTTCGTCCCCTGGTACTCGGGTGCAACATTCAAGACGCTTTACTAACACTCTCCCCACGTGGAGAGTCAGTGTCTTTAAACTCCTGTTTGGCCCAGTTTGCAATTTCTGCAGAAACTGTACAGGAATAGGGAGAACCAATGAGAGACTAGCTGGAGGTGTGTGGACGGGCAAATTTAACTATCATTTCCCACCAGGAAGAGGAATTAACCAAAGGCTCAGCGTGCCGTGCCGGAACTACACTATGGCCTGAAGCAATCCTGCAGTGTTGCGGCCAGCTCACAAGAAAGCGAGTTGAAGAAAGGAGCTCAGGGGCACTGTAATTCACAAACCTGCAGAGTTATAAATGACAGCTATCGTCCAAAAATATATTGAAGTAAGGCTGCCAAGAGGACTTGAAAGCGGGGCAGAATTGCAGGAAACCGATTTCAGGAGGTAGACGGGAATTGCATGTAAAGCATAGGAAAAGAGGCAGAACGTGCACAATGATGCACTTGGCCAAAAAGGGCGTATGCGTTTTTTCCTGAATATATTCAGGAAAAAACGCATACGCCCTTTTTGGCCAACCAAGCAAGCTTGCAAAGGAAATCTGCACTACAATGAAGTCTCACTGCCCCCCGGTCAAAAGGGCCATCTGAAAAAAGTGTAAAATCCAGAAAGGCAGGACAGGCCATGGAGAACTGGGAGCCTTGTTATGCTGGTGGGCGGGATGTAAATTGCCAACAGCCACTCTGGAGAAGTGTATGGTGTTTCCTGAAACATCTAAAAAACAAAGCAACAGAGCCTAGGGCACTTCCACTTATGGTCCTATAGCTTAGGGAAATTAAAATCAAAAAGACACAGCCACCCCAAAGTTTGGGACGGCTCTGTTTACAAGAACCTCGTTTACGGTACAAGTTCAATATCACAGAAAGCGAAAAATGGATAAAGAAGTTGTGGTACTTACGTACAATGCAATATCACTCAGCAATGAAATCTATGTCATCAGGCCCGTAGCAGCATAATGAGTGGATGCAGGTACGATGATTCTAAGTGAAATAAGTCACACAGAAAAAGAAACATCATAAGATATCACTACTACACGGAATGTAAACTTGGCTACACAGGAATTGAATTACAAAACAGAACAGGGTGTCAAATGTAGAAAACCAACTTATGCTTGCTTAATGGGAAAGGTGTGTTGGGGTGCTGCATAAAACCAGAGATTGAAATTAGCACAGATACCGTTCCATAAGCCAAATATGTAATAGACAAGAGCTACTCCTTGCTCAACGCAGTGGACTCAACACCCCATAATAAATGCCTAATAATATACCTGACTAGTAAGAATATTAAAACCTACCGATTTATATGTCTCCGAAAGAGAATCAAGCGTGTGTACGGCAGCATAAACGCAGCAGTGATAGGATTGGTGAAGTTCGGTGAGCAAATGCAGACCCTTTGAAGTCATATTGCATGGTACCCATTCCATGGGTCTCAACTCTCCAGGTTTAAGGGATTCTTCCTTCAGCTAAAACATGCATGTGGAACCCAGAGTATGATCCACCGTGTGATCGGGAAACGTGTTCAAATGTGTCTCAGTTATCGTCCCGTGGAACTCGGATGCAACATTCCAGATGCTTTACTAACACTCTCCCCACTTGGAGAGTCAGTGCCTTTAACCTCCTGTTTGGCCCAGTTTGCAATTACTGCGGAAAATGTACAGGAATAGGGAGAACCAATGAGAGACTAGCTGGGGGTGTCTTGACGGTCAAATTTAACTGTCATTTCCCACCAGGAAGAGGAATTAACCAAAGGCTCAGCGTGCCATGCCGGAACCACACTAGGGCCTGAAGCAATCCTGCGGTGTTGCGGCCAGCTCACAAGAAAGCGAGTTGAAGAAAGGAGCTCAGGGGCACTGTAATTCACAAACCTGCAGAGTTATAAATGACAGCTATCGTCCAAAAATATATTGAAGTAAGGCTGCCAAGAGGACTTGAAGGCGGGGCAGAATTGCAGGAAACCGATTTCAGGAGGTAGACGGGAATTGCATGTAAAGCATAGGAAAAGAGGCAGAACGTCCACAATGATGCACTTGGCCAAAAAGGGCGTATGCGTTTTTTCCTGAATATATTCAGGAAAAAACGCATACGCCCTTTTTGGCCAACCAAGCAAGCTTGCAAAGGAAATCTGCACTACAATGAAGTCTCACTGCCCCCCGGTCAAAAGGGCCATCTGAAAAAAGTGTAAAATCCAGAAAGGCAGGACAGGCCATGGAGAACTGGGAGCCTTGTTATGCTGATGGGCGGGATGTAAATTGCCAGCAGCCACTCTGGAGAAGTGTATGGTGTTTCCTGAAACATCCAGAAAACAAAGCAACAGAGCCTAGGGCACTTCCACTTATGGTCCTATAGCTTAGGGAAATTAAAATCAAAAAGACACAGCCTCCCCAAGTTTGGGACGGCTCTGTTTACAAGAACCTCGTTTACGGTACAAGTTCAATATCACAGAAAGCGAAAAATGGATAAAGAAGTTGTGGTACTTACGTACAATGCAATATCACTCAGCAATGAAATCTATGTCATCAGGCCTGTAGCAGCACAATGAGTGGATTCAGGTACGATGATTCTAAGTGAAATAAGTCACACAGGGCTTACCTGGTGGCGCAGTGGTTGAGAGTCCGCCTGCCGATGCAGAGGACATGGGTTCGTGCCCCGCTCCGGGAAGATCCCACATGCCGCGGAGCGGCTGGGCCTGTGAGCCATGGCCGCTGAGCCTGCGTGTCCGGAGCCTGGGCTCTGCAATGGGAAAGACCACAACAGTGAGAGGCCCACGTACCGCAAAAAAAAAATAAAAATAAAAAAATTAAAAAAATAAAAAAATAAGTCACACAGAAAAAGAAACATCATAAGATATCACTACTACACGGATGTAAACTTGGTTACACAGGAACTAAATTACTAAACAGAACAGAGTGTCAAATGTAGAAAACCAATTTATGCTTGCTTAAGGGGAAAGGTGAGTTGGGGTGCTGCATACAACAAGAGATTGAAATTAGCACAGATACCGTTCCATAAGCCAAATATATAATAGACAAGTGCTACTCCTTGCTCAACGAAGTGGACTCAACAACCCATATTAAACGCCTAACAATATACCTGACTAGTAAGAATCTTAAAAATTATGGATTTATATGTCTCCGAAAGACAATCAAGCGTGTGTACAGCGGCATAAACGCAGCAGTGATAGGATTGGTGAGGTTCGGTGAGCAAATGCAGACCCTTTGAAGTCATATTGCATGGTACCCATTCCATGGGTCTCAACTCTCCATGTTTAAGGGATTCTTCCTTCAGCTAAAACATGCATGTGGAACCCAGAGTATGATCCACCGCGTGATCGGAAAACGTGTTCAAATGTGTCTCAGTTTTCGTCCCCTGCTACTCGGGTGCAGCATTCCAGACGCTTTACTAACACTCTCCCCACTTGGAGAGTCAGTGCCTTTAACCTCCTGTTTGGCCCAGTTTGCAATTTCTGTGGAAAATGAACAGGAATAGGGAGAACCAATGAGAGACTAGGTGGAGGTGTCTGGACGGGCAAATTTAACTCTCATTTCCCACCAGGAAGAGGAATTAACCAAAGGCTCAGCATGCCGTGCCGGAAACAAACTAGGGCCTGAAGCAATCCTGCGGTGTTGCGGCCAGCTCACAAGAAAGCGAGTTGAAGAAAGGAGCTCAGGGGCACTGTAATTCACAAACCTGCAGAGTTAAAATGACAGCTATCTTCCAAAAATATATTGAAGTAAGGCAGCCAAGAGGAGTTGAAAGCGGGGCAGAATTGCAGGAAACCGATTTCAGGAGGTAGACTGGAATTGCATGTAAAGCATAGGAAAAGAGGCAGAACGTCCACAATGATGCACTTGGCCAAAAAGGGCGTATGCGTTTTTTCCTGGATATATTCAGGAAAAAACGCATACGCACTTTTTGGCCAACCAAGCAAGCTTGCAAAGGAAATCTGCACTACAATGAAGTCTCACTGACCCCTGGTCACAAGGGCCATCTGAAAAAAGTGTAAAATCCAGAAAGGCAGGACAGGCCATGGAGAACTGGGAGCCTTGTTATGCTGATGGGTGGGATGTAAATTACCAGCAGCCACTCTGGAGAAGTGTATGGTGTTTCCTGAAACATCCAAAAAACAAAGCAACAGAGCCTAGGGCACTTCCACTTATGGTCCTATAGCTTAGGGAAATTAAAATCAAAAAGACACAGCCATCCCAAAGTTTGGGACGGCTCTGTTTACAAGAACCTTGTTCAACATACAAGTTCAATATCACAGAAAGCGAAAAATGGATAAAGAAATTGTGGTACTTACGTACAATGCAATATCACTCAGCAATGAAATCTATGTCATCAGGCACATAGCAGCATAATGAGTGGATTCAGGTACGATGATTCTAAGTGAAATAAGTCACACAGAAAAAGAAACATCATAAGATATCACTACTACACGGAATGTAAACTTGGCTACACAGGAACTAAATTACTAAACAGAAAAGAGTGTCAAATGTAGAAAACCAATTTATGCTTGCTTAAGTGGAAAGGTGAGTTGGGGTGCTGCATACAACAAGAGATTGAAATTAGCACAGATACCTTTCCATAAGCCAAATATGCAATAGACAAGAGCTACTCCTTGCTGAACGAAGTGGACTCAACACCCCATATTAAACGCCTAACAATATACCTGACTAGTAAGAATCTTAAAACCTATAGATTTATATGTCTCCGAAAGAGAATCAAGCGTGTGTACAGCGGCATAAACGCAGCAGCGATAGGATTGGTGAGGTTCGGTGAGCAAATGCAGACACTTTGAAGTCATATTGCATGGTATCCATTCCATGGGTCTCAACTCTCCAGGTTTAAGGGATTCTTCCTTCAGCTAAAACATGCATGTGGAACCCAGAGTATGATCCACCGTGTGATCGGAAAACGTGTTCAAATGTGTCTCAGTTTTCGTCCCCTGCTACTCGGGTGCAACATTCCAGACGCTTTACTAACACTCTCCCCACTTGGAGAGTCAGTGCCTTTAACCTCTTGTTTGGCCCAGTTTGCAATTTCTGTGGAAAATGAACAGGAATAGGGAGAACCAATGAGAGACTAGGTGGAGGTGTCTGGACGGGCAAATTTAACTCTCATTTCCCACCAGGAAGAGGAATTAACCAAAGGCTCAGCATGCCGTGCCGGAAACAAACTAGGGCCTGAAGCAATCTTGCGGTGTTGCGGCCAGCTCACAAGAAAGCGAGTTGAAGAAAGGAGCTCAGGGTCACTGTGATTCACAAACCTGCAGAGTTTAAATGACAGCTATCTTCCAAAAATATATTGAAGGAAGGCTGCCAAGAGGAGTTGAATGCGGGGCAGAATTGCAGGAAACCGATTTCAGGAGGTAGACTGGAATTGCATGTAAAGCATAGGAAAAGAGGCAGAACGTCCACAATGATGCACTTGGCCAAAAAGGGCGTATGCGTTTTTTCCTGAATATATTCAGGAAAAAACGCATACGCCCTTTTTGGCCAACCAAGCAAGCTTGCAAAGGAAATCTGCACTACAATGAAGTCTCACTGCCCCCCGGTCAAAAGGGCTATCTGAAAAAAGTGTAAAATCCAGAAAGGCAGGACAGGCCATGGAGAACTGGGAGCCTTGTTATGCTGATGGGCGGGATGTAAATTGCCAGCAGCCACTATGGAGAAGTGTATGGTGTTTCCTGAAACATCCAAAAAACAAAGCAACAGAGCCTAGGGCACTTCCACTTATGGTCCTATAGCTTAGGGAAATTAAAATCAAAAAGACACAGCCACCCCAAAGTTTGGGATGGCTCTGTTTACAAGAACCTCGTTTACGGTACAAGTTCAATATCACAGTAAGTGAAAAATGGATAAAGAAGTTGTGGTACTTACGTACAATGCAATATCACTCAGCAATGAAATCTATGTCATCAGACCCGTAGCAGCATAATGAGTGGATTCAGGTACGATGATTCTAAGTGAAATAAGTCACACAGGGCTTACCTGGTGGCGCAGTGGTTGAGAGTCCGCCTGCCGATGCAGAGGACATGGGTTCGTGCCCGGCTCCCGGAAGATCCCACATGCCGCGGAGCGGCTGGGCCTGTGAGCCATGGCCGCTGAGCCTGCGCGTCCGGAGCCTGTGCTCCGCAATGGGAAAGACCACAAAAGTGAGAGGCCCACGTACCGCAAAAAAAATAAAAATAAAAAAATAAAAAAAATAAAAAAATAAGTCACACAGAAAAAGAAACATCATAAGATATCACTACTACACGGAATGTAAACTTGGTTACACAGGAACTAAATTACTAAACAGAACAGAGTGTCAAATGTAGAAAACCAATTTATGCTTGCTTAAGGGGAAAGGTGAGTTGGGGTGCTGCATACAACAAGAGATTGAAATTAGCACAGATACCGTTCCATAAGCCAAATATATAATAGACAAGTGCTACACCTTGCTCAACGAAGTGGACTCAACACCCCATATTAAACGCCTAACAATATACCTGACTAGTAAGAATCTTAAAAACTATGGATTTATATGTCTCCGAAAGAGAATCAAGCGTGTGTACAGCGGCATAAACGCAGCAGTGATAGGATTGGTGAGGTTCGGTGAGCAAATGCAGACCCTTTGAAGTCATATTGCATGGTACCCATTCCATGGGTCTCAACTCTCCATGTTTAAGGGATTCTTCCTTCAGCTGAAACATGCATGTGGAACCCAGAGTATGATCCACCGTGTGATCGGAAAACGTGTTCAAATGTGTCTCAGTTTACGTCCCCTGGTACTCGGGTGCAACATTCCAGATGCTTTACTAACACTCTCCCCTCTTGGAGAGTCAGTGCCTTTAAACTCCTGTTTGGCCCAGTTTGCAATTTCTGTGGAAAATGAACAGGAATTGGGAGAACCAATGAGAGACTAGCTGGAGGTGTCTGGACGGGCAAATTTAACTCTCATTTCCCACCAGGAAGAGGAATTAACCAAAGGCTCAGCATGCCGTGCCAGAAACAAACTAGGGCCTGAAGCAATCCTGCGGTGTTGTGGCCAGCTCACAAGAAAGCGAGTTGAAGAAAGGAGCTCAGGGGCACTGTAATTCACAAACCTGCAGAGTTATAAATGACAGCTATCTTCCAAAAATATATTGAAGTAAGGCAGCCAAGAGGAGTTGAAAGCGGGGCAGAATTGCAGGAAACCGATTTCAGGAGGTACACTGGAATTGCATGTAAAGCATAGGAAAAGAGGCAGAACGTCCACAATGATGCACTTGGCCAAAAAGGGCGTATGCGTTTTTTCCTGAATATATTCAGGAAAAAACGCATACGCCCTTTTTGGCCAACCAAGCAAGCTTGCAAAGGAAATCTGCACTACAATGAAGTCTCACTGCCCCCCGGTCAAAAGGGCTATCTGAAAAAATTGTAAAATCCAGAAAGGCAGGAAAGGCCAAGGAGAACTAGGAGCCTTGTTATGCTGATGGGTGGGATGTAAATTGCCAGCAGCCACTCTGGAGAAGTGTATGGTGTTTCCTGAAACATCCAAAAAACAAAGCAACAGAGCCTAGGGCACTTCCACTTATGGTCCTATAGCTTAGGGAAATTAAAATCAAAAAGACACAGCCACCCCAAAGTTTGGGACGGCTCTGTTTACAAGAAACTCGTTTACAGTACAAGTTCAATATCACAGAAAGCGATAAATGGATAAAGAAGTTGTGGTACTTACGTACAATGCAATATCACTCAGCAATGAAATCTATGTCATCAGGCCCATAGCAGCATAATGAGTGGATTCAGGTACGATGATTCTAAGTGAAATAAGTCACACAGAAAAAGAAACATCATAAGATATCACTACTACACGTAATGTAAACTTGGCTACACAGGAACTGAATTACAAAACAGAACAGGGTGTGAAATGTAGAAAACCAACTTATGCTTGCTTAAGGGGAAAGGTGAGTTGGGGTGCTGCATACAACAAGAGATTGAAATTAACACAGATACCATTCCATAAGCCAAATATGTAATAGACAAGAGCTACTCCTTGCTCAACGAAGTGGACTCAACACCCCATATTAATCGCCTAACAATATACCTGACTAGTAAGAATCTTAAAACCTATGGATATATATGTCTCCGAAAGAGAATCAAGCGTGTGTACAGCGGCATAAACGCAGCAGTGATAGGATTGGTGAGGTTCGGTGAGCAAATGCAGACCCTTTGAAGTCATATTGCATGGTACCCATTCCATGGGTCTCAACTCTCCATGTTTAAGGGATTCTTCTTTCAGCTAAAACATACATGTTGAACCCAGAGTATGATCCACCGTGTGATCGGAAAACGTGTTCAAATGTGTCTCAGTTTTCGTCCCCTGCTACTCGGGTGCAACATTCCAGACGCTTTACTAACACTCTCCCCACTTGGAGAGTCAGTGCCTTTAACCTCCTGTTTGGCCCAGTTTGCAATTTCTGTGGAAAATGAACAGGAATAGGGAGAACCAATGAGAGACTAGGTGGAGGTGTCTGGACGGGCAAATTTAACTCTCATTTCCCACCAGGAAGAGGAATTAACCAAAGGCTCAGCATGCCGTGCCGGAACCAAACTAGGGCCTGAAGCAATCCTGCGGTGTTGCGGCCAGCTCACAAGAAAGCGAGTTGAAGAAAGGAGCTCAGGGGCACTGTAATTCACAAACCTGCAGAGTTATAAATGACAGCTATCTTCCAAAAATATATTGAAGTAAGGCTGCCAAGAGGAGTTGAAAGCGGGGCAGAATTGCAGGAAACCAATTTCAGGAGGTAGACTGGAATTGCATGTAAAGCATAGGAAAAGAGGCAAAACGTCCACAATGATGCACTTGGCCAAAAAGGGCGTATGCGGTTTTTCCTGGATATATTCAGGAAAAAACGCATACGCACTTTTTGGCCAACCAAGCAAGCTTGCAAAGGAAATCTGCACTACAATGAAGTCTCACTGCCCCCTGGTCAAAAGGACCATCTGAAAAAAGTGTAAAATCCAGAAAGGCAGGACAGGCCATGGAGAACTGGGAGCCTTGTTATGCTGGTGGCTGGGATGTAAATTACCAGCAGCCACTCTGGAGAAGTGTATGGTGTTTCCTGAAAAATCCAAAAAACAAAGCAACAGAGCCTAGGGCACTTCCACTTATGGTCCTATAGCTTAGGGAAATTAAAATCAAAAAAACACAGCCATCCCAAAGTTTGGGACGGCTCTGTTTACAAGAACCTTGTTCACCGTACAAGTTCAATATCACAGAAAGCGAAAAATGGATAAAGAAGTTGTGGTACTTACGTACAATGCAATATCACTCAGCAATGAAATCTATGTCATCAGGCACATAGCAGCATAATGAGTGGATTCAGGTACGATGATTCTAAGTGAAATAAGTCACACAGAAAAAGAAACATCATAAGATATCACTACTACACGGAATGTAAACTTGGCTACACAGGACCTAAATTACTAAACAGAACAGAGTGTCAAATGTAGAAAACCAACTTATGCTTGCTTAAGGGGAAAGGTGAGTTGGGGTGCTGCATACAACAAGAGATTGAAATTAGCACAGATACCATTCCATAAGCCAAATATGTAATAGACAAGAGCTACTCCTTGCTCAACGAAGTGGACTCAACACCCCATATTAAACGCCTAACAATATACCTGACTAGTAAGAATTTTAAAACCTATGGTTTTATATGTCTCCGAAAGAGAATCAAGCGTGTGTACAGCGGCATAAACGCAGCAGTGATAGGATTGGTGAGGTTCGGTGAGCAAATGCAGACCCTTTGAAGTCATATTGCATGGTACCCATTCCATGGGTCTCAACTCTCCATGTATAAGGGATTCTTCTTTCAGCTAAAACATGCATGTGGAACCCAGAGTTACATCCACCATGTGATCGGAAAACGTGTTCAAATGTGTCTCAGTTTTCGTCCCCTGCTACTCGGGTGCAACATTCCAGACGCTTTACTAACACTCTCCCCACTTGGAGAGTCAGTGCCTTTAACCTCCTGTTTGGCCCAGTTTGCAATTTCTGTGGAAAATGAACAGGAATAGGGAGAACCAATGAGAGACTAGGTGGAGGTGTCTGGACGGGCAAATTTAACTCTCATTTCCCACCAGGAAGAAGAATTAACCAAAGGCTCAGCATGCCGTGCCGGAACCAAACTAGGGCCTGAAGCAATCCTGCGGTGTTGCGGCCAGCTCACAAGAAAGCGAGTTGAAGAAAGGAGCTCAGGGGCACTGTAATTCACAAACCTGCAGAGTTATAAATGACAGCTATCTTCCAAAAATATATTGAAGTAAGGCTGCCAAGAGGAGTTGAAAGCGGGGCAGAATTGCAGGAAACCGATTTCAGGAGGTAGACTGGAATTGCATGTAAAGCATAGGAAAAGAGGCAGAACGTCCACAATGATGCACTTGGCCAAAAAGGGCGTATGCGTTTTTTCCTGAATATATTCAGGAAAAAACGCATACGCCCTTTTTGGCCAACCAAGCAAGCTTGCAAAGGAAATCTGCACTACAATGAAGTCTCACTGCCCCCCGGTCAAAAGGGCCATCTGAAAAAAGTGTAAAATCCAGAAAGGCAGGACAGGCCATGGAGAACTGGGAGCCTTGTTATGCTGATGGGCGGGATGTAAATTGTCAGCAGCCACTCTGGAGAAGTGTATGGTGTTTCCTGAAACATCCAAAAAACAAGGCAACAGAGCCTAGGGCACTTCCACTTATGGTCCTATAGCTTAGGGAAATTAAAATCAAAAAGACACAGCCACCCCAAAGTTTGGGACGGCTCTGTTTACAAGAACCTCGTTTACCGTACAAGTTCAATATCACAGAAAGCGAAAAATGGATAAAGAAGTTGTGGTACTTACGTACAATGCAATATCACTCAGCAATGAAATCTATGTCATCAGGCCCATAGCAGCATAATGAGTGGATTCAGGTACGATGATTCTAAGTGAAATAAGTCACACAGAAAAAGAAACATCATAAGATATCACTACTACACGTAATGTAAACTTGGCTACACAGGAACTGAATTACAAAACAGAACAGGGTGTGAAATGTAGAAAACCAACTTATGCTTGCTTAAGGGGAAAGGTGAGTTGGGGTGCTGCATACAACAAGAGATTGAAATTAACACAGATACCATTCCATAAGCCAAATATGTAATAGACAAGAGCTACTCCTTGCTCAACGAAGTGGACTCAACACCCCATATTAATCGCCTAACAATATACCTGACTAGTAAGAATCTTAAAACCTATGGATATATATGTCTCCGAAAGAGAATCAAGCGTGTGTACAGCGGCATAAACGCAGCAGTGATAGGATTGGTGAGGTTCGGTGAGCAAATGCAGACCCTTTGAAGTCATATTGCATGGTACCCATTCCATGGGTCTCAACTCTCCATGTTTAAGGGATTCTTCTTTCAGCTAAAACATACATGTTGAACCCAGAGTATGATCCACCGTGTGATCGGAAAACGTGTTCAAATGTGTCTCAGTTTTCGTCCCCTGCTACTCGGGTGCAACATTCCAGACGCTTTACTAACACTCTCCCCACTTGGAGAGTCAGTGCCTTTAACCTCCTGTTTGGCCCAGTTTGCAATTTCTGTGGAAAATGAACAGGAATAGGGAGAACCAATGAGAGACTAGGTGGAGGTGTCTGGACGGGCAAATTTAACTCTCATTTCCCACCAGGAAGAGGAATTAACCAAAGGCTCAGCATGCCGTGCCGGAACCAAACTAGGGCCTGAAGCAATCCTGCGGTGTTGCGGCCAGCTCACAAGAAAGCGAGTTGAAGAAAGGAGCTCAGGGGCACTGTAATTCACAAACCTGCAGAGTTATAAATGACAGCTATCTTCCAAAAATATATTGAAGTAAGGCTGCCAAGAGGAGTTGAAAGCGGGGCAGAATTGCAGGAAACCAATTTCAGGAGGTAGACTGGAATTGCATGTAAAGCATAGGAAAAGAGGCAAAACGTCCACAATGATGCACTTGGCCAAAAAGGGCGTATGCGGTTTTTCCTGGATATATTCAGGAAAAAACGCATACGCACTTTTTGGCCAACCAAGCAAGCTTGCAAAGGAAATCTGCACTACAATGAAGTCTCACTGCCCCCTGGTCAAAAGGACCATCTGAAAAAAGTGTAAAATCCAGAAAGGCAGGACAGGCCATGGAGAACTGGGAGCCTTGTTATGCTGGTGGCTGGGATGTAAATTACCAGCAGCCACTCTGGAGAAGTGTATGGTGTTTCCTGAAAAATCCAAAAAACAAAGCAACAGAGCCTAGGGCACTTCCACTTATGGTCCTATAGCTTAGGGAAATTAAAATCAAAAAAACACAGCCATCCCAAAGTTTGGGACGGCTCTGTTTACAAGAACCTTGTTCACCGTACAAGTTCAATATCACAGAAAGCGAAAAATGGATAAAGAAGTTGTGGTACTTACGTACAATGCAATATCACTCAGCAATGAAATCTATGTCATCAGGCACATAGCAGCATAATGAGTGGATTCAGGTACGATGATTCTAAGTGAAATAAGTCACACAGAAAAAGAAACATCATAAGATATCACTACTACACGGAATGTAAACTTGGCTACACAGGACCTAAATTACTAAACAGAACAGAGTGTCAAATGTAGAAAACCAACTTATGCTTGCTTAAGGGGAAAGGTGAGTTGGGGTGCTGCATACAACAAGAGATTGAAATTAGCACAGATACCATTCCATAAGCCAAATATGTAATAGACAAGAGCTACTCCTTGCTCAACGAAGTGGACTCAACACCCCATATTAAACGCCTAACAATATACCTGACTAGTAAGAATTTTAAAACCTATGGTTTTATATGTCTCCGAAAGAGAATCAAGCGTGTGTACAGCGGCATAAACGCAGCAGTGATAGGATTGGTGAGGTTCGGTGAGCAAATGCAGACCCTTTGAAGTCATATTGCATGGTACCCATTCCATGGGTCTCAACTCTCCATGTATAAGGGATTCTTCTTTCAGCTAAAACATGCATGTGGAACCCAGAGTTACATCCACCATGTGATCGGAAAACGTGTTCAAATGTGTCTCAGTTTTCGTCCCCTGCTACTCGGGTGCAACATTCCAGACGCTTTACTAACACTCTCCCCACTTGGAGAGTCAGTGCCTTTAACCTCCTGTTTGGCCCAGTTTGCAATTTCTGTGGAAAATGAACAGGAATTGGGAGAACCAATGAGAGACTAGCTGGAGGTGTCTGGACGGGCAAATTTAACTCTCATTTCCCACCAGGAAGAAGAATTAACCAAAGGCTCAGCATGCCGTGCCGGAACCATACTAGGGCCTGAAGCAATCCTGCGGTGTTGCGGCCAGCTCACAAGAAAGCGAGTTGAAGAAAGGAGCTCAGGGGCACTGTAATTCACAAACCTGCAGAGTTATAAATGACAGCTATCTTCCAAAAATATATTGAAGTAAGGCTGCCAAGAGGAGTTGAAAGCGGGGCAGAATTGCAGGAAACCGATTTCAGGAGGTAGACTGGAATTGCATGTAAAGCATAGGAAAAGAGGCAGAACGTCCACAATGATGCACTTGGCCAAAAAGGGCGTATGCGTTTTTTCCTGAATATATTCAGGAAAAAACGCATACGCCCTTTTTGGCCAACCAAGCAAGCTTGCAAAGGAAATCTGCACTACAATGAAGTCTCACTGCCCCCCGGTCAAAAGGGCCATCTGAAAAAAGTGTAAAATCCAGAAAGGCAGGACAGGCCATGGAGAACTGGGAGCCTTGTTATGCTGATGGGCGGGATGTAAATTGCCAGCAGCCACTCTGGAGAAGTGTATGGTGTTTCCTGAAACATCCAAAAAACAAGGCAACAGAGCCTAGGGCACTTCCACTTATGGTCCTATAGCTTAGGGAAATTAAAATCAAAAAGACACAGCCACCCCAAAGTTTGGGACGGCTCTGTTTACAAGAACCTCGTTTACCGTACAAGTTCAATATCACAGAAAGCGAAAAATGGATAAAGAAGTTGTGGTACTTACGTACAATGCAATATCACTCAGCAATGAAATCTATGTCATCAGGCCCATAGCAGCATAATGAGTGGATGCAGGTACGATGATTGTAAGTGAAATAAGTCACACAGAAAAAGAAACATCATAAGGTATCACTACTACACGGAATGTAAACTTGGCTACACAGGAACTGAATTACAAAACAGAACAGGGTGTGGAATGTAGAAAACCAACTTATGCTTGCTTAAGGGGAAAGGTGAGTTGGGGTGCTGCATGAAACCAGAGATTGAAATTAGCACAGATACCGTTCAATAAGCCAAATATGTAATAGACAAGAGCTACTCCTTGCTCAACGAAGTGGACTCAACACCCCATATTAAACGCCTAAGAATATACCTGACTAGTAAGAATCTTAAAACCTTTGAATTTATATGTCTCCGAAAGAGAATCAAGCGTCTGTACAGCAGCATAAACGCAGCAGTGATACGATTGGTGAGGTTCGGTGAGCAAATGCAGACACTTTGAAGTCATATTGCATGGTACCCATTCCATGGGTCTCAACTCTCCAGGTTTAAGGGATTCTTCCTTCAGCTAAAACATGCATGTGGAACGGAGTGTATGATCCACCGTGTGATCGGGAAACGTGTTCAAATGTGTCTCAGTTTTCGTCCCTTGGTACTCGGGTGCAACATTCCAGACGCTTTACTAACACTCTCCCCACTTGGAGAGTCAGTGCCTTTAACCTCCTGTTTGGCCCAGTTTGCAATTTCTTCGGAAGATGAACCGGAATAAGGAGAAGCAATGGGAGACTATCTGTAGGTGTCTGGACGGGCAAATTTAACTCTCATTCCCACCAGGAAGATAAATGAACCAAAGGCTCCGCGTGCCATGCTGGAACTAGATTAGGGCCTGAGGAGATCCTGCGGTGTTGCGGCCAGCTCACAAGAAAGCGAGTTGAAGAAAGGAGCTCAGGGGCACTGTAATTCAGAAACCTGCGGAGTTATAAATGACAGCTATCATCCAAAATTATACTGAAGTAAGGCTGCGAAGAGGACTTGAATGCGGGGCAGAATTGCTGGAAACTGATTTCAGAACGTACACGGGAGTAGCTCTTAAAGCATAGGAAAAGAGACAGAACTTGGAAAATAATGCACTTGGCAAAAAAGGGCATATGTGTTTTATCCAGAGCTCTCATACCTGAGGGGAGGAGATTCCCAGCAGGCTCCAACTGCCACCTGAGGGCTCACATTGCCAAGGCAACGTGAGCATGCCAGGCAGGAGTTACCTCACAGCAGAGGTCCCACCTCACAGAAGGGTGAGAAACCCAGCCAACATCAGACTCTCACCAGAGGGCCCACATCACCAAGGGGATGGGAACCAGGCAGGAGTGTCTTCACATCAGTGGGGCCACATCATCAAAAGCTGAGGTACTCAGCACATGTGTCCTCAAACCAGAGGACCCACATCACCAAGGACCTCGGAGTGAGGCAGGCAGGAGTAGCCTCACAACACTGGGCCCATAGAATAAAAAAGTGAGGAATCCAGCAGTTGGAACCTCCCAGCAGGCGGCCCAGAGCACCGAGGCCATGGGATCCAGGCCACAGTGAACTCACAGAAGAGGGCCCATGTCATGAAACTGAGCAACCCAGCCATTGGGACCTCAGAGCAGGAGGCCCACATCCCCATGGGGATGGAATTCTGGTAGGAGTGTCCTCGCACCACTGAGAACGTATCAGAAAATTTTGGGCGACCAGCAGTTAGGGCCTGACGCCAGAGGACCCTCATCACCAAGGGAAGGAGGCTCCCAGCAGGCTCCAACTGCCACCAGAGGGCTGACGTCGCCAAGGCGATGTGTGCCAACCAGGCACGAATGACCTCACAGCAGAGGGCCCACCTCAGAGAAGTGTGACGAACCCAGTCAGGATCAGACTCGCACCAGAGGGCCCACATCACCAAATGGATTGGAACCAGGCAGGAGTGTCCTCACATGAGTAGGGCCACATCATCTAAAGGTGAGGAACCCAGAACATGTGGCTTCAAACCATAGGACACCCATCACCAAGGGGCTGGGAGTGAGGCAGGCAGGAGGAGCCTCATAACAGAGGGCCCAAAAATAAGAAAGGTGAGGAATCCAGCAGTTGGAACCTCCCAGCAGGCGGCCCAGAGCACAGAGGCTAGAGGATCCAGGCCAGAGTGAACTAACACCAGACAGCCCACATCATGAAACTGTGAGCAACCCAGACATTGGGACCTCAGAGCAGAAGGCCCACATCCCCATGGTGATGGGAACATGACAGGAGTGTCCTGGCATCACTGGGCTCACATCAGAAAACGTGGGGTGCTCAGAAGTTAGGGCCTGACGCTAGAGGGCACTCATCACCGAGAGGAGGAGGCTCCCAGCAGGCTCCAGCTGCCACCAGAGGGCCAACGTCGCCAAGGTGATGTGTGCCAGCCTGGCAGGAGTGACCTCACAGCAGAGGGCCCACCTCACAGAAGGGTGAGGAACACAGCCAGGATCAGACTCTCACCAGAGGGCCCACATCACCAAGGGGATGGGAACCAGGCAGGAGTGTCCCCACACCAGTGGGACAACATCATCGAAAGGTGAGGATCCCAGCACATGTGTCCTCAAACCAGAGGAACCACATCACCAAGGGGTTCGGAATGAGGCTGGCAGGACTGGCCTCACAACACAGGGTCCATAGAATATAAAAGTTGAGGAATCCAGCAGTTGGAACCTCCCAGCAAGTGGCCCAGAGCACCGAGGCTATGGGATCCAGGCCGCAGTGAACTCACAGCAGAGGGCCCACATCATGAACCTGTGAGCAGCCCAGCTGTTGGGACCTCAGAACAGAAGGCCCACATCCCCATTGGGATGGGAACCTGGCAGGAGTGGCTTTGCACCACTTAGCACATATCAGAAAATGTTAGGAGCCCAGCAGTTAGGGCCTGATGCCAGGGGGCCCTCATAACTGAGGGGAGGAGACTCCCAGCAGGTTCCAACTGCCAACAGAGGGCCCACGTCTACAAGGTGGCATGCGCCAGCCAGGCAGTAGTGACCTCACAGCAGAGGGCCTATCTCACAGAAGGGTGAGGAACCGAGGCAGGATGAGACTCTCACCAGAGGGCCCACAACACCAAGGGGATGGGAACCAGTCAGGACTGTCCTCCCACCAGTGGGGCCACATCATCGAAAGGTGAGGAACCCAGCACATGTGGCCTCATATCAGAGGACATACATCACAAAGGGGATGGGAGTGAGGCAGGTAGGAGTAGCCTAAAAACAGAGGGCCCAAAGAATAAAAAAAGTGAGGAATCCAGCATTTGGAACCTCCCAGCAGGCGGCCGAGAGCACAGAAGCTATGGGATGCAGGCAGGAGTGAACTAACAGCAGAGAGCCCACATCATGAAACTGTGAGCAACCCAGGCATTGGGACCTCAGAGCAGAAAGCCCACATCCCCATGGGGATGGGAACCTGACAGGAGTGTCCTGGCATCACTGGGCTCACATCAGAAAACGTGGGGAGCCCAGCAGTTAGAGCCTGATGCTAGAGGGCCGTCATCACCGAGGGCAGGAGGCTCCCAGCAGGTTCCATGTGCCAACAGAGGGCCCACGTCGCCAAGGTGATGTGTGCAAGTCAGGCAGGATTGACCTCACAGCAGAGGGCCTACCTCACAGAAGAGTGAGGAACCCAGCCAGGATAAGACTGTCACCAGAAGGCCCACATCACCAAGGGGATGGGAACCAGGCAGGAGTGTCCTCACACCAGTGGGGCCACATCATTGAAAGTTGCCTAACCCAGCACATGTGGCCTCAAACCAGAAGACCCACATCACGAAGGGGTTGCGAGTGAGGCAGGCAGGAGGAGCATCACAACACAGGACCCATAGAATACAAAAGTTGAGGAATCGAGCAGTTGGAACCTCCCAGCAGGCAGCCAAGACCACAGAGGCTATGGGATCCAGGCCACAGTGAACTAACACCAGAGAGCCCACATCATGAAATTGTGATCAACCCAGCCGTTGGAACCTCAGAGCAGAAGGCCCACATCCCCATGGGAATGGGAACCTAAGAGGAGTGCTTGAGCAACACTGGGCTCACTAAGAAAAGTTGGGGAGCCCAGCAGTTAGGGCCTGACGTCAGAGGGCCCTCATCACAGAGCTGAGGAGGCTCCCAGCAGGGTCCAATTGCCACCAGAGGGCTCATGTCAACAAGGCGAGGTGAGCAACCCAGGCAAGAGTTACCTGATAGTAGAGGGCCCACCTCACAGATGGGTGAGGAACCCAGCCAGGATCAGACTCTCACCAGAGGGCCCACATCACAAAGAGGATGGGACCCAGTCAGGATTATCCTCACACCAGTGGGGCCTCATCATCTTAAGGTGAGGAACCCAGCACATGTGTCCTCAAACCAGAGGACCCACATCACCAAGGGCCTTGGAGTGAGGCAGGCAGGAGTAGCCTCACAACACAGGGCACATAATATAAAAAACGTGAGGATTCCAGCATTTAGACCTTCCAGCAGGCGGCCCAGAACACCGAGGCTATGGGATCCAGGCCACAGTGAACTCACAGCAGAGGGCCCACATCACAAAACTGTGAGCAACCCAGGAGTTGAGACCTCAGCGCAGAAGGACCACATCCCCATGGGAATGGGAACCTGGCTGGAGTGTCCTCGCACCACTGGGCGCACATCAGAAAATGTGGGGAGCCCACCATTTAGGGCCTGACGCCAGAGGGCCATCATCACCGAGAGGAGGAGGCGCCCTGCACGCTCCAACTGCCACCAGAGGGCTCACGTCTCCAAGGTGACGTGTGCCAGCCAGGCAGGAGTGACCTCACAGCAGAGGGCCTACCTCACAGAACGTTGAGGAACCCAGCCAGGATTAGACTCTCGCCAGAGGGCCCACCTCACCAAGGGGATGGGAACCAGGCAGGAGTGTCCTCACACGAGTGGGGTCACATCATCGAAAGGTGAGGAACGCAGCACATGTGGCCTCAAGCCATAGGACAGTCATCATCAAGGGGCTGGCAGTGAGGCAGGCAGGAGGAGCCTCACAACAGAGGGCACATAGAATAAAAAAGTTGAGGAATCCAGCAGTTGGAACCTCCCAGCAGGCGGCTCAGAGCACCGATGATAAGGGATCCTTGCCGGAGTGAACTCACAGCAGAGGGCCCACATCATGGTACTGTGAGCAAGCCAGCCGTTTTGACCTCAGAGCAGAAGGCCCATATCGCCATGGGGATGGGAACCTGGCAAGAGTCTCCTCACTCACTTGGCGCACATCAGAAAATGTGGGGAGCCCAGCAGTTATGGCCTAAGGCAAGAGGGCCCTCATCACCGAGGGGAGGAGGATCCCAGCACACTCCAACTGCCACCAGAGGGCCCACGTCGCCAAGGTGACGTGTGCCAGACAGGCATGATTGACCTCACAGCAGAGGGCCCACCTCACAGAAGGGTGAGGAACCCAGCCAGGATCAGACTCTCACCTGAGGGCCCACATCAGCAAGGGGATGGGAACCAGTCAGGACTGTCTTCCCTCCAGTGGGGTCACATCATCGAAAGGTGCGGAACCCAGCACATGTGGCCTCAAATCAGAGGACACATATCACAAAGGGAATGGGAGTGAGGCAGGCAGGAGTAGCCTAAAAACAGAGGGCCCAAAGAATAAGAAAGGTGAGGAATCCAGCAGTTGGAACCTCCCAGCAGGCGGTCCAGAGCACAGAAGCTATGGGATGCAGGCAGGAGTGAACTAACAGCAGAGAGCCCACATCATGAAACTGTGAGCAACCCAGGCTTTGGGACCTCAGAGCAGAAGGCCCACACCCCAATGGGGATGTGAACCTGGCTGGAGTGTCCTCGCACCACTGGGCACACATCACAAAATGTGGGGAGCCCAGCAGTTAGGGCCTGATGCCAGAGGGCCCTCATCACCGAGGAGAGGAGGCTCCCAGCAGGCTCCAAGTGCCACCAGAGGGCTCATGTCCACAAGGCGAGGTGAGCAAGCCAGGCAAGAGTGACCTCACATCAGACGGCCTACCTCACAGATGGGTGAGGAACCCAGCCAGGATCAGACTCTCAACAGAGGGCCCACATCACCAAGGGGATGTGAACCAGGCAGGAGTCTCCTAAGACCATTGGTCCCACATCATCGAAAGGTGAGGAACCCAGCACATGTGGCCTCAAACCAGACGACACACATCACGAAGGGGCTGGGAGTGAGGCAGGCAGGAGGATCCTCACAACAGAGGGCCCAAAAATTTAAAAAAGTGAGGAATCCAGCAGTTGGAACCTCCCAGCAGGCGGCCAAGAGCACAGAGGCTATGGGATCCAGGCTTCTGTGAACTAACACCAGAGAGCCCACATCATGAAAATGTGAACAACCCAGCCGTTGGGACCTCAGAGCAGAAGGCCCACATCCCCATGGAGATGGGATCCTAAGAGGAGTGCCAAAGCATCACTGGGCTCACTAAGAAAAGTTGGTGAGCCCAGCAGTCAGGGCCTGATGCAAGAGGGCCCTCATCACCGGGGGGAAGAGATTCCCAGCACGCTCCAACTGCCACCACACGGCTGACTTCACCAAGGCAATGTGTGCCAGCCATGCAGGAGTGACCTATCAGCAGAGGGTCTCCCTCACAGGTGGGTGAGGAACAAAGCCAGGAACAGACTCTCACCAGGGGGTCCACATAACCACGTGGATGAGAACCAAGCAGGAGTGTCCTCACACTAGTGGGGCCACATCATCGAAAGGTGAGGAACCCAGCAAAAGTGGCCACAAACCAGAGGACCCACATCACCAAGGGGTTGAGAGTGAGGTAGGTGTCTGGACGGGCATATTTAACACTCATTTCCCACCAGGAAGAGGAATTAACCAAAGGCTCAGCGTGCCCTGCCAGAAGCAGATTAGGGCCTGAAGCAGTCTTGCGGGTTTGCGGCCAGCTCACAAGAAAGCGAGTTGAAGAAAGGAGCTCAGGGGCCCTGTAATTCACAAACCTGCAGAGTTATAAATGACAGATAACGTCCAAAAATATATTGAAGTAAGGCTGCGAAGAGGACTTGAAAGCGGGGCAGAATTGCAGGAAACCGATTTCAGGAGGTAGACTGGATTTGCATTTAAAGCATAGGAAAAGAGGCAGAACATCGACAATGATGCACTTGGCAACAAAGGGCGTATGAGTTTGTTCCTGAATATATTCAGGAACAAACACATACGCCCTTTTTGGCAAACCAAGCAAGCTTGCAATGGAAATCCGAACTACTATGAAGTGTCACTTCCCCCCGGTCTAAAGGGCCATCTGAGAAAAGTGTAAAATCCAGAAAGGCAAGACAGGCCATGGGGAAAAAGGAGCCTTGTTATGCTGATGGGCGGGATGTACATTGCCAACAGCCACTCTGGAGAAGTGTATGGTGTTTCCTGATACATCTGAAAAACAAAGCAACAGAGTCTAGGGCATTTCCACTTATGGTCCTATAGCTTAGGGAAATTAAAATCAAAAAGACACAGCCACCCCAAAATTTACAACGGCTCTGTTTACAGGAGCCTCTTCTACAGTACAAGTTAAATATCCCAGAGAACAAATAATTGATAAAGAAGTTGCGGTACTTATGTACAACAGAATACCACTCAGCAATGAAATCTGTGTCACCAGGCCTGTACCAGCATAATGAGTGGATTGAGGCATGATGATTCTAAGTGAAATAAGTCACACAGAAAAAGAAACATCATAAGGTATCACTAATGCACGGAATGTAAACTTGGCTACACATGAACTGAATTACAAAACAGAACAGGGTCTCAAGTTTAGAAAACCAACTTATGCTTGCTTAAGGGGAAAGGTGAGTTGGGGTGCTGCATAAAACCAGAGTTTGAAATTAGCACAGATACCGTTCCATAAGCCAAATACGTAATAGACAAGACCTACCCCTTGCTCAACGAAATGGACTCAACAATGAGGTATCACCTCACACCTGTTAGAATGGGCATCATCTGAAAATCTACAAACAACAAATGCTGGAAAGGGTGTGGAGAAAAGGAAGCCTCTTCCACTATTGTTGGGAATATAAATTGATACAGTCACTATGGAGAACAATATGGAGTTTCTTAAGAAACTAATAATAGAATTACCATATGATACAGCAATCCCAGGACTGGACATATACCCAGACAAAACCATAAATCAAAAAGAGACATTCACCGCAATGTTCATTGCATCACTATTTACAATATCGAGGTAATGGAAGCAACCTAAATGCCCACAGACAGACGAATGCATAAAGATGTGGTACATATATAAAATGGAATATTACTAAGCCATGAAAGGAATGAAATTGGGTCATTTGTAGAGACGTCGATGGATCTAGAGACTGTCATACAGAGTGAAGTAAGTCAGAAAGAGAAAAACAAATCTTGTATATTCATGCATATATGTGGAACCTAGAAAAACTGTACAGATTAACCGTTTTGCAAGGCATAAATAGAGCAACAGATGTAGACAACAATCGTATGGACAACAAGGGGGGAAAGCTCTTGGAGGGGTGGTGGTGGGAGGAGTTGAGAGATTGGGATTGGCATGTAAACATTTATATGTATAAAATAGATAACCAATGAGAACCTGCTGTATAAAAATATAAAATAAAATTCAAAATTAAAAAGAAATAAAATTTAAAAAATAAAACAGAAAAAACAATTATTCCCTTCACATACATGTATTTATATGAATAAATTATTTCCATGCTTATATCTGTAAATACAAAAAAGAGGAATAAAATCTACCTTGAACCAAAAACGAAAAAGAGAAAAAAAAAACAGAACCCACCAGTTACTCAGAGGAAAACCGTATCAGGGCACTTGCTCCAGTTGTAAACAATTCTGAAGTTGGTCAGTGGTGGGGAATCGTCTCCCATTCAGCCAGCAGCCCCCACACAACAAGCGTCCTCATTGCAAAGCTGGGGCACCGTGCCGAGGCATCTGTGAGTAAACGTGAGCTGAACCCCAGGCCAGTTGCTGCTGAACTGTTCCCGCCCTTCCCAGGTAAAACACCTGAATATATACAAGGACTTGAAAGCCTAGAGGAAGGGCCATGGAGCCACACGAGTGACAGCATGCCAGCTGACTTGGTGCCTGCAGGCCAGCCAGGATGGTCCTGGCCCTGGGTGCTCTTCTGGAAGATTTCCATTTCCCTGCCTGAGATACCCGTCCTGTCCCTGCCCCCACTGCTTTTTTCCTTCCTCACCTCTGCCCAGGGAGAAATTCCAGCAGCAGGTATGGGTGACACATCCTCTTCTTTAGCAGGTGGCAGCCTGGCAACTGCTGCAGAAAGTCCAGCAGAGCCCCACTCACACTGGGCCACCCACAAAGCCGTGGCCTCTCACTCCCTCCCACCAGCCCAGCCCCGAGACTGCTGACAGGGCAGAGAAAATGGCGTCAGGCACAGCTGCAGGGGCTTTTGCTGCCTGGAGTGGTATTTATATTGATCTCAACCCAGGCACACCTGGGGAGGGCTGGCCGGCATGGTAAGGCTGCCCAGGTCAGCCAATCATCACCCCTCAGGGGCTCACAGTTGCAGAAAATGGAACTTGCTGAACCGGCCAGGTCCAAGGAACAGGTGTGGGCTCCTGAGAGTCAGGATAGACAAGGGGCTGCAGCTTTGGCTTGTTTTCTAATCATTTTATCTGGCCCATGAGTGGGAGACAACTTCAAGAAAACCCTCTCCTAATGAGAGGAACCCAGGAGTCAGGGAGAGGAGGGGTGGGTGGTGGTTGGAGACAGAGGCCTGGTGCCCTGGGTGCAGTGGAAGTCTCTGGAAGACCAGGTGGAGGGAGGCCACACAGAGTGATGCCCAGGGTCACAGACCTGTCGGAGCTGCTGTTTGTTAGTTCAAGTCCTGCTCTGAGGTGCTCTGTGTCAGCTCTGAGCGACAGGTGAGCTGGGGGTGCTCTTCAATGAGGGCTATGTGCACGGTTCCTGTGTGCCCAGCCCTGCCACGGTACCTGCAAGGGTAGCTCTGTATCCTGGGAGGGGCCTGACCATGAGAGCCCCGTGGGCTGGGTTGGGGGTGGGGTACCTGCCCAGGAGAGCTCCATATCCTGGGATTGGCCTGACCACGAGAGCCCCATGGGCTGCTGGGGACCTGGTAAAGGATGTCAGGACAGTCAGTGAAGCCACCGAGGATATACCTCCAGTTGCTCCTGATCCCTACACCCTGCTGGTCATTCTACCAACCACCAGGACATGGTATTCTGTATTAGTCTTCAATGATGCCTTCTTTTGTATTCCATTAGTCCCAGAGTCACAAGAAATTTTGGCTTGTGAGTGGCAGGACTCAACATACAACTAAAACAATACTTCCGGGCCGTCTTGCCCCAAGGGTTCAAAAATTCCCACACCATCTTTGGGGAAAGCTTAGCTAACGACCGAAAAGTTCTACCTCTGGAAAAGGAAACCCTCCTTCAATATGCAGACGACATTCTGATCGCCAGCCCTACTAAGGAGGCCTCTGAACTACCAAGCCAATAAAGGATAGAAGTTGTCCAAGAAAAAGCTCAAATATCACAGACTGCAGTGACCTGCCTGGGCTTCATTCTCACACAAGGTCAGAGAAGCCCATCCCAGGAAAGGGAAGAAACCATTTGCAGCCTTACCCCTTTCTAAAACTAGAAGACAGCTTAGGGGTTCCTGGGGAGGCCAGGGTTTGCTGCTTCTGGATCCCTAACTACAGTCTACTAGCTGGGCCTCTATATGAAACACTGAAAGGAAAAGATGATGATCCTTTTGAACAGAATCCAGAAGTGGCCTTTCAAGAATGGAAAGAGCAGTCAATTCAGACCCTTGCCCTGGAACTCCCTAATTGAGCTAAACCCTTTGACCTTTCCATTCCCGGTGAAAGGTGAATCGCCATTGGAGAATTAGTGCAAAAACTGGGACCACTTGAAATGGAACAACGCAAGAATGCCATCCAGGTAGGATAAACTACAGTCACCAAGGGGCTTGGCCCACTGCCACATCTGGCCAAGATACTGGCGGTATCTAAAAACCTGGAAATCAGCAGCCCAAAAGGCCACCTCCCTCCTAAGGGAAAAGGACCCCACGTGGTGATCCTAATCACCAACCATGCCCTGAAGTTGCAGGGTTCGCTCCGTGGGCACACCGACCTCGAGTGAGGAGGCCCTCCAACTCCAACATCCAGAGAGATAACCGGGGGCAACAGGGCACCATGACGACTCGTGTGAACATCACTTGACCTGGAGTTTCTCTCATAAAACAACAATAGTGTGTCCCGAAGGAGTAGACTACTGCTTGCAGGACTTCCTGCACCCGGAGGGGAGCTAATAATCTTGGCGGGGGAACCGTATATCACACCGTCACCATAGAAAAGCCTACAGACACCGTGATGATGGTGGCCAATAAGACCGGCTGGACTCCTGTTTACTTCAAAAGGCTGTTGACTCAGTGGCCATCATGGTCCTTGATCACCACTGACCCTGGACTGTCTGGGAGTTGAGCGGGCAGGGCTCTGACACCTGGTGCTGTTTTTACGTTAATTCAGGGGCCTAATTGAAGAAAGAGCAGACTACTGGTCAGAGCATCTAGGCTGGCAGAAACGGTCAGCCTAAGGTGGCCGAACAAATGTGGGGCGGGGTGAAACCGGCCCCCACAGCGTCTCTGCACATCTCTTTCCTGGACCCTTAAAGGTCATTAGAATCTATAACACTTCCAATGCTGGTGCTCAGGCGGACGAGCAGGGAGGCAGGGGTCCTGGGGCCAATCAACGTCACCTGGAGGCTGCTGGGGAGAAGTTCTGACCCTCGTCCCCTGGTATGAGGGCTCCCAACTCAGCACTCAGCAGTTACAGAAGAAGGGTCTGCACCCTCAGCACTCCAAGAATGAGGAACGGGACAAAAGGCAGAGGAGGGGTTTGTCCCCAGCAAAGCCCATTAAAAATCCCTGGGAGATAAAAATAGAATGTGGGCAATAAAGTCAAGTCTGACCTTTTTTATCCTTTGTGCTTTGTCTAATTTCACGTGCTCCTAGGGTCCCGCATGCAGAGGTTCCACACCCGGCACTTCAGACCAGATTTCCTGGTGCAGAATGGCTGGGTCGACACCTCAGCTCCTGGGGCCCAGTGCAGACTCCGAGATATAGAGCCTGAGCTGCAGCCAACCCGGCCCTTGAGAGCTCCGCCCCCTCCCTCCCACTGACTCTGACAGGATCTCTACACAGCAGCCCAGCCCACAGCCCACGGGGTAGTGCATGCTCTCACCTCTCCATTCTCTGATGAAAATATAAAGTTTCCTTTGCTTGGGAACCAAACTCAGTCTCGATCTGTTGGCCCCAATGACACTGGGCAGGGGGACCCTTGTTGGGGTCCACTCTGGAGGATCAGTAACAGAAATTGAGACTATTGTAACTTCAATGAACAGATGTGTGAGCCAAACTGTAGTTAACATAGAACAGTTTATAAGGCTCGGGTAAAATAAGATGTTTCTAACACTTCCATTTGATATTTCCATCACTTTATTATAAGCAAGTTCAGTGAAAAGGTTTGTCTTATTTGTCAGGTCAATATTAGAGAAATGAAGTGATTTCTTTCCAAGGATGTACATCTAATAATCTTGGTTAAAGCTTCAATCTTGTTTTAAATGCTTTTCCATTGAAAATGATACCTCTCTTTCAGCTCCCCCATTTCTGAGAAGTATAAAATCTTATAATTTATTATTACCAAAGGGGAAAGGTGGGAGGAGGGATAAATTAACAGTTTGGAATTAACACATACACACTGCTATGTATAAAATAGATCATCAACAAGGAACTACTGTATAGCACAGGGAACTACACTCAATATTGTGCAATAACCTATAAGGGGAAATAATCGGAAAAAGAATAGATATTTTTATTGACATCATCTATCAATGACAGTTAAAGTGTAACCTAAGGGAAGCCGGTGGTGAGTGCTTCTGACCCTGAAGACTTCAGTCATCTAAAGTTTGGACTCTGCCTACTTCCCAAGGCCCTTAATGAACATATGTGTAGCCGTAGCTTAAAAAACTCCCCAGTTTGGGTTTCGGGGAGACACTGATTTTGAAAAAGCCCTGGTGTTCTCCTTACATGAATGGGACTCTTCCTACTGCTAAAACATGTCTGTCACATCCAGAGGATGGTATACCGTCTGATCGGGAAGAGTTTGGAAAAGGCATCTCATCTCCTCATCTCCTGGTGCTCGGGTTCACCCCTCCAGCGTCTTTACTAACAGTCTCCCCACTTGGAGATGTCAACACTGTCAACATCCTGTTGCGTACAGTTTGGAATTTGTCCAGAGGATGAAGCGGAAGGATGAGGAACAATGAGAGACAAGTCCTAGGTGTTCAGACAGGCACATGTCACTCTAATTTCCAATCAGGAAGATGAATTGACCAAAGGCTAGGGTTGCCCATGGAAACAGTATAGGGCTTGAGGAAATCCCACTGCTTTGTGGCCAGTTCCCATAAACACAAGTTGAACAATGGAACTCAGGGGCAGTAAAATTCACGAAACTGCAGAGTTGAAAATATCTATCACTGAAAAATGTCTTGAGGGAAGTCAGAGAAAAGGATTGGCAAGCAAGGGAGAATGGCAGGAAAGGGATTTGAGGAGGTAGAAAGGACTCGCCATTAAGCACAAGAAAAGGGGCTGAACATTGCCGACATTGCAGTTGGCCAAAAAGGCTGTATGCGTTTTTTTCTGTATATATTCAAGAAAAGGGCATACACTTTTTTAGCCAACCAAACAGGTGGGCACTGGAAATCAATACTACAAAAGATATCACTTCGCATCAGTCAGAAGAGCCATCCTCATAAAGTGTAAACGCCAGAAATGCAGGACAGGGCAAGGAGAAGAGGGAGCCCTGTGAGGCTTATAGTGGAAATGTATATTGCCAACGGCCATTCTGGAGAAGTGTATTGTGTTTACTAAAGCATCTAAAAAATGAGCTACAGAGCATAGGGCACTTGCACTCATGGGCGTATATCTTGGGAAAAACAAAAATCGAGAGGACACAGGCACCCCAATGTTTACTGCCTCTCTGTTTAAAAGATCCTCGACTAGGATATAACTTAAATGTCTCTGGAGGGAAAAAATGGATAGAGATGTGGTACTTATGTAGAGTGGAATATTACTCAGCCTGGAAATCAATGAAATATGGCCAGTTGTAACAACTCCGGAGGAGTTACGTATGATCATTCTAAGTGACATAAATATGTAGAAAACACGCGTAAGGCTGCTAAACGGGAAAGGTGGGGAGGGGTGAGGCATCATCCAGGAGGTTGAAATTAGCAAAGATACCATTCCAAATACCAAACTGATAATCAACAAGGCCTACACGGTAGCTAAAAGAACTGCACTCAGCACACTCAAGTCACCGGAAAAGAATATCTATGACTGGTAAGAATCTGAAAAAGAAATTATTGATGTCTCTCTGTACGTGAATCAAGTGGATGTACAGCAGCAAGAAACAGAGCTTTGAAAATCAGCTGTAAACAACATAGTAATAAATTGAAAAAAATAAACGACAGAGAGACAGAGAAAACCTCTTACAACTTTTCCTCAGGGACGGTGATGCAACATGGATTGAACACATCTAGACCCACAGCAGGATGAGACATAAGGCTGGAAACTGTTCGCGCTAAGAGAAATGTGAGGTTGGGTGAGGAAATGCACACCCTTTAAAGTAATACTACCTGGTACCCATTCAATGGGTCCCAAATCTGCAGGTTCAAGGAATCTTCCTACAGCTAAAACATGCATGGAAAACCCAGAGGACTGTACACCATGTGATCGGGAGATGTGTCTAAAATGCACCTCATTTATCCTCTCCTGGTGCTCCTGTTCATCATTCCAGCCACGTTACTTAGAATCTCCCCACTTAGAGAATCAGCACATTTAAACTTCTGTTTCACACATTTTGCAAATTGTGAGGAGGATGAACGGGAACAGGGGGAACCAATGAGAGAATAGTTGTAGGGGTTTGGACGGGCACATGTCACTCTAATTTCCCATTAAGAATAAGAATTAAAAAAAGGCTCAGCCCGCCTCGCCGGAGCCAAAATAGGGCCTGAAGCAATCCTGCGGTTTTGAGGCCAGCTCACAAAAGAGCAACTTAAAAAATGGAGCTCAGGGTCACTGCAATTCACAAACCTGCAGAGTTATAAATGAAAACTAACGTCCAAAAATATGTTGAGGTAAGGCAAAGAAGAGGATCTGAATGCAAGACAGAATTGCAAGAAACAGATTTCAAGAGATAGATTGGACTCGCCTTTAAAGCACATGAAAAGCGGCAGAATTTCGACAATGATGCAGTTGGCCCAAAAGGGAGTATGCGTTTTTTCCTGAATATATCCAGGAAAAAACGCATACGCACTTTATGGGCAACCAAGCAAGCAAGCAATGCAAATGTGCACAACAAAGAAGTCTCATTTCCCACCGGTCAAAAGGGCCATCCGAAAAAATTGTAAAAACCAGAAATGCAGGACAGGCCATGGAGAACAGGGAGCCTTTATACGCTGATGGACAGTGTGTGAACTGCCGAGAGCCACTCTGGACATGTGTATGGTGGTTCCTAAATCATCTAAAAAACAGAGCGACAGAGCATAGGGCACTTCCAATCATGGGAGTATATCTAGGGAAGTCTAAAAATCAACAAGACACAAGCACACCACAGTTTAGGGCTACTCTGTTTACAAGAACCTCAACTTCAGTACACCTTAAATATCCCAGGAAAGAGAACAATGGATAAAGAAAATGTGGTACTTATGTACAATGGAATATCTCTTCACCATGAAATCAATGTAATAAGGCTAGTAGAAGGATAAAGAGTGGATTGAGGTCCGATAATACTACTTGAAATAAGTCAAACAGAAAAAGAAACATATCATAAGATATCACTTATAGAGGGAGGATAAATATGGCTGCACAAAAAATGAATTACAAAACAGAACAGTGTCTCACATTTAGAAAACACACTTATGTCAGCTTAAGGGGAAAGGAGAGGTGGGGTGATGCATAAAACCAGAGTTTGAAATTAGCACAGATACCGTTCAATAAACCAAATAGGTATCAGACAAGATCTACACCTTGCTCAATGAACTGGCCTCAACACACCCTATAAACCGCAGAGAAATATATCTGAGTAATAAGAATCTTAAAACCCATGTATTGATATATCTCCATAAGGGAATCAAGTGTGAGCAGAGCGGCACAAACACAGCAGTGAAAATGAGCTAAACCCCATTATAGAAATAAATTTTAAAACCAAAACGCAGAAACAATGAAAGAGAGAAAAATTCTTACAAAATTCGCTCAGGGGCTGTGATGCAACCTGGAATGACCACATATAAACCCACAGCTGGATAAGACATAAGGCTGGACACTTGGGGCTGAAAGGATTGGAGAGCTTTGGTGAGCAACTGCCGAAAGTTTAATGCAATACTTCATGCTACTTATTCCAAGGGTCCCAACACTCCAAGTTGAAGGGAATCTTCCTACAGCTAAACCATGCATGGGAAATCCAGCGGATGGTATACCATATGATCGGGAAAGGTTTCTAAAATGCACCTCATTTTCCTCTCCTGGGGCTCCGGATCAACATTCCAGCCACTTTACTAACAACATCTCCACATGGAGAGTCAATGCCTTTAAGTTCCGGTATCACACAGTCTGCAGTTAGTGCGGAGGATGAATGGGAATAGGGGGAACCAGTGAGAAAATAGCTGTAGCGGTTTCAATGGGCACATGTCACTCTAATTTCAATTCAGGAAGAAGAATTAACCAAAGGCAGAGCAAGGCGCCCCAGAAGAAGAATAGGGCCTGAAGAAATCCTGTGGATATGAGGCAAGATCACAAAAATAAGAGCTGAAAAATGGAGCTATGGGCCACTGCAATTCAAAAACCTGCAGAGTTATAAAGGCCAACTATTTTCCAAAAGTATATTGAAGTGAGGCTATGAAGAGGCACTGAGAGCAAGGCAGAACTGCAAGAAACCTATTTCGGGAGGTAGACTGGAATTGCACTGAAAACATATGAAAAGACTCAGAACGTCGACAATGATGCACTTGGCCAAAAAGGGCGTATGCGTTCTTTCCTGAATATATTCAGGAAGAAACGCATACGCCCTTTCTGGCCAACCAAGCAAGCTCGCAAAGGAAATCTGCACTACAATGAAGTTTCACTGCCCCCCGGTCAAAGGGCCTTCTGAAAAAAGAGTAAAATCCAGAAAGGCAGGACAGGCCATGGAGAACTGGGAGCCTTGTTATGCTGATGGGCGAGATGTAAATTGCCAACAGCCACTCTGGAGAAGTGTATGGTCTTTCCTGAAACATCCAAAAAACTAAGCAACAGAGCCTAGGGCACTTCCACTTATGGTCCTATAGCTTAGGGAAATTAAAATCAAAAAGACACAGCCACCCAAAGGTTGGGATGGCTCTGTTTACAAGAACCTCGTTTACGGTACAAGTTCAATATCGCAAAAAGCGAAAAATGGATAAAGAAGTTGTGGTACTTACGTACAATGCAATATCACTCAGCAATGAAATCTATGTCATCAGGCCCGTAGCAGCACAATGAGTGGATTCAGGTACGATGATTCTAAGTGAAATAAGTCACACAAAAAGAGAAACATCATAAGATATCACTACTACACGGAATGTAAACTTGGCTACACAGGAACTGAATTACAAAACAGAACAGCGTCTCAAATGTAGAAAACCAACTTATGCTTGCTTAAGGAGAACGGTGAGTTGGGGTGCTGCATAAAACCAGAAATTGAAATTAGCAGATACCGTTCCATAAGCCAAATATGTAATAGACAAGAGCTACTCCTTGCTCAACGAAGTGGACTCAACACCCCATATTAAACGCCTAAGAATATACCTGACTAGTAAGAATCTTAAAACCTATGGATTTATATGTCTCCGAAAGAGAATCAAGCGTGTGTACAGCGGCATAAACGCAGCAGTGATAGGATTGGTGAGGTTCGGTGAGCAAATGCAGACCCTTTGAAGTCATATTGCATGGTACCCATTACATGGGTCTCAACTCTCTAGGTTTAAGAGATTCTTCCTTCAGCTAAAACATGCATGTGGAACCAAGAGTATGATCCACCGTGTGATCGGGAAATGTGTTCAAATGTGTCTCAGTTTTAGTCCCCTGGTACTCGGGTGCAACATTCCAGACGCTTTAGTAACACTCTCCCCACTTGGAGAGTCAGTGCCTTTAACCTACTGTTTGGCCCAGTTTGCAATTTCTGTGGAAAATGAACAGGAATAGGGAGAACCAATGAGAGACTAGGTCGAGGTGTCCGGACGCGCAAATTTAACTCTCATTTCCCATCAGGAAGAGGAATTAACCAAAGGCTCAGCGTGCCATGCCGGAACCAAACTAGGGCCCGAAGCAATCCTGCGGTGTTGCGGCCAGCTCACAAGAAAGCGAGTTGAAGAAAGGAGCTCAGGGGCACTGTAATTCACAAACCTGCAGAGTTATAATTGATAGCTATCGTCCAAAAATATATTGAAGTAAGGCTGCCAAGAGGACTTGAAAGCGGGGCAGAATTGCAGGAAACCGATTTCAGGACGTAGACTAGACTTGCATGTAACGCATAGGAAAAGAGGCAGAATGTCCACAATGATGCTCTTGGCCAAAAAGGGCGTATGCGTTTTTTCCTGAATATATTCAGGAAAAAACGCATACGCCCTTTCTGGCCAAAGAAGCAAGCTTGCAAAGGAAATCTGCACTACAATGAAGTCTCACTGCCCCCCGGTCAAAAGGGCCATCTGAAAAAAGTGTAAAATCCAGAAAGGCAGGACAGGCCATGGAGAACTGGGAGCCTTGTTATGCTGATGATCGGGATGTGAATTGCCAGCAGCCACTCTGGAGAAGTGTATGGTGTTTCCTGAAACATCCAAAAAACAAAGCAACAGAGCCTAGGGCACTTCCACTTATGGTCCTATAGCTTAGGGAAATTAAAATCAAAAGACACAGCCACCCCAAAGTTTGGGACGGCTCTGTTTACAAGAACCTCGTTTACGGTACAAGTTCAATATCACAGAAAGTGAAAAATGGATAAAGAAGTTGTGGTGCTTACGTACAATGCAATATCACTCAGCAATGAAATCTATGTCATCAGGCCCGTAGCAGCATAATGAGTGGATTCAGGTACGAGTATTCTAAGTGAAATAAGTCACACAGAAAAAGAAACATCATAAGATATCCCTAATACACGGAATGTAATCTTGGCTACACAGGAACTGAATTACAAAACAGAACAGAGTGTCAAATGTAGAAAACCAAGTTAGGCTTGCTTAAGGGGAAGGGTGAGTTGGGGTGCTGCATGAAACCAGAGATTGAAATTAGCACAGATACCGTTCCATAAGCCAAATATGTAATAGACAAGAGCTACTCCTTGCTCAACGAAGTGGACTCAACACCCCATATTAAACCCCTAAGAATATACCTGACTAGTAAGAATATACCTGACTAGAAATAATCTTAAAACCTACGGATTTATATGTCTCCGAAAGAGAATCAAGCGTGTGTACAGCGGCATAAACGCAGCAGTGATAGGATTGGTGAGGTTCGGTGAGCAAATGCAGACCCTTTGAAGTCATATTGCATGGTACCCATTCCATGGGTCTCAACTCTCCATGTTTAAGGGATTCTTCCTTCAGCTAAAACATGCATGTGGAACCCAGAGTACGATCCACCGTGTGATCGGAAAACGTGTTCAAATATGTCTCAGTTTTCGTCCCCTGGTACTCGGGTGCAACACTCCAGACGCTTTACTAACACTCTCCCCACCTGGAGAGTCAGTGCCTTTAACCTCCTGTTTGGCCCAGTTTGCAATTTCTGTGGAAAATGAACAGGCATAGGGAGAACCAATGAGAGACTAGCTGGAGGCGTCTGGACGGGCAAATTTAACTCTCATTTCCCACCAGGAAGAGGAATTAACCAAATGCTCAGCGTGCCATGCCGGAACCACACTAGGGCCAGAAGCAATCCTGCGGTGTTGCGGCCAGCTCACAAGAAAGCGAGTTGAAGAAAGGAGCTCAGGGGCACTGTAATTCACAAACCTGCAGAGTTATAAATGACAGCTATCGTCCAAAAATATATTGAAGGAAGGCTGCCAAGAGGACTTGAAAGCGGGGCAGAATTGCAGGAAACCGATTTCAGGAGGTACACTGGAATTGCATGTAAAGCATAGGAAAAGAGGCAGAACGTCCACAATGATGCACTTGGCCAAAAAGGGCGTATGCGTTTTTTCCTGAATATATACAGGAAAAAACGCATACGCCCTTTTTGGCCAACCAAGCAAGCTTGCAAAGGAAATCTGCACTACAATGAAGTCTCACTGCCCCACGGTCAAAAGGGCTATCTGAAAAAAGTGTAAAATCCAGAAAGGCAGGACAGGCCATGGAGAAATGGGAGCCTTGTTATGCTAATGGGTGGGATGTAAATTGCCAGCAGCCACTCTGGAGAAGTGTATGGTGTTTCCTGAAACATCAGAAAAACAAAGCAACAGAGCCTAGGGCACTTCCACTTATGGTCCTATAGCTTAGGGAAATTAAAATCAAAAAGACACAGCCACCCCAAAGTTTGGGCCGGCTCTGTTTACAAGAACCTCGTTTACGGTACAAGTTCAATATCACAGAAAGCGAAAAATGGATAAAGAAGTTGTGGTACTTACGTACAATGCAATATCACTCAGCAATGAAATCTATGTCATCAGGCCCGTAGAAGCATAATGAGTGGATTCAGGTACTATGATTCTAAGTGAAATAAGTCACACAGAAAAAGAAACATCATAAGATATCACTACTACACGGAATGTAAACTTGGCTACACAGGAACTGAATTACAAAACAGAACAGTGTCTCAGATGTAGAAAACCAACTTATGCTTGCTTAAGGGGAAAGGTGAGTTGGGGTGAAGCATAAAACCACACATTGAAATTAGCACAGATACCGTTCCATAAGCCAAATATGTAATAGACAAGAGCTACTCCTTGCTCAACGAAGTGGACTCAACACCCCATATTAAACGCCTAAGAATATACCTGACTAGTAAGAATCTTAAATCCTATGGATTTATATGTCTCCGAAAGAGAATCAAGCGTGTGTACAGCGGCATAAACGCAGCAGTGATAGGATTGGTGAGGTTCGGTGAGCAAATGCAGACCCTTTGTAGTCATATTGCATGGTACCCATTCCATGGGTCTCAACTCTCCAGGTTTAAGAGATTCTTCCTTCAGCTAAAACATGCATGTGGAACCCAGAGTATGATCCACCGTGTGATCGGGAAACGTGTTCAAATGTGTCTCAGTTTTCGTCCCCTGGTACTCGGGTGCAACATTCCAGACGCTTTACTAACACTCTCCCCACTTGGAGAGTCAGTGCCTTTAACCTCCTGTTTGGCCCAGTTTGCAATTTCTGTGGAAAATGAACAGGAATAGGGAGAACCAATGAGAGACCAGCTGGAGGTGTCTGGACGGGCAAATTTAACTCTCATTTCCCACTAGGAAGAGGAATTAACCAAAGGCTCATCATGCCATGCCGTAACCAAACTAGGGCCTGAAGCAATCCTGTGGTGTTGCGGCCAGCTCACAAGAAAGCGAGTTGAAGAAAGGAGCTCAGGGGCACTGTAATTCACAAACCTGCAGAGTTATAAATGACAGCTATCTTCCAAAAATATATTGAAGTGAGGCTGCCAAGAGGAGTTGAAAGCGGGGCAGAATTGCAGGAAACCGATTTCAGGAGGTAGACAGGAATTGCATGTAAAGCATAGGAAAAGAGGCAGAACGTCCACAATAATCCACTTGGCTAAAAATGGCGTATGCGTTTTTTCCTGAATATATTCAGGAAAAAACGCATACGCCCTTTTTGGCCAACCAAGCAAGCTTGCAAAGGAAATCTGCACTACAATGAACTCTCACGGCCCCCTGGTCCAAAAGGCCATCTGAAAAAAGTGTAAAATCCAGAAAGGCAGGACAGGCCATGGAGAAATGGGAGCCTTGTTATGCTGATGGGCGGGATGTAAATTGCCAATAGCCACTCTGGAGAAGTGTATGGTGTTTCCTGAAACATCAAACAAACAAAGCAACAGAGCCTAGGGCAATTCCACTTATGGTCCTATAGCTTAGGGAAATTAAAATCAAAAAGACACAGCCACCCCAAAGTTTGGGCCGGCTCTGTTTACAAGAACCTTGTTTACGGTACAAGTTCAATATCACAGAAAGCGAAAAATGGATAAAGAAATTGTGGTACTTACGTACAATGCAATATCACTCAGCAATGAAATCTATGTCATCAGGACCGTAGCAGCATAATGAGTGGATTCAGGTACGATGATTCTAAGTGAAATAAATCACACAGAAAAAGAAACATCATAAGATATCACTACTACATGGAATGTAAACTTGGCTACACAGGAACTGAATTACAAAACAGAACAGGGTCTCAAATGTAGAAACCCAACTTATGCTTGCTTAAGGGGAAAGGTGAGTTGGGGTGCTGCATAAAACCAGAGATTGAAATTAGCACAGATACCGTTCCATAAGCCAAATATGTAATAGACAAGAGCTACTCCTTGCTCAACGAAGTGGACCCAACACCCCATATTAAACGCCTAAGAATATACCTGACTAGTAAGAATCTTAAAACCTAAGGATTTATATGTCTCCGAAAGAGAATCAAGCGTGTGTACAGCGGCATAAACGCAGCAGTGATAGGATTGGTGAGGTTCGGTGAGCAAATGCAGACACTTTGAAGTCATATTGCATGGTACCCATTCCATGGGTCTCAACTCTCCAGGTTTAAGGGATTCTTCCTTCAGCTAAAACATGCATGTGGACCCCAGAGTATGATCCACCGTGTGATCGGGAAACGTGTTCAAATGTGTCTCAGTTTTCGTCCCCTGGTACTCGGGTGCAACATTCCAGACGCTTTACTAACACTCTCCCCACTTGGAGAGTCAGTGCCTTTAACCTCCTGTTTGGCCCAGTTTGCAATTTCTTCGGAAGATGAACAGGAATAAGGAGAAGCAATGGGAGACTATCTGTAGGTGTCTGGACGGGCAAATTTAACTCTCATTTCCCACCAGGAAGATAAATGAACCAAAGGCTCCGCGTGCCATGCTGGAACTAGATTAGGGCCTGAGGAGATCCTGCGGTGTTGCGGCCAGCTCACAAGAAAGCGAGTTGAAGAAAGGAGCTCAGGGGCACTGTAATTCAGAAACCTGCGGAGTTATAAATGACAGCTATCATCCAAAATTATACTGAAGTAAGGCTGCGAAGAGGACTTGAATGCGGGGCAGAATTGCTGGAAACTGATTTCAGAACGTACACGGGAGTAGCTCTTAAAGCATAGGAAAAGAGACAGAACTTGGAAAATAATGCACTTGGCAAAAAAGGGCATATGTGTTTTATCCAGAGCTCTCATACCTGAGGGGAGGAGATTCCCAGCAGGCTCCAACTGCCACCTGAGGGCTCACATTGCCAAGGCAACGTGAGCATGCCAGGCAGGAGTTACCTCACAGCAGAGGTCCCACCTCACAGAAGGGTGAGAAACCCAGCCAACATCAGACTCTCACCAGAGGGCCCACATCACCAAGGGGATGGGAACCAGGCAGGAGTGTCTTCACATCAGTGGGGCCACATCATCAAAAGCTGAGGTACTCAGCACATGTGTTCTCAAACCAGAGGACCCACATCACCAAGGACCTCGGAGTGAGGCAGGCAGGAGTAGCCTCACAACACTGGGCCCATAGAATAAAAAAGTGAGGAATCCAGCAGTTGGAACCTCCCAGCAGGCGGCCCAGAGCACCGAGGCCATGGGATCCAGGCCACAGTGAACTCACAGAAGAGGGCCCATGTCATGAAACTGAGCAACCCAGCCATTGGGACCTCAGAGCAGGAGGCCCACATCCCCATGGGGATGGAATTCTGGTAGGAGTGTCCTCGCACCACTGAGAACGTATCAGAAAATTTTGGGCGACCAGCAGTTAGGGCCTGACGCCAGAGGACCCTCATCACCAAGGGAAGGAGGCTCCCAGCAGGCTCCAACTGCCACCAGAGGGCTGACGTCGCCAAGGCGATGTGTGCCAACCAGGCACGAATGACCTCACAGCAGAGGGCCCACCTCAGAGAAGTGTGACGAACCCAGTCAGGATCAGACTCGCACCAGAGGGCCCACATCACCAAATGGATTGGAACCAGGCAGGAGTGTCCTCACATGAGTAGGGCCACATCATCTAAAGGTGAGGAACCCAGAACATGTGGCTTCAAACCATAGGACACCCATCACCAAGGGGCTGGGAGTGAGGCAGGCAGGAGGAGCCTCATAACAGAGGGCCCAAAAATAAGAAAGGTGAGGAATCCAGCAGTTGGAACCTCCCAGCAGGCGGCCCAGAGCACAGAGGCTAGAGGAACCAGGCCAGAGTGAACTAACACCAGACAGCCCACATCATGAAACTGTGAGCAACCCAGACATTGGGACCTCAGAGCAGAAGGCCCACATCCCCATGGTGATGGGAACATGACAGGAGTGTCCTGGCATCACTGGGCTCACATCAGAAAACGTGGGGTGCTCAGAAGTTAGGGCCTGACGCTAGAGGGCACTCATCACCGAGAGGAGGAGGCTCCCAGCAGGCTCCAGCTGCCACCAGAGGGCCAACGTCGCCAAGGTGATGTGTGCCAGCCTGGCAGGAGTGACCTCACAGCAGAGGGCCCACCTCACAGAAGGGTGAGGAACACAGCCAGGATCAGACTCTCACCAGAGGGCCCACATCACCAAGGGGATGGGAACCAGGCAGGAGTGTCCCCACACCAGTGGGACAACATCATCGAAAGGTGAGGATCCCAGCACATGTGTCCTCAAACCAGAGGAACCACATCACCAAGGGGTTCGGAATGAGGCTGGCAGGACTGGCCTCACAACACAGGGTCCATAGAATATAAAAGTTGAGGAATCCAGCAGTTGGAACCTCCCAGCAAGTGGCCCAGAGCACCGAGGCTATGGGATCCAGGCCGCAGTGAACTCACAGCAGAGGGCCCACATCATGAACCTGTGAGCAGCCCAGCTGTTGGGACCTCAGAACAGAAGGCCCACATCCCCATTGGGATGGGAACCTGGCAGGAGTGGCTTTGCACCACTTAGCACATATCAGAAAATGTTAGGAGCCCAGCAGTTAGGGCCTGACGCCAGGGGGCCCTCATAACTGAGGGGAGGAGACTCCCAGCAGGTTCCAACTGCCAACAGAGGGCCCACGTCTACAAGGTGGCATGCGCCAGCCAGGCAGTAGTGACCTCACAGCAGAGGGCCTATCTCACAGAAGGGTGAGGAACCGAGGCAGGATGAGACTCTCACCAGAGGGCCCACAACACCAAGGGGATGGGAACCAGTCAGGACTGTCCTCCCACCAGTGGGGCCACATCATCGAAAGGTGAGGAACCCAGCACATGTGGCCTCATATCAGAGGACATACATCACAAAGGGGATGGGAGTGAGGCAGGTAGGAGTAGCCTAAAAACAGAGGGCCCAAAGAATAAAAAAAGTGAGGAATCCAGCATTTGGAACCTCCCAGCAGGCGGCCGAGAGCACAGAAGCTATGGGATGCAGGCAGGAGTGAACTAACAGCAGAGAGCCCACATCATGAAACTGTGAGCAACCCAGGCATTGGGACCTCAGAGCAGAAAGCCCACATCCCCATGGGGATGGGAACCTGACAGGAGTGTCCTGGCATCACTGGGCTCACATCAGAAAACGTGGGGAGCCCAGCAGTTAGAGCCTGATGCTAGAGGGCCGTCATCACCGAGGGCAGGAGGCTCCCAGCAGGTTCCATGTGCCAACAGAGGGCCCACGTCGCCAAGGTGATGTGTGCAAGTCAGGCAGGATTGACCTCACAGCAGAGGGCCTACCTCACAGAAGAGTGAGGAACCCAGCCAGGATAAGACTGTCACCAGAAGGCCCACATCACCAAGGGGATGGGAACCAGGCAGGAGTGTCCTCACACCAGTGGGGCCACATCATTGAAAGTTGCCTAACCCAGCACATGTGGCCTCAAACCAGAAGACCCACATCACGAAGGGGTTGCGAGTGAGGCAGGCAGGAGGAGCATCACAACACAGGACCCATAGAATACAAAAGTTGAGGAATCGAGCAGTTGGAACCTCCCAGCAGGCAGCCAAGACCACAGAGGCTATGGGATCCAGGCCACAGTGAACTAACACCAGAGAGCCCACATCATGAAATTGTGATCAACCCAGCCGTTGGAACCTCAGAGCAGAAGGCCCACATCCCCATGGGAATGGGAACCTAAGAGGAGTGCTTGAGCAACACTGGGCTCACTAAGAAAAGTTGGGGAGCCCAGCAGTTAGGGCCTGACGTCAGAGGGCCCTCATCACAGAGCTGAGGAGGCTCCCAGCAGGGTCCAATTGCCACCAGAGGGCTCATGTCAACAAGGCGAGGTGAGCAACCCAGGCAAGAGTTACCTGATAGTAGAGGGCCCACCTCACAGATGGGTGAGGAACCCAGCCAGGATCAGACTCTCACCAGAGGGCCCACATCACAAAGGGGATGGGACCCAGTCAGGATTATCCTCACACCAGTGGGGCCTCATCATCTTAAGGTGAGGAACCCAGCACATGTGTCCTCAAACCAGAGGACCCACATCACCAAGGGCCTTGGAGTGAGGCAGGCAGGAGTAGCCTCACAACACAGGGCACATAATATAAAAAACGTGAAGATTCCAGCATTTAGACCTTCCAGCAGGCGGCCCAGAACACCGAGGCTATGGGATCCAGGCCACAGTGAACTCACAGCAGAGGGCCCACATCACAAAACTGTGAGCAACCCAGGAGTTGAGACCTCAGCGCAGAAGGACCACATCCCCATGGGAATGGGAACCTGGCTGGAGTGTCCTCGCACCACTGGGCGCACATCAGAAAATGTGGGGAGCCCACCATTTAGGGCCTGACGCCAGAGGGCCGTCATCACCGAGAGGAGGAGGCGCCCTGCACGCTCCAACTGCCACCAGAGGGCTCACGTCTCCAAGGTGACGTGTGCCAGCCAGGCAGGAGTGACCTCACAGCAGAGGGCCTACCTCACAGAACGTTGAGGAACCCAGCCAGGATTAGACTCTCGCCAGAGGGCCCACCTCACCAAGGGGATGGGAACCAGGCAGGAGTGTCCTCACACGAGTGGGGTCACATCATCGAAAGGTGAGGAACGCAGCACATGTGGCCTCAAGCCATAGGACAGTCATCACCAAGGGGCTGGCAGTGAGGCAGGCAGGAGGAGCCTCACAACAGAGGGCACATAGAATAAAAAAGTTGAGGAATCCAGCAGTTGGAACCTCCCAGCAGGCGGCTCAGAGCACCGATGATAAGGGATCCTTGCCGGAGTGAACTCACAGCAGAGGGCCCACATCATGGTACTGTGAGCAAGCCAGCCGTTTTGACCTCAGAGCAGAAGGCCCATATCGCCATGGGGATGGGAACCTGGCAAGAGTCTCCTCACTCACTTGGCGCACATCAGAAAATGTGGGGAGCCCAGCAGTTATGGCCTAAGGCAAGAGGGCCCTCATCACCGAGGGGAGGAGGATCCCAGCACACTCCAACTGCCACCAGAGGGCCCACGTCGCCAAGGTGACGTGTGCCAGACAGGCATGATTGACCTCACAGCAGAGGGCCCACCTCACAGAAGGGTGAGGAACCCAGCCAGGATCAGACTCTCACCTGAGGGCCCACATCAGCAAGGGGATGGGAACCAGTCAGGACTGTCTTCCCTCCAGTGGGGTCACATCATCGAAAGGTGCGGAACCCAGCACATGTGGCCTCAAATCAGAGGACACATATCACAAAGGGAATGGGAGTGAGGCAGGCAGGAGTAGCCTAAAAACAGAGGGCCCAAAGAATAAGAAAGGTGAGGAATCCAGCAGTTGGAACCTCCCAGCAGGCGGTCCAGAGCACAGAAGCTATGGGATGCAGGCAGGAGTGAACTAACAGCAGAGAGCCCACATCATGAAACTGTGAGCAACCCAGGCTTTGGGACCTCAGAGCAGAAGGCCCACACCCCAATGGGGATGTGAACCTGGCTGGAGTGTCCTCGCACCACTGGGCACACATCACAAAATGTGGGGAGCCCAGCAGTTAGGGCCTGATGCCAGAGGGCCCTCATCACCGAGGAGAGGAGGCTCCCAGCAGGCTCCAAGTGCCACCAGAGGGCTCATGTCCACAAGGCGAGGTGAGCAAGCCAGGCAAGAGTGACCTCACATCAGACGGCCTACCTCACAGATGGGTGAGGAACCCAGCCAGGATCAGACTCTCAACAGAGGGCCCACATCACCAAGGGGATGTGAACCAGGCAGGAGTCTCCTAAGACCATTGGTCCCACATCATCGAAAGGTGAGGAACCCAGCACATGTGGCCTCAAACCAGACGACACACATCACGAAGGGGCTGGGAGTGAGGCAGGCAGGAGGATCCTCACAACAGAGGGCCCAAAAATTTAAAAAAGTGAGGAATCCAGCAGTTGGAACCTCCCAGCAGGCGGCCAAGAGCACAGAGGCTATGGGATCCAGGTTTCTGTGAACTAACACCAGAGAGCCCACATCATGAAAATGTGAACAACCCAGCCGTTGGGACCTCAGAGCAGAAGGCCCACATCCCCATGGAGATGGGATCCTAAGAGGAGTGCCAAAGCATCACTGGGCTCACTAAGAAAAGTTGGTGAGCCCAGCAGTCAGGGCCTGATGCAAGAGGGCCCTCATCACCGGGGGGAAGAGATTCCCAGCACGCTCCAACTGCCACCACACGGCTGACTTCACCAAGGCAATGTGTGCCAGCCATGCAGGAGTGACCTATCAGCAGAGGGTCTCCCTCACAGGTGGGTGAGGAACAAAGCCAGGAACAGACTCTCACCAGGGGGTCCACATAACCACGTGGATGAGAACCAAGCAGGAGTGTCCTCACACTAGTGGGGCCACATCATCGAAAGGTGAGGAACCCAGCAAAAGTGGCCACAAACCAGAGGACCCACATCACCAAGGGGTTGAGAGTGAGGTAGGTGTCTGGACGGGCATATTTAACACTCATTTCCCACCAGGAAGAGGAATTAACCAAAGGCTCAGCGTGCCCTGCCAGAAGCAGATTAGGGCCTGAAGCAGTCTTGCGGGTTTGCGGCCAGCTCACAAGAAAGCGAGTTGAAGAAAGGAGCTCAGGGGCCCTGTAATTCACAAACCTGCAGAGTTATAAATGACAGATAACGTCCAAAAATATATTGAAGTAAGGCTGCGAAGAGGACTTGAAAGCGGGGCAGAATTGCAGGAAACCGATTTCAGGAGGTAGACTGGATTTGCATTTAAAGCATAGGAAAAGAGGCAGAACATCGACAATGATGCACTTGGCAACAAAGGGCGTATGAGTTTGTTCCTGAATATATTCAGGAACAAACACATACGCCCTTTTTGGCAAACCAAGCAAGCTTGCAATGGAAATCCGAACTACTATGAAGTGTCACTTCCCCCCGGTCTAAAGGGCCATCTGAGAAAAGTGTAAAATCCAGAAAGGCAAGACAGGCCATGGGGAAAAAGGAGCCTTGTTATGCTGATGGGCGGGATGTACATTGCCAACAGCCACTCTGGAGAAGTGTATGGTGTTTCCTGATACATCTGAAAAACAAAGCAACAGAGTCTAGGGCATTTCCACTTATGGTCCTATAGCTTAGGGAAATTAAAATCAAAAAGACACAGCCACCCCAAAATTTACAACGGCTCTGTTTACAGGAGCCTCTTCTACAGTACAAGTTAAATATCCCAGAGAACAAATAATTGATAAAGAAGTTGCGGTACTTATGTACAACAGAATACCACTCAGCAATGAAATCTGTGTCACCAGGCCTGTACCAGCATAATGAGTGGATTGAGGCATGATGATTCTAAGTGAAATAAGTCACACAGAAAAAGAAACATCATAAGGTATCACTAATGCACGGAATGTAAACTTGGCTACACATGAACTGAATTACAAAACAGAACAGGGTCTCAAGTTTAGAAAACCAACTTATGCTTGCTTAAGGGGAAAGGTGAGTTGGGGTGCTGCATAAAACCAGAGTTTGAAATTAGCACAGATACCGTTCCATAAGCCAAATACGTAATAGACAAGACCTACCCCTTGCTCAACGAAATGGACTCAACAATGAGGTATCACCTCACACCTGTTAGAATGGGCATCATCTGAAAATCTACAAACAACAAATGCTGGAAAGGGTGTGGAGAAAAGGAAGCCTCTTCCACTATTGTTGGGAATATAAATTGATACAGTCACTATGGAGAACAATATGGAGTTTCTTAAGAAACTAATAATAGAATTACCATATGATACAGCAATCCCAGGACTGGACATATACCCAGACAAAACCATAAATCAAAAAGAGACATTCACCGCAATGTTCATTGCATCACTATTTACAATATCGAGGTAATGGAAGCAACCTAAATGCCCACAGACAGACGAATGCATAAAGATGTGGTACATATATAAAATGGAATATTACTAAGCCATGAAAGGAATGAAATTGGGTCATTTGTAGAGACGTCGATGGATCTAGAGACTGTCATACAGAGTGAAGTAAGTCAGAAAGAGAAAAACAAATCTTGTATATTCATGCATATATGTGGAACCTAGAAAAACTGTACAGATTAACCGTTTTGCAAGGCATAAATAGAGCAACAGATGTAGACAACAATCGTATGGACAACAAGGGGGGAAAGCTCTTGGAGGGGTGGTGGTGGGAGGAGTTGAGAGATTGGGATTGGCATGTAAACATTTATATGTATAAAATAGATAACCAATGAGAACCTGCTGTATAAAAATATAAAATAAAATTCAAAATTAAAAAGAAATAAAATTTAAAAAATAAAACAGAAAAAACAATTATTCCCTTCACATACATGTATTTATATGAATAAATTATTTCCATGCTTATATCTGTAAATACAAAAAAGAGGAATAAAATCTACCTTGAACCAAAAACGAAAAAGAGAAAAAAAAAACAGAACCCACCAGTTACTCAGAGGAAAACCGTATCAGGGCACTTGCTCCAGTTGTAAACAATTCTGAAGTTGGTCAGTGGTGGGGAATCGTCTCCCATTCAGCCAGCAGCCCCCACACAACAAGCGTCCTCATTGCAAAGCTGGGGCACCATGCCGAGGCATCTGTGAGAAAACGTGAGCTGAACCCCAGGCCAGTTGCTGCTGAACTGTTCCCGCCCTTCCCAGGTAAAACACCTGAATATATACAAGGACTTGAAAGCCTAGAGGAAGGGCCATGGAGCCACACGAGTGACAGCATGCCAGCTGACTTGGTGCCTGCAGGCCAGCCAGGATGGTCCTGGCCCTGGGTGCTCTTCTGGAAGATTTCCATTTCCCTGCCTGAGATACCCGTCCTGTCCCTGCCCCCACTGCTTTTTTCCTTCCTCACCTCTGCCCAGGGAGAAATTCCAGCAGCAGGTATGGTGACACATCCTCTTCTTTAGCAGGTGGCAGCCTGGCAACTGCTGCAGAAAGTCCAGCAGAGCCCCACTCACACTGGGCCACCCACAAAGCCGTGGCCTCTCACTCCCTCCCACCAGCCCAGCCCCGAGACTGCTGACAGGGCAGAGAAAATGGCGTCAGGCACAGCTGCAGGGGCTTTTGCTGCCTGGAGTGGTATTTATATTGATCTCAACCCAGGCACACCTGGGGAGGGCTGGCCGGCATGGTAAGGCTGCCCAGGTCAGCCAATCATCACCCCTCAGGGGCTCACAGTTGCAGAAAATGGAACTTGCTGAACCGGCCAGGTCCAAGGAACAGGTGTGGGCTCCTGAGAGTCAGGATAGACAAGGGGCTGCAGCTTTGGCTTGTTTTCTAATCATTTTATCTGGCCCATGAGTGGGAGACAACTTCAAGAAAACCCTCTCCTAATGAGAGGAACCCAGGAGTCAGGGAGAGGAGGGGTGGGTGGTGGTTGGAGACAGAGGCCTGGTGCCCTGGGTGCAGTGGAAGTCTCTGGAAGACCAGGTGGATGGAGGCCACACAGAGTGATGTCCAGGGTCACAGACCTGTCGGAGCTGCTGTTTGTTAGTTCAAGTCCTGCTCTGAGGTGCTCTGTGTCAGCTCTGAGCGACAGGTGAGCTGGGGGTGCTCTTCAATGAGGGCTATGTGCACGGTTCCTGTGTGCCCAGCCCTGCCACGGTACCTGCAAGGGTAGCTCTGTATCCTGGGAGGGGCCTGACCATGAGAGCCCCGTGGGCTGGGTTGGGGGTGGGGTACCTGCCCAGGAGAGCTCCATATCCTGGGATTGGCCTGACCACGAGAGCCCCATGGGCTGCTGGGGACCTGGTAAAGGATGTCAGGACAGTCAGTGAAGCCACCGAGGATATACCTCCAGTTGCTCCTGATCCCTACACCCTGCTGGTCATTCTACCAACCACCAGGACATGGTATTCTGTATTAGTCTTCAATGATGCCTTCTTTTGTATTCCATTAGTCCCAGAGTCACAAGAAATTTTGGCTTGTGAGTGGCAGGACTCAACATACAACTAAAACAATACTTCCGGGCCGTCTTGCCCCAAGGGTTCAAAAATTCCCACACCATCTTTGGGGAAAGCTTAGCTAACGACCGAAAAGTTCTACCTCTGGAAAAGGAAACCCTCCTTCAATATGCAGACGACATTCTGATCGCCAGCCCTACTAAGGAGGCCTCTGAACTACCAAGCCAATAAAGGATAGAAGTTGTCCAAGAAAAAGCTCAAATATCACAGACTGCAGTGACCTGCCTGGGCTTCATTCTCACACAAGGTCAGAGAAGCCCATCCCAGGAAAGGGAAGAAACCATTTGCAGCCTTACCCCTTTCTAAAACTAGAAGACAGCTTAGGGGTTCCTGGGGAGGCCAGGGTTTGCTGCTTCTGGATCCCTAACTACAGTCTACTAGCTGGGCCTCTATATGAAACACTGAAAGGAAAAGATGATGATCCTTTTGAACAGAATCCAGAAGTGGCCTTTCAAGAATGGAAAGAGCAGTCAATTCAGACCCTTGCCCTGGAACTCCCTAATTGAGCTAAACCCTTTGACCTTTCCATTCCCGGTGAAAGGTGAATCGCCATTGGAGAATTAGTGCAAAAACTGGGACCACTTGAAATGGAACAACGCAAGAATGCCATCCAGGTAGGATAAACTACAGTCACCAAGGGGCTTGGCCCACTGCCACATCTGGCCAAGATACTGGCGGTATCTAAAAACCTGGAAATCAGCAGCCCAAAAGGCCACCTCCCTCCTAAGGGAAAAGGACCCCACGTGGTGATCCTAATCACCAACCATGCCCTGAAGTTGCAGGGTTCGCTCCGTGGGCACACCGACCTCGAGTGAGGAGGCCCTCCAACTCCAACATCCAGAGAGATAACCGGGGGCAACAGGGCACCATGACGACTCGTGCGAACATCACTTGACCTGGAGTTTCTCTCATAAAACAACAATAGTGTGTCCTGAAGGAGTAGACTACTGCTTGCAGGACTTCCTGCACCCGGAGGGGAGCTAATAATCTTGGCGGGGGAACCGTATATCACACCGTCACCATAGAAAAGCCTACAGACACCGTGATGATGGTGGCCAATAAGACCGGCTGGACTCCTGTTTACTTCAAAAGGCTGTTGACTCAGTGGCCATCATGGTCCTTGATCACCACTGACCCTGGACTGTCTGGGAGTTGAGCGGGCAGGGCTCTGACACCTGGTGCTGTTTTTACGTTAATTCAGGGGCCTAATTGAAGAAAGAGCAGACTACTGGTCAGAGCATCTAGGCTGGCAGAAACGGTCAGCCTAAGGTGGCCGAACAAATGTGGGGCGGGGTGAAACCGGCCCCCACAGCGTCTCTGCACATCTCTTTCCTGGACCCTTAAAGGTCATTAGAATCTATAACACTTCCAATGCTGGTGCTCAGGCGGACGAGCAGGGAGGCAGGGGTCCTGGGGCCAATCAACGTCACCTGGAGGCTGCTGGGGAGAAGTTCTGACCCTCGTCCCCTGGTATGAGGGCTCCCAACTCAGCACTCAGCAGTTACAGAAGAAGGGTCTGCACCCTCAGCACTCCAAGAATGAGGAACGGGACAAAAGGCAGAGGAGGGGTTTGTCCCCAGCAAAGCCCATTAAAAATCCCTGGGAGATAAAAATAGAATGTGGGCAATAAAGTCAAGTCTGACCTTTTTTATCCTTTGTGCTTTGTCTAATTTCACGTGCTCCTAGGGTCCCGCATGCAGAGGTTCCACACCCGGCACTTCAGACCAGATTTCCTGGTGCAGAATGGCTGGGTCGACACCTCAGCTCCTGGGGCCCAGTGCAGACTCCGAGATATAGAGCCTGAGCTGCAGCCAACCCGGCCCTTGAGAGCTCCGCCCCCTCCCTCCCACTGACTCTGACAGGATCTCTACACAGCAGCCCAGCCCACAGCCCACGGGGTAGTGCATGCTCTCACCTCTCCATTCTCTGATGAAAATATAAAGTTTCCTTTGCTTGGGAACCAAACTCAGTCTCGATCTGTTGGCCCCAATGACACTGGGCAGGGGGACCCTTGTTGGGGTCCACTCTGGAGGATCAGTAACAGAAATTGAGACTATTGTAACTTCAATGAACAGATGTGTGAGCCAAACTGTAGTTAACATAGAACAGTTTATAAGGCTCGGGTAAAATAAGATGTTTCTAACACTTCCATTTGATATTTCCATCACTTTATTATAAGCAAGTTCAGTGAAAAGGTTTGTCTTATTTGTCAGGTCAATATTAGAGAAATGAAGTGATTTCTTTCCAAGGATGTACATCTAATAATCTTGGTTAAAGCTTCAATCTTGTTTTAAATGCTTTTCCATTGAAAATGATACCTCTCTTTCAGCTCCCCCATTTCTGAGAAGTATAAAATCTTATAATTTATTATTACCAAAGGGGAAAGGTGGGAGGAGGGATAAATTAACAGTTTGGAATTAACACATACACACTGCTATGTATAAAATAGATCATCAACAAGGAACTACTGTATAGCACAGGGAACTACACTCAATATTGTGCAATAACCTATAAGGGGAAATAATCGGAAAAAGAATAGATATTTTTATTGACATCATCTATCAATGACAGTTAAAGTGTAACCTAAGGGAAGCCGGTGGTGAGTGCTTCTGACCCTGAAGACTTCAGTCATCTAAAGTTTGGACTCTGCCTACTTCCCAAGGCCCTTAATGAACATATGTGTAGCCGTAGCTTAAAAAACTCCCCAGTTTGGGTTTCGGGGAGACACTGATTTTGAAAAAGCCCTGGTGTTCTCCTTACATGAATGGGACTCTTCCTACTGCTAAAACATGTCTGTCACATCCAGAGGATGGTATACCGTCTGATCGGGAAGAGTTTGGAAAAGGCATCTCATCTCCTCATCTCCTGGTGCTCGGGTTCACCCCTCCAGCGTCTTTACTAACAGTCTCCCCACTTGGAGATGTCAACACTGTCAACATCCTGTTGCGTACAGTTTGGAATTTGTCCAGAGGATGAAGCGGAAGGATGAGGAACAATGAGAGACAAGTCCTAGGTGTTCAGACAGGCACATGTCACTCTAATTTCCAATCAGGAAGATGAATTGACCAAAGGCTAGGGTTGCCCATGGAAACAGTATAGGGCTTGAGGAAATCCCACTGCTTTGTGGCCAGTTCCCATAAACACAAGTTGAACAATGGAACTCAGGGGCAGTAAAATTCACGAAACTGCAGAGTTGAAAATATCTATCACTGAAAAATGTCTTGAGGGAAGTCAGAGAAAAGGATTGGCAAGCAAGGGAGAATGGCAGGAAAGGGATTTGAGGAGGTAGAAAGGACTCGCCATTAAGCACAAGAAAAGGGGCTGAACATTGCCGACATTGCAGTTGGCCAAAAAGGCTGTATGCGTTTTTTTCTGTATATATTCAAGAAAAGGGCATACACTTTTTTAGCCAACCAAACAGGTGGGCACTGGAAATCAATACTACAAAAGATATCACTTCGCATCAGTCAGAAGAGCCATCCTCATAAAGTGTAAACGCCAGAAATGCAGGACAGGGCAAGGAGAAGAGGGAGCCCTGTGAGGCTTATAGTGGAAATGTATATTGCCAACGGCCATTCTGGAGAAGTGTATTGTGTTTACTAAAGCATCTAAAAAATGAGCTACAGAGCATAGGGCACTTGCACTCATGGGCGTATATCTTGGGAAAAACAAAAATCGAGAGGACACAGGCACCCCAATGTTTACTGCCTCTCTGTTTAAAAGATCCTCGACTAGGATATAACTTAAATGTCTCTGGAGGGAAAAAATGGATAGAGATGTGGTACTTATGTAGAGTGGAATATTACTCAGCCTGGAAATCAATGAAATATGGCCAGTTGTAACAACTCCGGAGGAGTTACGTATGATCATTCTAAGTGACATAAATATGTAGAAAACACGCGTAAGGCTGCTAAACGGGAAAGGTGGGGAGGGGTGAGGCATCATCCAGGAGGTTGAAATTAGCAAAGATACCATTCCAAATACCAAACTGATAATCAACAAGGCCTACACGGTAGCTAAAAGAACTGCACTCAGCACACTCAAGTCACCGGAAAAGAATATCTATGACTGGTAAGAATCTGAAAAAGAAATTATTGATGTCTCTCTGTACGTGAATCAAGTGGATGTACAGCAGCAAGAAACAGAGCTTTGAAAATCAGCTGTAAACAACATAGTAATAAATTGAAAAAAATAAACGACAGAGAGACAGAGAAAACCTCTTACAACTTTTCCTCAGGGACGGTGATGCAACATGGATTGAACACATCTAGACCCACAGCAGGATGAGACATAAGGCTGGAAACTGTTCGCGCTAAGAGAAATGTGAGGTTGGGTGAGGAAATGCACACCCTTTAAAGTAATACTACCTGGTACCCATTCAATGGGTCCCAAATCTGCAGGTTCAAGGAATCTTCCTACAGCTAAAACATGCATGGAAAACCCAGAGGACTGTACACCATGTGATCGGGAGATGTGTCTAAAATGCACCTCATTTATCCTCTCCTGGTGCTCCTGTTCATCATTCCAGCCACGTTACTTAGAATCTCCCCACTTAGAGAATCAGCACATTTAAACTTCTGTTTCACACATTTTGCAAATTGTGAGGAGGATGAACGGGAACAGGGGGAACCAATGAGAGAATAGTTGTAGGGGTTTGGACGGGCACATGTCACTCTAATTTCCCATTAAGAATAAGAATTAAAAAAAGGCTCAGCCCGCCTCGCCGGAGCCAAAATAGGGCCTGAAGCAATCCTGCGGTTTTGAGGCCAGCTCACAAAAGAGCAACTTAAAAAATGGAGCTCAGGGTCACTGCAATTCACAAACCTGCAGAGTTATAAATGAAAACTAACGTCCAAAAATATGTTGAGGTAAGGCAAAGAAGAGGATCTGAATGCAAGACAGAATTGCAAGAAACAGATTTCAAGAGATAGATTGGACTCGCCTTTAAAGCACATGAAAAGCGGCAGAATTTCGACAATGATGCAGTTGGCCCAAAAGGGAGTATGCGTTTTTTCCTGAATATATCCAGGAAAAAACGCATACGCACTTTATGGGCAACCAAGCAAGCAAGCAATGCAAATGTGCACAACAAAGAAGTCTCATTTCCCACCGGTCAAAAGGGCCATCCGAAAAAATTGTAAAAACCAGAAATGCAGGACAGGCCATGGAGAACAGGGAGCCTTTATACGCTGATGGACAGTGTGTGAACTGCCGAGAGCCACTCTGGACATGTGTATGGTGGTTCCTAAATGATCTAAAAAACAGAGCGACAGAGCATAGGGCACTTCCAATCATGGGAGTATATCTAGGGAAGTCTAAAAATCAACAAGACACAAGCACACCACAGTTTAGGGCTACTCTGTTTACAAGAACCTCAACTTCAGTACACCTTAAATATCCCAGGAAAGAGAACAATGGATAAAGAAAATGTGGTACTTATGTACAATGGAATATCTCTTCACCATGAAATCAATGTAATAAGGCTAGTAGAAGGATAAAGAGTGGATTGAGGTCCGATAATACTACTTGAAATAAGTCAAACAGAAAAAGAAACATATCATAAGATATCACTTATAGAGGGAGGATAAATATGGCTGCACAAAAAATGAATTACAAAACAGAACAGTGTCTCACATTTAGAAAACACACTTATGTCAGCTTAAGGGGAAAGGAGAGGTGGGGTGATGCATAAAACCAGAGTTTGAAATTAGCACAGATACCGTTCAATAAACCAAATAGGTATCAGACAAGATCTACACCTTGCTCAATGAACTGGCCTCAACACACCCTATAAACCGCAGAGAAATATATCTGAGTAATAAGAATCTTAAAACCCATGTATTGATATATCTCCATAAGGGAATCAAGTGTGAGCAGAGCGGCACAAACACAGCAGTGAAAATGAGCTAAACCCCATTATAGAAATAAATTTTAAAACCAAAACGCAGAAACAATGAAAGAGAGAAAAATTCTTACAAAATTCGCTCAGGGGCTGTGATGCAACCTGGAATGACCACATATAAACCCACAGCTGGATAAGACATAAGGCTGGACACTTGGGGCTGAAAGGATTGGAGAGCTTTGGTGAGCAACTGCCGAAAGTTTAATGCAATACTTCATGCTACTTATTCCAAGGGTCCCAACACTCCAAGTTGAAGGGAATCTTCCTACAGCTAAACCATGCATGGGAAATCCAGCGGATGGTATACCATATGATCGGGAAAGGTTTCTAAAATGCACCTCATTTTCCTCTCCTGGGGCTCCGGATCAACATTCCAGCCACTTTACTAACAACATCTCCACATGGAGAGTCAATGCCTTTAAGTTCCGGTATCGCACAGTCTGCAGTTAGTGCGGAGGATGAATGGGAATAGGGGGAACCAGTGAGAAAATAGCTGTAGCGGTTTCAATGGGCACATGTCACTCTAATTTCAATTCAGGAAGAAGAATTAACCAAAGGCAGAGCAAGGCACCCCAGAAGAAGAATAGGGCCTGAAGAAATCCTGTGGATATGAGGCAAGATCACAAAAATAAGAGCTGAAAAATGGAGCTATGGGCCACTGCAATTCAAAAACCTGCAGAGTTATAAAGGCCAACTATTTTCCAAAAGTATATTGAAGTAAGGCTATGAAGAGGCACTGAGAGCAAGGCAGAACTGCAGGAAACCTATTTCAGGAGGTAGACTGGAATTGCACTGAAAACATATGAAAAGACTCAGAACGTCGACAATGATGCACTTGGCCAAAAAGGGCGTATGCGTTCTTTCCTGAATATATTCAGGAAGAAACGCATAAGCCCTTTCTGGCCAACCAAGCAAGCTCGCAAAGGAAATCTGCACTACAATGAAGTCTCACTGCCCCCCGGTCAAAGGGACTTCTGAAAAAAGAGTAAAATCCAGAAAGGCAGGACAGGCCATGGAGAACTGGGAGCCTTGTTATGCTGATGGGCGAGATGTAAATTGCCAACAGCCACTCTGGAGAAGTGTACGGTGTTTCCTGAAACATCCAAAAAACTAAGCAACAGAGCCTAGGGCACTTCCACTTATGGTCCTATAGCTTAGGGAAATTAAAATCAAAAAGACACAGCCACCCCAAAGGTTGGGATGGCTCTGTTTACAAGAACCTCGTTTACGGTACAAGTTTAATATCGCAAAAAGTGAAAAATGGATAAAGAAGTTGTGGTACTTACGTACAATGCAATATCACTCAGCAATGAAATCTATGTCATCAGGCCCGTAGCAGCATAATGAGTGGATTCAGGTACGATGATTCTAAGTGAAATAAGTCACACAGAAAGAGAAACATCATAAGATATCACTACTACACGGAATGTAAACTTGGCTACACAGGAACTGAATTACAAAACAGAACAGCGTCTCAAATGTAGAAAACCAACTTATGCTTGCTTAAGGGGAAAGGTGAGTTAGGGTGCTGCATAAAACCAGAAATTGAAATTAGCAGATACCGTTCCATAAGACAAATATGTAATAGAGAATAGCTACTCCTTGCTCAACGAAGTGGACTCAACATCCCATATTAAAAGCCTAAGAATATACCTGACTAGTAAGAATCTTAAAACCTATGGATTTATATGTCTCCGAAAGAGAATCAAGCATGTGTACAGCGGAATAAACGCAGCAGTGATAGGATTGGTGAGGTTTGGTGAGCAAATGCAGACCCTTTGAAGTAATATTGCATGGTACCCATTCCATGGTCTCAACTCTCTAGGTTTAAGGGATTCTTCATTCAGCTAAAACATGCATGTGGAACCCAGAGTATGATCCACGGTGTGATCGGGAAACGTGTTCAAATGTGTCTCAGTTTTCGTCCGCTGGTACTCGGGTACAACATTCCAGACACTTTACTAACACTCTCCCCACTTGGAGAGTCAGGGCCTTTAACCTCCTGTTTGGCCCAGTTTGCAGTTTCTGTGGAAGATGAACAGGAAGATGGAGAACCAAGGAGAGACTAGCTGGAGGTGTCTGGAAGGGCAAATTTAACTCTCATTTCCCACCAGGAAGAGGAATTAACCAAAGGCTCAGCGTGCCATGCCGGAACCACACTAGGGCCTGAAGCAATCCTGCAGTGTTGCGGCCAGCTCACAAAAAAGCGAGTTGAAGAAAGGAGCTCAGGGACACTGTAATTCACAACCCTACAGAGTTAAAATGACAGCTATCTTCCAAAAATATATTGAAGTAAGGCTGCCAAGAGGACTTGAAAGCGGGGCAGAATTGCAGGAAACCGATTTCAGGAGGTAGACTGGAATTGCATGTAAAGCATAGGAAAAGAGGCAGAACGTCCACAATGATGCACTTGGCCAAAAAGGGCGTATGCGTTTTTTCCTGGATATATTCAGGAAAAAACGCATACGCACTTTTTGGCCAACCAAGCAAGCTTGCAAAGGAAATCTGCACTACAATGAAGTCTCACTGCCCCCTGGTCAAAAGGGCCATCTGAAAAAAGTGTAAAATCCAGAAAGGCAGGACAGGCCATGGAGAACTGGGAGCCTTGTTATGCTGATGGGTGGGATGTAAATTACCAGCAGCCCCTCTGGAGAAGTGTATGGTGTTTCCTGAAACATCCAAAAAACAAAGCAACAGAGCCTAGGGCACTTCCACTTATGGTCCTATAGCTTAGGGAAATTAAAATCAAAAAGACACAGCCATCCCAAAGTTTGGGACGGCTCTGTTTACAAGAACCTTCTTCACCGTATAAGTTCAATATCACAGAAAGCGAAAAATGGATAAAGAAGTTGTGGTACTTACGTACAATGCAATATCACTCAGCAATGAAATCTATGTCATCAGGCACATAGCAGCATAATGAGTGGATTCAGGTACGATGATTCTAAGTGAAATAAGTCACACAGGGCTTACCTGGTGGCGCAGTGGTTGAGAGTCCGCCTGCCGATGCAGAGGACATGGGTTCGTGCCCCGCTCCGGGAAGATCCCACATGCCGCGGAGCGGCTGGGCCTGTGAGCCATGGCCGCTGAGCCTGCGCGTCCGGAGCCTGTGCTCCGCAATGGGAAAGACCACAAAAGTGAGAGGCCCACGTACCGCAAAAAAAATAAAAATAAAAAAATAAAAAAAGTAAAAAAATAAGTCACACAGAAAAAGAAACATCATAAGATATCACTACTACACGGAATGTAAACTTGGTTACACAGGAACTAAATTACTAAACAGAACAGAGTGTCAAATGTAGAAAACCAATTTATGCTTGCTTAAGGGGAAAGGTGAGTTGGGGTGCTGCATACAACAAGAGATTGAAATTAGCACAGATACCGTTCCATAAGCCAAATATATAATAGACAAGTGCTACTCCTTGCTCAACGAAGTGGACTCAACACCCCATATTAAACGCCTAACAATATATCTGACTAGTAAGAATCTTAAAAACTATGGATTTATATGTCTCCGAAGGAGAATCAAGCGTGTGTACAGCAGCATAAACGCAGCAGTGATAGGATTGGTGAGGTTCGGTGAGCAAATGCAGACCCTTTGAAGTCATATTGCATGGTACCCATTCCATGGGTCTCAACTCTCCATGTTTAAGGGATTCTTCCTTCAGCTGAAACATGCATGTGGAACCCAGAGTATGATCCACCGTGTGATCGGAAAACGTGTTCAAATGTGTCTCAGTTTACGTCCCCTGGTACTCGGGTGCAACATTCCAGACGCTTTACTAACACTCTCCCCACTTGGAGAGTCAGTGCCTTTAAACTCCTGTTTGGCCCAGTTTGCAATTTCTGTGGAAAATGAACAGGAATAGGGAGAACCAATGAGAGACTAGCTGGAGGTGTCTGGACGGGCAAATTTAACTCTCATTTCCCACCAGGAAGAGGAATTAACCAAAGGCTCAGCATGCCGTGCCGGAAACAAACTAGGGCCTGAAGCAATCCTGCGGTGTTGTGGCCAGCTCACAAGAAAGCGAGTTGAAGAAAGGAGCTCAGGGGCACTGTAATTCACAAACCTGCAGAGTTATAAATGACAGCTATCTTCCAAAAATATATTGAAGTAAGGCAGCCAAGAGGAGTTGAAAGCGGGGCAGAATTGCAGGAAACCGATTTCAGGAGGTAGACTGGAATTGCATGTCAAGCATAGGAAAAGAGGCAGAATGTCCACAATGATGCACTTGGCCAAAAAGGGCGTATGCGTTTTTTCCTGAATATATTCAGGAAAAAACGCATACGCCCTTTTTGGCCAACCAAGCAAGCTTGCAAAGGAAATCTGCACTACAATGAAGTCTCACTGCCCCCCGGTCAAAGGGCCTTCTGAATAAAGAGTAAAATCCAGAAAGGCAGGACAGGCCATGGAGAACTGGGAGCCTTGTTATGCTGATGGGCGAGATGTAAATTGCCAACAGCCACTCTGGAGAAGTGTACGGTGTTTCCTGAAACATCCAAAAAACTAAGCAACAGAGCCTAGGGCACTTCCACTTATGGTCCTATAGCTTAGGGAAATTAAAATCAAAAAGACACAGCCACCCCAAAGGTTGGGATGGCTCTGTTTACAAGAACCTCGTTTACGGTACAAGTTTAATATCGCAAAAAGTGAAAAATGGATAAAGAAGTTGTGGTACTTACATACAATGCAATATCACTCAGCAATGAAATCTATGTCATCAGGCCCGTAGCAGCATAATGAGTGGATTCAGGTACGATGATTCTCAGTGAAATAAGTCACACAGAAAGAGAAACATCATAAGATATCACTACTACACGGAATGTAAACTTGGCTACACAGGAACTGAATTACAAAACAGAACAGCGTCTCAAATGTAGAAAACCAACTTATGCTTGCTTAAGGGGAAAGGTGAGTTAGGGTGCTGCATAAAACCAGAAATTGAAATTAGCAGATACCGTTCCATAAGACAAATATGTAATAGAGAATAGCTACTCCTTGCTCAACGAAGTGGACTCAACATCCCATATTAAAAGCCTTAGAATATACCTGACTAGTAAGAATCTTAAAACCTATGGATTTATATGTCTCCGAAAGAGAATCAAGCATGTGTACAGCGGAATAAACGCAGCAGTGATAGGATTGGTGAGGTTCGGTGAGCAAATGCAGACCCTTTGAAGTAATATTGCATGGTACCCATTCCATGGTCTCAACTCTCTAGGTTTAAGGGATTCTTCATTCAGCTAAAACATGCATGTGGAACCCAGAGTATGATCCACGGTGTGATCGGGAAACGTGTTCAAATGTGTCTCAGTTTTCGTCCGCTGGTACTCGGGTACAACATGCCAGACACTTTACTAACACTCTCCCCACTTGGAGAGTCAGGGCCTTTAACCTCCTGTTTGGCCCAGTTTGCAGTTTCTGTGGAAGATGAACAGGAAGATGGAGAACCAAGGAGAGACTAGCTGGAGGTGTCTGGAAGGGCAAATTTAACTCTCATTTCCCACCAGGAAGAGGAATTAACCAAAGGCTCAGCGTGCCATGCCGGAACCACACTAGGGCCTGAAGCAATCCTGCAGTGTTGCGGCCAGCTCACAAAAAAGCGAGTTGAAGAAAGGAGCTCAGGGACACTGTAATTCACAACCCTACAGAGTTATAAATGACACTTATCGTCCAAAAATATATTGAAGTAAGGCTGCCAAGAGGACTTGAAAGCGGGGCAGAATTGCAGGAAACCGATTTCAGGAGGTAGACTGGAATTGCATGTAAAGCATAGGAAAAGAGGCACAACGTCCACAATGATGCACTTGGCCAAAAAGGGCGTATGCGTTCTTTCCTGAATATATTCAGGAAAAAACGCATACGCCCTTTTTGGCCAACCAAGCAAGCTTGCAAAGGAAATCTGCACTACAATGAAGTCTCACTGCCCCCCGGTCAAAAGGGCCATCTGAAAAAAGTGTAAAATCCAGAAAGGCAGGACAGGCCATGGAGAACTGGGAGCCTTGTTATGCTGATGGGCGGGATGTAAATTGCCAGCAGCCACTCTGGAGAAGTGTATGGTGTTTCCTGAAACATCCAGAAAACAAAGCAACAGAGCCTAGGGCACTACCACTTATGGTCCTATAGCTTAGGGAAATTAAAATCAAAAAGACACAGCCTCCCCAAGTTTGGGACGGCTCTGTTTACAAGAACCTCGTTTACGGTACAAGTTCAATATCACAGAAAGCGAAAAATTGATAAAGAAGTTGTGGTACTTACGTACAATGCAATATCACTCAGCAATGAAATCTATGTCATCAGGCCTGTAGCAGCATAATGAGTGGATTCAGGTACGATGATTCTAAGTGAAATAAGTCACACAGGGCTTACCTGGTGGCGCAGTGGTTGAGAGTCCGCCTGCCGATGCAGAGGACATGGGTTCGTGCCCCGCTCCGGGAAGATCCCACATGCCGCGGAGCGGCTGAGCCTGTGAGCCATGGCCGCTGAGCCTGCGTGTCCGGAGCCTGGGCTCTGCAATGGGAAAGACCACAATAGTGAGAGGCCCACGTACCGCAAAAAAAAAAAAATAAATAAAAAAATAAAAAAAATAAAAAAATAAGTCACACAGAAAAAGAAACATCATAAGATATCACTACTACACGGATGTAAACTTGGTTACACAGGAACTAAATTACTAAACAGAACAGAGTGTCAAATGTAGAAAACCAATTTATGCTTGCTTAAGGGGAAAGGTGAGTTGGGGTGCTGCATACAACAAGAGATTGAAATTAGCACAGATACCATTCCATAAGCCAAATATATAATAGACAAGTGCTACTCCTTGCTCAACGAAGTGGACTCAACAACCCATATTAAACGCCTAACAATATACCTGACTAGTAAGAATCTTAAAAATTATGGATTTATATGTCTCCGAAAGAGAATCAAGCGTGTGTACAGCGGCATAAACGCAGCAGTGATAGGATTGGTGAGGTTCGGTGAGCAAATGCAGACCCTTTGAAGTCATATTGCATGGTACCCATTCCATGGGTCTCAACTCTCCATGTTTAAGGGATTCTTCCTTCAGCTAAAACATGCATGTGGAACCCAGAGTATGATCCACCGCGTGATCGGAAAACGTGTTCAAATGTGTCTCAGTTTTCGTCCCCTGCTACTCGGGTGCAGCATTCCAGACGCTTTACTAACACTCTCCCCACTTGGAGAGTCAGTGCCTTTAACCTCCTGTTTGGCCCAGTTTGCAATTTCTGTGGAAAATGAACAGGAATAGGGAGAACCAATGAGAGACTAGGTGGAGGTGTCTGGACGGGCAAATTTAACTCTCATTTCCCACCAGGAAGAGGAATTAACCAAAGGCTCAGCATGCCGTGCCGGAAACAAACTAGGGCCTGAAGCAATCCTGCGGTGTTGCGGCCAGCTCACAAGAAAGCGAGTTGAAGAAAGGAGCTCAGGGGCACTGTAATTCACAAACCTGCAGAGTTAAAATGACAGCTATCTTCCAAAAATATATTGAAGTAAGGCAGCCAAGAGGAGTTGAAAGCGGGGCAGAATTGCAGGAAACCGATTTCAGGAGGTAGACTGGAATTGCATGTAAAGCATAGGAAAAGAGACAGAACGTCCACAATGATGCACTTGGCCAAAAAGGGCGTATGCGTTTTTTCCTGGATATATTCAGGAAAAAACGCATACGCACTTTTTGGCCAACCAAGCAAGCTTGCAAAGGAAATCTGCACTACAATGAAGTCTCACTGCCCCCTGGTCAAAAGGGCCATCTGAAAAAAGTGTAAAATCCAGAAAGGCAGGACAGGCCATGGAGAACTGGGAGCCTTGTTATGCTGATGGGTGGGATGTAAATTACCAGCAGCCACTCTGGAGAAGTGTATGGTGTTTCCTGAAACATCCAAAAAACAAAGCAACAGAGCCTAGGGCACTTCCACTTATGGTCCTATAGCTTAGGGAAATTAAAATCAAAAAGACACAGCCATCCCAAAGTTTGGGACGGCTCTGTTTACAAGAACCTTCTTCACCATATAAGTTCAATATCACAGAAAGCGAAAAATGGATAAAGAAGTTGTGGTACTTACGTACAATGCAATATCACTCAGCAATGAAATCTATGTCATCAGGCACATAGCAGCATAATGAGTGGATTCAGGTACGATGATTCTAAGTGAAATAAGTCACACAGAAAAAGAAACATCATAAGATATCACTACTACACGGAATGTAAACTTGGCTACACAGGAACTAAATTACTAAACAGAAAAGAGTGTCAAATGTAGAAAACCAATTTATGCTTGCTTAAGTGGAAAGGTGAGTTGGGGTGCTGCATACAACAAGAGATTGAAATTAGCACAGATACCGTTCCATAAGCCAAATATATAATAGACAAGTGCTACTCCTTGCTCAACGAAGTGGACTCAACACCCCATATTAAACGCCTAACAATATACCTGACTAGTAAGAATCTTAAAACCTATAGATTTATATGTCTCCGAAAGAGAATCAAGCGTGTGTACAGCGGCATAAATGCAGCAGCGATAGGATTGGTGAGGTTCGGTGAGCAAATGCAGACACTTTGAAGTCATATTGCATGGTATCCATTCCATGGGTCTCAACTCTCCAGGTTTAAGGGATTCTTCCTTCAGCTAAAACATGCATGTGGAACCCAGAGTATGATCCACCGTGTGATCGGAAAACGTGTTCAAATGTGTCTCAGTTTTCGTCCCCTGCTACTCGGGTGCAACATTCCAGACGCTTTACTAACACTCTCCCCACTTGGAGAGTCAGTGCCTTTAACCTCCTGTTTGGCCCAGTTTGCAATTTCTGTGGAAAATGAACAGGAATAGGGAGAACCAATGAGAGACTAGGTGGAGGTGTCTGGACGGGCAAATTTAACTCTCATTTCCCACCAGGAAGAGGAATTAACCAAAGGCTCAGCATGCCGTGCCGGAAACAAACTAGGGCCTGAAGCAATCCTGCGGTGTTGCGGCCAGCTCACAAGAAAGCGAGTTGAAGAAAGGAGCTCAGGGTCACTGTGATTCACAAACCTGCAGAGTTTAAATGACAGCTATCTTCCAAAAATATATTGAAGTAAGGCTGCCAAGAGGAGTTGAATGCGGGGCAGAATTGCAGGAAACCGATTTCAGGAGGTAGACTGGAATTGCATGTAAAGCATACGAAAAGAGGCACAACGTCCACAATGATGCACTTGGCCAAAAAGGGCGTATGCGTTTTTTCCTGAATATATTCAGGAAAAAACGCATACGCCCTTTTTGGCCAACCAAGCAAGCTTGCAAAGGAAATCTGCACTACAATGAAGTCTCACTGCCCCCCGGTCAAAAGGGCTATCTGAAAAAAGTGTAAAATCCAGAAAGGCAGGACAGGCCATGGAGAACTGGGAGCCTTGTTATGCTGATGGGCGGGATGTAAATTGCCAGCAGCCACTCTGGAGAAGTGTATGGTGTTTCCTGAAACATCCAAAAAACAAAGCAACAGAGCCTAGGGCACTTCCACTTATGGTCCTATAGCTTAGGGAAATTAAAATCAAAAAGACACAGCCACCCCAAAGTTTGGGATGGCTCTGTTTACAAGAACCTCGTTTACGGTACAAGTTCAATATCACAGAAAGTGAAAAATGGATAAAGAAGTTGTGGTACTTACGTACAATGCAATATCACTCAGCAATGAAATCTATGTCATCAGGCCCGTAGCAGCATAATGAGTGGATTCAGGTACGATGATTCTAAGTGAAATAAGTCACACAGGGCTTACCTGGTGGCGCAGTGGTTGAGAGTCCGCCTGCCGATGCAGAGGACATGGGTTCGTGCCCCGCTCCGGGAAGATCCCACATGCCGCGGAGCGGCTGGGCCTGTGAGCCATGGCCGCTGAGCCTGCGCGTCCGTTGCCTGTGCTCCGCAATGGGAAAGACCACAAAAGTGAGAGGCCCACGTACCGCAAAAAAAATAAAAATAAAAAAATAAAAAAAATAAAAAAATAAGTCACACAGAAAAAGAAACATCATAAGATATCACTACTACACGGAATGTAAACTTGGTTACACAGGAACTAAATTACTAAACAGAACAGAGTGTCAAATGTAGAAAACCAATTTATGCTTGCTTAAGGGGAAAGGTGAGTTGGGGTGCTGCATACAACAAGAGATTGAAATTAGCACAGATACCGTTCCATAAGCCAAATATATAATAGACAAGTGCTACTCCTTGCTCAACGAAGTGGACTCAACACCCCATATTAAACGCCTAACAATATACCTGACTAGTAAGAATCTTAAAACCTATAGATTTATATGTCTCCGAAAGAGAATCAAGCGTGTGTACAGCGGCATAAATGCAGCAGCGATAGGATTGGTGAGGTTCGGTGAGCAAATGCAGACACTTTGAAGTCATATTGCATGGTACCCATTCCATGGGTCTCAACTCTCCATGTTTAAGGGATTCTTCCTTCAGCTGAAACATGCATGTGGAACCCAGAGTATGATCCACCGTGTGATCGGAAAACGTGTTCAAATGTGTCTCAGTTTACGTCCCCTGGTACTCGGGTGCAACATTCCAGACGCTTTACTAACACTCTCCCCACTTGGAGAGTCAGTGCCTTTAAACTCCTGTTTGGCCCAGTTTGCAATTTCTGTGGAAAATGAACAGGAATAGGGAGAACCAATGAGAGACTAGCTGGAGGGGTCTGGACGGGCAAATTTAACTCTCATTTCCCACCAGGAAGAGGAATTAACCAAAGGCTCAGCATGCCGTGCCGGAAACCAACTAGGGCCTGAAGCAATCCTGCGGTGTTGTGGCCAGCTCACAAGAAAGCGAGTTGAAGAAAGGAGCTCAGGGGCACTGTAATTCACAAACCTGCAGAGTTATAAATGACAGCTATCTTCCAAAAATATATTGAAGTAAGGCAGCCAAGAGGAGTTGAAAGCGGGGCAGAATTGCAGGAAACCGATTTCAGGAGGTAGACTGGAATTGCATGTAAAGCATAGGAAAAGAGGCAGAATGTCCACAATGATGCACTTGGCCAAAAAGGGCGTATGCGTTTTTTCCTGAATATATTCAGGAAAAAACGCATACGCCCTTTTTGGCCAACCAAGCAAGCTTGCAAAGGAAATCTGCACTACAATGAAGTCTCACTGCCCCCCGGTCAAAGGGCCTTCTGAAAAAAGAGTAAAATCCAGAAAGGCAGGACAGGCCATGGAGAACTGGGAGCCTTGTTATGCTGATGGGCGAGATGTAAATTGCCAACAGCCACTCTGGAGAAGTGTATGGTGTTTCCTGAAACATCCAAAAAACTAAGCAACAGAGCCTAGGGCACTTCCACTTATGGTCCTATAGCTTAGGGAAATTAAAATCAAAAAGACACAGCCACCCCAAAGGTTGGGATGGCTCTGTTTACAAGAACCTCGTTTACGGTACAAGTTTAATATCGCAAAAAGTGAAAAATGGATAAAGAAGTTGTGGTACTTACGTACAATGCAATATCACTCAGCAATGAAATCTATGTCATCAGGCCCGTAGCAGCATAATGAGTGGATTCAGGTACGATGATTCTAAGTGAAATAAGTCACACAGAAAGAGAAACATCATAAGATATCACTACTACACGGAATGTAAACTTGGCTACACAGGAACTGAATTACAAAACAGAACAGCGTCTCAAATGTAGAAAACCAACTTATGCTTGCTTAAGGGGAAAGGTGAGTTAGGGTGCTGCATAAAACCAGAAATTGAAATTAGCAGATACCGTTCCATAAGACAAATATGTAATAGAGAATAGCTACTCCTTGCTCAACGAAGTGGACTCAACATCCCATATTAAAAGCCTAAGAATATACCTGACTAGTAAGAATCTTAAAACCTATGGATTTATATGTCTCCGAAAGAGAATCAAGCATGTGTACAGCAGAATAAACGCAGCAGTGATAGGATTGGTGAGGTTCGGTGAGCAAATGCAGACCCTTTGAAGTAATATTGCATGGTACCCATTCCATGGTCTCAACTCTCTAGGTTTAAGGGATTCTTCATTCAGCTAAAACATGCATGTGGAACCCAGAGTATGATCCACGGTGTGATCGGGAAACGTGTTCAAATGTGTCTCAGTTTTCGTCCGCTGGTACTCGGGTACAACATTCCAGACACTTTACTAACACTCTCCCCACTTGGAGAGTCAGGGCCTTTAACCTCCTGTTTGGCCCAGTTTGCAGTTTCTGTGGAAGATGAACAGGAAGATGGAGAACCAAGGAGAGACTAGCTGGAGGTGTCTGGAAGGGCAAATTTAACTCTCATTTCCCACCAGGAAGAGGAATTAACCAAAGGCTCAGCGTGCCATGCCGGAACCACACTAGGGCCTGAAGCAATCCTGCAGTGTTGCGGCCAGCTCACAAAAAAGCGAGTTGAAGAAAGGAGCTCAGGGACACTGTAATTCACAACCCTACAGAGTTATAAATGACACTTATCGTCCAAAAATATATTGAAGTAAGGCTGCCAAGAGGACTTGAAAGCGGGGCAGAATTGCAGGAAACCGATTTCAGGAGGTAGACTGGAATTGCATGTAAAGCATAGGAAAAGAGGCAGAACGTCCACAATGATGCACTTGGCCAAAAAGGGCGTATGCGTTTTTTCCTGAATATATTCAGGAAAAAACGCATACGCCCTTTTTGGCCAACCAAGCAAGCTTGCAAAGGAAATCTGCACTACAATGAAGTCTCACTGCCCCCCGGTCAAAGGGCCTTCTGAATAAAGAGTAAAATCCAGAAAGGCAGGACAGGCCATGGAGAACTGGGAGCCTTGTTATGCTGATGGGCGAGATGTAAATTGCCAACAGCCACTCTGGAGAAGTGTACGGTGTTTCCTGAAACATCCAAAAAACTAAGCAACAGAGCCTAGGGCACTTCCACTTATGGTCCTATAGCTTAGGGAAATTAAAATCAAAAAGACACAGCCACCCCAAAGGTTGGGATGGCTCTGTTTACAAGAACCTCGTTTACGGTACAAGTTTAATATCGCAAAAAGTGAAAAATGGATAAAGAAGTTGTGGTACTTACGTACAATGCAATATCACTCAGCAATGAAATCTATGTCATCAGGCCCGTAGCAGCATAATGAGTGGATTCAGGTACGATGATTCTAAGTGAAATAAGTCACACAGAAAGAGAAACATCATAAGATATCACTACTACACGGAATGTAAACTTGGCTACACAGGAACTGAATTACAAAACAGAACAGCGTCTCAAATGTAGAAAACCAACTTATGCTTGCTTAAGGGGAAAGGTGAGTTAGGGTGCTGCATAAAACCAGAAATTGAAATTAGCAGATACCGTTCCATAAGACAAATATGTAATAGAGAATAGCTACTCCTTGCTCAACGAAGTGGACTCAACATCCCATATTAAAAGCCTAAGAATATACCTGACTAGTAAGAATCTTAAAACCTATGGATTTATATGTCTCCGAAAGAGAATCAAGCATGTGTACAGCGGAATAAACGCAGCAGTGATAGGATTGGTGAGGTTCGGTGAGCAAATGCAGACCCTTTGAAGTAATATTGCATGGTACCCATTCCATGGTCTCAACTCTCTAGGTTTAAGGGATTCTTCATTCAGCTAAAACATGCATGTGGAACCCAGAGTATGATCCACGGTGTGATCGGGAAACGTGTTCAAATGTGTCTCAGTTTTCGTCCGCTGGTACTCGGGTACAACATTCCAGACACTTTACTAACACTCTCCCCACTTGGAGAGTCAGGGCCTTTAACCTCCTGTTTGGCCCAGTTTGCAGTTTCTGTGGAAGATGAACAGGAAGATGGAGAACCAAGGAGAGACTAGCTGGAGGTGTCTGGAAGGGCAAATTTAACTCTCATTTCCCACCAGGAAGAGGAATTAACCAAAGGCTCAGCGTGCCATGCCGGAACCACACTAGGGCCTGAAGCAATCCTGCAGTGTTGCGGCCAGCTCACAAAAAAGCGAGTTGAAGAAAGGAGCTCAGGGACACTGTAATTCACAACCCTACAGAGTTATAAATGACACTTATCGTCCAAAAATATATTGAAGTAAGGCTGCCAAGAGGACTTGAAAGCGGGGCAGAATTGCAGGAAACCGATTTCAGGAGGTAGACTGGAATTGCATGTAAAGCATAGGAAAAGAGGCAGAACGTCCACAATGATGCACTTGGCCAAAAAGGGCGTATGTGTTCTTTCCTGAATATATTCAGGAAAAAAGGCATACGCCCTTTTTGGCCAACCAAGCAAGCTTGCAAAGGAAATCTGCACTACAATGAAGTCTCACTGCCCCCCGGTCAAAAGGGCCATCTGAAAAAAGTGTAAAATCCAGAAAGGCAGGACAGGCCATGGAGAACTGGGAGCCTTGTTATGCTGATGGGCGGGATGTAAATTGCCAGCAGCCACTCTGGAGAAGTGTATGGTGTTTCCTGAAACATCCAGAAAACAAAGCAACAGAGCCTAGGGCACTTCCACTTATGGTCCTATAGCTTAGGGAAATTAAAATCAAAAAGACACAGCCTCCCCAAGTTTGGGACGGCTCTGTTTACAAGAACCTCGTTTACGGTACAAGTTCAATATCACAGAAAGCGAAAAATGGATAAAGAAGTTGTGGTACTTACGTACAATGCAATATCACTCAGCAATGAAATCTATGTCATCAGGCCTGTAGCAGCATAATGAGTGGATTCAGGTACGATGATTCTAAGTGAAATAAGTCACACAGGGCTTACCTGGTGGCGCAGTGGTTGAGAGTCCGCCTGCCGATGCAGAGGACATGGGTTTGTGCCCCGCTCCGGGAAGATCCCACATGCCGCGGAGCGGCTGAGCCTGTGAGCCATGGTCGCTGAGCCTGCACGTCCGGAGCCTGTGCTCCGCAATGGGAAAGACCACAACAGTGAGAGGCCCACGTACCGCAAAAAAAAAAAAATAAAAAATAAAATAAATAAAAAAATAAGTCACACAGAAAAAGAAACATCATAAGATATCACTACTACACGGATGTAAACTTGGTTACACAGGAACTAAATTACTAAACAGAACAGAGTGTCAAATGTAGAAAACCAATTTATGCTTGCTTAAGGGGAAAGGTGAGTTGGGGTGCTGCATACAACAAGAGATTGAAATTAGCACAGATACCATTCCATAAGCCAAATATATAATAGACAAGTGCTACTCCTTGCTCAACGAAGTGGACTCAACAACCCATATTAAACGCCTAACAATATACCTGACTAGTAAGAATCTTAAAAATTATGGATTTATATGTCTCCGAAAGAGAATCAAGCGTGTGTACAGCGGCATAAACGCAGCAGTGATAGGATTGGTGAGGTTCGGTGAGCAAATGCAGACCCTTTGAAGTCATATTGCATGGTACCCATTCCATGGGTCTCAACTCTCCATGTTTAAGGGATTCTTCCTTCAGCTAAAACATGCATGTGGAACCCAGAGTATGATCCACCGCGTGATCGGAAAACGTGTTCAAATGTGTCTCAGTTTTCGTCCCCTGCTACTCGGGTGCAGCATTCCAGACGCTTTACTAACACTCTCCCCACTTGGAGAGTCAGTGCCTTTAACCTCCTGTTTGGCCCAGTTTGCAATTTCTGTGGAAAATGAACAGGAATAGGGAGAACCAATGAGAGACTAGGTGGAGGTGTCTGGACGGGCAAATTTAACTCTCATTTCCCACCAGGAAGAGGAATTAACCAAAGGCTCAGCATGCCGTGCCGGAAACAAACTAGGGCCTGAAGCAATCCTGCGGTGTTGCGGCCAGCTCACAAGAAAGCGAGTTGAAGAAAGGAGCTCAGGGGCACTGTAATTCACAAACCTGCAGAGTTAAAATGACAGCTATCTTCCAAAAATATATTGAAGTAAGGCAGCCAAGAGGAGTTGAAAGCGGGGCAGAATTGCAGGAAACCGATTTCAGGAGGTAGACTGGAATTGCATGTAAAGCATACGAAAAGAGACAGAACGTCCACAATGATGCACTTGGCCAAAAAGGGCGTATGCGTTTTTTCCTGGATATATTCAGGAAAAAACGCATACGCACTTTTTGGCCAACCAAGCAAGCTTGCAAAGGAAATCTGCACTACAATGAAGTCTCACTGCCCCCTGGTCAAAAGGGCCATCTGAAAAAAGTGTAAAATCCAGAAAGGCAGGACAGGCCATGGAGAACTGGGAGCCTTGTTATGCTGATGGGTGGGATGTAAATTACCAGCAGCCACTCTGGAGAAGTGTATGGTGTTTCCTGAAACATCCAAAAAACAAAGCAACAGAGCCTAGGGCACTTCCACTTATGGTCCTATAGCTTAGGGAAATTAAAATCAAAAAGACACAGCCATCCCAAAGTTTGGGACGGCTCTGTTTACAAGAACCTTCTTCACCATATAAGTTCAATATCACAGAAAGCGAAAAATGGATAAAGAAGTTGTGGTACTTACGTACAATGCAATATCACTCAGCAATGAAATCTATGTCATCAGGCACATAGCAGCATAATGAGTGGATTCAGGTACGATGATTCTAAGTGAAATAAGTCACACAGAAAAAGAAACATCATAAGATATCACTACTACACGGAATGTAAACTTGGCTACACAGGAACTAAATTACTAAACAGAAAAGAGTGTCAAATGTAGAAAACCAATTTATGCTTGCTTAAGTGGAAAGGTGAGTTGGGGTGCTGCATACAACAAGAGATTGAAATTAGCACAGATACCGTTCCATAAGCCAAATATATAATAGACAAGTGCTACTCCTTGCTCAACGAAGTGGACTCAACACCCCATATTAAACGCCTAACAATATACCTGACTAGTAAGAATCTTAAAACCTATAGATTTATATGTCTCCGAAAGAGAATCAAGCGTGTGTACAGCGGCATAAATGCAGCAGCGATAGGATTGGTGAGGTTCGGTGAGCAAATGCAGACACTTTGAAGTCATATTGCATGGTATCCATTCCATGGGTCTCAACTCTCCAGGTTTAAGGGATTCTTCCTTCAGCTAAAACATGCATGTGGAACCCAGAGTATGATCCACCGTGTGATCGGAAAACGTGTTCAAATGTGTCTCAGTTTTCGTCCCCTGCTACTCGGGTGCAACATTCCAGACGCTTTACTAACACTCTCCCCACTTGGAGAGTCAGTGCCTTTAACCTCCTGTTTGGCCCAGTTTGCAATTTCTGTGGAAAATGAACAGGAATAGGGAGAACCAATGAGAGACTAGGTGGAGGTGTCTGGACGGGCAAATTTAACTCTCATTTCCCACCAGGAAGAGGAATTAACCAAAGGCTCAGCATGCCGTGCCGGAAACAAACTAGGGCCTGAAGCAATCCTGCGGTGTTGCGGCCAGCTCACAAGAAAGCGAGTTGAAGAAAGGAGCTCAGGGTCACTGTGATTCACAAACCTGCAGAGTTTAAATGACAGCTATCTTCCAAAAATATATTGAAGTAAGGCTGCCAAGAGGAGTTGAATGCGGGGCAGAATTGCAGGAAACCGATTTCAGGAGGTAGACTGGAATTGCATGTAAAGCATACGAAAAGAGGCACAACGTCCACAATGATGCACTTGGCCAAAAAGGGCGTATGCGTTTTTTCCTGAATATATTCAGGAAAAAACGCATACGCCCTTTTTGGCCAACCAAGCAAGCTTGCAAAGGAAATCTGCACTACAATGAAGTCTCACTGCCCCCCGGTCAAAAGGGCTATCTGAAAAAAGTGTAAAATCCAGAAAGGCAGGACAGGCCATGGAGAACTGGGAGCCTTGTTATGCTGATGGGCGGGATGTAAATTGCCAGCAGCCACTCTGGAGAAGTGTATGGTGTTTCCTGAAACATCCAAAAAACAAAGCAACAGAGCCTAGGGCACTTCCACTTATGGTCCTATAGCTTAGGGAAATTAAAATCAAAAAGACACAGCCACCCCAAAGTTTGGGATGGCTCTGTTTACAAGAACCTCGTTTACGGTACAAGTTCAATATCACAGAAAGTGAAAAATGGATAAAGAAGTTGTGGTACTTACGTACAATGCAATATCACTCAGCAATGAAATCTATGTCATCAGGCCCGTAGCAGCATAATGAGTGGATTCAGGTACGATGATTCTAAGTGAAATAAGTCACACAGGGCTTACCTGGTGGCGCAGTGGTTGAGAGTCCGCCTGCCGATGCAGAGGACATGGGTTCGTGCCCCGCTCCGGGAAGATCCCACATGCCGCGGAGCGGCTGGGCCTGTGAGCCATGGCCGCTGAGCCTGCGCGTCCGTTGCCTGTGCTCCGCAATGGGAAAGACCACAAAAGTGAGAGGCCCACGTACCGCAAAAAAAATAAAAATAAAAAAATAAAAAAAATAAAAAAATAAGTCACACAGAAAAAGAAACATCATAAGATATCACTACTACACGGAATGTAAACTTGGTTACACAGGAACTAAATTACTAAACAGAACAGAGTGTCAAATGTAGAAAACCAATTTATGCTTGCTTAAGGGGAAAGGTGAGTTGGGGTGCTGCATACAACAAGAGATTGAAATTAGCACAGATACCGTTCCATAAGCCAAATATATAATAGACAAGTGCTACTCCTTGCTCAACGAAGTGGACTCAACACCCCATATTAAACGCCTAACAATATACCTGACTAGTAAGAATCTTAAAAACTATGGATTTATATGTCTCCGAAGGAGAATCAAGCGTGTGTACAGCGGCATAAACGCAGCAGTGATAGGATTGGTGAGGTTCGGTGAGCAAATGCAGACCCTTTGAAGTCATATTGCATGGTACCCATTCCATGGGTCTCAACTCTCCATGTTTAAGGGATTCTTCCTTCAGCTGAAACATGCATGTGGAACCCAGAGTATGATCCACCGTGTGATCGGAAAACGTGTTCAAATGTGTCTCAGTTTACGTCCCCTGGTACTCGGGTGCAACATTCCAGACGCTTTACTAACACTCTCCCCACTTGGAGAGTCAGTGCCTTTAAACTCCTGTTTGGCCCAGTTTGCAATTTCTGTGGAAAATGAACAGGAATAGGGAGAACCAATGAGAGACTAGCTGGAGGGGTCTGGACGGGCAAATTTAACTCTCATTTCCCACCAGGAAGAGGAATTAACCAAAGGCTCAGCATGCCGTGCCGGAAACCAACTAGGGCCTGAAGCAATCCTGCGGTGTTGTGGCCAGCTCACAAGAAAGCGAGTTGAAGAAAGGAGCTCAGGGGCACTGTAATTCACAAACCTGCAGAGTTATAAATGACAGCTATCTTCCAAAAATATATTGAAGTAAGGCAGCCAAGAGGAGTTGAAAGCGGGGCAGAATTGCAGGAAACCGATTTCAGGAGGTAGACTGGAATTGCATGTAAAGCATAGGAAAAGAGGCAGAATGTCCACAATGATGCACTTGGCCAAAAAGGGCGTATGCGTTTTTTCCTGAATATATTCAGGAAAAAACGCATACGCCCTTTTTGGCCAACCAAGCAAGCTTGCAAAGGAAATCTGCACTACAATGAAGTCTCACTGCCCCCCGGTCAAAGGGCCTTCTGAAAAAAGAGTAAAATCCAGAAAGGCAGGACAGGCCATGGAGAACTGGGAGCCTTGTTATGCTGATGGGCGAGATGTAAATTGCCAACAGCCACTCTGGAGAAGTGTATGGTGTTTCCTGAAACATCCAAAAAACTAAGCAACAGAGCCTAGGGCACTTCCACTTATGGTCCTATAGCTTAGGGAAATTAAAATCAAAAAGACACAGCCACCCCAAAGGTTGGGATGGCTCTGTTTACAAGAACCTCGTTTACGGTACAAGTTTAATATCGCAAAAAGTGAAAAATGGATAAAGAAGTTGTGGTACTTACGTACAATGCAATATCACTCAGCAATGAAATCTATGTCATCAGGCCCGTAGCAGCATAATGAGTGGATTCAGGTACGATGATTCTAAGTGAAATAAGTCACACAGAAAGAGAAACATCATAAGATATCACTACTACACGGAATGTAAACTTGGCTACACAGGAACTGAATTACAAAACAGAACAGCGTCTCAAATGTAGAAAACCAACTTATGCTTGCTTAAGGGGAAAGGTGAGTTAGGGTGCTGCATAAAACCAGAAATTGAAATTAGCAGATACCGTTCCATAAGACAAATATGTAATAGAGAATAGCTACTCCTTGCTCAACGAAGTGGACTCAACATCCCATATTAAAAGCCTAAGAATATACCTGACTAGTAATAATCTTAAAACCTATGGATTTATATGTCTCCGAAAGAGAATCAAGCATGTGTACAGCAGAATAAACGCAGCAGTGATAGGATTGGTGAGGTTCGGTGAGCAAATGCAGACCCTTTGAAGTAATATTGCATGGTACCCATTCCATGGTCTCAACTCTCTAGGTTTAAGGGATTCTTCATTCAGCTAAAACATGCATGTGGAACCCAGAGTATGATCCACGGTGTGATCGGGAAACGTGTTCAAATGTGTCTCAGTTTTCGTCCGCTGGTACTCGGGTACAACATTCCAGACACTTTACTAACACTCTCCCCACTTGGAGAGTCAGGGCCTTTAACCTCCTGTTTGGCCCAGTTTGCAGTTTCTGTGGAAGATGAACAGGAAGATGGAGAACCAAGGAGAGACTAGCTGGAGGTGTCTGGAAGGGCAAATTTAACTCTCATTTCCCACCAGGAAGAGGAATTAACCAAAGGCTCAGCGTGCCATGCCGGAACCACACTAGGGCCTGAAGCAATCCTGCAGTGTTGCGGCCAGCTCACAAAAAAGCGAGTTGAAGAAAGGAGCTCAGGGACACTGTAATTCACAACCCTACAGAGTTATAAATGACACTTATCGTCCAAAAATATATTGAAGTAAGGCTGCCAAGAGGACTTGAAAGCGGGGCAGAATTGCAGGAAACCGATTTCAGGAGGTAGACTGGAATTGCATGTAAAGCATAGGAAAAGAGGCAGAACGTCCACAATGATGCACTTGGCCAAAAAGGGCGTATGCGTTCTTTCCTGAATATATTCAGGAAAAAACGCATACGCCCTTTTTGGCCAACCAAGCAAGCTTGCAAAGGAAATCTGCACTACAATGAAGTCTCACTGCCCCCCGGTCAAAAGGGCCATCTGAAAAAAGTGTAAAATCCAGAAAGGCAGGACAGGCCATGGAGAACTGGGAGCCTTGTTATGCTGATGGGCGGGATGTAAATTGCCAGCAGCCACTCTGGAGAAGTGTATGGTGTTTCCTGAAACATCCAGAAAACAAAGCAACAGAGCCTAGGGCACTTCCACTTATGGTCCTATAGCTTAGGGAAATTAAAATCAAAAAGACACAGCCTCCCCAAGTTTGGGACGGCTCTGTTTACAAGAACCTCGTTTACGGTACAAGTTCAATATCACAGAAAGCGAAAAATGGATAAAGAAGTTGTGGTACTTACGTACAATGCAATATCACTCAGCAATGAAATCTATGTCATCAGGCCTGTAGCAGCATAATGAGTGGATTCAGGTACGATGATTCTAAGTGAAATAAGTCACACAGGGCTTACCTGGTGGCGCAGTGGTTGAGAGTCCGCCTGCCGATGCAGAGGACATGGGTTCGTGCCCCGCTCCGGGAAGATCCCACATGCCGCGGAGCGGCTGAGCCTGTGAGCCATGGCCGCTGAGCCTGCGTGTCCAGAGCCTGGGCTCTGCAATGGGAAAGACCACAACAGTGAGAGGCCCACGTACCGCAAAAAAAAAAAATAAATGAAAAAATAAAAAAAATAAAAAAATAAAAAAATAAGTCACACAGAAAAAGAAACATCATAAGATATCACTACTACACGGAATGTAAACTTGGCTACACAGGAACTAAATTACTAAACAGAAAAGAGTGTCAAATGTAGAAAACCAATTTATGCTTGCTTAAGGGGAAAGGTGAGTTGGGGTGCTGCATACAACAAGAGATTGAAATTAGCACAGATACCGTTCCATAAGCCAAATATATAATAGACAAGTGCTACTCCTTGCTCAACGAAGTGGACTCAACACCCCATATTAAACGCCTAACAATATACCTGACTAGTAAGAATCTTAAAACCTATAGATTTATATGTCTCCGAAAGAGAATCAAGCGTGTGTACAGCGGCATAAACGCAGCAGCGATAGGATTGGTGAGGTTCGGTGAGCAAATGCAGACACTTTGAAGTCATATTGCATGGTATCCATTCCATGGGTCTCAACTCTCCAGGTTTAAGGGATTCTTCCTTCAGCTAAAACATGCATGTGGAACCCAGAGTATGATCCACCGTGTGATCGGAAAACGTGTTCAAATGTGTCTCAGTTTTCGTCCCCTGCTACTCGGGTGCAACATTCCAGACGCTTTACTAACACTCTCCCCACTTGGAGAGTCAGTGCCTTTAACCTCCTGTTTGGCCCAGTTTGCAATTTCTGTGGAAAATGAACAGGAATAGGGAGAACCAATGAGAGACTAGGTGGAGGTGTCTGGACGGGCAAATTTAACTCTCATTTCCCACCAGGAAGAGGAATTAACCAAAGGCTCAGCATGCCGTGCCGGAAACAAACTAGGGCCTGAAGCAATCCTGCGGTGTTGCGGCCAGCTCACAAGAAAGCGAGTTGAAGAAAGGAGCTCAGGGTCACTGTGATTCACAAACCTGCAGAGTTTAAATGACAGCTATCTTCCAAAAATATATTGAAGTAAGGCTGCCAAGAGGAGTTGAATGCGGGGCAGAATTGCAGGAAACCGATTTCAGGAGGTAGACTGGAATTGCATGTAAAGCATACGAAAAGAGGCACAACGTCCACAATGATGCACTTGGCCAAAAAGGGCGTATGCGTTTTTTCCTGAATATATTCAGGAAAAAACGCATACGCCCTTTTTGGCCAACCAAGCAAGCTTGCAAAGGAAATCTGCACTACAATGAAGTCTCACTGCCCCCCGGTCAAAAGGGCTATCTGAAAAAAGTGTAAAATCCAGAAAGGCAGGACAGGCCATGGAGAACTGGGAGCCTTGTTATGCTGATGGGCGGGATGTAAATTGCCAGCAAACACTCTGGAGAAGTGTATGGTGTTTCCTGAAACATCCAAAAAACAAAGCAACAGAGCCTAGGGCACTTCCACTTATGGTCCTATAGCTTAGGGAAATTAAAATCAAAAAGACACAGCCACCCCAAAGTTTGGGATGGCTCTGTTTACAAGAACCTCGTTTACGGTACAAGTTCAATATCACAGAAAGTGAAAAATGGATAAAGAAGTTGTGGTACTTACGTACAATGCAATATCACTCAGCAATGAAATCTATGTCATCAGGCCCGTAGCAGCATAATGAGTGGATTCAGGTACGATGATTCTAAGTGAAATAAGTCACACAGGGCTTACCTGGTGGCGCAGTGGTTGAGAGTCCGCCTGCCGATGCAGAGGACATGGGTTCGTGCCCCACTCCGGGAAGATCCCACATGCCGCGGAGCGGCTGGGCCTGTGAGCCATGGCCGCTGAGCCTGCGCGTCCGGAGCCTGTGCTCCGCAATGGGAAAGACCACAAAAGTGAGAGGCCCACGTACCGCAAAAAAAATAAAAATAAAAAAATAAAAAAAATAAAAAAATAAGTCACACAGAAAAAGAAACATCATAAGATATCACTACTACACGGAATGTAAACTTGGTTACACAGGAACTAAATTACTAAACAGAACAGAGTGTCAAATGTAGAAAACCAATTTATGCTTGCTTAAGGGGAAAGGTGAGTTGGGGTGCTGCATACAACAAGATTTTGAAATTAGCACAGATACCGTTCCATAAGCCAAATATATAATAGACAAGTGCTACTCCTTGCTCAACGAAGTGGACTCAACACCCCATATTAAACGCCTAACAATATACCTGACTAGTAAGAATCTTAAAAACTATGGATTTATATGTCTCCGAAGGAAAATCAAGCGTGTGTACAGCGGCATAAACGCAGCAGTGATAGGATTGGTGAGGTTCGGTGAGCAAATGCAGACCCTTTGAAGTCATATTGCATGGTACCCATTCCATGGGTCTCAACTCTCCATGTTTAAGGGATTCTTCCTTCAGCTGAAACATGCATGTGGAACCCAGAGTATGATCCACCGTGTGATCGGAAAACGTGTTCAAATGTGTCTCAGTTTACGTCCCCTGGTACTCGGGTGCAACATTCCAGACGCTTTACTAACACTCTCCCCACTTGGAGAGTCAGTGCCTTTAAACTCCTGTTTGGCCCAGTTTGCAATTTCTGTGGAAAATGAACAGGAATAGGGAGAACCAATGAGAGACTAGCTGGAGGTGTCTGGACGGGCAAATTTAACTCTCATTTCCCACCAGGAAGAGGAATTAACCAAAGGCTCAGCATGCCGTGCCGGAAACAAACTAGGGCCTGAAGCAATCCTGCGGTGTTGTGGCCAGCTCACAAGAAAGCGAGTTGAAGAAAGGAGCTCAGGGGCACTGTAATTCACAAACCTGCAGAGTTATAAATGACAGCTATCTTCCAAAAATATATTGAAGTAAGGCAGCCAAGAGGAGTTGAAAGCGGGGCAGAATTGCAGGAAACCGATTTCAGGAGGTAGACTGGAATTGCATGTAAAGCATAGGAAAAGAGGCAGAATGTCCACAATGATGCACTTGGCCAAAAAGGGCGTATGCGTTTTTTCCTGAATATATTCAGGAAAAAACGCATACGCCCTTTTTGGCCAACCAAGCAAGCTTGCAAAGGAAATCTGCACTACAATGAAGTCTCACTGCCCCCCGGTCAAAGGGCCTTCTGAATAAAGAGTAAAATCCAGAAAGGCAGGACAGGCCATGGAGAACTGGGAGCCTTGTTATGCTGATGGGCGAGATGTAAACTGCCAACAGCCACTCTGGAGAAGTGTACGGTGTTTCCTGAAACATCCAAAAAACTAAGCAACAGAGCCTAGGGCACTTCCACTTATGGTCCTATAGCTTAGGGAAATTAAAATCAAAAAGACACAGCCACCCCAAAGGTTGGGATGGCTCTGTTTACAAGAACCTCGTTTACGGTACAAGTTTAATATCGCAAAAAGTGAAAAATGGATAAAGAAGTTGTGGTACTTACGTACAATGCAATATCACTCAGCAATGAAATCTATGTCATCAGGCCCGTAGCAGCATAATGAGTGGATTCAGGTACGATGATTCTAAGTGAAATAAGTCACACAGAAAGAGAAACATCATAAGATATCACTACTACACGGAATGTAAACTTGGCTACACAGGAACTGAATTACAAAACAGAACAGCGTCTCAAATGTAGAAAACCAACTTATGCTTGCTTAAGGGGAAAGGTGAGTTAGGGTGCTGCATAAAACCAGAAATTGAAATTAGCAGATACCGTTCCATAAGACAAATATGTAATAGAGAATAGCTACTCCTTGCTCAACGAAGTGGACTCAACATCCCATATTAAAAGCCTAAGAATATACCTGACTAGTAAGAATCTTAAAACCTATGGATTTATATGTCTCCGAAAGAGAATCAAGCATGTGTACAGCGGAATAAACGCAGCAGTGATAGGATTGGTGAGGTTCGGTGAGCAAATGCAGACCCTTTGAAGTAATATTGCATGGTACCCATTCCATGGTCTCAACTCTCTAGGTTTAAGGGATTCTTCATTCAGCTAAAACATGCATGTGGAACCCAGAGTATGATCCACGGTGTGATCGGGAAACGTGTTCAAATGTGTCTCAGTTTTCGTCCGCTGGTACTCGGGTACAACATTCCAGACACTTTACTAACACTCTCCCCACTTGGAGAGTCAGGGCCTTTAACCTCCTGTTTGGCCCAGTTTGCAGTTTCTGTGGAAGATGAACAGGAAGATGGAGAACCAAGGAGAGACTAGCTGGAGGTGTCTGGAAGGGCAAATTTAACTCTCATTTCCCACCAGGAAGAGGAATTAACCAAAGGCTCAGCGTGCCATGCCGGAACCACACTACGGCCTGAAGCAATCCTGCAGTGTTGCGGCCAGCTCACAAAAAAGCGAGTTGAAGAAAGGAGCTCAGGGACACTGTAATTCACAACCCTACAGAGTTATAAATGACACTTATCGTCCAAAAATATATTGAAGTAAGGCTGCCAAGAGGACTTGAAAGCGGGGCAGAATTGCAGGAAACCGATTTCAGGAGGTAGACTGGAATTGCATGTAAAGCATAGGAAAAGAGGCAGAACGTCCACAATGATGCACTTGGCCAAAAAGGGCGTATGCGTTTTTTCCTGAATATATTCAGGAAAAAACGCATACGCCCTTTTTGGCCAACCAAGCAAGCTTGCAAAGGAAATCTGCACTACAATGAAGTCTCACTGCCCCCCGGTCAAAGGGCCTTCTGAATAAAGAGTAAAATCCAGAAAGGCAGGACAGGCCATGGAGAACTGGGAGCCTTGTTATGCTGATGGGCGAGATGTAAATTGCCAACAGCCACTCTGGAGAAGTGTACGGTGTTTCCTGAAACATCCAAAAAACTAAGCAACAGAGCCTAGGGCACTTCCACTTATGGTCCTATAGCTTAGGGAAATTAAAATCAAAAAGACACAGCCACCCCAAAGGTTGGGATGGCTCTGTTTACAAGAACCTCGTTTACGGTACAAGTTTAATATCGCAAAAAGTGAAAAATGGATAAAGAAGTTGTGGTACTTACGTACAATGCAATATCACTCAGCAATGAAATCTATGTCATCAGGCCCGTAGCAGCATAATGAGTGGATTCAGGTACGATGATTCTAAGTGAAATAAGTCACACAGAAAGAGAAACATCATAAGATATCACTACTACACGGAATGTAAACTTGGCTACACAGGAACTGAATTACAAAACAGAACAGCGTCTCAAATGTAGAAAACCAACTTATGCTTGCTTAAGGGGAAAGGTGAGTTAGGGTGCTGCATAAAACCAGAAATTGAAATTAGCAGATACCGTTCCATAAGACAAATATGTAATAGAGAATAGCTACTCCTTGCTCAACGAAGTGGACTCAACATCCCATATTAAAAGCCTAAGAATATACCTGACTAGTAAGAATCTTAAAACCTATGGATTTATATGTCTCCGAAAGAGAATCAAGCATGTGTACAGCGGAATAAACGCAGCAGTGATAGGATTGGTGAGGTTCGGTGAGCAAATGCAGACCCTTTGAAGTAATATTGCATGGTACCCATTCCATGGTCTCAACTCTCTAGGTTTAAGGGATTCTTCATTCAGCTAAAACATGCATGTGGAACCCAGAGTATGATCCACGGTGTGATCGGGAAACGTGTTCAAATGTGTCTCAGTTTTCGTCCGCTGGTACTCGGGTACAACATTCCAGACACTTTACTAACACTCTCCCCACTTGGAGAGTCAGGGCCTTTAACCTCCTGTTTGGCCCAGTTTGCAGTTTCTGTGGAAGATGAACAGGAAGATGGAGAACCAAGGAGAGACTAGCTGGAGGTGTCTGGAAGGGCAAATTTAACTCTCATTTCCCACCAGGAAGAGGAATTAACCAAAGGCTCAGCGTGCCATGCCGGAACCACACTAGGGCCTGAAGCAATCCTGCAGTGTTGCGGCCAGCTCACAAAAAAGCGAGTTGAAGAAAGGAGCTCAGGGACACTGTAATTCACAACCCTACAGAGTTATAAATGACACTTATCGTCCAAAAATATATTGAAGTAAGGCTGCCAAGAGGACTTGAAAGCGGGGCAGAATTGCAGGAAACCGATTTCAGGAGGTAGACTGGAATTGCATGTAAAGCATAGGAAAAGAGGCAGAACGTCCACAATGATGCACTTGGCCAAAAAGGGCGTATGTGTTCTTTCCTGAATATATTCAGGAAAAAAGGCATACGCCCTTTTTGGCCAACCAAGCAAGCTTGCAAAGGAAATCTGCACTACAATGAAGTCTCACTGCCCCCCGGTCAAAAGGGCCATCTGAAAAAAGTGTAAAATCCAGAAAGGCAGGACAGGCCATGGAGAACTGGGAGCCTTGTTATGCTGATGGGCGGGATGTAAATTGTCAGCAGCCACTCTGGAGAAGTGTATGGTGTTTCCTGAAACATCCAGAAAACAAAGCAACAGAGCCTAGGGCACTTCCACTTATGGTCCTATAGCTTAGGGAAATTAAAATCAAAAAGACACAGCCTCCCCAAGTTTGGGACGGCTCTGTTTACAAGAACCTCGTTTACGGTACAAGTTCAATATCACAGAAAGCGAAAAATGGATAAAGAAGTTGTGGTACTTACGTACAATGCAATATCACTCAGCAATGAAATCTATGTCATCAGGCCTGTAGCAGCATAATGAGTGGATTCAGGTACGATGATTCTAAGTGAAATAAGTCACACAGGGCTTACCTGGTGGCGCAGTGGTTGAGAGTCCGCCTGCCGATGCAGAGGACATGGGTTTGTGCCCCGCTCCGGGAAGATCCCACATGCCGCGGAGCGGCTGAGCCTGTGAGCCATGGTCGCTGAGCCTGCACGTCCGGAGCCTGTGCTCCGCAATGGGAAAGACCACAACAGTGAGAGGCCCACGTACCGCAAAAAAAAAAAAATAAAAAATAAAATAAATAAAAAAATAAGTCACACAGAAAAAGAAACATCATAAGATATCACTACTACACGGATGTAAACTTGGTTACACAGGAACTAAATTACTAAACAGAACAGAGTGTCAAATGTAGAAAACCAATTTATGCTTGCTTAAGGGGAAAGGTGAGTTGGGGTGCTGCATACAACAAGAGATTGAAATTAGCACAGATACCATTCCATAAGCCAAATATATAATAGACAAGTGCTACTCCTTGCTCAACGAAGTGGACTCAACAACCCATATTAAACGCCTAACAATATACCTGACTAGTAAGAATCTTAAAAATTATGGATTTATATGTCTCCGAAAGAGAATCAAGCGTGTGTACAGCGGCATAAACGCAGCAGTGATAGGATTGGTGAGGTTCGGTGAGCAAATGCAGACCCTTTGAAGTCATATTGCATGGTACCCATTCCATGGGTCTCAACTCTCCATGTTTAAGGGATTCTTCCTTCAGCTAAAACATGCATGTGGAACCCAGAGTATGATCCACCGCGTGATCGGAAAACGTGTTCAAATGTGTCTCAGTTTTCGTCCCCTGCTACTCGGGTGCAGCATTCCAGACGCTTTACTAACACTCTCCCCACTTGGAGAGTCAGTGCCTTTAACCTCCTGTTTGGCCCAGTTTGCAATTTCTGTGGAAAATGAACAGGAATAGGGAGAACCAATGAGAGACTAGGTGGAGGTGTCTGGACGGGCAAATTTAACTCTCATTTCCCACCAGGAAGAGGAATTAACCAAAGGCTCAGCATGCCGTGCCGGAAACAAACTAGGGCCTGAAGCAATCCTGCGGTGTTGCGGCCAGCTCACAAGAAAGCGAGTTGAAGAAAGGAGCTCAGGGGCACTGTAATTCACAAACCTGCAGAGTTAAAATGACAGCTATCTTCCAAAAATATATTGAAGTAAGGCAGCCAAGAGGAGTTGAAAGCGGGGCAGAATTGCAGGAAACCGATTTCAGGAGGTAGACTGGAATTGCATGTAAAGCATAGGAAAAGAGGCAGAACGTCCACAATGATGCACTTGGCCAAAAAGGGCGTATGCGTTTTTTCCTGAATATATTCAGGAAAAAACGCATACGCACTTTTTGGCCAACCAAGCAAGCTTGCAAAGGAAATCTGCACTACAATGAAGTCTCACTGCCCCCTGGTCAAAAGGGCCATCTGAAAAAAGTGTAAAATCCAGAAAGGCAGGACAGGCCATGGAGAACTGGGAGCCTTGTTATGCTGATGGGTGGGATGTAAATTACCAGCAGCCACTCTGGAGAAGTGTATGGTGTTTCCTGAAACATCCAAAAAACAAAGCAACAGAGCCTAGGGCACTTCCACTTATGGTCCTATAGCTTAGGGAAATTAAAATCAAAAAGACACAGCCATCCCAAAGTTTGGGACGGCTCTGTTTACAAGAACCTTCTTCACCATATAAGTTCAATATCACAGAAAGCGAAAAATGGATAAAGAAGTTGTGGTACTTACGTACAATGCAATATCACTCAGCAAGGAAATCTATGTCATCAGGCACATAGCAGCATAATGAGTGGATTCAGGTACGATGATTCTAAGTGAAATAAGTCACACAGAAAAAGAAACATCATAAGATATCACTACTACACGGAATGTAAACTTGGCTACACAGGAACTAAATTACTAAACAGAAAAGAGTGTCAAATGTAGAAAACCAATTTATGCTTGCTTAAGTGGAAAGGTGAGTTGGGGTGCTGCATACAACAAGAGATTGAAATTAGCACAGATACCGTTCCATAAGCCAAATATATAATAGACAAGTGCTACTCCTTGCTCAACGAAGTGGACTCAACACCCCATATTAAACGCCTAACAATATACCTGACTAGTAAGAATCTTAAAACCTATAGATTTATATGTCTCCGAAAGAGAATCAAGCGTGTGTACAGCGGCATAAACGCAGCAGCGATAGGATTGGTGAGGTTCGGTGAGCAAATGCAGACACTTTGAAGTCATATTGCATGGTATCCATTCCATGGGTCTCAACTCTCCAGGTTTAAGGGATTCTTCCTTCAGCTAAAACATGCATGTGGAACCCAGAGTATGATCCACCGTGTGATCGGAAAACGTGTTCAAATGTGTCTCAGTTTTCGTCCCCTGCTACTCGGGTGCAACATTCCAGACGCTTTACTAACACTCTCCCCACTTGGAGAGTCAGTGCCTTTAACCTCCTGTTTGGCCCAGTTTGCAATTTCTGTGGAAAATGAACAGGAATAGGGAGAACCAATGAGAGACTAGGTGGAGGTGTCTGGACGGGCAAATTTAACTCTCATTTCCCACCAGGAAGAGGAATTAACCAAAGGCTCAGCATGCCGTGCCGGAAACAAACTAGGGCCTGAAGCAATCCTGCGGTGTTGCGGCCAGCTCACAAGAAAGCGAGTTGAAGAAAGGAGCTCAGGGTCACTGTGATTCACAAACCTGCAGAGTTTAAATGACAGCTATCTTCCAAAAATATATTGAAGTAAGGCTGCCAAGAGGAGTTGAATGCGGGGCAGAATTGCAGGAAACCGATTTCAGGAGGTAGACTGGAATTGCATGTAAAGCATACGAAAAGAGGCACAACGTCCACAATGATGCACTTGGCCAAAAAGGGCGTATGCGTTTTTTCCTGAATATATTCAGGAAAAAACGCATACGCCCTTTTTGGCCAACCAAGCAAGCTTGCAAAGGAAATCTGCACTACAATGAAGTCTCACTGCCCCCCGGTCAAAAGGGCTATCTGAAAAAAGTGTAAAATCCAGAAAGGCAGGACAGGCCATGGAGAACTGGGAGCCTTGTTATGCTGATGGGCGGGATGTAAATTGCCAGCAGCCACTCTGGAGAAGTGTATGGTGTTTCCTGAAACATCCAAAAAACAAAGCAACAGAGCCTAGGGCACTTCCACTTATGGTCCTATAGCTTAGGGAAATTAAAATCAAAAAGACACAGCCACCCCAAAGTTTGGGATGGCTCTGTTTACAAGAACCTCGTTTACGGTACAAGTTCAATATCACAGAAAGTGAAAAATGGATAAAGAAGTTGTGGTACTTACGTACAATGCAATATCACTCAGCAATGAAATCTATGTCATCAGGCCCGTAGCAGCATAATGAGTGGATTCAGGTACGATGATTCTAAGTGAAATAAGTCACACAGGGCTTACCTGGTGGCGCAGTGGTTGAGAGTCCGCCTGCCGATGCAGAGGACATGGGTTCGTGCCCCGCTCCGGGAAGATCCCACATGCCGCGGAGCGGCTGGGCCTGTGAGCCATGGCCGCTGAGCCTGCGCGTCCGTTGCCTGTGCTCCGCAATGGGAAAGACCACAAAAGTGAGAGGCCCACGTACCGCAAAAAAAATAAAAATAAAAAAATAAAAAAAATAAAAAAATAAGTCACACAGAAAAAGAAACATCATAAGATATCACTACTACACGGAATGTAAACTTGGCTACACAGGAACTGAATTACAAAACAGAACAGCGTCTCAAATGTAGAAAACCAACTTATGCTTGCTTAAGGGGAAAGGTGAGTTAGGGTGCTGCATAAAACCAGAAATTGAAATTAGCAGATACCGTTCCATAAGACAAATATGTAATAGAGAATAGCTACTCCTTGCTCAACGAAGTGGACTCAACATCCCATATTAAAAGCCTAAGAATATACCTGACTAGTAAGAATCTTAAAACCTATGGATTTATATGTCTCCGAAAGAGAATCAAGCATGTGTACAGCAGAATAAACGCAGCAGTGATAGGATTGGTGAGGTTCGGTGAGCAAATGCAGACCCTTTGAAGTAATATTGCATGGTACCCATTCCATGGTCTCAACTCTCTAGGTTTAAGGGATTCTTCATTCAGCTAAAACATGCATGTGGAACCCAGAGTATGATCCACGGTGTGATCGGGAAACGTGTTCAAATGTGTCTCAGTTTTCGTCCGCTGGTACTCGGGTACAACATTCCAGACGCTTTACTAACACTCTCCCCACTTGGAGAGTCAGGGCCTTTAACCTCCTGTTTGGCCCAGTTTGCAGTTTCTGTGGAAGATGAACAGGAAGATGGAGAACCAAGGAGAGACTAGCTGGAGGTGTCTGGAAGGGCAAATTTAACTCTCATTTCCCACCAGGAAGAGGAATTAACCAAAGGCTCAGCGTGCCATGCCGGAACCACACTAGGGCCTGAAGCAATCCTGCAGTGTTGCGGCCAGCTCACAAAAAAGCGAGTTGAAGAAAGGAGCTCAGGGACACTGTAATTCACAACCCTACAGAGTTATAAATGACACTTATCGTCCAAAAATATATTGAAGTAAGGCTGCCAAGAGGACTTGAAAGCGGGGCAGAATTGCAGAAAGCCGATTTCAGGAGGTAGACTGGAATTGCATGTAAAGCATAGGAAAAGAGGCAGAACGTCCACAATGATGCACTTGGCCAAAAAGGGCGTATGCGTTCTTTCCTGAATATATTCAGGAAAAAACGCATACGCCCTTTTTGGCCAACCAAGCAAGCTTGCAAAGGAAATCTGCACTACAATGAAGTCTCACTGTCCCCCGGTCAAAAGGGCCATCTGAAAAAAGTGTAAAATCCAGAAAGGCAGGACAGGCCATGGAGAACTGGGAGCCTTGTTATGCTGATGGGCGGGATGTAAATTGCCAGCAGCCACTCTGGAGAAGTGTATGGTGTTTCCTGAAACATCCAGAAAACAAAGCAACAGAGCCTAGGGCACTTCCACTTATGGTCCTATAGCTTAGGGAAATTAAAATCAAAAAGACACAGCCTCCCCAAGTTTGGGACGGCTCTGTTTACAAGAACCTCGTTTACGGTACAAGTTCAATATCACAGAAAGCGAAAAATGGATAAAGAAGTTGTGGTACTTACGTACAATGCAATATCACTCAGCAATGAAATCTATGTCATCAGGCCTGTAGCAGCATAATGAGTGGATTCAGGTACGATGATTCTAAGTGAAATAAGTCACACAGGGCTTACCTGGTGGCGCAGTGGTTGAGAGTCCGCCTGCCGATGCAGAGGACATGGGTTCGTGCCCCGCTCCGGGAAGATCCCACATGCCGCGGAGCGGCTGAGCCTGTGAGCCATGGCCGCTGAGCCTGCGTGTCCGGAGCCTGGGCTCTGCAATGGGAAAGACCACAATAGTGAGAGGCCCACGTACCGCAAAAAAAAAAAAAATAAATAAAAAAATAAAAAAAATAAACAAATAAAAAAATAAGTCACACAGAAAAAGAAACATCATAAGATATCACTACTACACGGATGTAAACTTGGTTACACAGGAACTAAATTACTAAACAGAACAGAGTGTCAAATGTAGAAAACCAATTTATGCTTGCTTAAGGGGAAAGGTGAGTTGGGGTGCTGCATACAACAAGAGATTGAAATTAGCACAGATACCATTCCATAAGCCAAATATATAATAGACAAGTGCTACTCCTTGCTCAACGAAGTGGACTCAACAACCCATATTAAACGCCTAACAATATACCTGACTAGTAAGAATCTTAAAAATTATGGATTTATATGTCTCCGAAAGAGAATCAAGCGTGTGTACAGCGGCATAAACGCAGCAGTGATAGGATTGGTGAGGTTCGGTGAGCAAATGCAGACCCTTTGAAGTCATATTGCATGGTACCCATTCCATGGGTCTCAACTCTCCATGTTTAAGGGATTCTTCCTTCAGCTAAAACATGCATGTGGAACCCAGAGTATGATCCACCGCGTGATCGGAAAACGTGTTCAAAAGTGTCTCAGTTTTCGTCCCCTGCTACTCGGGTGCAGCATTCCAGACGCTTTACTAACACTCTCCCCACTTGGAGAGTCAGTGCCTTTAACCTCCTGTTTGGCCCAGTTTGCAATTTCTGTGGAAAATGAACAGGAATAGGGAGAACCAATGAGAGACTAGGTGGAGGTGTCTGGACGGGCAAATTTAACTCTCATTTCCCACCAGGAAGAGGAATTAACCAAAGGCTCAGCATGCCGTGCCGGAAACAAACTAGGGCCTGAAGCAATCCTGCGGTGTTGCGGCCAGCTCACAAGAAAGCGAGTTGAAGAAAGGAGCTCAGGGGCACTGTAATTCACAAACCTGCAGAGTTAAAATGACAGCTATCTTCCAAAAATATATTGAAGTAAGGCAGCCAAGAGGAGTTGAAAGCGGGGCAGAATTGCAGGAAACCGATTTCAGGAGGTAGACTGGAATTGCATGTAAAGCATAGGAAAAGAGGCAGAACGTCCACAATGATGCACTTGGCCAAAAAGGGCGTATGCGTTTTTTCCTGGATATATTCAGGAAAAAACGCATACGCACTTTTTGGCCAACCAAGCAAGCTTGCAAAGGAAATCTGCACTACAATGAAGTCTCACTGCCCCCTGGTCAAAAGGGCCATCTGAAAAAAGTGTAAAATCCAGAAAGGCAGGACAGGCCATGGAGAACTGGGAGCCTTGTTATGCTGATGGGTGGGATGTAAATTACCAGCAGCCACTCTGGAGAAGTGTATGGTGTTTCCTGAAACATCCAAAAAACAAAGCAACAGAGCCTAGGGCACTTCCACTTATGGTCCTATAGCTTAGGGAAATTAAAATCAAAAAGACACAGCCACCCCAAAGTTTGGGACGGCTCTGTTTACAAGAACCTCGTTTACGGTACAAGTTCAATATCACAGAAAGCAAAAAATGGATAAAGAAGTTGTGGTACTTACGTACAATGCAATATCACTCAGCAATGAAATCTATGTCATCAGGCCCATAGCAGCATAATGAGTGGATTCAGGTACGATGATTCTATGTGAAATAAGTCACACAGAAAAAAAAACATCATAAGATATCACTACTACACGGAATGTAAACTTGGCTACACAGGAACTGAATTACAAAACAGAACAGGGTGTGAAATGTAGAAAACCAACTTATGCTTGCTTAAGGGGAAAGGTGAGTTGGGGTGCTGCATACAACAAGAGATTGAAATTAACACAGATACCATTCCATAAGCCAAATATGTAATAGACAAGAGCTACTCCTTGCTCAACGAAGTGGACTCAACACCCCATATTAATCGCCTAACAATATACCTGACTAGTAAGAATCTTAAAACCTATGGATTTATATGTCTCCGAAAGAGAATCAAGCGTGTGTACAGCGGCATAAACGCAGCAGTGATAGGATTGGTGAGGTTCGGTGAGCAAATGCAGACCCTTTGAAGTCATATTGCATGGTACCCATTCCATGGGTCTCAACTCTCCATGTTTAAGGGATTCTTCTTTCAGCTAAAACATGCACGTGGAACCCAGAGTATGATCCACCGTGTGATCGGAAAACGTGTTCAAATGTGTCTCAGTTTTCGTCCCCTGCTACTCGGGTGCAACATTCCAGACGCTTTACTAACACTCTCCCCACTTGGAGAGTCAGTGCCTTTAACCTCCTGTTTGGCCCAGTTTGCAATTTCTGTGGAAAATGAACAGGAATAGGGAGAACCAATGAGAGACTAGGTGGAGGTGTCTGGACGGGCAAATTTAACTCTCATTTCCCACCAGGAAGAGGAATTAACCAAAGGCTCAGCATGCCGTGCCGGAACCAAACTAGGGCCTGAAGCAATCCTGCGGTGTTGCGGCCAGCTCACAAGAAAGCGAGTTGAAGAAAGGAGCTCAGGGGCACTGTAATTCACAAACCTGCAGAGTTATAAATGACAGCTATCTTCCAAAAATATATTGAAGTAAGGCTGCCAAGAGGAGTTGAAAGCGGGTCAGAATTGCAGGAAACCGATTTCAGGAGGTAGACTGGAATTGCATGTAAAGCATAGGAAAAGAGGCAGAACGTCCACAATGATGCACTTGGCCAAAAAGGGCGTATGCGTTTTTTCCTGAATATATTCAGGAAAAAACGCATACGCCCTTTTTGGCCAACCAAGCAAGCTTGCAAAGGAAATCTGCACTACAATGAAGTCTCACTGCCCCCCGGTCAAAAGGGCCATCTGAAAAAAGTGTAAAATCCAGAAAGGCAGGACAGGCCATGGAGAACTGGGAGCCTTGTTATGCTGATGGGCGGGATGTAAATTGCCAGCAGCCACTCTGGAGAAGTGTATGGTGTTTCCTGAAACATCCAAAAAACAAGGCAACAGAGCCTAGGGCACTTCCACTTATGGTCCTATAGCTTAGGGAAATTAAAATCAAAAAGACACAGCCACCCCAAAGTTTGGGACGGCTCTGTTTACAAGAACCTCGTTTACCGTACAAGTCCAATATCACAGAAAGCGAAAAATGGATAAAGAAGTTGTGGTACTTACGTACAATGCAATATCACTCAGCAATGAAATCTATGTCATCAGGCCCGTAGCAGCATAATGAGTGGATTCAGGTACGATGATTCTAAGTGAAATAACTCACACAGAAAAAGGAACATCATAAGATATCCCTAATACACGGAATGTAAACTTGGCTACACAGGAACTGAATTACAAAACAGAACAGGGTGTGAAATGTAGAAAACCAACTTATGCTTGCTTAAGGGGAAAGGTGAGTTGGGGTGCTGCATGAAACCAGAGATTGAAATTAGCACAGATACCGTTCCATAAGCCAAATATGTAATAGACAAGAGCTACTCCTTGCTCAACGAAGTGGACTCAACACCCCATATTAAACGCCTAAGAATATACCTGACTAGTAAGAATCTTAAAACCTACGGATTTATATGTCTCCGAAAGAGAATCAAGCGTGTGTACAGCGGCATAAACGCAGCAGTGATAGGATTGGTGAGGTTTGGTGAGCAAATGCAGACCCTTTGAAGTCATATTGCATGGTACCCATTCCATGGGTCTCAACTCTCCAGGTTTAAGGGATTCTTCCTTCAGCTAAAACATGCATGTGGAACGGAGTGTATGATCCACCGTGTGATTGGGAAACGTGTTCAAATGTGTCTCAGTTTTCGTCCCTTGGTACTCGGGTGCAACATTCCAGATGCTTTACTAACACTCTCCCCACTTGGAGAGTCAGTGCCTTTAACCTCCTGTTTGGCCCAGTTTGTAATTTCTGTGGAAAATGAACAGGAATAGGGAGAACGAAATAGAGACTAGCTGGAGGTGTCTGGACGGGCAAATTTAACTCTCATTTCCCACCAGGAAGAGGAATTAACCAAAGGCTCAGCGTGCCGTGCCGGAACTACACTAGGGCCTGAAGCAATCCTGCGGTGTTGCGGCCAGCTCACAAGAAAGCGAGTTGAAGAAACGAGCTCAGGGGCACTGTAATTCACAAACCTGCAGAGTTATAAATGACAGCTATCGTCCAAAAATATATTGAAGTAAGGCTGCCAAGAGGACTTGAAAGCGGGGCAGAATTGCAGGAAATCGATTTCATGAGGTAGACTGGAATTGCATGTAAAGCATAGGAAAAGAGGCAGAACGTCCACAATGATGCACTTGGCCAAAAAGGGCGTATGCATTTTTTCCTGAATATATTCAGGAAAAAACGCATACGCCCTTTTTGGCCAACCAAGCAAGCTTGCAAAGGAAATCTGCACTACTATGAAGTCTCACTGCCCCCCGGTCAAAAGGGCCATCTGAAAAAAGTGTAAAATCCAGAAAGGCAGGACAGGCCATGGAGAACTGGGAGCCTTGTTATGCTGGTGGGCGTGATGTAAATTGCCAACAGCCACTCTGGAGAAGTGTATGGTGTTTCCTGAAACATCTAAATAACAAAGCAACAGAGCCTAGGGCACTTCCACTTATGGTCCTATAGCTTAGGGAAATTAAAATCAAAAAGACACAGCCACCCCAAAGTTTGGGCCGGCTCTGTTTACAAGAACCTCGTTTACGGTACAAGTTCAATATCACAGAAAGCAAAAAATGGATAAAGAAGTTGTGGTACTTACGTACAATGCAATATCACTCAGCAATGAAATATATGTCATCAGGCCCGTAGCAGCATAATGAGTGGATGCAGGTTTGATGAGTCTAAGTGATATAAGTCACACAGAAAAAGAAACATCATAAGATATCACTACTACACGGAATGTAAACTTGGCTACACAGGAACTGAATTACAAAACAGAACAGGGTCTCAAATGTAGAAAACCAACTTATGCTTGCTTAAGGGGAAAGGTGAGTTGGGGTGCTGCATGAAACCAGAGATTGAAATTAGCACAGATACCGTTCCATAAGCCAAATATGCAATAGACAAGAGCTACTCCTTGTTGAATGAAGTGGACTCAACACCCCATATTAAACGCCTAAGAATATACCTGACTAGAAATAATCTTAAAACCTACGGATTTATATGTCTCCGAAAGAGAATCAAGCGTGTGTACGGCGGCATAAACGCAGCAGTGATAGGATTGGTGAGGTTCGGTGAGGAAATGCAGACCCTTTGAAGTCATATTGCATGGTACCCATTCCATGGGTCTCAACTCTCCAGGTTTAAGGGATTCTTCCTTCAGCTAAAACATGCATGTGGAACCCAGAGTATGATCCACCGTGTGATCGGGAAACATGTTCAAATGTGTCTCAGTTTTCGTCCCCTGTAACTCGGGTGCAACATTCAAGACGCTTTACTAACACTCTCCCCACTTGGAGAGTCAGTGCCTTTAACCTCCTGTTTGGCCCAGTTTGCAATTTCTGTGGAAAATGTACAGGAATAGGGAGAACCAATGAGAGACTAGCTGGAGGTGTCTGGACGGGCAAATTTAACTCTCATTTCCCACCAGGAAGAGGAATTAACCAAAGGTTCAGCGTGCCGTGCCGGAACCACACTAGGGCCTGAAGCAATCCTGCGGTGTTGCGGCCAGCTCACAAGAAAGCGAGTTGAAGAAAGGAGCTCAGGGGCACTGTAATTCACAAACCTGCAGAGTTATAAATGACAGCTATCGTCCAAAAATATATTGAAGTAAGGCTGCCAAGAGGACTTGAAAGCGGGGCAGAATTGCAGGAAATCGATTTCAGGAGGTACACTGGAATTGCATGTAAAGCATAGAAAAGAGGCAGAACGTCCACAATGATGCACTTGGCCAAAAAGGGCGTATGCGTTTTTTCCTGAATCAGGAAAAAACGCATACGCCCTTTTTGGCCAACCAAGAAAGCTTGCAAAGGAAATCTGCACTACAATGAAGTCTCACTGCCCCCCGGTCAAAAGGGCCATCTGAAAAAAGTGTAAAATCCAGAAAGGCAGGACAGGCCATGGAGAACTGGGAGCCTTGTTATGCTGATGGGCAGGATGTAAATTGCCAACAGCCACTCTGGAGAAGTGTATGGTGTTTCCTGAAACATCTAAAAAACAAAGCAACAGAGCCTAGGGCACTTCCACTTATGGTCCTATAGATAAGGTGAAATTAAAATCAAAAAGACACAGCCACCCCAAAGTTTGGGACGGCACTGTTTACAAGAAACTCGTTTACGGTACAAGTTCAATATCACAGAAAGCGAAAAATGGATAAAGAAGTTGTGGTACTTACGTACAATGCAATATCACTCAGCAATGAAATCTATGTCATCAGGCCCATAGCAGCATAATGAGTGGATTCAGGTACGATGATTCTAAATGAAATAAGTCACACAGAAAAAGAAACATCATAAGATATCACTACTACACGTAATGTAAACTTGGCTACACAGGAACTGAATTACTAAACAGAACAGGGTGTCAAATGTAGAAAACCAACTTATGCTTGCTTAAGGGGAAAGGTGAGTTGGGGTGCTGCATACAACAAGAGATTGAAATTAGCACAGATACCGTTCCATAAGCCAAATATATAATAAACAAGTGCTACTCCTTGCTCAACGAAGTAGACTCAACACCCCATATTAAACGCCTAACAATATACCTGACTAGTAAGAATCTTAAAACCTATGGATTTATATGTCTCCGAAAGAGAATCAAGCGTGTGTACAGCGGCATAAACGCAGCAACGATAGGATTGGTGAGGTTCGGTGAACAAATGCAGACACTTTGAAGTCATATTGCATGGTACCCATTCCATGGGTCTCAACTCTCCATGTTTAAGGGATTCTTCCTTCAGCTAAAACATGCATGTGGAACCCAGAGTACGATCCACTGTGTGATCGGGAAACGTGTTCAAATGTGTCTCAGTTTTCGTCCCCTGGTACTCGGGTGCAACATTCCAGACGCTTTACTAACACTCTCCCCACTTGGAGAGTCAGTGCCTTTAACCTCCTGTTTGGCCCAGTTTGCAATTTCTGTGGAAAATGAACAGGAATAGGGAGAACCAATGAGAGACTAGCTGGAGGCGTCTGGACGGGCAAATTTAACTCTCATTTCCCACCAGGAAGAGGAATTAACCAAAGGATCAGCGTGCCATGCCGGAACCACACTAGGGCCAGAAGCAATCCTGCGGTGTTGCGGCCAGCTCACAAGAAAGCGACTTGAAGAAAGGAGCTCAGGGGCACTGTAATTCACAAACCTGCAGTTATAAATGACAGCTATCGTCCAAAAATATATTGAAGGAAGGCTGTCAAGAGGACTTGAAAGCGGGGCAGAATTGCAGGAAACCGATTTCAGGAGGTACACTGGAATTGCATGTAAAGCATAGGAAAAGAGGCAGAACGTCCACAATGATGCACTTGGCCAAAAAGGGCGTATGCGTTTTTTCCTGAATATATACAGGAAAAAACGCATATGCCCTTTTTGGCCAAACAAGCAAGCTTGCAAAGGAAATCTGCACTACAATGAAGTCTCACTGCCCCCCGGTCAAAAGGGCTATCTGAAAAAAGTGTAAAATCCAGAAAGGCAGGACAGGCCATGGAGAAATGGGAGCCTTGTTATGCTGATGGGTGGGATGTAAATTGCCAGCAGCCACTCTGGAGAAGTGTATGGTGTTTCCTGAAACATCCAAAAAAAAAGCAACAGAGCCTAGGGCACTTCCACTTATGGTCCTATAGCTTAGGGAAATTAAAATCAAAAAGACACAGCCACCCCAAAGTTTGGGACGGCTCTGTTTAAAAGAACATCGTTTACCGTACAAGTTCAATATCACAGAAAGCGAAAAATGGATAAAGAAGTTGTGGTACTTACGTACAATGCAATATCACTCAGCAATGAAATCTATGTCATCAGGCCCGTAGAAGCATAATGAGTGGATTCAGGTACGATGATTCTAATGAAATAAGTCACACAGAAAAAGAAACATCATAAGATATCACTACTACACGGAATGTAAACTTGGCTACACAGGAACTGAATTACAAAACAGAACAGGGTGTCAAATGTAGAAAACCAACTTATGCTTGCTTAAGGGGAAAGGTGAGTTGGGGTGCTACATAAAACCAGAGACTGAAATTAGCACAGATACCATTCCATAAGCCAAATATGTAATAGACAAGAGCTACTCTTTGCTCAACGAAGTGGACTCAACACCCCATATTAAACGCTTAACAATATACCTGACTAGTAAGAATCTTAAAACCTATGGATTTATATGTCTCCGAAAGAGAATCAAGCGTGTGTACAGCGGCATAAACGCAGCAGTGATAGGATTGGTGAGGTTCGGTGAGCAAATGCAGACCCTTTGAAGTCATATTGCATGGTACCCATTCCATGGGTCTCAACTCTCCATGTTTAAGGGATTCTTCCTTCAGCTAAAACATGCATGTGGAACCCAGAGTATGATCCACCGCGTGATCGGAAAACGTGTTCAAATGTGTCTCAGTTTACGTCCCCTGGTACTCGGGTGCAACATTCCAGACGCTTTACTAACACTCTCCCCACTTGGAGAGTCAGTGCCTTTAACCTCCTGTTTGGCCCAGTTTGCAATTTCTGCGGAAAATGAACAGGAATAGGGAGAACCAATGAGAGACTAGCTGCAGCTGTCTGGACGGGCAAATTTAACTCTCATTTCCCACCAGGAAGAGGAATTAACCAAAGGCTCAGCATGCCGTGCAGGGAAACAAACTAGGGCCTGAAGCAATCCTGCGGTGTTGCGGCCAGCTCACAAGAAAGCGAGTTGAAGAAAGGAGCTCAGGGGCACTGAAATTCACAAACCTGCTGAGTTATAAATGACAGCTATCTTCCAAAAATATATTGAAGTAAGGCTGCCAAGAGGAGTTGAAAGCGGGGCAGAATTGCAGGAAACCGATTTCAGGAGGTAGACTGGAATTGCATGTAAAGCATAGGAAAAGAGGCAGAACGTCCACAATGATGCACTTGGCCAAAAAGGGCGTATGCGTTTTTTCCTGAATATATTCAGGAAAAAACGCATACGCCCTTTTTGGCCAACCAAGCAAGCTTGCAAAGGAAATCTGCACTACAATGAAGTCTCACTGCCCCCCGGTCAAAAGGGCCATCTGAAAAAAGTGTGAAATCCAGAAAGGCAGGACAGGCCATGGAGAACTGGGAGCCTTGTTATGCTGATGGGCGCGATGTAAATTGCCAGCAGCCACTCTGGAGAAGTGTATGGTGTTTCCTGAAACATCCAAAAAACAAAGCAACAGAGCCTAGGGCACTTCCACTTATGGTCCTATAGCTTAGGGAAATTAAAATCAAAAAGACACAGCCACCCCAAGTTTGGGACGGCTCTGTTTACAAGAACCTTGTTCAACATACAAGTTCAATATCACAGAAAGCGAAAAATGGATAAAGAAGTTGTGGTACTTACGTACAATGCAATATCACTCAGCAATGAAATCTATGTCATCAGGCACATAGCAGCATAATGAGTGGATTCAGGTACGATGATTCTAAGTGAAATAAGTCACACAGAAAAAGAAACATCATAAGATATCACTACTACACGGAATGAAAACTTGGCTACACAGGAACTAAATTACTAAACAGAAAAGTGTGTCAAATGTAGAAAACCAATTTATGCTTGCTTAAGGGGAAAGGTGAGTTGGGGTGCTGCATACAACAAGAGATTGAAATTAGCACAGATACCGTTCCATAAGCCAAATATATAATAGACAAGTGCTACTCCTTGCTCAACGAAGTGGACTCAACACCCCATATTAAACGCCTAACAATATACCTGACTAGTAAGAATCTTAAAACCTATAGATTTATATGTCTCCGAAAGAGAATCAAGCGTGTGTACAGCGGCATAAACGCAGCAGCGATAGGATTGGTGAGGTTCGGTGAGCAAATGCAGACACTTTGAAGTCATATTGCATGGTATCCATTCCATGGGTCTCAACTCTCCAGGTTTAAGGGATTCTTCCTTCAGCTAAAACATGCATGTGGAACCCAGAGTATGATCCACCGTGTGATCGGGAAACGTGTTCAAATGTGTCTCAGTTTTCGTCCCCTGGTACTCGGGTGCAACATTCCAGACGCTTTACTAACACTCTCCCCACTTGGAGAGTCAGTGCCTTTAACCTCCTGTTTGGCCCAGTTTGCAATTTCTGTGGAAAATGAACAGGAATAGGGAGAATCAATGAGAGACTAGGTGGAGGTGTCTGAACGGGCAAATTTAACTCTCATTTCCCACTAGGAAGAGGAATTAACCAAAGGCTCAACATGCCATGCCGGAACCAAACTAGGGCCTGAAGCAATCCTGCGGTGTTGCGGCCAGCTCACAAGAAAGCGAGTTGAAGAAAGGAGCTCAGGGGCACTGTAATTCACAAACCTGCAGAGTTATAAATGACAGCTATCTTCCAAAAATATATTGAAGTAAGGCAGCCAAGAGGAGTTGAAAGCGTGGCAGAATTGCAGGAAACCGATTTCAGGAGGTAGACTGGAATTGCATGTAAAGCATAGGAAAAGAGGCAGAACGTCCACAATGATGCACTTGGCCAAAAAGGGCGTATGCGTTTTTTCCTGAATATATTCAGGAAAAAACGCATACGCCCTTTTTGGCCAACCAAGCAAGCTTGCAAAGGAAATCTGCACTACAATGAAGTCTCACTGCCCCCCGGTCAAAAGGGCTATCTGAAAAAAGTGTAAAATCCAGAAAGGCAGGACAGGCCATGGAGAACTGGGAGCCTTGTTATGCTGATGGGCGGGATGTAAATTGCCAGCAGCCACTCTGGAGAAGTGTATGGTGTTTCCTGAAACATCCAAAAAACAAAGCAACAGAGCCTAGGGCACTTCCACTTATGGTCCTAGAGCTTAGGGAAATTAAAATCAAAAAGACACAGCCACCCCAAAGTTTGGGGATGGCTCTGTTTACAAGAACCTCGTTTACGGTACAAGTTCAATATCACAGAAAGCAAAAAATGGATAAAGAAGTTGTGGTACTTACGTACAATGCAATATCACTCAGCAATGAAATCTATGTCATCAGGCCCGTAGCAGCATAATGAGTGGATTCAGGTACGATGATTCTAAGTGAAATAAGTCACACAGGGCTTACCTGGTGGCGCAGTGGTTGAGAGTCCGCCTGCCGATGCAGAGGACATGGGTTCGTGCCCCGCTCCGGGAAGATCCCACATGCCGCGGAGGGCTGGGCCTGTGAGTCATGGCCGCTGAGCCTGCGCGTCCGGAGCCTGTGCTCCGCAATGGGAAAGACCACAACAGTGAGAGGCCCACGTACCGCAAAAAAAATAAAAATAAAAAAATAAAAAAAATAAAAAAATAAGTCACACAGAAAAAGAAACATCATAAGATATCACTACTACACGGAATGGAAACTTGGTTACACAGGAACTAAATTACTAAACAGAACAGAGTGTCAAACGTAGAAAACCAATTTATGCTTGCTTAAGGGGAAAGGTGAGTTGGGGTGCTGCATACAACAAGAGATTGAAATTAGCACAGATACCGTTCCATAAGCCAAATATATAATAGACAAGTGCTACTCCTTGCTCAACGAAGTGGACTCAACACCCCATATTAAACGCCTAACAATATACCTGACTAGTAAGAATCTTAAAACCTATGGATTTATATGTCTCCGAAAGAGAATCAAGCGTGTGTACAGCGGCATAAACGCAGCAGTGATAGGATTGGTGAGGTTCGGTGAGCAAATGCAGACCCTTTGAAGTCATATTGCATGGTACCCATTCCATGGGTCTCAACTCTCCATGTTTAAGGGATTCTTCCTTCAGCTGAAACATGCATGTGGAACCCAGAGTATGATCCACCGTGTGATCGGAAAACGTGTTCAAATGTGTCTCAGTTTACGTCCCCTGGTACTCGGGTGCAACATTCCAGACGCTTTACTAACACTCTCCCCACTTGGAGAGTCAGTGCCTTTAAACTCCTGTTTGGCCCAGTTTGCAATTTCTGTGGAAAATGAACAGGAATAGGGAGAACCAATGAGAGACTAGCTGGAGCTGTCTGGACGGGCAAATTTAACTCTCATTTCCCACCAGGAAGAGGAATTAACCAAAGGCTCAGCATGCCGTGCCGGAAACAAACTAGGGCCTGAAGCAATCCTGCGGTGTTGCGGCCAGCTCACAAGAAAGCGAGTTGAAGAAAGGAGCTCAGGGGCACTGTAATTCACAAACCTGCAGAGTTATAAATGACAGCTATCTTCCAAAAATATATTGAAGTAAGGCTGCCAAGAGGAGTTGAAAGCGGGGCAGAATTGCAGGAAACCGATTTCAGGAGGTAGACTGGAATTGCATGTAAAGCATAGGAAAAGAGGCAGAACGTCCACAATGATGCACTTGGCCAAAAAGGGCGTATGCGTTTTTTCCTGAATATATTCAGGAAAAAACGCATACGCGCTTTTTGGCCAACCAAGCAAGCTTGCAAAGGAAATCTGCACTACAATGAAGTCTCACTGCCCCCCGGTCAAAAGGGCCATCTGAAAAAAGTGTAAAATCCAGAAAGGCAGGACAGGCCATGGAGAACTGGGAGCCTTGTTATGCTGATGGGCGGGATGTAAATTACCAGCAGCCACTCTGGAGAAGTGTATGGTGTTTCCTGAAACATCCAAAAAACAAAGCAACAGAGCCTAGGGCACTTCCACTTATGGTCCTATAGCTTAGGGAAATTAAAATCAAAAAGACACAGCCACCCCAAAGTTTGGGACGGCTCTGTTTACAAGAACCTTGTTCAACATACAAGTTCAATATCACAGAAAGCGAAAAATGGATAAAGAAGTTGTGGTACTTACGTACAATGCAATATCACTCAGCAATGAAATCTATGTCATCAGGCCCATAGCAGCATAATGAGTGGATTCAGGTACGATGATTCTAAGTGAAATAAGTCACACAGCAAAAGAAACATCATAAGATATCACTACTACACGAAATGTAAACTTGGCTACACAGGAACTGAATTACTACACAGAACAGGGTGTCAAATGTAAAAAACCAACTTATGCTTGCTTAAGGGGAAAGGTGAGTTGGGGTGCTGCATACAACAAGAGATTGAAATTAGCACAGATACCGTTCCATAAGCCAAATATGTAATAGACAAGAGCTACTCCTTGCTCAACGAAGTGGACTCAACACCCCATATTAAACGCCTAACAATATACCTGACTAGTAAGAATCTTAAAACCTATGGATTTATATGTCTCCGAAAGAGAATCAAGCGTGTGTACAGCGGCATAAACGCAGCAGTGATAGGATTGGTGAGGTTCGGTGAGCAAATGCAGACCCTTTGAAGTCATATTGCATGGTACCCATTCCATGGGTCTCAACTCTCCATGTTTAAGGGATTCTTCTTTCAGCTAAAACATGCATGTGGAACCCAGAGTATGATCCACCGTGTGATCGGAAAACGTGTTCAAATGTGTCTCAGTTTTCGTCCCTTGCTACTCGGGTGCAACATTCCAGACACTTTACTAACACTCTCCCCACTTGGAGAGTCAGTGCCTTTAACCTCCTGTTTGGCCCAGTTTGCAATTTCTGTGGAAAATGAACAGGAATAGGGAGAACCAATGAGAGACTAGGTGGAGGTGTCTGGACGGGCAAATTTAACTCTCATTTCCCACCAGGAAGAGGAATTAACCAAAGGCTCAGCATGCCGTGCCGGAAACAAACTAGGGCCTGAAGCAATCCTGCGGTGTTGCGGCCAGCTCACAAGAAAGAGAGTTGAAGAAAGGAGCTCAGGGGCACTGTAATTCACAAACCTGCAGAGTTATAAATGACAGCTATCTTCCAAAAATATATTGAAGTAAGGCTGCCAAGAGGAGTTGAAAGCGGGGCCGAATTGCAGGAAACCGAGTTCAGGAGGTAGACTGGAATTGCATGTAAAGCATAGGAAAAGAGGCAGAACGTCCACAATGATGCACTTGGCCAAAAAGGGCGTATGCGTTTTTTCCTGGATATATTCAGGAAAAAACGCATACGCCCTTTTTGGCCAACCAAGCAAGCTTGCAAAGGAAATCTGCACTACAATGAAGTCTCACTGCCCCCTGGTCAAAAGGGCCATCTGAAAAAAGTGTAAAATCCAGAAAGGCAGGACAGGCCATGGAGAATGGGGAGCCTTGTTATGCTGATGGGTGGGATGTAAATTACCAGCAGCCACTCTGGAGAAGTGTATGGTGTTTCCTGAAACATCCAAAAAACAAAGCAACAGAGCCTAGGGCACTTCCACTTATGGTCCTATAGCTTAGGGAAATTAAAATCAAAAAGACACAGCCACCCCAAAGTTTGGGATGGCTCTGTTTACAAGAACCTCGTTTACGGTACAAGTTCAATATCACAGAAAGTGAAAAATGGATAAAGAAGTTGTGGTACTTACGTACAATGCAATATCACTCAGCAATGAAATCTATGTCATCAGGCCCGTAGCAGCATAATGAGTGGATTCAGGTACGATGATTCTAAGTGAAATAAGTCACACAGGGCTTACCTGGTGGCGCAGTGGTTGAGAGTCCGCCTGCCGATGCAGAGGACATGGGTTCGTGCCCCGCTCCGGGAAGATCCCACATGCCGCGGAGCGGCTGGGCCTGTGAGTCATGGCCGCTGAGCCTGCGCGTCCGGAGCCTGTGCTCCGCAATGGGAAAGACCACAGCAGTGAGAGGCCCACGTACCGCAAAAAAAATAAAGATAAAAAAATAAAAAAAATAAGTCACACAGAAAAAGAAACATCATAAGATATCACTACTACACGGAATGTAACCTTGGTTACACAGGAACTAAATTACTAAACAGAACAGAGTGTCAAATGTAGAAAACCAATTTATGCTTGCTTAAGGGGAAAGGTGAGTTGGGGTGCTGCATACAACAAGAGATTGAAATTAGCACAGATACCGTTCCATAAGCCAAATATATAATAGACAAGTGCTACTCCTTGCTCAACGAAGTGGACTCAACACCCCATATTAAACGCCTAACAATATACCTGACTAGTAAGAATCTTAAAAACTATGGATTTATATGTCTCCGAAAGAGAATCAAGCGTGTGTACAGCGGCATAAACGCAGCAGTGATAGGATTGGTGAGGTTCGGTGAGCAAATGCAGACCCTTTGAAGTCATATTGCATGGTACCCATTCCATGGGTCTCAACTCTCCATGTTTAAGGGATTCTTCCTTCAGCTGAAACATGCATGTGGAACCCAGAGTATGATCCACCGTGTGATCGGAAAACGTGTTCAAATGTGTCTCAGTTTACGTCCCCTGGTACTCGGGTGCAACATTCCAGACGCTTTACTAACACTCTCCCCACTTGGAGAGTCAGTGCCTTTAAACTCCTGTTTGGCCCAGTTTGCAATTTCTGTGGAAAATGAACAGGAATAGGGAGAACCAATGAGAGACTAGCTGGAGCTGTCTGGACGGGCAAATTTAACTCTCATTTCCCACCAGGAAGAGGAATTAACCAAAGGCTCAGCATGCCGTGCCGGAAACAAACTAGGGCCTGAAGCAATCCTGCGGTGTTGCGGCCAGCTCACAAGAAAGCGAGTTGAAGAAAGGAGCTCAGGGGCACTGTAATTCACAAACCTGCAGAGTTATAAATGACAGCTATCTTCCAAAAATATATTGAAGTAAGGCTGCCAAGAGGAGTTGAAAGCGGGGCAGAATTGCAGGAAACCGATTTCAGGGGATAGACTGGAATTGCATGTAAAGCATAGGAAAAGAGGCAGAACGTCCACAATGATGCACTTGGCCAAAAAGGGCGTATGCGTTTTTTCCTGAATATATTCAGGAAAAAACGCATACGCCCTTTTTGGCCAACCAAGCAAGCTTGCAAAGGAAATCTGCACTACAATGAAGTCTCACTGCCCCCCGGTCAAAAGGGCTATCTGAAAAAAGTGTAAAATCCAGAAAGGCAGGACAGGCCATGGAGAACTGGGAGCCTTGTTATGCTGATGGGCGGGATGTAAATTACCAGCAGCCACTCTGGAGAAGTGTATGGTGTTTCCTGAAACATCCAAAGAACAAAGCAACAGAGCCTAGGGCACTTCCACTTATGGTCCTATAGCTTAGGGAAATTAAAATCAAAAAGACACAGCCATCCCAAAGTTTGGGACGGCTCTGTTTACAAGAACCTTGTTCAACATACAAGTTCAATATCACAGAAAGCGAAAAATGGATAAAGAAGTTGTGGTACTTACGTACAATGCAATATCACTCAGCAATGAAATCTATGTCATCAGGCACATAGCAGCATAATGAGTGGATTCAGGTACGATGATTCTAAGTGAAATAAGTCACACAGAAAAAGAAACATCATAAGATATCACTACTACACGGAATGAAAACTTGGCTACACAGGAACTAAATTACTAAACAGAAAAGAGTGTCAAATGTAGAAAACCAATTTATGCTTGCTTAAGGGGAAAGGTGAGTTGGGGTGCTGCATACAACAAGAGATTGAAATTAGCACAGATACCGTTCCATAAGCCAAATATATAATAGACAAGTGCTACTCCTTGCTCAACGAAGTGGACTCAACACCCCATATTAAACGCCTAACAATATACCTGACTAGTAAGAATCTTAAAACCTATAGATTTATATGTCTCCGAAAGAGAATCAAGCGTGTGTACAGCGGCATAAACGTAGCAGCGATAGGATTGGTGAGGTTCGGTGAGCAAATGCAGACACTTTGAAGTCATATTGCATGGTATCCATTCCATGGGTCTCAACTCTCCAGGTTTAAGGGATTCTTCCTTCATCTAAAACATGCATGTGGACCCCAGAGTATGATCCACCGTGTGATCGGGAAACGTGTTCAAATGTGTCTCAGTTTTCGTCCCCTGGTACTCGGGTGCAACATTCCAGACGCTTTACTAACACTCTCCCCACTTGGAGAGTCAGTGCCTTTAACCTCCTGTTTGGCCCAGTTTGCAATTTCTGTGGAAAATGAACAGGAATAGGGAGAATCAATGAAAGACTAGGTGGAGGTGTCTGAACGGGCAAATTTAACTCTCATTTCCCACCAGGAAGAGGAATTAACCAAAGGCTCAACATGCCATGCCGGAACCAAACTAGGGCCTGAAACAATCCTGCGGTGTTGCGGCCAGCTCACAAGAAAGCGAGTTGAAGAAAGGAGCTCAGGGGCACTGTAATTCACAAACCTGCAGAGTTATAAATGACAGCTATCTTCCAAAAATATATTGAAGTAAGGCAGCCAAGAGGAGTTGAAAGCGTGGCAGAATTGCAGGAAACCGATTTCAGGAGGTAGACTGGAATTGCATGTAAAGCATAGGAAAAGAGGCAGAACGTCCACAATGATGCACTTGGCCAAAAAGGGCGTATGCGTTTTTTCCTGAATATATTCAGGAAAAAACGCATACGCCCTTTTTGGCCAACCAAGCAAGCTTGCAAAGGAAATCTGCACTACAATGAAGTCTCACTGCCCCCCGGTCAAAAGGGCTATCTGAAAAAAGTGTAAAATCCAGAAAGGCAGGACAGGCCATGGAGAACTGGGAGCCTTGTTATGCTGATGGGCGGGATGTAAATTGCCAGCAGCCACTCTGGAGAAGTGTATGGTGTTTCCTGAAACATCCAAAAAACAAAGCAACAGAGCCTAGGGCACTTCCACTTATGGTCCTATAGCTTAGGGAAATTAAAATCAAAAAGACACAGCCACCCCAAAGTTTGGGATGGCTCTGTTTACAAGAACCTCGTTTACGGTACAAGTTCAATATCACAGAAAGTGAAAAATGGATAAAGAAGTTGTGGTACTTACGTACAATGCAATATCACTCAGCAATGAAATCTATGTCATCAGGCCCGTAGCAGCATAATGAGTGGATTCAGGTACGATGATTCTAAGTGAAATAAGTCACACAGGGCTTACCTGGTGGCGCAGTGGTTGAGAGTCCGCCTGCCGATGCAGAGGACATGGGTTCGTGCCCCGCTCCGGGAAGATCCCACATGCCGCGGAGCGGCTGGGCCTGTGAGCCATGGCCGCTGAGCCTGCGCGTCCGGAGCCTGTGCTCCGCAATGGGAAAGACCACAACAGTGAGAGGCCCACGTACCGCAAAAAAAATAAAAATAAAATATAAAAAAAATAAAAAAATAAGTCACACAGAAAAAGAAACATCATAAGATATCACTACTACACGGAATGTAAACTTGGTTACACAGGAACTAAATTACTAAACAGAACAGAGTGTCAAATGTAGAAAACCAACTTATGCTTGCTTAAGGGGAAAGGTGAGTTGGGGTGAAGCATAAAACCACACATTGAAATTAGCACAGATACCGTTCCATAAGCCAAATATGTAATAGACAAGAGCTACTCCTTGCTCAACGAAGTGGACTCAACACCCCATATTAAACGCCTAAGAATATACCTGACTAGTAAGAATCTTAAATCCTATGGATTTATATGTCTCCGAAAGAGAATCAAGCGTGTGTACAGCGGCATAAACGCAGCAGTGATAGGATTGGTGAGGTTCGGTGAGCAAATGCAGACCCTTTGTAGTCATATTGCATGGTACCCATTCCATGGGTCTCAACTCTCCAGGTTTAAGAGATTCTTCCTTCAGCTAAAACATGCATGTGGAACCCAGAGTATGATCCACCGTGTGATCGGGAAACGTGTTCAAATGTGTCTCAGTTTTCGTCCCCTGGTACTCGGGTGCAACATTCCAGACGCTTTACTAACACTCTCCCCACTTGGAGAGTCAGTGCCTTTAACCTCCTGTTTGGCCCAGTTTGCAATTTCTGTGGAAAATGAACAGGAATAGGGAGAACCAATGAGAGACCAGCTGGAGGTGTCTGGACGGGCAAATTTAACTCTCATTTCCCACTAGGAAGAGGAATTAACCAAAGGCTCATCATGCCATGCCGTAACCAAACTAGGGCCTGAAGCAATCCTGTGGTGTTGCGGCCAGCTCACAAGAAAGCGAGTTGAAGAAAGGAGCTCAGGGGCACTGTAATTCACAAACCTGCAGAGTTATAAATGACAGCTATCTTCCAAAAATATATTGAAGTGAGGCTGCCAAGAGGAGTTGAAAGCGGGGCAGAATTGCAGGAAACCGATTTCAGGAGGTAGACAGGAATTGCATGTAAAGCATAGGAAAAGAGGCAGAACGTCCACAATAATCCACTTGGCTAAAAAGGGCGTATGCGTTTTTTCCTGAATATATTCAGGAAAAAACGCATACGCCCTTTTTGGCCAACCAAGCAAGCTTGCAAAGGAAATCTGCACTACAATGAACTCTCACGGCCCCCTGGTCCAAAGGGCCATCTGAAAAAAGTGTAAAATCCAGAAAGGCAGGACAGGCCATGGAGAAATGGGAGCCTTGTTATGCTGATGGGCGGGATGTAAATTGCCAATAGCCACTCTGGAGAAGTGTATGGTGTTTCCTGAAACATGAAACAAACAAAGCAACAGAGCCTAGGGCAATTCCACTTATGGTCCTATAGCTTAGGGAAATTAAAATCAAAAAGACACAGCCACCCCAAAGTTTGGGCCGGCTCTGTTTACAAGAACCTTGTTTATGGTACAAGTTCAATATCACAGAAAGCGAAAAATGGATAAAGAAATTGTGGTACTTACGTACAATGCAATATCACTCAGCAATGAAATCTATGTCATCAGGACCGTAGCAGCATAATGAGTGGATTCAGGTACGATGATTCTAAGTGAAATAAATCACACAGAAAAAGAAACATCATAAGATATCACTACTACATGGAATGTAAACTTGGCTACACAGGAACTGAATTACAAAACAGAACAGGGTCTCAAATGTAGAAACCCAACTTATGCTTGCTTAAGGGGAAAGGTGAGTTGGGGTGCGGCATAAAACCAGAGATTGAAATTAGCACAGATACCGTTCCATAAGCCAAATATGTAATAGACAAGAGCTACTCCTTGCTCAACGAAGTGGACCCAACTCCCCATATTAAACGCCTAAGAATATACCTGACTAGTAAGAATCTTAAAACCTAAGGATTTATATGTCTCCGAAAGAGAATCAAGCGTGTGTACGGCGGCATAAACGCAGCAGTGATAGGATTGGTGAGGTTCGGTGAGCAAATGCAGACACTTTGAAGTCATATTGCATGGTACCCATTCCATGGGTCTCAACTCTCCAGGTTTAAGGGATTCTTCCTTCAGCTAAAACATGCATGTGGACCCCAGAGTATGATCCACCGTGTGATCGGGAAACGTGTTCAAATGTGTCTCAGTTTTCGTCCCCTGGTACTCGGGTGCAACATTCCAGACGCTTTACTAACACTCTCCCCACTTGGAGAGTCAGTGCCTTTAACCTCCTGTTTGGCCCAGTTTGCAATTTCTTCGGAAGATGAACAGGAATAAGGAGAAGCAATGGGAGACTATCTGTAGGTGTCTGGACGGGCAAATTTAACTCTCATTTCCCACCAGGAAGATAAATGAACCAAAGGCTCCGCGTGCCATGCTGGAACTAGATTAGGGCCTGAGGAGATCCTGCGGTGTTGCGGCCAGCTCACAAGAAAGCGAGTTGAAGAAAGGAGCTCAGGGGCACTGTAATTCAGAAACCTGCGGAGTTATAAATGACAGCTATCATCCAAAATTATACTGAAGTAAGGCTGCGAAGAGGACTTGAATGCGGGGCAGAATTGCTGGAAACTGATTTCAGAACGTACACGGGAGTAGCTCTTAAAGCATAGGAAAAGAGACAGAACTTGGAAAATAATGCACTTGGCAAAAAAGGGCATATGTGTTTTATCCAGAGCTCTCATACCTGAGGGGAGGAGATTCCCAGCAGGCTCCAACTGCCACCTGAGGGCTCACATTGCCAAGGCAACGTGAGCATGCCAGGCAGGAGTTACCTCACAGCAGAGGTCCCACCTCACAGAAGGGTGAGAAACCCAGCCAACATCAGACTCTCACCAGAGGGCCCACATCACCAAGGGGATGGGAACCAGGCAGGAGTGTCTTCACATCAGTGGGGCCACATCATCAAAAGCTGAGGTACTCAGCACATGTGTTCTCAAACCAGAGGACCCACATCACCAAGGACCTCGGAGTGAGGCAGGCAGGAGTAGCCTCACAACACTGGGCCCATAGAATAAAAAAGTGAGGAATCCAGCAGTTGGAACCTCCCAGCAGGCGGCCCAGAGCACCGAGGCCATGGGATCCAGGCCACAGTGAACTCACAGAAGAGGGCCCATGTCATGAAACTGAGCAACCCAGCCATTGGGACCTCAGAGCAGGAGGCCCACATCCCCATGGGGATGGAATTCTGGTAGGAGTGTCCTCGCACCACTGAGAACGTATCAGAAAATTTTGGGCGACCAGCAGTTAGGGCCTGACGCCAGAGGACCCTCATCACCAAGGGAAGGAGGCTCCCAGCAGGCTCCAACTGCCACCAGAGGGCTGACGTCGCCAAGGCGATGTGTGCCAACCAGGCACGAATGACCTCACAGCAGAGGGCCCACCTCAGAGAAGTGTGACGAACCCAGTCAGGATCAGACTCGCACCAGAGGGCCCACATCACCAAATGGATTGGAACCAGGCAGGAGTGTCCTCACATGAGTAGGGCCACATCATCTAAAGGTGAGGAACCCAGAACATGTGGCTTCAAACCATAGGACACCCATCACCAAGGGGCTGGGAGTGAGGCAGGCAGGAGGAGCCTCATAACAGAGGGCCCAAAAATAAGAAAGGTGAGGAATCCAGCAGTTGGAACCTCCCAGCAGGCGGCCCAGAGCACAGAGGCTAGAGGAACCAGGCCAGAGTGAACTAACACCAGACAGCCCACATCATGAAACTGTGAGCAACCCAGACATTGGGACCTCAGAGCAGAAGGCCCACATCCCCATGGTGATGGGAACATGACAGGAGTGTCCTGGCATCACTGGGCTCACATCAGAAAACGTGGGGTGCTCAGAAGTTAGGGCCTGACGCTAGAGGGCACTCATCACCGAGAGGAGGAGGCTCCCAGCAGGCTCCAGCTGCCACCAGAGGGCCAACGTCGCCAAGGTGATGTGTGCCAGCCTGGCAGGAGTGACCTCACAGCAGAGGGCCCACCTCACAGAAGGGTGAGGAACACAGCCAGGATCAGACTCTCACCAGAGGGCCCACATCACCAAGGGGATGGGAACCAGGCAGGAGTGTCCCCACACCAGTGGGACAACATCATCGAAAGGTGAGGATCCCAGCACATGTGTCCTCAAACCAGAGGAACCACATCACCAAGGGGTTCGGAATGAGGCTGGCAGGACTGGCCTCACAACACAGGGTCCATAGAATATAAAAGTTGAGGAATCCAGCAGTTGGAACCTCCCAGCAAGTGGCCCAGAGCACCGAGGCTATGGGATCCAGGCCGCAGTGAACTCACAGCAGAGGGCCCACATCATGAACCTGTGAGCAGCCCAGCTGTTGGGACCTCAGAACAGAAGGCCCACATCCCCATTGGGATGGGAACCTGGCAGGAGTGGCTTTGCACCACTTAGCACATATCAGAAAATGTTAGGAGCCCAGCAGTTAGGGCCTGACGCCAGGGGGCCCTCATAACTGAGGGGAGGAGACTCCCAGCAGGTTCCAACTGCCAACAGAGGGCCCACGTCTACAAGGTGGCATGCGCCAGCCAGGCAGTAGTGACCTCACAGCAGAGGGCCTATCTCACAGAAGGGTGAGGAACCGAGGCAGGATGAGACTCTCACCAGAGGGCCCACAACACCAAGGGGATGGGAACCAGTCAGGACTGTCCTCCCACCAGTGGGGCCACATCATCGAAAGGTGAGGAACCCAGCACATGTGGCCTCATATCAGAGGACATACATCACAAAGGGGATGGGAGTGAGGCAGGTAGGAGTAGCCTAAAAACAGAGGGCCCAAAGAATAAAAAAAGTGAGGAATCCAGCATTTGGAACCTCCCAGCAGGCGGCCGAGAGCACAGAAGCTATGGGATGCAGGCAGGAGTGAACTAACAGCAGAGAGCCCACATCATGAAACTGTGAGCAACCCAGGCATTGGGACCTCAGAGCAGAAAGCCCACATCCCCATGGGGATGGGAACCTGACAGGAGTGTCCTGGCATCACTGGGCTCACATCAGAAAACGTGGGGAGCCCAGCAGTTAGAGCCTGATGCTAGAGGGCCGTCATCACCGAGGGCAGGAGGCTCCCAGCAGGTTCCATGTGCCAACAGAGGGCCCACGTCGCCAAGGTGATGTGTGCAAGTCAGGCAGGATTGACCTCACAGCAGAGGGCCTACCTCACAGAAGAGTGAGGAACCCAGCCAGGATAAGACTGTCACCAGAAGGCCCACATCACCAAGGGGATGGGAACCAGGCAGGAGTGTCCTCACACCAGTGGGGCCACATCATTGAAAGTTGCCTAACCCAGCACATGTGGCCTCAAACCAGAAGACCCACATCACGAAGGGGTTGCGAGTGAGGCAGGCAGGAGGAGCATCACAACACAGGACCCATAGAATACAAAAGTTGAGGAATCGAGCAGTTGGAACCTCCCAGCAGGCAGCCAAGACCACAGAGGCTATGGGATCCAGGCCACAGTGAACTAACACCAGAGAGCCCACATCATGAAATTGTGATCAACCCAGCCGTTGGAACCTCAGAGCAGAAGGCCCACATCCCCATGGGAATGGGAACCTAAGAGGAGTGCTTGAGCAACACTGGGCTCACTAAGAAAAGTTGGGGAGCCCAGCAGTTAGGGCCTGACGTCAGAGGGCCCTCATCACAGAGCTGAGGAGGCTCCCAGCAGGGTCCAATTGCCACCAGAGGGCTCATGTCAACAAGGCGAGGTGAGCAACCCAGGCAAGAGTTACCTGATAGTAGAGGGCCCACCTCACAGATGGGTGAGGAACCCAGCCAGGATCAGACTCTCACCAGAGGGCCCACATCACAAAGAGGATGGGACCCAGTCAGGATTATCCTCACACCAGTGGGGCCTCATCATCTTAAGGTGAGGAACCCAGCACATGTGTCCTCAAACCAGAGGACCCACATCACCAAGGGCCTTGGAGTGAGGCAGGCAGGAGTAGCCTCACAACACAGGGCACATAATATAAAAAACGTGAGGATTCCAGCATTTAGACCTTCCAGCAGGCGGCCCAGAACACCGAGGCTATGGGATCCAGGCCACAGTGAACTCACAGCAGAGGGCCCACATCACAAAACTGTGAGCAACCCAGGAGTTGAGACCTCAGCGCAGAAGGACCACATCCCCATGGGAATGGGAACCTGGCTGGAGTGTCCTCGCACCACTGGGCGCACATCAGAAAATGTGGGGAGCCCACCATTTAGGGCCTGACGCCAGAGGGCCATCATCACCGAGAGGAGGAGGCGCCCTGCACGCTCCAACTGCCACCAGAGGGCTCACGTCTCCAAGGTGACGTGTGCCAGCCAGGCAGGAGTGACCTCACAGCAGAGGGCCTACCTCACAGAACGTTGAGGAACCCAGCCAGGATTAGACTCTCGCCAGAGGGCCCACCTCACCAAGGGGATGGGAACCAGGCAGGAGTGTCCTCACACGAGTGGGGTCACATCATCGAAAGGTGAGGAACGCAGCACATGTGGCCTCAAGCCATAGGACAGTCATCATCAAGGGGCTGGCAGTGAGGCAGGCAGGAGGAGCCTCACAACAGAGGGCACATAGAATAAAAAAGTTGAGGAATCCAGCAGTTGGAACCTCCCAGCAGGCGGCTCAGAGCACCGATGATAAGGGATCCTTGCCGGAGTGAACTCACAGCAGAGGGCCCACATCATGGTACTGTGAGCAAGCCAGCCGTTTTGACCTCAGAGCAGAAGGCCCATATCGCCATGGGGATGGGAACCTGGCAAGAGTCTCCTCACTCACTTGGCGCACATCAGAAAATGTGGGGAGCCCAGCAGTTATGGCCTAAGGCAAGAGGGCCCTCATCACCGAGGGGAGGAGGATCCCAGCACACTCCAACTGCCACCAGAGGGCCCACGTCGCCAAGGTGACGTGTGCCAGACAGGCATGATTGACCTCACAGCAGAGGGCCCACCTCACAGAAGGGTGAGGAACCCAGCCAGGATCAGACTCTCACCTGAGGGCCCACATCAGCAAGGGGATGGGAACCAGTCAGGACTGTCTTCCCTCCAGTGGGGTCACATCATCGAAAGGTGCGGAACCCAGCACATGTGGCCTCAAATCAGAGGACACATATCACAAAGGGAATGGGAGTGAGGCAGGCAGGAGTAGCCTAAAAACAGAGGGCCCAAAGAATAAGAAAGGTGAGGAATCCAGCAGTTGGAACCTCCCAGCAGGCGGTCCAGAGCACAGAAGCTATGGGATGCAGGCAGGAGTGAACTAACAGCAGAGAGCCCACATCATGAAACTGTGAGCAACCCAGGCTTTGGGACCTCAGAGCAGAAGGCCCACACCCCAATGGGGATGTGAACCTGGCTGGAGTGTCCTCGCACCACTGGGCACACATCACAAAATGTGGGGAGCCCAGCAGTTAGGGCCTGATGCCAGAGGGCCCTCATCACCGAGGAGAGGAGGCTCCCAGCAGGCTCCAAGTGCCACCAGAGGGCTCATGTCCACAAGGCGAGGTGAGCAAGCCAGGCAAGAGTGACCTCACATCAGACGGCCTACCTCACAGATGGGTGAGGAACCCAGCCAGGATCAGACTCTCAACAGAGGGCCCACATCACCAAGGGGATGTGAACCAGGCAGGAGTCTCCTAAGACCATTGGTCCCACATCATCGAAAGGTGAGGAACCCAGCACATGTGGCCTCAAACCAGACGACACACATCACGAAGGGGCTGGGAGTGAGGCAGGCAGGAGGATCCTCACAACAGAGGGCCCAAAAATTTAAAAAAGTGAGGAATCCAGCAGTTGGAACCTCCCAGCAGGCGGCCAAGAGCACAGAGGCTATGGGATCCAGGCTTCTGTGAACTAACACCAGAGAGCCCACATCATGAAAATGTGAACAACCCAGCCGTTGGGACCTCAGAGCAGAAGGCCCACATCCCCATGGAGATGGGATCCTAAGAGGAGTGCCAAAGCATCACTGGGCTCACTAAGAAAAGTTGGTGAGCCCAGCAGTCAGGGCCTGATGCAAGAGGGCCCTCATCACCGGGGGGAAGAGATTCCCAGCACGCTCCAACTGCCACCACACGGCTGACTTCACCAAGGCAATGTGTGCCAGCCATGCAGGAGTGACCTATCAGCAGAGGGTCTCCCTCACAGGTGGGTGAGGAACAAAGCCAGGAACAGACTCTCACCAGGGGGTCCACATAACCACGTGGATGAGAACCAAGCAGGAGTGTCCTCACACTAGTGGGGCCACATCATCGAAAGGTGAGGAACCCAGCAAAAGTGGCCACAAACCAGAGGACCCACATCACCAAGGGGTTGAGAGTGAGGTAGGTGTCTGGACGGGCATATTTAACACTCATTTCCCACCAGGAAGAGGAATTAACCAAAGGCTCAGCGTGCCCTGCCAGAAGCAGATTAGGGCCTGAAGCAGTCTTGCGGGTTTGCGGCCAGCTCACAAGAAAGCGAGTTGAAGAAAGGAGCTCAGGGGCCCTGTAATTCACAAACCTGCAGAGTTATAAATGACAGATAACGTCCAAAAATATATTGAAGTAAGGCTGCGAAGAGGACTTGAAAGCGGGGCAGAATTGCAGGAAACCGATTTCAGGAGGTAGACTGGATTTGCATTTAAAGCATAGGAAAAGAGGCAGAACATCGACAATGATGCACTTGGCAACAAAGGGCGTATGAGTTTGTTCCTGAATATATTCAGGAACAAACACATACGCCCTTTTTGGCAAACCAAGCAAGCTTGCAATGGAAATCCGAACTACTATGAAGTGTCACTTCCCCCCGGTCTAAAGGGCCATCTGAGAAAAGTGTAAAATCCAGAAAGGCAAGACAGGCCATGGGGAAAAAGGAGCCTTGTTATGCTGATGGGCGGGATGTACATTGCCAACAGCCACTCTGGAGAAGTGTATGGTGTTTCCTGATACATCTGAAAAACAAAGCAACAGAGTCTAGGGCATTTCCACTTATGGTCCTATAGCTTAGGGAAATTAAAATCAAAAAGACACAGCCACCCCAAAATTTACAACGGCTCTGTTTACAGGAGCCTCTTCTACAGTACAAGTTAAATATCCCAGAGAACAAATAATTGATAAAGAAGTTGCGGTACTTATGTACAACAGAATACCACTCAGCAATGAAATCTGTGTCACCAGGCCTGTACCAGCATAATGAGTGGATTGAGGCATGATGATTCTAAGTGAAATAAGTCACACAGAAAAAGAAACATCATAAGGTATCACTAATGCACGGAATGTAAACTTGGCTACACATGAACTGAATTACAAAACAGAACAGGGTCTCAAGTTTAGAAAACCAACTTATGCTTGCTTAAGGGGAAAGGTGAGTTGGGGTGCTGCATAAAACCAGAGTTTGAAATTAGCACAGATACCGTTCCATAAGCCAAATACGTAATAGACAAGACCTACCCCTTGCTCAACGAAATGGACTCAACAATGAGGTATCACCTCACACCTGTTAGAATGGGCATCATCTGAAAATCTACAAACAACAAATGCTGGAAAGGGTGTGGAGAAAAGGAAGCCTCTTCCACTATTGTTGGGAATATAAATTGATACAGTCACTATGGAGAACAATATGGAGTTTCTTAAGAAACTAATAATAGAATTACCATATGATACAGCAATCCCAGGACTGGACATATACCCAGACAAAACCATAAATCAAAAAGAGACATTCACCGCAATGTTCATTGCATCACTATTTACAATATCGAGGTAATGGAAGCAACCTAAATGCCCACAGACAGACGAATGCATAAAGATGTGGTACATATATAAAATGGAATATTACTAAGCCATGAAAGGAATGAAATTGGGTCATTTGTAGAGACGTCGATGGATCTAGAGACTGTCATACAGAGTGAAGTAAGTCAGAAAGAGAAAAACAAATCTTGTATATTCATGCATATATGTGGAACCTAGAAAAACTGTACAGATTAACCGTTTTGCAAGGCATAAATAGAGCAACAGATGTAGACAACAATCGTATGGACAACAAGGGGGGAAAGCTCTTGGAGGGGTGGTGGTGGGAGGAGTTGAGAGATTGGGATTGGCATGTAAACATTTATATGTATAAAATAGATAACCAATGAGAACCTGCTGTATAAAAATATAAAATAAAATTCAAAATTAAAAAGAAATAAAATTTAAAAAATAAAACAGAAAAAACAATTATTCCCTTCACATACATGTATTTATATGAATAAATTATTTCCATGCTTATATCTGTAAATACAAAAAAGAGGAATAAAATCTACCTTGAACCAAAAACGAAAAAGAGAAAAAAAAACAGAACCCACCAGTTACTCAGAGGAAAACCGTATCAGGGCACTTGCTCCAGTTGTAAACAATTCTGAAGTTGGTCAGTGGTGGGGAATCGTCTCCCATTCAGCCAGCAGCCCCCACACAACAAGCGTCCTCATTGCAAAGCTGGGGCACCGTGCCGAGGCATCTGTGAGTAAACGTGAGCTGAACCCCAGGCCAGTTGCTGCTGAACTGTTCCCGCCCTTCCCAGGTAAAACACCTGAATATATACAAGGACTTGAAAGCCTAGAGGAAGGGCCATGGAGCCACACGAGTGACAGCATGCCAGCTGACTTGGTGCCTGCAGGCCAGCCAGGATGGTCCTGGCCCTGGGTGCTCTTCTGGAAGATTTCCATTTCCCTGCCTGAGATACCCGTCCTGTCCCTGCCCCCACTGCTTTTTTCCTTCCTCACCTCTGCCCAGGGAGAAATTCCAGCAGCAGGTATGGGTGACACATCCTCTTCTTTAGCAGGTGGCAGCCTGGCAACTGCTGCAGAAAGTCCAGCAGAGCCCCACTCACACTGGGCCACCCACAAAGCCGTGGCCTCTCACTCCCTCCCACCAGCCCAGCCCCGAGACTGCTGACAGGGCAGAGAAAATGGCGTCAGGCACAGCTGCAGGGGCTTTTGCTGCCTGGAGTGGTATTTATATTGATCTCAACCCAGGCACACCTGGGGAGGGCTGGCCGGCATGGTAAGGCTGCCCAGGTCAGCCAATCATCACCCCTCAGGGGCTCACAGTTGCAGAAAATGGAACTTGCTGAACCGGCCAGGTCCAAGGAACAGGTGTGGGCTCCTGAGAGTCAGGATAGACAAGGGGCTGCAGCTTTGGCTTGTTTTCTAATCATTTTATCTGGCCCATGAGTGGGAGACAACTTCAAGAAAACCCTCTCCTAATGAGAGGAACCCAGGAGTCAGGGAGAGGAGGGGTGGGTGGTGGTTGGAGACAGAGGCCTGGTGCCCTGGGTGCAGTGGAAGTCTCTGGAAGACCAGGTGGAGGGAGGCCACACAGAGTGATGCCCAGGGTCACAGACCTGTCGGAGCTGCTGTTTGTTAGTTCAAGTCCTGCTCTGAGGTGCTCTGTGTCAGCTCTGAGCGACAGGTGAGCTGGGGGTGCTCTTCAATGAGGGCTATGTGCACGGTTCCTGTGTGCCCAGCCCTGCCACGGTACCTGCAAGGGTAGCTCTGTATCCTGGGAGGGGCCTGACCATGAGAGCCCCGTGGGCTGGGTTGGGGGTGGGGTACCTGCCCAGGAGAGCTCCATATCCTGGGATTGGCCTGACCACGAGAGCCCCATGGGCTGCTGGGGACCTGGTAAAGGATGTCAGGACAGTCAGTGAAGCCACCGAGGATATACCTCCAGTTGCTCCTGATCCCTACACCCTGCTGGTCATTCTACCAACCACCAGGACATGGTATTCTGTATTAGTCTTCAATGATGCCTTCTTTTGTATTCCATTAGTCCCAGAGTCACAAGAAATTTTGGCTTGTGAGTGGCAGGACTCAACATACAACTAAAACAATACTTCCGGGCCGTCTTGCCCCAAGGGTTCAAAAATTCCCACACCATCTTTGGGGAAAGCTTAGCTAACGACCGAAAAGTTCTACCTCTGGAAAAGGAAACCCTCCTTCAATATGCAGACGACATTCTGATCGCCAGCCCTACTAAGGAGGCCTCTGAACTACCAAGCCAATAAAGGATAGAAGTTGTCCAAGAAAAAGCTCAAATATCACAGACTGCAGTGACCTGCCTGGGCTTCATTCTCACACAAGGTCAGAGAAGCCCATCCCAGGAAAAGGAAGAAACCATTTGCAGCCTTACCCCTTTCTAAAACTAGAAGACAGCTTAGGGGTTCCTGGGGAGGCCAGGGTTTGCTGCTTCTGGATCCCTAACTACAGTCTACTAGCTGGGCCTCTATATGAAACACTGAAAGGAAAAGATGATGATCCTTTTGAACAGAATCCAGAAGTGGCCTTTCAAGAATGGAAAGAGCAGTCAATTCAGACCCTTGCCCTGGAACTCCCTAATTGAGCTAAACCCTTTGACCTTTCCATTCCCGGTGAAAGGTGAATCGCCATTGGAGAATTAGTGCAAAAACTGGGACCACTTGAAATGGAACAACGCAAGAATGCCATCCAGGTAGGATAAACTACAGTCACCAAGGGGCTTGGCCCACTGCCACATCTGGCCAAGATACTGGCGGTATCTAAAAACCTGGAAATCAGCAGCCCAAAAGGCCACCTCCCTCCTAAGGGAAAAGGACCCCACGTGGTGATCCTAATCACCAACCATGCCCTGAAGTTGCAGGGTTCGCTCCGTGGGCACACCGACCTCGAGTGAGGAGGCCCTCCAACTCCAACATCCAGAGAGATAACCGGGGGCAACAGGGCACCATGACGACTCGTGCGAACATCACTTGACCTGGAGTTTCTCTCATAAAACAACAATAGTGTGTCCTGAAGGAGTAGACTACTGCTTGCAGGACTTCCTGCACCCGGAGGGGAGCTAATAATCTTGGCGGGGGAACCGTATATCACACCGTCACCATAGAAAAGCCTACAGACACCGTGATGATGGTGGCCAATAAGACCGGCTGGACTCCTGTTTACTTCAAAAGGCTGTTGACTCAGTGGCCATCATGGTCCTTGATCACCACTGACCCTGGACTGTCTGGGAGTTGAGCGGGCAGGGCTCTGACACCTGGTGCTGTTTTTACGTTAATTCAGGGGCCTAATTGAAGAAAGAGCAGACTACTGGTCAGAGCATCTAGGCTGGCAGAAACGGTCAGCCTAAGGTGGCCGAACAAATGTGGGGCGGGGTGAAACCGGCCCCCACAGCGTCTCTGCACATCTCTTTCCTGGACCCTTAAAGGTCATTAGAATCTATAACACTTCCAATGCTGGTGCTCAGGCGGACGAGCAGGGAGGCAGGGGTCCTGGGGCCAATCAACGTCACCTGGAGGCTGCTGGGGAGAAGTTCTGACCCTCGTCCCCTGGTATGAGGGCTCCCAACTCAGCACTCAGCAGTTACAGAAGAAGGGTCTGCACCCTCAGCACTCCAAGAATGAGGAACGGGACAAAAGGCAGAGGAGGGGTTTGTCCCCAGCAAAGCCCATTAAAAATCCCTGGGAGATAAAAATAGAATGTGGGCAATAAAGTCAAGTCTGACCTTTTTTATCCTTTGTGCTTTGTCTAATTTCACGTGCTCCTAGGGTCCCGCATGCAGAGGTTCCACACCCGGCACTTCAGACCAGATTTCCTGGTGCAGAATGGCTGGGTCGACACCTCAGCTCCTGGGGCCCAGTGCAGACTCCGAGATATAGAGCCTGAGCTGCAGCCAACCCGGCCCTTGAGAGCTCCGCCCCCTCCCTCCCACTGACTCTGACAGGATCTCTACACAGCAGCCCAGCCCACAGCCCACGGGGTAGTGCATGCTCTCACCTCTCCATTCTCTGATGAAAATATAAAGTTTCCTTTGCTTGGGAACCAAACTCAGTCTCGATCTGTTGGCCCCAATGACACTGGGCAGGGGGACCCTTGTTGGGGTCCACTCTGGAGGATCAGTAACAGAAATTGAGACTATTGTAACTTCAATGAACAGATGTGTGAGCCAAACTGTAGTTAACATAGAACAGTTTATAAGGCTCGGGTAAAATAAGATGTTTCTAACACTTCCATTTGATATTTCCATCACTTTATTATAAGCAAGTTCAGTGAAAAGGTTTGTCTTATTTGTCAGGTCAATATTAGAGAAATGAAGTGATTTCTTTCCAAGGATGTACATCTAATAATCTTGGTTAAAGCTTCAATCTTGTTTTAAATGCTTTTCCATTGAAAATGATACCTCTCTTTCAGCTCCCCCATTTCTGAGAAGTATAAAATCTTATAATTTATTATTACCAAAGGGGAAAGGTGGGAGGAGGGATAAATTAACAGTTTGGAATTAACACATACACACTGCTATGTATAAAATAGATCATCAACAAGGAACTACTGTATAGCACAGGGAACTACACTCAATATTGTGCAATAACCTATAAGGGGAAATAATCGGAAAAAGAATAGATATTTTTATTGACATCATCTATCAATGACAGTTAAAGTGTAACCTAAGGGAAGCCGGTGGTGAGTGCTTCTGACCCTGAAGACTTCAGTCATCTAAAGTTTGGACTCTGCCTACTTCCCAAGGCCCTTAATGAACATATGTGTAGCCGTAGCTTAAAAAACTCCCCAGTTTGGGTTTCGGGGAGACACTGATTTTGAAAAAGCCCTGGTGTTCTCCTTACATGAATGGGACTCTTCCTACTGCTAAAACATGTCTGTCACATCCAGAGGATGGTATACCGTCTGATTGGGAAGAGTTTGGAAAAGGCATCTCATCTCCTCATCTCCTGGTGCTCGGGTTCACCCCTCCAGCGTCTTTACTAACAGTCTCCCCACTTGGAGATGTCAACACTGTCAACATCCTGTTGCGTACAGTTTGGAATTTGTCCAGAGGATGAAGCGGAAGGATGAGGAACAATGAGAGACAAGTCCTAGGTGTTCAGACAGGCACATGTCACTCTAATTTCCAATCAGGAAGATGAATTGACCAAAGGCTAGGGTTGCCCATGGAAACAGTATAGGGCTTGAGGAAATCCCACTGCTTTGTGGCCAGTTCCCATAAACACAAGTTGAACAATGGAACTCAGGGGCAGTAAAATTCACGAAACTGCAGAGTTGAAAATATCTATCACTGAAAAATGTCTTGAGGAAAGTCAGAGAAAAGGATTGGCAAGCAAGGGAGAATGGCAGGAAAGGGATTTGAGGAGGTAGAAAGGACTCGCCATTAAGCACAAGAAAAGGGGCTGAACATTGCCGACATTGCAGTTGGCCAAAAAGGCTGTATGCGTTTTTTTCTGTATATATTCAAGAAAAGGGCATACACTTTTTTAGCCAACCAAACAGGTGGGCACTGGAAATCAATACTACAAAAGATATCACTTCGCATCAGTCAGAAGAGCCATCCTCATAAAGTGTAAACGCCAGAAATGCAGGACAGGGCAAGGAGAAGAGGGAGCCCTGTGAGGCTTATAGTGGAAATGTATATTGCCAACGGCCATTCTGGAGAAGTGTATTGTGTTTACTAAAGCATCTAAAAAATGAGCTACAGAGCATAGGGCACTTGCACTCATGGGCGTATATCTTGGGAAAAACAAAAATCGAGAGGACACAGGCACCCCAATGTTTACTGCCTCTCTGTTTAAAAGATCCTCGACTAGGATATAACTTAAATGTCTCTGGAGGGAAAAAATGGATAGAGATGTGGTACTTATGTAGAGTGGAATATTACTCAGCCTGGAAATCAATGAAATATGGCCAGTTGTAACAACTCCGGAGGAGTTACGTATGATCATTCTAAGTGACATAAATATGTAGAAAACACGCGTAAGGCTGCTAAACGGGAAAGGTGGGGAGGGGTGAGGCATCATCCAGGAGGTTGAAATTAGCAAAGATACCATTCCAAATACCAAACTGATAATCAACAAGGCCTACACGGTAGCTAAAAGAACTGCACTCAGCACACTCAAGTCACCGGAAAAGAATATCTATGACTGGTAAGAATCTGAAAAAGAAATTATTGATGTCTCTCTGTACGTGAATCAAGTGGATGTACAGCAGCAAGAAACAGAGCTTTGAAAATCAGCTGTAAACAACATAGTAATAAATTGAAAAAAATAAACGACAGAGAGACAGAGAAAACCTCTTACAACTTTTCCTCAGGGACGGTGATGCAACATGGATTGAACACATCTAGACCCACAGCAGGATGAGACATAAGGCTGGAAACTGTTCGCGCTAAGAGAAATGTGAGGTTGGGTGAGGAAATGCACACCCTTTAAAGTAATACTACCTGGTACCCATTCAATGGGTCCCAAATCTGCAGGTTCAAGGAATCTTCCTACAGCTAAAACATGCATGGAAAACCCAGAGGACTGTACACCATGTGATCGGGAGATGTGTCTAAAATGCACCTCATTTATCCTCTCCTGGTGCTCCTGTTCATCATTCCAGCCACGTTACTTAGAATCTCCCCACTTAGAGAATCAGCACATTTAAACTTCTGTTTCACACATTTTGCAAATTGTGAGGAGGATGAACGGGAACAGGGGGAACCAATGAGAGAATAGTTGTAGGGGTTTGGACGGGCACATGTCACTCTAATTTCCCATTAAGAATAAGAATTAAAAAAAGGCTCAGCCCGCCTCGCCGGAGCCAAAATAGGGCCTGAAGCAATCCTGCGGTTTTGAGGCCAGCTCACAAAAGAGCAACTTAAAAAATGGAGCTCAGGGTCACTGCAATTCACAAACCTGCAGAGTTATAAATGAAAACTAACGTCCAAAAATATGTTGAGGTAAGGCAAAGAAGAGGATCTGAATGCAAGACAGAATTGCAAGAAACAGATTTCAAGAGATAGATTGGACTCGCCTTTAAAGCACATGAAAAGCGGCAGAATTTCGACAATGATGCAGTTGGCCCAAAAGGGAGTATGCGTTTTTTCCTGAATATATCCAGGAAAAAACGCATACGCACTTTATGGGCAACCAAGCAAGCAAGCAATGCAAATGTGCACAACAAAGAAGTCTCATTTCCCACCGGTCAAAAGGGCCATCCGAAAAAATTGTAAAAACCAGAAATGCAGGACAGGCCATGGAGAACAGGGAGCCTTTATACGCTGATGGACAATGTGTGAACTGCCGAGAGCCACTCTGGAGAAGTGTATGGTGGTTCCTAAATCATCTAAAAAACAGAGCGACAGAGCATAGGGCACTTCCAATCATGGGAGTATATCTAGGAAAGTCTAAAAATCAACAAGACACAAGCACACCACAGTTTAGGGCTACTCTGTTTACAAGAACCTCAACTTCAGTACACCTTAAATATCCCAGGAAAGAGAACAATGGATAAAGAAAATGTGGTACTTATGTACAATGGAATATCTCTTCACCATGAAATCAATGTAATAAGGCTAGTAGAAGGATAAAGAGTGGATTGAGGTCCGATAATACTACTTGAAATAAGTCAAACAGAAAAAGAAACATATCATAAGATATCACTTATAGAGGGAGGATAAATATGGCTGCACAAAAAATGAATTACAAAACAGAACAGTGTCTCACATTTAGAAAACACACTTATGTCAGCTTAAGGGGAAAGGAGAGGTGGGGTGATGCATAAAACCAGAGTTTGAAATTAGCACAGATACCGTTCAATAAACCAAATAGGTATCAGACAAGATCTACACCTTGCTCAATGAACTGGCCTCAACACACCCTATAAACCGCAGAGAAATATATCTGAGTAATAAGAATCTTAAAACCCATGTATTGATATATCTCCATAAGGGAATCAAGTGTGCGCAGAGCGGCACAAACACAGCAGTGAAAATGAGCTAAACCCCATTATAGAAATAAATTTTAAAACCAAAACGCAGAAACAATGAAAGAGAGAAAAATTCTTACAAAATTCGCTCAGGGGCTGTGATGCAACCTGGAATGACCACATATAAACCCACAGCTGGATAAGACATAAGGCTGGACACTTGGGGCTGAAAGGATTGGAGAGCTTTGGTGAGCAACTGCCGAAAGTTTAATGCAATACTTCATGCTACTTATTCCAAGGGTCCCAACACTCCAAGTTGAAGGGAATCTTCCTACAGCTAAACCATGCATGGGAAATCCAGCAGATGGTATACCATATGATCGGGAAAGGTTTCTAAAATGCACCTCATTTTCCTCTCCTGGGGCTCCGGATCAACATTCCAGCCACTTTACTAACAACATCTCCACATGGAGAGTCAATGCCTTTAAGTTCCGGTATCGCACAGTCTGCAGATAGTGCGGAGGATGAATGGGAATAGGGGGAACCAGTGAGAAAATAGCTGTAGCGGTTTCAATGGGCACATGTCACTCTAATTTCAATTCAGGAAGAAGAATTAACCAAAGGCAGAGCAAGGCGCCCCAGAAGAAGAATAGGGCCTGAAGAAATCCTGTGGATATGAGGCAAGATCACAAAAATAAGAGCTGAAAAATGGAGCTAAGGGCCACTGCAATTCAAAAACCTGCAGAGTTATAAAGGCCAACTATTTTCCAAAAGTATATTGAAGTAAGGCTATGAAGAGGCACTGAGAGCAAGGCAGAACTGCAGGAAACCTATTTCAGGAGGTAGACTGGAATTGCACTGAAAACATATGAAAAGACTCAGAACGTCGACAATGATGCACTTGGCCAAAAAGGGCGTATGCGTTCTTTCCTGAATATATTCAGGAAGAAACGCATAAGCCCTTTCTGGCCAACCAAGCAAGCTCGCAAAGGAAATCTGCACTACAATGAAGTCTCACTGCCCCCCGGTCAAAGGGCCTTCTGAAAAAAGAGTAAAATCCAGAAAGGCAGGACAGGCCATGGAGAACTGGGAGCCTTGTTATGCTGATGGGCGAGATGTAAATTGCCAACAGCCACTCTGGAGAAGTGTACGGTGTTTCCTGAAACATCCAAAAAACTAAGCAACAGAGCCTAGGGCACTTCCACTTATGGTCCTATAGCTTAGGGAAATTAAAATCAAAAAGACACAGCCACCCCAAAGGTTGGGATGGCTCTGTTTACAAGAACCTCGTTTACGGTACAAGTTTAATATCGCAAAAAGTGAAAAATGGATAAAGAAGTTGTGGTACTTACGTACAATGCAATATCACTCAGCAATGAAATCTATGTCATCAGGCCCGTAGCAGCATAATGAGTGGATTCAGGTACGATGATTCTAAGTGAAATAAGTCACACAGAAAGAGAAACATCATAAGATATCACTACTACACGGAATGTAAACTTGGCTACACAGGAACTGAATTACAAAACAGAACAGCGTCTCAAATGTAGAAAACCAACTTATGCTTGCTTAAGGGGAAAGGTGAGTTAGGGTGCTGCATAAAACCAGAAATTGAAATTAGCAGATACCGTTCCATAAGACAAATATGTAATAGAGAATAGCTACTCCTTGCTCAACGAAGTGGACTCAACATCCCATATTAAAAGCCTAAGAATATACCTGACTAGTAAGAATCTTAAAACCTATGGATTTATATGTCTCCGAAAGAGAATCAAGCATGTGTACAGCGGAATAAACGCAGCAGTGATAGGATTGGTGAGGTTCGGTGAGCAAATGCAGACCCTTTGAAGTAATATTGCATGGTACCCATTCCATGGTCTCAAATCTCTAGGTTTAAGGGATTCTTCATTCAGCTAAAACATGCATGTGGAACCCAGAGTATGATCCACGGTGTGATCGGGAAACGTGTTCAAATGTGTCTCAGTTTTCGTCCCCTGGTACTCGGGTACAACATTCCAGACACTTTACTAACACTCTCCCCACTTGGAGAGTCAGTGCCTTTAACCTCCTGTTTGGCCCAGTTTGCAGTTTCTGTGGAAGATGAACAGGAAGATGGAGAACCAAGGAGAGACTAGCTGGAGGTGTCTGGAAGGGCAAATTTAACTCTCATTTCCCACCAGGAAGAGGAATTAACCAAAGGCTCAGCGTGCCATGCCGGAACCACACTAGGGCCTGAAGCAATCCTGCAGTGTTGCGGCCAGCTCACAAAAAAGCGAGTTGAAGAAAGGAGCTCAGGGACACTGTAATTCACAACCCTACAGAGTTATAAATGACACTTATCGTCCAAAAATATATTGAAGTAAGGCTGCCAAGAGGACTTGAAAGCGGGGCAGAATTGCAGGAAACCGATTTCAGGAGGTAGACTGGAATTGCATGTAAAGCATAGGAAAAGAGGCAGAACGTCCACAATGATGCACTTGGCCAAAAAGGGCGTATGCGTTCTTTCCTGAATATATTCAGGAAAAAACGCATACGCCCTTTTTGGCCAACCAAGCAAGCTTGCAAAGGAAATCTGCACTACAATGAAGTCTCACTGCCCCCCGGTCAAAAGGGCCATCTGAAAAAAGTGTAAAATCCAGAAAGGCAGGACAGGCCATGGAGAACTGGGAGCCTTGTTATGCTGATGGGCGGGATGTAAATTGCCAGCAGCCACTCTGGAGAAGTGTATGGTGTTTCCTGAAACATCCAGAAAACAAAGCAACAGAGCCTAGGGCACTTCCACTTATGGTCCTATAGCTTAGGGAAATTAAAATCAAAAAGACACAGCCTCCCCAAGTTTGGGACGGCTCTGTTTACAAGAACCTCGTTTACGGTACAAGTTCAATATCACAGAAAGCGAAAAATGGATAAAGAAGTTGTGGTACTTACGTACAATGCAATATCACTCAGCAATGAAATCTATGTCATCAGGCCTGTAGCAGCACAATGAGTGGATTCAGGTACGATGATTCTAAGTGAAATAAGTCACACAGGGCTTACCTGGTGGCGCAGTGGTTGAGAGTCCGCCTGCCGATGCAGAGGACATGGGTTCGTGCCCCGCTCTGGGAAGATCCCACATGCCGCGGAGCGGCTGGGCCTGTGAGCCATGGCCGCTGAGCCTGCGTGTCCGGAGCCTGGGCTCTGCAATGGGAAAGACCACAACAGTGAGAGGCCCACGTACCGCAAAAAAAAAATAAAAATAAAAAAATAAAAAAAATAAAAAAATAAGTCACACAGAAAAAGAAACATCATAAGATATCACTACTACACGGATGTAAACTTGGTTACACAGGAACTAAATTACTAAACAGAACAGAGTGTCAAATGTAGAAAACCAATTTATGCTTGCTTAAGGGGAAAGGTGAGTTGGGGTGCTGCATACAACAAGAGATTGAAATTAGCACAGATACCGTTCCATAAGCCAAATATATAATAGACAAGTGCTACTCCTTGCTCAACGAAGTGGACTCAACAACCCATATTAAACGCCTAACAATATACCTGACTAGTAAGAATCTTAAAAATTATGGATTTATATGTCTCCGAAAGACAATCAAGCGTGTGTACAGCGGCATAAACGCAGCAGTGATAGGATTGGTGAGGTTCGGTGAGCAAATGCAGACCCTTTGAAGTCATATTGCATGGTACCCATTCCATGGGTCTCAACTCTCCATGTTTAAGGGATTCTTCCTTCAGCTAAAACATGCATGTGGAACCCAGAGTATGATCCACCGCGTGATCGGAAAACGTGTTCAAATGTGTCTCAGTTTTCGTCCCCTGCTACTCGGGTGCAGCATTCCAGACGCTTTACTAACACTCTCCCCACTTGGAGAGTCAGTGCCTTTAACCTCCTGTTTGGCCCAGTTTGCAATTTCTGTGGAAAATGAACAGGAATAGGGAGAACCAATGAGAGACTAGGTGGAGGTGTCTGGACGGGCAAATTTAACTCTCATTTCCCACCAGGAAGAGGAATTAACCAAAGGCTCAGCATGCCGTGCCGGAAACAAACTAGGGCCTGAAGCAATCCTGCGGTGTTGCGGCCAGCTCACAAGAAAGCGAGTTGAAGAAAGGAGCTCAGGGGCACTGTAATTCACAAACCTGCAGAGTTAAAATGACAGCTATCTTCCAAAAATATATTGAAGTAAGGCAGCCAAGAGGAGTTGAAAGCGGGGCAGAATTGCAGGAAACCGATTTCAGGAGGTAGACTGGAATTGCATGTAAAGCATAGGAAAAGAGGCAGAACGTCCACAATGATGCACTTGGCCAAAAAGGGCGTATGCGTTTTTTCCTGGATATATTCAGGAAAAAACGCATACGCACTTTTTGGCCAACCAAGCAAGCTTGCAAAGGAAATCTGCACTACAATGAAGTCTCACTGCCCCCTGGTCACAAGGGCCATCTGAAAAAAGTGTAAAATCCAGAAAGGCAGGACAGGCCATGGAGAACTGGGAGCCTTGTTATGCTGATGGGTGGGATGTAAATTACCAGCAGCCACTCTGGAGAAGTGTATGGTGTTTCCTGAAACATCCAAAAAACAAAGCAACAGAGCCTAGGGCACTTCCACTTATGGTCCTATAGCTTAGGGAAATTAAAATCAAAAAGACACAGCCATCCCAAAGTTTGGGACGGCTCTGTTTACAAGAACCTTGTTCAACATACAAGTTCAATATCACAGAAAGCGAAAAATGGATAAAGAAATTGTGGTACTTACGTACAATGCAATATCACTCAGCAATGAAATCTATGTCATCAGGCACATAGCAGCATAATGAGTGGATTCAGGTACGATGATTCTAAGTGAAATAAGTCACACAGAAAAAGAAACATCATAAGATATCACTACTACACGGAATGTAAACTTGGCTACACAGGAACTAAATTACTAAACAGAAAAGAGTGTCAAATGTAGAAAACCAATTTATGCTTGCTTAAGTGGAAAGGTGAGTTGGGGTGCTGCATACAACAAGAGATTGAAATTAGCACAGATACCTTTCCATAAGCCAAATATGCAATAGACAAGAGCTACTCCTTGCTGAACGAAGTGGACTCAACACCCCATATTAAACGCCTAACAATATACCTGACTAGTAAGAATCTTAAAACCTATAGATTTATATGTCTCCGAAAGAGAATCAAGCGTGTGTACAGCGGCATAAACGCAGCAGCGATAGGATTGGTGAGGTTCGGTGAGCAAATGCAGACACTTTGAAGTCATATTGCATGGTATCCATTCCATGGGTCTCAACTCTCCAGGTTTAAGGGATTCTTCCTTCAGCTAAAACATGCATGTGGAACCCAGAGTATGATCCACCGTGTGATCGGAAAACGTGTTCAAATGTGTCTCAGTTTTCGTCCCCTGCTACTCAGGTGCAACATTCCAGACGCTTTACTAACACTCTCCCCACTTGGAGAGTCAGTGCCTTTAACCTCTTGTTTGGCCCAGTTTGCAATTTCTGTGGAAAATGAACAGGAATAGGGAGAACCTATGAGAGACTAGGTGGAGGTGTCTGGACGGGCAAATTTAACTCTCATTTCCCACCAGGAAGAGGAATTAACCAAAGGCTCAGCATGCCGTGCCGGAAACAAACTAGGGCCTGAAGCAATCTTGCGGTGTTGCGGCCAGCTCACAAGAAAGCGAGTTGAAGAAAGGAGCTCAGGGTCACTGTGATTCACAAACCTGCAGAGTTTAAATGACAGCTATCTTCCAAAAATATATTGAAGGAAGGCTGCCAAGAGGAGTTGAATGCGGGGCAGAATTGCAGGAAACCGATTTCAGGAGGTAGACTGGAATTGCATGTAAAGCATAGGAAAAGAGGCACAACGTCCACAATGATGCACTTGGCCAAAAAGGGCGTATGCGTTTTTTCCTGAATATATTCAGGAAAAAACGCATACGCCCTTTTTGGCCAACCAAGCAAGCTTGCAAAGGAAATCTGCACTACAATGAAGTCTCACTGCCCCCCGGTCAAAAGGGCTATCTGAAAAAAGTGTAAAATCCAGAAAGGCAGGACAGGCCATGGAGAACTGGGAGCCTTGTTATGCTGATGGGCGGGATGTAAATTGCCAGCAGCCACTATGGAGAAGTGTATGGTGTTTCCTGAAACATCCAAAAAACAAAGCAACAGAGCCTAGGGCACTTCCACTTATGGTCCTATAGCTTAGGGAAATTAAAATCAAAAAGACACAGCCACCCCAAAGTTTGGGATGGCTCTGTTTACAAGAACCTCGTTTACGGTACAAGTTCAATATCACAGTAAGTGAAAAATGGATAAAGAAGTTGTGGTACTTACGTACAATGCAATATCACTCAGCAATGAAATCTATGTCATCAGACCCGTAGCAGCATAATGAGTGGATTCAGGTACGATGATTCTAAGTGAAATAAGTCACACAGGGCTTACCTGGTGGCGCAGTGGTTGAGAGTCCGCCTGCCGATGCAGAGGACATGGGTTCGTGCCCGGCTCCCGGAAGATCCCACATGCCGCGGAGCGGCTGGGCCTGTGAGCCATGGCCGCTGAGCCTGCGCGTCCGGAGCCTGTGCTCCGCAATGGGAAAGACCACAAAAGTGAGAGGCCCACGTACCGCAAAAAAAATAAAAATAAAAAAATAAAAAAAATAAAAAAATAAGTCACACAGAAAAAGAAACATCATAAGATATCACTACTACACGGAATGTAAACTTGGTTACACAGGAACTAAATTACTAAACAGAACAGAGTGTCAAATGTAGAAAACCAATTTATGCTTGCTTAAGGGGAAAGGTGAGTTGGGGTGCTGCATACAACAAGAGATTGAAATTAGCACAGATACCGTTCCATAAGCCAAATATATAATAGACAAGTGCTACACCTTGCTCAACGAAGTGGACTCAACACCCCATATTAAACGCCTAACAATATACCTGACTAGTAAGAATCTTAAAAACTATGGATTTATATGTCTCCGAAAGAGAATCAAGCGTGTGTACAGCGGCATAAACGCAGCAGTGATAGGATTGGTGAGGTTCGGTGAGCAAATGCAGACCCTTTGAAGTCATATTGCATGGTACCCATTCCATGGGTCTCAACTCTCCATGTTTAAGGGATTCTTCCTTCAGCTGAAACATGCATGTGGAACCCAGAGTATGATCCACCGTGTGATCGGAAAACGTGTTCAAATGTGTCTCAGTTTACGTCCCCTGGTACTCGGGTGCAACATTCCAGATGCTTTACTAACACTCTCCCCTCTTGGAGAGTCAGTGCCTTTAAACTCCTGTTTGGCCCAGTTTGCAATTTCTGTGGAAAATGAACAGGAATTGGGAGAACCAATGAGAGACTAGCTGGAGGTGTCTGGACGGGCAAATTTAACTCTCATTTCCCACCAGGAAGAGGAATTAACCAAAGGCTCAGCATGCCGTGCCAGAAACAAACTAGGGCCTGAAGCAAACCTGCGGTGTTGTGGCCAGCTCACAAGAAAGCGAGTTGAAGAAAGGAGCTCAGGGGCACTGTAATTCACAAACCTGCAGAGTTATAAATGACAGCTATCTTCCAAAAATATATTGAAGTAAGGCAGCCAAGAGGAGTTGAAAGCGGGGCAGAATTGCAGGAAACCGATTTCAGGAGGTAGACTGGAATTGCATGTAAAGCATAGGAAAAGAGGCAGAACGTCCACAATGATGCACTTGGCCAAAAAGGGCGTATGCGTTTTTTCCTGAATATATTCAGGAAAAAACGCATACGCCCTTTTTGGCCAACCAAGCAAGCTTGCAAAGGAAATCTGCACTACAATGAAGTCTCACTGCCCCCCGGTCAAAAGGGCTATCTGAAAAAAGTGTAAAATCCAGAAAGGCAGGAAAGGCCAAGGAGAACTAGGAGCCTTGTTATGCTGATGGGTGGGATGTAAATTGCCAGCAGCCACTCTGGAGAAGTGTATGGTGTTTCCTGAAACATCCAAAAAACAAAGTAACAGAGCCTAGGGCACTTCCACTTATGGTCCTATAGCTTAGGGAAATTAAAATCAAAAAGACACAGCCACCCCAAAGTTTGGGACGGCTCTGTTTACAAGAAACTCGTTTACAGTACAAGTTCAATATCACAGAAAGCGATAAATGGATAAAGAAGTTGTGGTACTTACGTACAATGCAATATCACTCAGCAATGAAATCTATGTCATCAGGCCCATAGCAGCATAATGAGTGGATTCAGGTACGATGATTCTAAGTGAAATAAGTCACACAGAAAAAGAAACATCATAAGATATCACTACTACACGTAATGTAAACTTGGCTACACAGGAACTGAATTACAAAACAGAACAGGGTGTGAAATGTAGAAAACCAACTTATGCTTGCTTAAGGGGAAAGGTGAGTTGGGGTGCTGCATACAACAAGAGATTGAAATTAACACAGATACCATTCCATAAGCCAAATATGTAATAGACAAGAGCTACTCCTTGCTCAACGAAGTGGACTCAACACCCCATATTAATCGCCTAACAATATACCTGACTAGTAAGAATCTTAAAACCTATGGATATATATGTCTCCGAAAGAGAATCAAGCGTGTGTACAGCGGCATAAACGCAGCAGTGATAGGATTGGTGAGGTTCGGTGAGCAAATGCAGACCCTTTGAAGTCATATTGCATGGTACCCATTCCATGGGTCTCAACTCTCCATGTTTAAGGGATTCTTCTTTCAGCTAAAACATACATGTTGAACCCAGAGTATGATCCACCGTGTGATCGGAAAACGTGTTCAAATGTGTCTCAGTTTTCGTCCCCTGCTACTCGGGTGCAACATTCCAGACGCTTTACTAACACTCTCCCCACTTGGAGAGTCAGTGCCTTTAACCTCCTGTTTGGCCCAGTTTGCAATTTCTGTGGAAAATGAACAGGAATAGGGAGAACCAATGAGAGACTAGGTGGAGGTGTCTGGACGGGCAAATTTAACTCTCATTTCCCACCAGGAAGAGGAATTAACCAAAGGCTCAGCATGCCGTGCCAGAACCAAACTAGGGCCTGAAGCAATCCTGCGGTGTTGCGGCCAGCTCACAAGAAAGCGAGTTGAAGAAAGGAGCTCAGGGGCACTGTAATTCACAAACCTGCAGAGTTATAAATGACAGCTATCTTCCAAAAATATATTGAAGTAAGGCTGCCAAGAGGAGTTGAAAGCGGGGCAGAATTGCAGGAAACCAATTTCAGGAGGTAGACTGGAATTGCATGTAAAGCATAGGAAAAGAGGCAAAACGTCCACAATGATGCACTTGGCCAAAAAGGGCGTATGCGGTTTTTCCTGGATATATTCAGGAAAAAACGCATACGCACTTTTTGGCCAACCAAGCAAGCTTGCAAAGGAAATCTGCACTACAATGAAGTCTCACTGCCCCCTGGTCAAAAGGACCATCTGAAAAAAGTGTAAAATCCAGAAAGGCAGGACAGGCCATGGAGAACTGGGAGCCTTGTTATGCTGGTGGCTGGGATGTAAATTACCAGCAGCCACTCTGGAGAAGTGTATGGTGTTTCCTGAAAAATCCAAAAAACAAAGCAACAGAGCCTAGGGCACTTCCACTTATGGTCCTATAGCTTAGGGAAATTAAAATCAAAAAAACACAGCCATCCCAAAGTTTGGGACGGCTCTGTTTACAAGAACCTTGTTCACCGTACAAGTTCAATATCACAGAAAGCGAAAAATGGATAAAGAAGTTGTGGTACTTACGTACAATGCAATATCACTCAGCAATGAAATCTATGTCATCAGGCACATAGCAGCATAATGAGTGGATTCAGGTACGATGATTCTAAGTGAAATAAGTCACACAGAAAAAGAAACATCATAAGATATCACTACTACACGGAATGTAAACTTGGCTACACAGGACCTAAATTACTAAACAGAACAGAGTGTCAAATGTAGAAAACCAACTTATGCTTGCTTAAGGGGAAAGGTGAGTTGGGGTGCTGCATACAACAAGAGATTGAAATTAGCACAGATACCATTCCATAAGCCAAATATGTAATAGACAAGAGCTACTCCTTGCTCAACGAAGTGGACTCAACACCCCATATTAAACGCCTAACAATATACCTGACTAGTAAGAATTTTAAAACCTATGGTTTTATATGTCTCCGAAAGAGAATCAAGCGTGTGTACAGCGGCATAAACGCAGCAGTGATAGGATTGGTGAGGTTCGGTGAGCAAATGCAGACCCTTTGAAGTCATATTGCATGGTACCCATTCCATGGGTCTCAACTCTCCATGTATAAGGGATTCTTCTTTCAGCTAAAACATGCATGTGGAACCCAGAGTTACATCCACCATGTGATCGGAAAACGTGTTCAAATGTGTCTCAGTTTTCGTCCCCTGCTACTCGGGTGCAACATTCCAGACGCTTTACTAACACTCTCCCCACTTGGAGAGTCAGTGCCTTTAACCTCCTGTTTGGCCCAGTTTGCAATTTCTGTGGAAAATGAACAGGAATTGGGAGAACCAATGAGAGACTAGCTGGAGGTGTCTGGACGGGCAAATTTAACTCTCATTTCCCACCAGGAAGAAGAATTAACCAAAGGCTCAGCATGCCGTGCCGGAACCAAACTAGGGCCTGAAGCAATCCTGCGGTGTTGCGGCCAGCTCACAAGAAAGCGAGTTGAAGAAAGGAGCTCAGGGGCACTGTAATTCACAAACCTGCAGAGTTATAAATGACAGCTATCTTCCAAAAATATATTGAAGTAAGGCTGCCAAGAGGAGTTGAAAGCGGGGCAGAATTGCAGGAAACCGATTTCAGGAGGTAGACTGGAATTGCATGTAAAGCATAGGAAAAGAGGCAGAACGTCCACAATGATGCACTTGGCCAAAAAGGGCGTATGCGTTTTTTCCTGAATATATTCAGGAAAAAACGCATACGCCCTTTTTGGCCAACCAAGCAAGCTTGCAAAGGAAATCTGCACTACAATGAAGTCTCACTGCCCCCCGGTCAAAAGGGCCATCTGAAAAAAGTGTAAAATCCAGAAAGGCAGGACAGGCCATGGAGAACTGGGAGCCTTGTTATGCTGATGGGCGGGATGTAAATTGCCAGCAGCCACTCTGGAGAAGTGTATGGTGTTTCCTGAAACATCCAAAAAACAAGGCAACAGAGCCTAGGGCACTTCCACTTATGGTCCTATAGCTTAGGGAAATTAAAATCAAAAAGACACAGCCACCCCAAAGTTTGGGACGGCTCTGTTTACAAGAACCTCGTTTACCGTACAAGTTCAATATCACAGAAAGCGAAAAATGGATAAAGAAGTTGTGGTACTTACGTACAATGCAATATCACTCAGCAATGAAATCTATGTCATCAGGCCCATAGCAGCATAATGAGTGGATGCAGGTACGATGATTGTAAGTGAAATAAGTCACACAGAAAAAGAAACATCATAAGGTATCACTACTACACGGAATGTAAACTTGGCTACACAGGAACTGAATTACAAAACAGAACAGGGTGTGAAATGTAGAAAACCAACTTATGCTTGCTTAAGGGGAAAGGTGAGTTGGGGTGCTGCATGAAACCAGAGATTGAAATTAGCACAGATACCGTTCAATAAGCCAAATATGTAATAGACAAGAGCTACTCCTTGCTCAACGAAGTGGACTCAACACCCCATATTAAACGCCTAAGAATATACCTGACTAGTAAGAATCTTAAAACCTTTGAATTTATATGTCTCCGAAAGAGAATCAAGCGTCTGTACAGCAGCATAAACGCAGCAGTGATACGATTGGTGAGGTTCGGTGAGCAAATGCAGACACTTTGAAGTCATATTGCATGGTACCCATTCCATGGGTCTCAACTCTCCAGGTTTAAGGGATTCTTCCTTCAGCTAAAACATGCATGTGGAACGGAGTGTATGATCCACCGTGTGATCGGGAAACGTGTTCAAATGTGTCTCAGTTTTCGTCCCTTGGTACTCGGGTGCAACATTCCAGACGCTTTACTAACACTCTCCCCACTTGGAGAGTCAGTGCCTTTAACCTCCTGTTTGGCCCAGTTTGCAAGTTCTTCGGAAGATGAACCGGAATAAGGAGAAGCAATGGGAGACTATCTGTAGGTGTCTGGACGGGCAAATTTAACTCTCATTTCCCACCAGGAAGATAAATGAACCAAAGGCTCCGCGTGCCATGCTGGAACTAGATTAGGGCCTGAGGAGATCCTGCGGTGTTGCGGCCAGCTCACAAGAAAGCGAGTTGAAGAAAGGAGCTCAGGGGCACTGTAATTCAGAAACCTGCGGAGTTATAAATGACAGCTATCATCCAAAATTATACTGAAGTAAGGCTGCGAAGAGGACTTGAATGCGGGGCAGAATTGCTGGAAACTGATTTCAGAACGTACACGGGAGTAGCTCTTAAAGCATAGGAAAAGAGACAGAACTTGGAAAATAATGCACTTGGCAAAAAAGGGCATATGTGTTTTATCCAGAGCTCTCATACCTGAGGGGAGGAGATTCCCAGCAGGCTCCAACTGCCACCTGAGGGCTCACATTGCCAAGGCAACGTGAGCATGCCAGGCAGGAGTTACCTCACAGCAGAGGTCCCACCTCACAGAAGGGTGAGAAACCCAGCCAACATCAGACTCTCACCAGAGGGCCCACATCACCAAGGGGATGGGAACCAGGCAGGAGTGTCTTCACATCAGTGGGGCCACATCATCAAAAGCTGAGGTACTCAGCACATGTGTTCTCAAACCAGAGGACCCACATCACCAAGGACCTCGGAGTGAGGCAGGCAGGAGTAGCCTCACAACACTGGGCCCATAGAATAAAAAAGTGAGGAATCCAGCAGTTGGAACCTCCCAGCAGGCGGCCCAGAGCACCGAGGCCATGGGATCCAGGCCACAGTGAACTCACAGAAGAGGGCCCATGTCATGAAACTGAGCAACCCAGCCATTGGGACCTCAGAGCAGGAGGCCCACATCCCCATGGGGATGGAATTCTGGTAGGAGTGTCCTCGCACCACTGAGAACGTATCAGAAAATTTTGGGCGACCAGCAGTTAGGGCCTGACGCCAGAGGACCCTCATCACCAAGGGAAGGAGGCTCCCAGCAGGCTCCAACTGCCACCAGAGGGCTGACGTCGCCAAGGCGATGTGTGCCAACCAGGCACGAATGACCTCACAGCAGAGGGCCCACCTCAGAGAAGTGTGACGAACCCAGTCAGGATCAGACTCGCACCAGAGGGCCCACATCACCAAATGGATTGGAACCAGGCAGGAGTGTCCTCACATGAGTAGGGCCACATCATCTAAAGGTGAGGAACCCAGAACATGTGGCTTCAAACCATAGGACACCCATCACCAAGGGGCTGGGAGTGAGGCAGGCAGGAGGAGCCTCATAACAGAGGGCCCAAAAATAAGAAAGGTGAGGAATCCAGCAGTTGGAACCTCCCAGCAGGCGGCCCAGAGCACAGAGGCTAGAGGAACCAGGCCAGAGTGAACTAACACCAGACAGCCCACATCATGAAACTGTGAGCAACCCAGACATTGGGACCTCAGAGCAGAAGGCCCACATCCCCATGGTGATGGGAACATGACAGGAGTGTCCTGGCATCACTGGGCTCACATCAGAAAACGTGGGGTGCTCAGAAGTTAGGGCCTGACGCTAGAGGGCACTCATCACCGAGAGGAGGAGGCTCCCAGCAGGCTCCAGCTGCCACCAGAGGGCCAACGTCGCCAAGGTGATGTGTGCCAGCCTGGCAGGAGTGACCTCACAGCAGAGGGCCCACCTCACAGAAGGGTGAGGAACACAGCCAGGATCAGACTCTCACCAGAGGGCCCACATCACCAAGGGGATGGGAACCAGGCAGGAGTGTCCCCACACCAGTGGGACAACATCATCGAAAGGTGAGGATCCCAGCACATGTGTCCTCAAACCAGAGGAACCACATCACCAAGGGGTTCGGAATGAGGCTGGCAGGACTGGCCTCACAACACAGGGTCCATAGAATATAAAAGTTGAGGAATCCAGCAGTTGGAACCTCCCAGCAAGTGGCCCAGAGCACCGAGGCTATGGGATCCAGGCCGCAGTGAACTCACAGCAGAGGGCCCACATCATGAACCTGTGAGCAGCCCAGCTGTTGGGACCTCAGAACAGAAGGCCCACATCCCCATTGGGATGGGAACCTGGCAGGAGTGGCTTTGCACCACTTAGCACATATCAGAAAATGTTAGGAGCCCAGCAGTTAGGGCCTGACGCCAGGGGGCCCTCATAACTGAGGGGAGGAGACTCCCAGCAGGTTCCAACTGCCAACAGAGGGCCCACGTCTACAAGGTGGCATGCGCCAGCCAGGCAGTAGTGACCTCACAGCAGAGGGCCTATCTCACAGAAGGGTGAGGAACCGAGGCAGGATGAGACTCTCACCAGAGGGCCCACAACACCAAGGGGATGGGAACCAGTCAGGACTGTCCTCCCACCAGTGGGGCCACATCATCGAAAGGTGAGGAACCCAGCACATGTGGCCTCATATCAGAGGACATACATCACAAAGGGGATGGGAGTGAGGCAGGTAGGAGTAGCCTAAAAACAGAGGGCCCAAAGAATAAAAAAAGTGAGGAATCCAGCATTTGGAACCTCCCAGCAGGCGGCCGAGAGCACAGAAGCTATGGGATGCAGGCAGGAGTGAACTAACAGCAGAGAGCCCACATCATGAAACTGTGAGCAACCCAGGCATTGGGACCTCAGAGCAGAAAGCCCACATCCCCATGGGGATGGGAACCTGACAGGAGTGTCCTGGCATCACTGGGCTCACATCAGAAAACGTGGGGAGCCCAGCAGTTAGAGCCTGATGCTAGAGGGCCGTCATCACCGAGGGCAGGAGGCTCCCAGCAGGTTCCATGTGCCAACAGAGGGCCCACGTCGCCAAGGTGATGTGTGCAAGTCAGGCAGGATTGACCTCACAGCAGAGGGCCTACCTCACAGAAGAGTGAGGAACCCAGCCAGGATAAGACTGTCACCAGAAGGCCCACATCACCAAGGGGATGGGAACCAGGCAGGAGTGTCCTCACACCAGTGGGGCCACATCATTGAAAGTTGCCTAACCCAGCACATGTGGCCTCAAACCAGAAGACCCACATCACGAAGGGGTTGCGAGTGAGGCAGGCAGGAGGAGCATCACAACACAGGACCCATAGAATACAAAAGTTGAGGAATCGAGCAGTTGGAACCTCCCAGCAGGCAGCCAAGACCACAGAGGCTATGGGATCCAGGCCACAGTGAACTAACACCAGAGAGCCCACATCATGAAATTGTGATCAACCCAGCCGTTGGAACCTCAGAGCAGAAGGCCCACATCCCCATGGGAATGGGAACCTAAGAGGAGTGCTTGAGCAACACTGGGCTCACTAAGAAAAGTTGGGGAGCCCAGCAGTTAGGGCCTGACGTCAGAGGGCCCTCATCACAGAGCTGAGGAGGCTCCCAGCAGGGTCCAATTGCCACCAGAGGGCTCATGTCAACAAGGCGAGGTGAGCAACCCAGGCAAGAGTTACCTGATAGTAGAGGGCCCACCTCACAGATGGGTGAGGAACCCAGCCAGGATCAGACTCTCACCAGAGGGCCCACATCACAAAGAGGATGGGACCCAGTCAGGATTATCCTCACACCAGTGGGGCCTCATCATCTTAAGGTGAGGAACCCAGCACATGTGTCCTCAAACCAGAGGACCCACATCACCAAGGGCCTTGGAGTGAGGCAGGCAGGAGTAGCCTCACAACACAGGGCACATAATATAAAAAACGTGAAGATTCCAGCATTTAGACCTTCCAGCAGGCGGCCCAGAACACCGAGGCTATGGGATCCAGGCCACAGTGAACTCACAGCAGAGGGCCCACGTCACAAAACTGTGAGCAACCCAGGAGTTGAGACCTCAGCGCAGAAGGACCACATCCCCATGGGAATGGGAACCTGGCTGGAGTGTCCTCGCACCACTGGGCGCACATCAGAAAATGTGGGGAGCCCACCATTTAGGGCCTGACGCCAGAGGGCCATCATCACCGAGAGGAGGAGGCGCCCTGCACGCTCCAACTGCCACCAGAGGGCTCACGTCTCCAAGGTGACGTGTGCCAGCCAGGCAGGAGTGACCTCACAGCAGAGGGCCTACCTCACAGAACGTTGAGGAACCCAGCCAGGATTAGACTCTCGCCAGAGGGCCCACCTCACCAAGGGGATGGGAACCAGGCAGGAGTGTCCTCACACGAGTGGGGTCACATCATCGAAAGGTGAGGAACGCAGCACATGTGGCCTCAAGCCATAGGACAGTCATCATCAAGGGGCTGGCAGTGAGGCAGGCAGGAGGAGCCTCACAACAGAGGGCACATAGAATAAAAAAGTTGAGGAATCCAGCAGTTGGAACCTCCCAGCAGGCGGCTCAGAGCACCGATGATAAGGGATCCTTGCCGGAGTGAACTCACAGCAGAGGGCCCACATCATGGTACTGTGAGCAAGCCAGCCGTTTTGACCTCAGAGCAGAAGGCCCATATCGCCATGGGGATGGGAACCTGGCAAGAGTCTCCTCACTCACTTGGCGCACATCAGAAAATGTGGGGAGCCCAGCAGTTATGGCCTAAGGCAAGAGGGCCCTCATCACCGAGGGGAGGAGGATCCCAGCACACTCCAACTGCCACCAGAGGGCCCACGTCGCCAAGGTGACGTGTGCCAGACAGGCATGATTGACCTCACAGCAGAGGGCCCACCTCACAGAAGGGTGAGGAACCCAGCCAGGATCAGACTCTCACCTGAGGGCCCACATCAGCAAGGGGATGGGAACCAGTCAGGACTGTCTTCCCTCCAGTGGGGTCACATCATCGAAAGGTGCGGAACCCAGCACATGTGGCCTCAAATCAGAGGACACATATCACAAAGGGAATGGGAGTGAGGCAGGCAGGAGTAGCCTAAAAACAGAGGGCCCAAAGAATAAGAAAGGTGAGGAATCCAGCAGTTGGAACCTCCCAGCAGGCGGTCCAGAGCACAGAAGCTATGGGATGCAGGCAGGAGTGAACTAACAGCAGAGAGCCCACATCATGAAACTGTGAGCAACCCAGGCTTTGGGACCTCAGAGCAGAAGGCCCACACCCCAATGGGGATGTGAACCTGGCTGGAGTGTCCTCGCACCACTGGGCACACATCACAAAATGTGGGGAGCCCAGCAGTTAGGGCCTGATGCCAGAGGGCCCTCATCACCGAGGAGAGGAGGCTCCCAGCAGGCTCCAAGTGCCACCAGAGGGCTCATGTCCACAAGGCGAGGTGAGCAAGCCAGGCAAGAGTGACCTCACATCAGACGGCCTACCTCACAGATGGGTGAGGAACCCAGCCAGGATCAGACTCTCAACAGAGGGCCCACATCACCAAGGGGATGTGAACCAGGCAGGAGTCTCCTAAGACCATTGGTCCCACATCATCGAAAGGTGAGGAACCCAGCACATGTGGCCTCAAACCAGACGACACACATCACGAAGGGGCTGGGAGTGAGGCAGGCAGGAGGATCCTCACAACAGAGGGCCCAAAAATTTAAAAAAGTGAGGAATCCAGCAGTTGGAACCTCCCAGCAGGCGGCCAAGAGCACAGAGGCTATGGGATCCAGGCTTCTGTGAACTAACACCAGAGAGCCCACATCATGAAAATGTGAACAACCCAGCCGTTGGGACCTCAGAGCAGAAGGCCCACATCCCCATGGAGATGGGATCCTAAGAGGAGTGCCAAAGCATCACTGGGCTCACTAAGAAAAGTTGGTGAGCCCAGCAGTCAGGGCCTGATGCAAGAGGGCCCTCATCACCGGGGGGAAGAGATTCCCAGCACGCTCCAACTGCCACCACACGGCTGACTTCACCAAGGCAATGTGTGCCAGCCATGCAGGAGTGACCTATCAGCAGAGGGTCTCCCTCACAGGTGGGTGAGGAACAAAGCCAGGAACAGACTCTCACCAGGGGGTCCACATAACCACGTGGATGAGAACCAAGCAGGAGTGTCCTCACACTAGGGGGGCCACATCATCGAAAGGTGAGGAACCCAGCAAAAGTGGCCACAAACCAGAGGACCCACATCACCAAGGGGTTGAGAGTGAGGTAGGTGTCTGGACGGGCATATTTAACACTCATTTCCCACCAGGAAGAGGAATTAACCAAAGGCTCAGCGTGCCCTGCCAGAAGCAGATTAGGGCCTGAAGCAGTCTTGCGGGTTTGCGGCCAGCTCACAAGAAAGCGAGTTGAAGAAAGGAGCTCAGGGGCCCTGTAATTCACAAACCTGCAGAGTTATAAATGACAGATAACGTCCAAAAATATATTGAAGTAAGGCTGCGAAGAGGACTTGAAAGCGGGGCAGAATTGCAGGAAACCGATTTCAGGAGGTAGACTGGATTTGCATTTAAAGCATAGGAAAAGAGGCAGAACATCGACAATGATGCACTTGGCAACAAAGGGCGTATGAGTTTGTTCCTGAATATATTCAGGAACAAACACATACGCCCTTTTTGGCAAACCAAGCAAGCTTGCAATGGAAATCCGAACTACTATGAAGTGTCACTTCCCCCCGGTCTAAAGGGCCATCTGAGAAAAGTGTAAAATCCAGAAAGGCAAGACAGGCCATGGGGAAAAAGGAGCCTTGTTATGCTGATGGGCGGGATGTACATTGCCAACAGCCACTCTGGAGAAGTGTATGGTGTTTCCTGATACATCTGAAAAACAAAGCAACAGAGTCTAGGGCATTTCCACTTATGGTCCTATAGCTTAGGGAAATTAAAATCAAAAAGACACAGCCACCCCAAAATTTACAACGGCTCTGTTTACAGGAGCCTCTTCTACAGTACAAGTTAAATATCCCAGAGAACAAATAATTGATAAAGAAGTTGCGGTACTTATGTACAACAGAATACCACTCAGCAATGAAATCTGTGTCACCAGGCCTGTACCAGCATAATGAGTGGATTGAGGCATGATGATTCTAAGTGAAATAAGTCACACAGAAAAAGAAACATCATAAGGTATCACTAATGCACGGAATGTAAACTTGGCTACACATGAACTGAATTACAAAACAGAACAGGGTCTCAAGTTTAGAAAACCAACTTATGCTTGCTTAAGGGGAAAGGTGAGTTGGGGTGCTGCATAAAACCAGAGTTTGAAATTAGCACAGATACCGTTCCATAAGCCAAATACGTAATAGACAAGACCTACCCCTTGCTCAACGAAATGGACTCAACAATGAGGTATCACCTCACACCTGTTAGAATGGGCATCATCTGAAAATCTACAAACAACAAATGCTGGAAAGGGTGTGGAGAAAAGGAAGCCTCTTCCACTATTGTTGGGAATATAAATTGATACAGTCACTATGGAGAACAATATGGAGTTTCTTAAGAAACTAATAATAGAATTACCATATGATACAGCAATCCCAGGACTGGACATATACCCAGACAAAACCATAAATCAAAAAGAGACATTCACCGCAATGTTCATTGCATCACTATTTACAATATCGAGGTAATGGAAGCAACCTAAATGCCCACAGACAGACGAATGCATAAAGATGTGGTACATATATAAAATGGAATATTACTAAGCCATGAAAGGAATGAAATTGGGTCATTTGTAGAGACGTCGATGGATCTAGAGACTGTCATACAGAGTGAAGTAAGTCAGAAAGAGAAAAACAAATCTTGTATATTCATGCATATATGTGGAACCTAGAAAAACTGTACAGATTAACCGTTTTGCAAGGCATAAATAGAGCAACAGATGTAGACAACAATCGTATGGACAACAAGGGGGGAAAGCTCTTGGAGGGGTGGTGGTGGGAGGAGTTGAGAGATTGGGATTGGCATGTAAACATTTATATGTATAAAATAGATAACCAATGAGAACCTGCTGTATAAAAATATAAAATAAAATTCAAAATTAAAAAGAAATAAAATTTAAAAAATAAAACAGAAAAAACAATTATTCCCTTCACATACATGTATTTATATGAATAAATTATTTCCATGCTTATATCTGTAAATACAAAAAAGAGGAATAAAATCTACCTTGAACCAAAAACGAAAAAGAGAAAAAAAAACAGAACCCACCAGTTACTCAGAGGAAAACCGTATCAGGGCACTTGCTCCAGTTGTAAACAATTCTGAAGTTGGTCAGTGGTGGGGAATCGTCTCCCATTCAGCCAGCAGCCCCCACACAACAAGCGTCCTCATTGCAAAGCTGGGGCACCGTGCCGAGGCATCTGTGAGTAAACGTGAGCTGAACCCCAGGCCAGTTGCTGCTGAACTGTTCCCGCCCTTCCCAGGTAAAACACCTGAATATATACAAGGACTTGAAAGCCTAGAGGAAGGGCCATGGAGCCACACGAGTGACAGCATGCCAGCTGACTTGGTGCCTGCAGGCCAGCCAGGATGGTCCTGGCCCTGGGTGCTCTTCTGGAAGATTTCCATTTCCCTGCCTGAGATACCCGTCCTGTCCCTGCCCCCACTGCTTTTTTCCTTCCTCACCTCTGCCCAGGGAGAAATTCCAGCAGCAGGTATGGGTGACACATCCTCTTCTTTAGCAGGTGGCAGCCTGGCAACTGCTGCAGAAAGTCCAGCAGAGCCCCACTCACACTGGGCCACCCACAAAGCCGTGGCCTCTCACTCCCTCCCACCAGCCCAGCCCCGAGACTGCTGACAGGGCAGAGAAAATGGCGTCAGGCACAGCTGCAGGGGCTTTTGCTGCCTGGAGTGGTATTTATATTGATCTCAACCCAGGCACACCTGGGGAGGGCTGGCCGGCATGGTAAGGCTGCCCAGGTCAGCCAATCATCACCCCTCAGGGGCTCACAGTTGCAGAAAATGGAACTTGCTGAACCGGCCAGGTCCAAGGAACAGGTGTGGGCTCCTGAGAGTCAGGATAGACAAGGGGCTGCAGCTTTGGCTTGTTTTCTAATCATTTTATCTGGCCCATGAGTGGGAGACAACTTCAAGAAAACCCTCTCCTAATGAGAGGAACCCAGGAGTCAGGGAGAGGAGGGGTGGGTGGTGGTTGGAGACAGAGGCCTGGTGCCCTGGGTGCAGTGGAAGTCTCTGGAAGACCAGGTGGAGGGAGGCCACACAGAGTGATGCCCAGGGTCACAGACCTGTCGGAGCTGCTGTTTGTTAGTTCAAGTCCTGCTCTGAGGTGCTCTGTGTCAGCTCTGAGCGACAGGTGAGCTGGGGGTGCTCTTCAATGAGGGCTATGTGCACGGTTCCTGTGTGCCCAGCCCTGCCACGGTACCTGCAAGGGTAGCTCTGTATCCTGGGAGGGGCCTGACCATGAGAGCCCCGTGGGCTGGGTTGGGGGTGGGGTACCTGCCCAGGAGAGCTCCATATCCTGGGATTGGCCTGACCACGAGAGCCCCATGGGCTGCTGGGGACCTGGTAAAGGATGTCAGGACAGTCAGTGAAGCCACCGAGGATATACCTCCAGTTGCTCCTGATCCCTACACCCTGCTGGTCATTCTACCAACCACCAGGACATGGTATTCTGTATTAGTCTTCAATGATGCCTTCTTTTGTATTCCATTAGTCCCAGAGTCACAAGAAATTTTGGCTTGTGAGTGGCAGGACTCAACATACAACTAAAACAATACTTCCGGGCCGTCTTGCCCCAAGGGTTCAAAAATTCCCACACCATCTTTGGGGAAAGCTTAGCTAACGACCGAAAAGTTCTACCTCTGGAAAAGGAAACCCTCCTTCAATATGCAGACGACATTCTGATCGCCAGCCCTACTAAGGAGGCCTCTGAACTACCAAGCCAATAAAGGATAGAAGTTGTCCAAGAAAAAGCTCAAATATCACAGACTGCAGTGACCTGCCTGGGCTTCATTCTCACACAAGGTCAGAGAAGCCCATCCCAGGAAAAGGAAGAAACCATTTGCAGCCTTACCCCTTTCTAAAACTAGAAGACAGCTTAGGGGTTCCTGGGGAGGCCAGGGTTTGCTGCTTCTGGATCCCTAACTACAGTCTACTAGCTGGGCCTCTATATGAAACACTGAAAGGAAAAGATGATGATCCTTTTGAACAGAATCCAGAAGTGGCCTTTCAAGAATGGAAAGAGCAGTCAATTCAGACCCTTGCCCTGGAACTCCCTAATTGAGCTAAACCCTTTGACCTTTCCATTCCCGGTGAAAGGTGAATCGCCATTGGAGAATTAGTGCAAAAACTGGGACCACTTGAAATGGAACAACGCAAGAATGCCATCCAGGTAGGATAAACTACAGTCACCAAGGGGCTTGGCCCACTGCCACATCTGGCCAAGATACTGGCGGTATCTAAAAACCTGGAAATCAGCAGCCCAAAAGGCCACCTCCCTCCTAAGGGAAAAGGACCCCACGTGGTGATCCTAATCACCAACCATGCCCTGAAGTTGCAGGGTTCGCTCCGTGGGCACACCGACCTCGAGTGAGGAGGCCCTCCAACTCCAACATCCAGAGAGATAACCGGGGGCAACAGGGCACCATGACGACTCGTGCGAACATCACTTGACCTGGAGTTTCTCTCATAAAACAACAATAGTGTGTCCTGAAGGAGTAGACTACTGCTTGCAGGACTTCCTGCACCCGGAGGGGAGCTAATAATCTTGGCGGGGGAACCGTATATCACACCGTCACCATAGAAAAGCCTACAGACACCGTGATGATGGTGGCCAATAAGACCGGCTGGACTCCTGTTTACTTCAAAAGGCTGTTGACTCAGTGGCCATCATGGTCCTTGATCACCACTGACCCTGGACTGTCTGGGAGTTGAGCGGGCAGGGCTCTGACACCTGGTGCTGTTTTTACGTTAATTCAGGGGCCTAATTGAAGAAAGAGCAGACTACTGGTCAGAGCATCTAGGCTGGCAGAAACGGTCAGCCTAAGGTGGCCGAACAAATGTGGGGCGGGGTGAAACCGGCCCCCACAGCGTCTCTGCACATCTCTTTCCTGGACCCTTAAAGGTCATTAGAATCTATAACACTTCCAATGCTGGTGCTCAGGCGGACGAGCAGGGAGGCAGGGGTCCTGGGGCCAATCAACGTCACCTGGAGGCTGCTGGGGAGAAGTTCTGACCCTCGTCCCCTGGTATGAGGGCTCCCAACTCAGCACTCAGCAGTTACAGAAGAAGGGTCTGCACCCTCAGCACTCCAAGAATGAGGAACGGGACAAAAGGCAGAGGAGGGGTTTGTCCCCAGCAAAGCCCATTAAAAATCCCTGGGAGATAAAAATAGAATGTGGGCAATAAAGTCAAGTCTGACCTTTTTTATCCTTTGTGCTTTGTCTAATTTCACGTGCTCCTAGGGTCCCGCATGCAGAGGTTCCACACCCGGCACTTCAGACCAGATTTCCTGGTGCAGAATGGCTGGGTCGACACCTCAGCTCCTGGGGCCCAGTGCAGACTCCGAGATATAGAGCCTGAGCTGCAGCCAACCCGGCCCTTGAGAGCTCCGCCCCCTCCCTCCCACTGACTCTGACAGGATCTCTACACAGCAGCCCAGCCCACAGCCCACGGGGTAGTGCATGCTCTCACCTCTCCATTCTCTGATGAAAATATAAAGTTTCCTTTGCTTGGGAACCAAACTCAGTCTCGATCTGTTGGCCCCAATGACACTGGGCAGGGGGACCCTTGTTGGGGTCCACTCTGGAGGATCAGTAACAGAAATTGAGACTATTGTAACTTCAATGAACAGATGTGTGAGCCAAACTGTAGTTAACATAGAACAGTTTATAAGGCTCGGGTAAAATAAGATGTTTCTAACACTTCCATTTGATATTTCCATCACTTTATTATAAGCAAGTTCAGTGAAAAGGTTTGTCTTATTTGTCAGGTCAATATTAGAGAAATGAAGTGATTTCTTTCCAAGGATGTACATCTAATAATCTTGGTTAAAGCTTCAATCTTGTTTTAAATGCTTTTCCATTGAAAATGATACCTCTCTTTCAGCTCCCCCATTTCTGAGAAGTATAAAATCTTATAATTTATTATTACCAAAGGGGAAAGGTGGGAGGAGGGATAAATTAACAGTTTGGAATTAACACATACACACTGCTATGTATAAAATAGATCATCAACAAGGAACTACTGTATAGCACAGGGAACTACACTCAATATTGTGCAATAACCTATAAGGGGAAATAATCGGAAAAAGAATAGATATTTTTATTGACATCATCTATCAATGACAGTTAAAGTGTAACCTAAGGGAAGCCGGTGGTGAGTGCTTCTGACCCTGAAGACTTCAGTCATCTAAAGTTTGGACTCTGCCTACTTCCCAAGGCCCTTAATGAACATATGTGTAGCCGTAGCTTAAAAAACTCCCCAGTTTGGGTTTCGGGGAGACACTGATTTTGAAAAAGCCCTGGTGTTCTCCTTACATGAATGGGACTCTTCCTACTGCTAAAACATGTCTGTCACATCCAGAGGATGGTATACCGTCTGATTGGGAAGAGTTTGGAAAAGGCATCTCATCTCCTCATCTCCTGGTGCTCGGGTTCACCCCTCCAGCGTCTTTACTAACAGTCTCCCCACTTGGAGATGTCAACACTGTCAACATCCTGTTGCGTACAGTTTGGAATTTGTCCAGAGGATGAAGCGGAAGGATGAGGAACAATGAGAGACAAGTCCTAGGTGTTCAGACAGGCACATGTCACTCTAATTTCCAATCAGGAAGATGAATTGACCAAAGGCTAGGGTTGCCCATGGAAACAGTATAGGGCTTGAGGAAATCCCACTGCTTTGTGGCCAGTTCCCATAAACACAAGTTGAACAATGGAACTCAGGGGCAGTAAAATTCACGAAACTGCAGAGTTGAAAATATCTATCACTGAAAAATGTCTTGAGGAAAGTCAGAGAAAAGGATTGGCAAGCAAGGGAGAATGGCAGGAAAGGGATTTGAGGAGGTAGAAAGGACTCGCCATTAAGCACAAGAAAAGGGGCTGAACATTGCCGACATTGCAGTTGGCCAAAAAGGCTGTATGCGTTTTTTTCTGTATATATTCAAGAAAAGGGCATACACTTTTTTAGCCAACCAAACAGGTGGGCACTGGAAATCAATACTACAAAAGATATCACTTCGCATCAGTCAGAAGAGCCATCCTCATAAAGTGTAAACGCCAGAAATGCAGGACAGGGCAAGGAGAAGAGGGAGCCCTGTGAGGCTTATAGTGGAAATGTATATTGCCAACGGCCATTCTGGAGAAGTGTATTGTGTTTACTAAAGCATCTAAAAAATGAGCTACAGAGCATAGGGCACTTGCACTCATGGGCGTATATCTTGGGAAAAACAAAAATCGAGAGGACACAGGCACCCCAATGTTTACTGCCTCTCTGTTTAAAAGATCCTCGACTAGGATATAACTTAAATGTCTCTGGAGGGAAAAAATGGATAGAGATGTGGTACTTATGTAGAGTGGAATATTACTCAGCCTGGAAATCAATGAAATATGGCCAGTTGTAACAACTCCGGAGGAGTTACGTATGATCATTCTAAGTGACATAAATATGTAGAAAACACGCGTAAGGCTGCTAAACGGGAAAGGTGGGGAGGGGTGAGGCATCATCCAGGAGGTTGAAATTAGCAAAGATACCATTCCAAATACCAAACTGATAATCAACAAGGCCTACACGGTAGCTAAAAGAACTGCACTCAGCACACTCAAGTCACCGGAAAAGAATATCTATGACTGGTAAGAATCTGAAAAAGAAATTATTGATGTCTCTCTGTACGTGAATCAAGTGGATGTACAGCAGCAAGAAACAGAGCTTTGAAAATCAGCTGTAAACAACATAGTAATAAATTGAAAAAAATAAACGACAGAGAGACAGAGAAAACCTCTTACAACTTTTCCTCAGGGACGGTGATGCAACATGGATTGAACACATCTAGACCCACAGCAGGATGAGACATAAGGCTGGAAACTGTTCGCGCTAAGAGAAATGTGAGGTTGGGTGAGGAAATGCACACCCTTTAAAGTAATACTACCTGGTACCCATTCAATGGGTCCCAAATCTGCAGGTTCAAGGAATCTTCCTACAGCTAAAACATGCATGGAAAACCCAGAGGACTGTACACCATGTGATCGGGAGATGTGTCTAAAATGCACCTCATTTATCCTCTCCTGGTGCTCCTGTTCATCATTCCAGCCACGTTACTTAGAATCTCCCCACTTAGAGAATCAGCACATTTAAACTTCTGTTTCACACATTTTGCAAATTGTGAGGAGGATGAACGGGAACAGGGGGAACCAATGAGAGAATAGTTGTAGGGGTTTGGACGGGCACATGTCACTCTAATTTCCCATTAAGAATAAGAATTAAAAAAAGGCTCAGCCCGCCTCGCCGGAGCCAAAATAGGGCCTGAAGCAATCCTGCGGTTTTGAGGCCAGCTCACAAAAGAGCAACTTAAAAAATGGAGCTCAGGGTCACTGCAATTCACAAACCTGCAGAGTTATAAATGAAAACTAACGTCCAAAAATATGTTGAGGTAAGGCAAAGAAGAGGATCTGAATGCAAGACAGAATTGCAAGAAACAGATTTCAAGAGATAGATTGGACTCGCCTTTAAAGCACATGAAAAGCGGCAGAATTTCGACAATGATGCAGTTGGCCCAAAAGGGAGTATGCGTTTTTTCCTGAATATATCCAGGAAAAAACGCATACGCACTTTATGGGCAACCAAGCAAGCAAGCAATGCAAATGTGCACAACAAAGAAGTCTCATTTCCCACCGGTCAAAAGGGCCATCCGAAAAAATTGTAAAAACCAGAAATGCAGGACAGGCCATGGAGAACAGGGAGCCTTTATACGCTGATGGACAATGTGTGAACTGCCGAGAGCCACTCTGGAGAAGTGTATGGTGGTTCCTAAATCATCTAAAAAACAGAGCGACAGAGCATAGGGCACTTCCAATCATGGGAGTATATCTAGGAAAGTCTAAAAATCAACAAGACACAAGCACACCACAGTTTAGGGCTACTCTGTTTACAAGAACCTCAACTTCAGTACACCTTAAATATCCCAGGAAAGAGAACAATGGATAAAGAAAATGTGGTACTTATGTACAATGGAATATCTCTTCACCATGAAATCAATGTAATAAGGCTAGTAGAAGGATAAAGAGTGGATTGAGGTCCGATAATACTACTTGAAATAAGTCAAACAGAAAAAGAAACATATCATAAGATATCACTTATAGAGGGAGGATAAATATGGCTGCACAAAAAATGAATTACAAAACAGAACAGTGTCTCACATTTAGAAAACACACTTATGTCAGCTTAAGGGGAAAGGAGAGGTGGGGTGATGCATAAAACCAGAGTTTGAAATTAGCACAGATACCGTTCAATAAACCAAATAGGTATCAGACAAGATCTACACCTTGCTCAATGAACTGGCCTCAACACACCCTATAAACCGCAGAGAAATATATCTGAGTAATAAGAATCTTAAAACCCATGTATTGATATATCTCCATAAGGGAATCAAGTGTGCGCAGAGCGGCACAAACACAGCAGTGAAAATGAGCTAAACCCCATTATAGAAATAAATTTTAAAACCAAAACGCAGAAACAATGAAAGAGAGAAAAATTCTTACAAAATTCGCTCAGGGGCTGTGATGCAACCTGGAATGACCACATATAAACCCACAGCTGGATAAGACATAAGGCTGGACACTTGGGGCTGAAAGGATTGGAGAGCTTTGGTGAGCAACTGCCGAAAGTTTAATGCAATACTTCATGCTACTTATTCCAAGGGTCCCAACACTCCAAGTTGAAGGGAATCTTCCTACAGCTAAACCATGCATGGGAAATCCAGCAGATGGTATACCATATGATCGGGAAAGGTTTCTAAAATGCACCTCATTTTCCTCTCCTGGGGCTCCGGATCAACATTCCAGCCACTTTACTAACAACATCTCCACATGGAGAGTCAATGCCTTTAAGTTCCGGTATCGCACAGTCTGCAGATAGTGCGGAGGATGAATGGGAATAGGGGGAACCAGTGAGAAAATAGCTGTAGCGGTTTCAATGGGCACATGTCACTCTAATTTCAATTCAGGAAGAAGAATTAACCAAAGGCAGAGCAAGGCGCCCCAGAAGAAGAATAGGGCCTGAAGAAATCCTGTGGATATGAGGCAAGATCACAAAAATAAGAGCTGAAAAATGGAGCTAAGGGCCACTGCAATTCAAAAACCTGCAGAGTTATAAAGGCCAACTATTTTCCAAAAGTATATTGAAGTAAGGCTATGAAGAGGCACTGAGAGCAAGGCAGAACTGCAGGAAACCTATTTCAGGAGGTAGACTGGAATTGCACTGAAAACATATGAAAAGACTCAGAACGTCGACAATGATGCACTTGGCCAAAAAGGGCGTATGCGTTCTTTCCTGAATATATTCAGGAAGAAACGCATAAGCCCTTTCTGGCCAACCAAGCAAGCTCGCAAAGGAAATCTGCACTACAATGAAGTCTCACTGCCCCCCGGTCAAAGGGCCTTCTGAAAAAAGAGTAAAATCCAGAAAGGCAGGACAGGCCATGGAGAACTGGGAGCCTTGTTATGCTGATGGGCGAGATGTAAATTGCCAACAGCCACTCTGGAGAAGTGTACGGTGTTTCCTGAAACATCCAAAAAACTAAGCAACAGAGCCTAGGGCACTTCCACTTATGGTCCTATAGCTTAGGGAAATTAAAATCAAAAAGACACAGCCACCCCAAAGGTTGGGATGGCTCTGTTTACAAGAACCTCGTTTACGGTACAAGTTTAATATCGCAAAAAGTGAAAAATGGATAAAGAAGTTGTGGTACTTACGTACAATGCAATATCACTCAGCAATGAAATCTATGTCATCAGGCCCGTAGCAGCATAATGAGTGGATTCAGGTACGATGATTCTAAGTGAAATAAGTCACACAGAAAGAGAAACATCATAAGATATCACTACTACACGGAATGTAAACTTGGCTACACAGGAACTGAATTACAAAACAGAACAGCGTCTCAAATGTAGAAAACCAACTTATGCTTGCTTAAGGGGAAAGGTGAGTTAGGGTGCTGCATAAAACCAGAAATTGAAATTAGCAGATACCGTTCCATAAGACAAATATGTAATAGAGAATAGCTACTCCTTGCTCAACGAAGTGGACTCAACATCCCATATTAAAAGCCTAAGAATATACCTGACTAGTAAGAATCTTAAAACCTATGGATTTATATGTCTCCGAAAGAGAATCAAGCATGTGTACAGCGGAATAAACGCAGCAGTGATAGGATTGGTGAGGTTCGGTGAGCAAATGCAGACCCTTTGAAGTAATATTGCATGGTACCCATTCCATGGTCTCAAATCTCTAGGTTTAAGGGATTCTTCATTCAGCTAAAACATGCATGTGGAACCCAGAGTATGATCCACAGTGTGATCGGGAAACGTGTTCAAATGTGTCTCAGTTTTCGTCCCCTGGTACTCGGGTACAACATTCCAGACACTTTACTAACACTCTCCCCACTTGGAGAGTCAGTGCCTTTAACCTCCTGTTTGGCCCAGTTTGCAGTTTCTGTGGAAGATGAACAGGAAGATGGAGAACCAAGGAGAGACTAGCTGGAGGTGTCTGGAAGGGCAAATTTAACTCTCATTTCCCACCAGGAAGAGGAATTAACCAAAGGCTCAGCGTGCCATGCCGGAACCACACTAGGGCCTGAAGCAATCCTGCAGTGTTGCGGCCAGCTCACAAAAAAGCGAGTTGAAGAAAGGAGCTCAGGGACACTGTAATTCACAACCCTACAGAGTTATAAATGACACTTATCGTCCAAAAATATATTGAAGTAAGGCTGCCAAGAGGACTTGAAAGCGGGGCAGAATTGCAGGAAACCGATTTCAGGAGGTAGACTGGAATTGCATGTAAAGCATAGGAAAAGAGGCAGAACGTCCACAATGATGCACTTGGCCAAAAAGGGCGTATGCGTTCTTTCCTGAATATATTCAGGAAAAAACGCATACGCCCTTTTTGGCCAACCAAGCAAGCTTGCAAAGGAAATCTGCACTACAATGAAGTCTCACTGCCCCCCGGTCAAAAGGGCCATCTGAAAAAAGTGTAAAATCCAGAAAGGCAGGACAGGCCATGGAGAACTGGGAGCCTTGTTATGCTGATGGGCGGGATGTAAATTGCCAGCAGCCACTCTGGAGAAGTGTATGGTGTTTCCTGAAACATCCAGAAAACAAAGCAACAGAGCCTAGGGCACTTCCACTTATGGTCCTATAGCTTAGGGAAATTAAAATCAAAAAGACACAGCCTCCCCAAGTTTGGGACGGCTCTGTTTACAAGAACCTCGTTTACGGTACAAGTTCAATATCACAGAAAGCGAAAAATGGATAAAGAAGTTGTGGTACTTACGTACAATGCAATATCACTCAGCAATGAAATCTATGTCATCAGGCCTGTAGCAGCACAATGAGTGGATTCAGGTACGATGATTCTAAGTGAAATAAGTCACACAGGGCTTACCTGGTGGCGCAGTGGTTGAGAGTCCGCCTGCCGATGCAGAGGACATGGGTTCGTGCCCCGCTCTGGGAAGATCCCACATGCCGCGGAGCGGCTGGGCCTGTGAGCCATGGCCGCTGAGCCTGCGTGTCCGGAGCCTGGGCTCTGCAATGGGAAAGACCACAACAGTGAGAGGCCCACGTACCGCAAAAAAAAAATAAAAATAAAAAAATAAAAAAAATAAAAAAATAAGTCACACAGAAAAAGAAACATCATAAGATATCACTACTACACGGATGTAAACTTGGTTACACAGGAACTAAATTACTAAACAGAACAGAGTGTCAAATGTAGAAAACCAATTTATGCTTGCTTAAGGGGAAAGGTGAGTTGGGGTGCTGCATACAACAAGAGATTGAAATTAGCACAGATACCGTTCCATAAGCCAAATATATAATAGACAAGTGCTACTCCTTGCTCAACGAAGTGGACTCAACAACCCATATTAAACGCCTAACAATATACCTGACTAGTAAGAATCTTAAAAATTATGGATTTATATGTCTCCGAAAGACAATCAAGCGTGTGTACAGCGGCATAAACGCAGCAGTGATAGGATTGGTGAGGTTCGGTGAGCAAATGCAGACCCTTTGAAGTCATATTGCATGGTACCCATTCCATGGGTCTCAACTCTCCATGTTTAAGGGATTCTTCCTTCAGCTAAAACATGCATGTGGAACCCAGAGTATGATCCACCGCGTGATCGGAAAACGTGTTCAAATGTGTCTCAGTTTTCGTCCCCTGCTACTCGGGTGCAGCATTCCAGACGCTTTACTAACACTCTCCCCACTTGGAGAGTCAGTGCCTTTAACCTCCTGTTTGGCCCAGTTTGCAATTTCTGTGGAAAATGAACAGGAATAGGGAGAACCAATGAGAGACTAGGTGGAGGTGTCTGGACGGGCAAATTTAACTCTCATTTCCCACCAGGAAGAGGAATTAACCAAAGGCTCAGCATGCCGTGCCGGAAACAAACTAGGGCCTGAAGCAATCCTGCGGTGTTGCGGCCAGCTCACAAGAAAGCGAGTTGAAGAAAGGAGCTCAGGGGCACTGTAATTCACAAACCTGCAGAGTTAAAATGACAGCTATCTTCCAAAAATATATTGAAGTAAGGCAGCCAAGAGGAGTTGAAAGCGGGGCAGAATTGCAGGAAACCGATTTCAGGAGGTAGACTGGAATTGCATGTAAAGCATAGGAAAAGAGGCAGAACGTCCACAATGATGCACTTGGCCAAAAAGTGCGTATGCGTTTTTTCCTGGATATATTCAGGAAAAAACGCATACGCACTTTTTGGCCAACCAAGCAAGCTTGCAAAGGAAATCTGCACTACAATGAAGTCTCACTGCCCCCTGGTCACAAGGGCCATCTGAAAAAAGTGTAAAATCCAGAAAGGCAGGACAGGCCATGGAGAACTGGGAGCCTTGTTATGCTGATGGGTGGGATGTAAATTACCAGCAGCCACTCTGGAGAAGTGTATGGTGTTTCCTGAAACATCCAAAAAACAAAGCAACAGAGCCTAGGGCACTTCCACTTATGGTCCTATAGCTTAGGGAAATTAAAATCAAAAAGACACAGCCATCCCAAAGTTTGGGACGGCTCTGTTTACAAGAACCTTGTTCAACATACAAGTTCAATATCACAGAAAGCGAAAAATGGATAAAGAAATTGTGGTACTTACGTACAATGCAATATCACTCAGCAATGAAATCTATGTCATCAGGCACATAGCAGCATAATGAGTGGATTCAGGTACGATGATTCTAAGTGAAATAAGTCACACAGAAAAAGAAACATCATAAGATATCACTACTACACGGAATGTAAACTTGGCTACACAGGAACTAAATTACTAAACAGAAAAGAGTGTCAAATGTAGAAAACCAATTTATGCTTGCTTAAGTGGAAAGGTGAGTTGGGGTGCTGCATACAACAAGAGATTGAAATTAGCACAGATACCTTTCCATAAGCCAAATATGCAATAGACAAGAGCTACTCCTTGCTGAACGAAGTGGACTCAACACCCCATATTAAACGCCTAACAATATACCTGACTAGTAAGAATCTTAAAACCTATAGATTTATATGTCTCCGAAAGAGAATCAAGCGTGTGTACAGCGGCATAAACGCAGCAGCGATAGGATTGGTGAGGTTCGGTGAGCAAATGCAGACACTTTGAAGTCATATTGCATGGTATCCATTCCATGGGTCTCAACTCTCCAGGTTTAAGGGATTCTTCCTTCAGCTAAAACATGCATGTGGAACCCAGAGTATGATCCACCGTGTGATCGGAAAACGTGTTCAAATGTGTCTCAGTTTTCGTCCCCTGCTACTCAGGTGCAACATTCCAGACGCTTTACTAACACTCTCCCCACTTGGAGAGTCAGTGCCTTTAACCTCTTGTTTGGCCCAGTTTGCAATTTCTGTGGAAAATGAACAGGAATAGGGAGAACCAATGAGAGACTAGGTGGAGGTGTCTGGACGGGCAAATTTAACTCTCATTTCCCACCAGGAAGAGGAATTAACCAAAGGCTCAGCATGCCGTGCCGGAAACAAACTAGGGCCTGAAGCAATCTTGCGGTGTTGCGGCCAGCTCACAAGAAAGCGAGTTGAAGAAAGGAGCTCAGGGTCACTGTGATTCACAAACCTGCAGAGTTTAAATGACAGCTATCTTCCAAAAATATATTGAAGGAAGGCTGCCAAGAGGAGTTGAATGCGGGGCAGAATTGCAGGAAACCGATTTCAGGAGGTAGACTGGAATTGCATGTAAAGCATAGGAAAAGAGGCACAACGTCCACAATGATGCACTTGGCCAAAAAGGGCGTATGCGTTTTTTCCTGAATATATTCAGGAAAAAACGCATACGCCCTTTTTGGCCAACCAAGCAAGCTTGCAAAGGAAATCTGCACTACAATGAAGTCTCACTGCCCCCCGGTCAAAAGGGCTATCTGAAAAAAGTGTAAAATCCAGAAAGGCAGGACAGGCCATGGAGAACTGGGAGCCTTGTTATGCTGATGGGCGGGATGTAAATTGCCAGCAGCCACTATGGAGAAGTGTATGGTGTTTCCTGAAACATCCAAAAAACAAAGCAACAGAGCCTAGGGCACTTCCACTTATGGTCCTATAGCTTAGGGAAATTAAAATCAAAAAGACACAGCCACCCCAAAGTTTGGGATGGCTCTGTTTACAAGAACCTCGTTTACGGTACAAGTTCAATATCACAGTAAGTGAAAAATGGATAAAGAAGTTGTGGTACTTACGTACAATGCAATATCACTCAGCAATGAAATCTATGTCATCAGACCCGTAGCAGCATAATGAGTGGATTCAGGTACGATGATTCTAAGTGAAATAAGTCACACAGGGCTTACCTGGTGGCGCAGTGGTTGAGAGTCCGCCTGCCGATGCAGAGGACATGGGTTCGTGCCCGGCTCCCGGAAGATCCCACATGCCGCGGAGCGGCTGGGCCTGTGAGCCATGGCCGCTGAGCCTGCGCGTCCGGAGCTTGTGCTCCGCAATGGGAAAGACCACAAAAGTGAGAGGCCCACGTACCGCAAAAAAAATAAAAATAAAAAAATAAAAAAAATAAAAAAATAAGTCACACAGAAAAAGAAACATCATAAGATATCACTACTACACGGAATGTAAACTTGGTTACACAGGAACTAAATTACTAAACAGAACAGAGTGTCAAATGTAGAAAACCAATTTATGCTTGCTTAAGGGGAAAGGTGAGTTGGGGTGCTGCATACAACAAGAGATTGAAATTAGCACAGATACCGTTCCATAAGCCAAATATATAATAGACAAGTGCTACACCTTGCTCAACGAAGTGGACTCAACACCCCATATTAAACGCCTAACAATATACCTGACTAGTAAGAATCTTAAAAACTATGGATTTATATGTCTCCGAAAGAGAATCAAGCGTGTGTACAGCGGCATAAACGCAGCAGTGATAGGATTGGTGAGGTTCGGTGAGCAAATGCAGACCCTTTGAAGTCATATTGCATGGTACCCATTCCATGGGTCTCAACTCTCCATGTTTAAGGGATTCTTCCTTCAGCTGAAACATGCATGTGGAACCCAGAGTATGATCCACCGTGTGATCGGAAAACGTGTTCAAATGTGTCTCAGTTTACGTCCCCTGGTACTCGGGTGCAACATTCCAGATGCTTTACTAACACTCTCCCCTCTTGGAGAGTCAGTGCCTTTAAACTCCTGTTTGGCCCAGTTTGCAATTTCTGTGGAAAATGAACAGGAATTGGGAGAACCAATGAGAGACTAGCTGGAGGTGTCTGGACGGGCAAATTTAACTCTCATTTCCCACCAGGAAGAGGAATTAACCAAAGGCTCAGCATGCCGTGCCAGAAACAAACTAGGGCCTGAAGCAATCCTGCGGTGTTGTGGCCAGCTCACAAGAAAGCGAGTTGAAGAAAGGAGCTCAGGGGCACTGTAATTCACAAACCTGCAGAGTTATAAATGACAGCTATCTTCCAAAAATATATTGAAGTAAGGCAGCCAAGAGGAGTTGAAAGCGGGGCAGAATTGCAGGAAACCGATTTCAGGAGGTAGACTGGAATTGCATGTAAAGCATAGGAAAAGAGGCAGAACGTCCACAATGATGCACTTGGCCAAAAAGGGCGTATGCGTTTTTTCCTGAATATATTCAGGAAAAAACGCATACGCCCTTTTTGGCCAACCAAGCAAGCTTGCAAAGGAAATCTGCACTACAATGAAGTCTCACTGCCCCCCGGTCAAAAGGGCTATCTGAAAAAAGTGTAAAATCCAGAAAGGCAGGAAAGGCCAAGGAGAACTAGGAGCCTTGTTATGCTGATGGGTGGGATGTAAATTGCCAGCAGCCACTCTGGAGAAGTGTATGGTGTTTCCTGAAACATCCAAAAAACAAAGCAACAGAGCCTAGGGCACTTCCACTTATGGTCCTATAGCTTAGGGAAATTAAAATCAAAAAGACACAGCCACCCCAAAGTTTGGGACGGCTCTGTTTACAAGAAACTCGTTTACAGTACAAGTTCAATATCACAGAAAGCGATAAATGGATAAAGAAGTTGTGGTACTTACGTACAATGCAATATCACTCAGCAATGAAATCTATGTCATCAGGCCCATAGCAGCATAATGAGTGGATTCAGGTACGATGATTCTAAGTGAAATAAGTCACACAGAAAAAGAAACATCATAAGATATCACTACTACACGTAATGTAAACTTGGCTACACAGGAACTGAATTACAAAACAGAACAGGGTGTGAAATGTAGAAAACCAACTTATGCTTGCTTAAGGGGAAAGGTGAGTTGGGGTGCTGCATACAACAAGAGATTGAAATTAACACAGATACCATTCCATAAGCCAAATATGTAATAGACAAGAGCTACTCCTTGCTCAACGAAGTGGACTCAACACCCCATATTAATCGCCTAACAATATACCTGACTAGTAAGAATCTTAAAACCTATGGATATATATGTCTCCGAAAGAGAATCAAGCGTGTGTACAGCGGCATAAACGCAGCAGTGATAGGATTGGTGAGGTTCGGTGAGCAAATGCAGACCCTTTGAAGTCATATTGCATGGTACCCATTCCATGGGTCTCAACTCTCCATGTTTAAGGGATTCTTCTTTCAGCTAAAACATACATGTTGAACCCAGAGTATGATCCACCGTGTGATCGGAAAACGTGTTCAAATGTGTCTCAGTTTTCGTCCCCTGCTACTCGGGTGCAACATTCCAGACGCTTTACTAACACTCTCCCCACTTGGAGAGTCAGTGCCTTTAACCTCCTGTTTGGCCCAGTTTGCAATTTCTGTGGAAAATGAACAGGAATAGGGAGAACCAATGAGAGACTAGGTGGAGGTGTCTGGACGGGCAAATTTAACTCTCATTTCCCACCAGGAAGAGGAATTAACCAAAGGCTCAGCATGCCGTGCCAGAACCAAACTAGGGCCTGAAGCAATCCTGCGGTGTTGCGGCCAGCTCACAAGAAAGCGAGTTGAAGAAAGGAGCTCAGGGGCACTGTAATTCACAAACCTGCAGAGTTATAAATGACAGCTATCTTCCAAAAATATATTGAAGTAAGGCTGCCAAGAGGAGTTGAAAGCGGGGCAGAATTGCAGGAAACCAATTTCAGGAGGTAGACTGGAATTGCATGTAAAGCATAGGAAAAGAGGCAAAACGTCCACAATGATGCACTTGGCCAAAAAGGGCGTATGCGGTTTTTCCTGGATATATTCAGGAAAAAACGCATACGCACTTTTTGGCCAACCAAGCAAGCTTGCAAAGGAAATCTGCACTACAATGAAGTCTCACTGCCCCCTGGTCAAAAGGACCATCTGAAAAAAGTGTAAAATCCAGAAAGGCAGGACAGGCCATGGAGAACTGGGAGCCTTGTTATGCTGGTGGCTGGGATGTAAATTACCAGCAGCCACTCTGGAGAAGTGTATGGTGTTTCCTGAAAAATCCAAAAAACAAAGCAACAGAGCCTAGGGCACTTCCACTTATGGTCCTATAGCTTAGGGAAATTAAAATCAAAAAAACACAGCCATCCCAAAGTTTGGGACGGCTCTGTTTACAAGAACCTTGTTCACCGTACAAGTTCAATATCACAGAAAGCGAAAAATGGATAAAGAAGTTGTGGTACTTACGTACAATGCAATATCACTCAGCAATGAAATCTATGTCATCAGGCACATAGCAGCATAATGAGTGGATTCAGGTACGATGATTCTAAGTGAAATAAGTCACACAGAAAAAGAAACATCATAAGATATCACTACTACACGGAATGTAAACTTGGCTACACAGGACCTAAATTACTAAACAGAACAGAGTGTCAAATGTAGAAAACCAACTTATGCTTGCTTAAGGGGAAAGGTGAGTTGGGGTGCTGCATACAACAAGAGATTGAAATTAGCACAGATACCATTCCATAAGCCAAATATGTAATAGACAAGAGCTACTCCTTGCTCAACGAAGTGGACTCAACACCCCATATTAAACGCCTAACAATATACCTGACTAGTAAGAATTTTAAAACCTATGGTTTTATATGTCTCCGAAAGAGAATCAAGCGTGTGTACAGCGGCATAAACGCAGCAGTGATAGGATTGGTGAGGTTCGGTGAGCAAATGCAGACCCTTTGAAGTCATATTGCATGGTACCCATTCCATGGGTCTCAACTCTCCATGTATAAGGGATTCTTCTTTCAGCTAAAACATGCATGTGGAACCCAGAGTTACATCCACCATGTGATCGGAAAACGTGTTCAAATGTGTCTCAGTTTTCGTCCCCTGCTACTCGGGTGCAACATTCCAGACGCTTTACTAACACTCTCCCCACTTGGAGAGTCAGTGCCTTTAACCTCCTGTTTGGCCCAGTTTGCAATTTCTGTGGAAAATGAACAGGAATAGGGAGAACCAATGAGAGACTAGGTGGAGGTGTCTGGACGGGCAAATTTAACTCTCATTTCCCACCAGGAAGAAGAATTAACCAAAGGCTCAGCATGCCGTGCCGGAACCAAACTAGGGCCTGAAGCAATCCTGCGGTGTTGCGGCCAGCTCACAAGAAAGCGAGTTGAAGAAAGGAGCTCAGGGGCACTGTAATTCACAAACCTGCAGAGTTATAAATGACAGCTATCTTCCAAAAATATATTGAAGTAAGGCTGCCAAGAGGAGTTGAAAGCGGGGCAGAATTGCAGGAAACCGATTTCAGGAGGTAGACTGGAATTGCATGTAAAGCATAGGAAAAGAGGCAGAACGTCCACAATGATGCACTTGGCCAAAAAGGGCGTATGCGTTTTTTCCTGAATATATTCAGGAAAAAACGCATACGCCCTTTTTGGCCAACCAAGCAAGCTTGCAAAGGAAATCTGCACTACAATGAAGTCTCACTGCCCCCCGGTCAAAAGGGCCATCTGAAAAAAGTGTAAAATCCAGAAAGGCAGGACAGGCCATGGAGAACTGGGAGCCTTGTTATGCTGATGGGCGGGATGTAAATTGTCAGCAGCCACTCTGGAGAAGTGTATGGTGTTTCCTGAAACATCCAAAAAACAAGGCAACAGAGCCTAGGGCACTTCCACTTATGGTCCTATAGCTTAGGGAAATTAAAATCAAAAAGACACAGCCACCCCAAAGTTTGGGACGGCTCTGTTTACAAGAACCTCGTTTACCGTACAAGTTCAATATCACAGAAAGCGAAAAATGGATAAAGAAGTTGTGGTACTTACGTACAATGCAATATCACTCAGCAATGAAATCTATGTCATCAGGCCCATAGCAGCATAATGAGTGGATTCAGGTACGATGATTCTAAGTGAAATAAGTCACACAGAAAAAGAAACATCATAAGATATCACTACTACACGTAATGTAAACTTGGCTACACAGGAACTGAATTACAAAACAGAACAGGGTGTGAAATGTAGAAAACCAACTTATGCTTGCTTAAGGGGAAAGGTGAGTTGGGGTGCTGCATACAACAAGAGATTGAAATTAACACAGATACCATTCCATAAGCCAAATATGTAATAGACAAGAGCTACTCCTTGCTCAACGAAGTGGACTCAACACCCCATATTAATCGCCTAACAATATACCTGACTAGTAAGAATCTTAAAACCTATGGATATATATGTCTCCGAAAGAGAATCAAGCGTGTGTACAGCGGCATAAACGCAGCAGTGATAGGATTGGTGAGGTTCGGTGAGCAAATGCAGACCCTTTGAAGTCATATTGCATGGTACCCATTCCATGGGTCTCAACTCTCCATGTTTAAGGGATTCTTCTTTCAGCTAAAACATACATGTTGAACCCAGAGTATGATCCACCGTGTGATCGGAAAACGTGTTCAAATGTGTCTCAGTTTTCGTCCCCTGCTACTCGGGTGCAACATTCCAGACGCTTTACTAACACTCTCCCCACTTGGAGAGTCAGTGCCTTTAACCTCCTGTTTGGCCCAGTTTGCAATTTCTGTGGAAAATGAACAGGAATAGGGAGAACCAATGAGAGACTAGGTGGAGGTGTCTGGACGGGCAAATTTAACTCTCATTTCCCACCAGGAAGAGGAATTAACCAAAGGCTCAGCATGCCGTGCCGGAACCAAACTAGGGCCTGAAGCAATCCTGCGGTGTTGCGGCCAGCTCACAAGAAAGCGAGTTGAAGAAAGGAGCTCAGGGGCACTGTAATTCACAAACCTGCAGAGTTATAAATGACAGCTATCTTCCAAAAATATATTGAAGTAAGGCTGCCAAGAGGAGTTGAAAGCGGGGCAGAATTGCAGGAAACCAATTTCAGGAGGTAGACTGGAATTGCATGTAAAGCATAGGAAAAGAGGCAAAACGTCCACAATGATGCACTTGGCCAAAAAGGGCGTGTGCGGTTTTTCCTGGATATATTCAGGAAAAAACGCATACGCACTTTTTGGCCAACCGAGCAAGCTTGCAAAGGAAATCTGCACTACAATGAAGTCTCACTGCCCCCTGGTCAAAAGGACCATCTGAAAAAAGTGTAAAATCCAGAAAGGCAGGACAGGCCATGGAGAACTGGGAGCCTTGTTATGCTGGTGGCTGGGATGTAAATTACCAGCAGCCACTCTGGAGAAGTGTATGGTGTTTCCTGAAAAATCCAAAAAACAAAGCAACAGAGCCTAGGGCACTTCCACTTATGGTCCTATAGCTTAGGGAAATTAAAATCAAAAAAACACAGCCATCCCAAAGTTTGGGACGGCTCTGTTTACAAGAACCTTGTTCACCGTACAAGTTCAATATCACAGAAAGCGAAAAATGGATAAAGAAGTTGTGGTACTTACGTACAATGCAATATCACTCAGCAATGAAATCTATGTCATCAGGCACATAGCAGCATAATGAGTGGATTCAGGTACGATGATTCTAAGTGAAATAAGTCACACAGAAAAAGAAACATCATAAGATATCACTACTACACGGAATGTAAACTTGGCTACACAGGACCTAAATTACTAAACAGAACAGAGTGTCAAATGTAGAAAACCAACTTATGCTTGCTTAAGGGGAAAGGTGAGTTGGGGTGCTGCATACAACAAGAGATTGAAATTAGCACAGATACCATTCCATAAGCCAAATATGTAATAGACAAGAGCTACTCCTTGCTCAACGAAGTGGACTCAACACCCCATATTAAACGCCTAACAATATACCTGACTAGTAAGAATTTTAAAACCTATGGTTTTATATGTCTCCGAAAGAGAATCAAGCGTGTGTACAGCGGCATAAACGCAGCAGTGATAGGATTGGTGAGGTTCGGTGAGCAAATGCAGACCCTTTGAAGTCATATTGCATGGTACCCATTCCATGGGTCTCAACTCTCCATGTATAAGGGATTCTTCTTTCAGCTAAAACATGCATGTGGAACCCAGAGTTACATCCACCATGTGATCGGAAAACGTGTTCAAATGTGTCTCAGTTTTCGTCCCCTGCTACTCGGGTGCAACATTCCAGACGCTTTACTAACACTCTCCCCACTTGGAGAGTCAGTGCCTTTAACCTCCTGTTTGGCCCAGTTTGCAATTTCTGTGGAAAATGAACAGGAATTGGGAGAACCAATGAGAGACTAGCTGGAGGTGTCTGGACGGGCAAATTTAACTCTCATTTCCCACCAGGAAGAAGAATTAACCAAAGGCTCAGCATGCCGTGCCGGAACCAAACTAGGGCCTGAAGCAATCCTGCGGTGTTGCGGCCAGCTCACAAGAAAGCGAGTTGAAGAAAGGAGCTCAGGGGCACTGTAATTCACAAACCTGCAGAGTTATAAATGACAGCTATCTTCCAAAAATATATTGAAGTAAGGCTGCCAAGAGGAGTTGAAAGCGGGGCAGAATTGCAGGAAACCGATTTCAGGAGGTAGACTGGAATTGCATGTAAAGCATAGGAAAAGAGGCAGAACGTCCACAATGATGCACTTGGCCAAAAAGGGCGTATGCGTTTTTTCCTGAATATATTCAGGAAAAAACGCATACGCCCTTTTTGGCCAACCAAGCAAGCTTGCAAAGGAAATCTGCACTACAATGAAGTCTCACTGCCCCCCGGTCAAAAGGGCCATCTGAAAAAAGTGTAAAATCCAGAAAGGCAGGACAGGCCATGGAGAACTGGGAGCCTTGTTATGCTGATGGGCGGGATGTAAATTGCCAGCAGCCACTCTGGAGAAGTGTATGGTGTTTCCTGAAACATCCAAAAAACAAGGCAACAGAGCCTAGGGCACTTCCACTTATGGTCCTATAGCTTAGGGAAATTAAAATCAAAAAGACACAGCCACCCCAAAGTTTGGGACGGCTCTGTTTACAAGAACCTCGTTTACCGTACAAGTTCAATATCACAGAAAGCGAAAAATGGATAAAGAAGTTGTGGTACTTACGTACAATGCAATATCACTCAGCAATGAAATCTATGTCATCAGGCCCATAGCAGCATAATGAGTGGATGCAGGTACGATGATTGTAAGTGAAATAAGTCACACAGAAAAAGAAACATCATAAGGTATCACTACTACACGGAATGTAAACTTGGCTACACAGGAACTGAATTACAAAACAGAACAGGGTGTGAAATGTAGAAAACCAACTTATGCTTGCTTAAGGGGAAAGGTGAGTTGGGGTGCTGCATGAAACCAGAGATTGAAATTAGCACAGATACCGTTCAATAAGCCAAATATGTAATAGACAAGAGCTACTCCTTGCTCAACGAAGTGGACTCAACACCCCATATTAAACGCCTAAGAATATACCTGACTAGTAAGAATCTTAAAACCTTTGAATTTATATGTCTCCGAAAGAGAATCAAGCGTCTGTACAGCAGCATAAACGCAGCAGTGATACGATTGGTGAGGTTCGGTGAGCAAATGCAGACACTTTGAAGTCATATTGCATGGTACCCATTCCATGGGTCTCAACTCTCCAGGTTTAAGGGATTCTTCCTTCAGCTAAAACATGCATGTGGAACGGAGTGTATGATCCACCGTGTGATCGGGAAACGTGTTCAAATGTGTCTCAGTTTTCGTCCCTTGGTACTCGGGTGCAACATTCCAGACGCTTTACTAACACTCTCCCCACTTGGAGAGTCAGTGCCTTTAACCTCCTGTTTGGCCCAGTTTGCAAGTTCTTCGGAAGATGAACCGGAATAAGGAGAAGCAATGGGAGACTATCTGTAGGTGTCCGGACGGGCAAATTTAACTCTCATTTCCCACCAGGAAGATAAATGAACCAAAGGCTCCGCGTGCCATGCTGGAACTAGATTAGGGCCTGAGGAGATCCTGCGGTGTTGCGGCCAGCTCACAAGAAAGCGAGTTGAAGAAAGGAGCTCAGGGGCACTGTAATTCAGAAACCTGCGGAGTTATAAATGACAGCTATCATCCAAAATTATACTGAAGTAAGGCTGCGAAGAGGACTTGAATGCGGGGCAGAATTGCTGGAAACTGATTTCAGAACGTACACGGGAGTAGCTCTTAAAGCATAGGAAAAGAGACAGAACTTGGAAAATAATGCACTTGGCAAAAAAGGGCATATGTGTTTTATCCAGAGCTCTCATACCTGAGGGGAGGAGATTCCCAGCAGGCTCCAACTGCCACCTGAGGGCTCACATTGCCAAGGCAACGTGAGCATGCCAGGCAGGAGTTACCTCACAGCAGAGGTCCCACCTCACAGAAGGGTGAGAAACCCAGCCAACATCAGACTCTCACCAGAGGGCCCACATCACCAAGGGGATGGGAACCAGGCAGGAGTGTCTTCACATCAGTGGGGCCACATCATCAAAAGCTGAGGTACTCAGCACATGTGTTCTCAAACCAGAGGACCCACATCACCAAGGACCTCGGAGTGAGGCAGGCAGGAGTAGCCTCACAACACTGGGCCCATAGAATAAAAAAGTGAGGAATCCAGCAGTTGGAACCTCCCAGCAGGCGGCCCAGAGCACCGAGGCCATGGGATCCAGGCCACAGTGAACTCACAGAAGAGGGCCCATGTCATGAAACTGAGCAACCCAGCCATTGGGACCTCAGAGCAGGAGGCCCACATCCCCATGGGGATGGAATTCTGGTAGGAGTGTCCTCGCACCACTGAGAACGTATCAGAAAATTTTGGGCGACCAGCAGTTAGGGCCTGACGCCAGAGGACCCTCATCACCAAGGGAAGGAGGCTCCCAGCAGGCTCCAACTGCCACCAGAGGGCTGACGTCGCCAAGGCGATGTGTGCCAACCAGGCACGAATGACCTCACAGCAGAGGGCCCACCTCAGAGAAGTGTGACGAACCCAGTCAGGATCAGACTCGCACCAGAGGGCCCACATCACCAAATGGATTGGAACCAGGCAGGAGTGTCCTCACATGAGTAGGGCCACATCATCTAAAGGTGAGGAACCCAGAACATGTGGCTTCAAACCATAGGACACCCATCACCAAGGGGCTGGGAGTGAGGCAGGCAGGAGGAGCCTCATAACAGAGGGCCCAAAAATAAGAAAGGTGAGGAATCCAGCAGTTGGAACCTCCCAGCAGGCGGCCCAGAGCACAGAGGCTAGAGGATCCAGGCCAGAGTGAACTAACACCAGACAGCCCACATCATGAAACTGTGAGCAACCCAGACATTGGGACCTCAGAGCAGAAGGCCCACATCCCCATGGTGATGGGAACATGACAGGAGTGTCCTGGCATCACTGGGCTCACATCAGAAAACGTGGGGTGCTCAGAAGTTAGGGCCTGACGCTAGAGGGCACTCATCACCGAGAGGAGGAGGCTCCCAGCAGGCTCCAGCTGCCACCAGAGGGCCAACGTCGCCAAGGTGATGTGTGCCAGCCTGGCAGGAGTGACCTCACAGCAGAGGGCCCACCTCACAGAAGGGTGAGGAACACAGCCAGGATCAGACTCTCACCAGAGGGCCCACATCACCAAGGGGATGGGAACCAGGCAGGAGTGTCCCCACACCAGTGGGACAACATCATCGAAAGGTGAGGATCCCAGCACATGTGTCCTCAAACCAGAGGAACCACATCACCAAGGGGTTCGGAATGAGGCTGGCAGGACTGGCCTCACAACACAGGGTCCATAGAATATAAAAGTTGAGGAATCCAGCAGTTGGAACCTCCCAGCAAGTGGCCCAGAGCACCGAGGCTATGGGATCCAGGCCGCAGTGAACTCACAGCAGAGGGCCCACATCATGAACCTGTGAGCAGCCCAGCTGTTGGGACCTCAGAACAGAAGGCCCACATCCCCATTGGGATGGGAACCTGGCAGGAGTGGCTTTGCACCACTTAGCACATATCAGAAAATGTTAGGAGCCCAGCAGTTAGGGCCTGACGCCAGGGGGCCCTCATAACTGAGGGGAGGAGACTCCCAGCAGGTTCCAACTGCCAACAGAGGGCCCACGTCTACAAGGTGGCATGCGCCAGCCAGGCAGTAGTGACCTCACAGCAGAGGGCCTATCTCACAGAAGGGTGAGGAACCGAGGCAGGATGAGACTCTCACCAGAGGGCCCACAACACCAAGGGGATGGGAACCAGTCAGGACTGTCCTCCCACCAGTGGGGCCACATCATCGAAAGGTGAGGAACCCAGCACATGTGGCCTCATATCAGAGGACATACATCACAAAGGGGATGGGAGTGAGGCAGGTAGGAGTAGCCTAAAAACAGAGGGCCCAAAGAATAAAAAAAGTGAGGAATCCAGCATTTGGAACCTCCCAGCAGGCGGCCGAGAGCACAGAAGCTATGGGATGCAGGCAGGAGTGAACTAACAGCAGAGAGCCCACATCATGAAACTGTGAGCAACCCAGGCATTGGGACCTCAGAGCAGAAAGCCCACATCCCCATGGGGATGGGAACCTGACAGGAGTGTCCTGGCATCACTGGGCTCACATCAGAAAACGTGGGGAGCCCAGCAGTTAGAGCCTGATGCTAGAGGGCCGTCATCACCAAGGGCAGGAGGCTCCCAGCAGGTTCCATGTGCCAACAGAGGGCCCACGTCGCCAAGGTGATGTGTGCAAGTCAGGCAGGATTGACCTCACAGCAGAGGGCCTACCTCACAGAAGAGTGAGGAACCCAGCCAGGATAAGACTGTCACCAGAAGGCCCACATCACCAAGGGGATGGGAACCAGGCAGGAGTGTCCTCACACCAGTGGGGCCACATCATTGAAAGTTGCCTAACCCAGCACATGTGGCCTCAAACCAGAAGACCCACATCACGAAGGGGTTGCGAGTGAGGCAGGCAGGAGGAGCATCACAACACAGGACCCATAGAATACAAAAGTTGAGGAATCGAGCAGTTGGAACCTCCCAGCAGGCAGCCAAGACCACAGAGGCTATGGGATCCAGGCCACAGTGAACTAACACCAGAGAGCCCACATCATGAAATTGTGATCAACCCAGCCGTTGGAACCTCAGAGCAGAAGGCCCACATCCCCATGGGAATGGGAACCTAAGAGGAGTGCTTGAGCAACACTGGGCTCACTAAGAAAAGTTGGGGAGCCCAGCAGTTAGGGCCTGACGTCAGAGGGCCCTCATCACAGAGCTGAGGAGGCTCCCAGCAGGGTCCAATTGCCACCAGAGGGCTCATGTCAACAAGGCGAGGTGAGCAACCCAGGCAAGAGTTACCTGATAGTAGAGGGCCCACCTCACAGATGGGTGAGGAACCCAGCCAGGATCAGACTCTCACCAGAGGGCCCACATCACAAAGAGGATGGGACCCAGTCAGGATTATCCTCACACCAGTGGGGCCTCATCATCTTAAGGTGAGGAACCCAGCACATGTGTCCTCAAACCAGAGGACCCACATCACCAAGGGCCTTGGAGTGAGGCAGGCAGGAGTAGCCTCACAACACAGGGCACATAATATAAAAAACGTGAAGATTCCAGCATTTAGACCTTCCAGCAGGCGGCCCAGAACACCGAGGCTATGGGATCCAGGCCACAGTGAACTCACAGCAGAGGGCCCACGTCACAAAACTGTGAGCAACCCAGGAGTTGAGACCTCAGCGCAGAAGGACCACATCCCCATGGGAATGGGAACCTGGCTGGAGTGTCCTCGCACCACTGGGCGCACATCAGAAAATGTGGGGAGCCCACCATTTAGGGCCTGACGCCAGAGGGCCATCATCACCGAGAGGAGGAGGCGCCCTGCACGCTCCAACTGCCACCAGAGGGCTCACGTCTCCAAGGTGACGTGTGCCAGCCAGGCAGGAGTGACCTCACAGCAGAGGGCCTACCTCACAGAACGTTGAGGAACCCAGCCAGGATTAGACTCTCGCCAGAGGGCCCACCTCACCAAGGGGATGGGAACCAGGCAGGAGTGTCCTCACACGAGTGGGGTCACATCATCGAAAGGTGAGGAACGCAGCACATGTGGCCTCAAGCCATAGGACAGTCATCATCAAGGGGCTGGCAGTGAGGCAGGCAGGAGGAGCCTCACAACAGAGGGCACATAGAATAAAAAAGTTGAGGAATCCAGCAGTTGGAACCTCCCAGCAGGCGGCTCAGAGCACCGATGATAAGGGATCCTTGCCGGAGTGAACTCACAGCAGAGGGCCCACATCATGGTACTGTGAGCAAGCCAGCCGTTTTGACCTCAGAGCAGAAGGCCCATATCGCCATGGGGATGGGAACCTGGCAAGAGTCTCCTCACTCACTTGGCGCACATCAGAAAATGTGGGGAGCCCAGCAGTTATGGCCTAAGGCAAGAGGGCCCTCATCACCGAGGGGAGGAGGATCCCAGCACACTCCAACTGCCACCAGAGGGCCCACGTCGCCAAGGTGACGTGTGCCAGACAGGCATGATTGACCTCACAGCAGAGGGCCCACCTCACAGAAGGGTGAGGAACCCAGCCAGGATCAGACTCTCACCTGAGGGCCCACATCAGCAAGGGGATGGGAACCAGTCAGGACTGTCTTCCCTCCAGTGGGGTCACATCATCGAAAGGTGCGGAACCCAGCACATGTGGCCTCAAATCAGAGGACACATATCACAAAGGGAATGGGAGTGAGGCAGGCAGGAGTAGCCTAAAAACAGAGGGCCCAAAGAATAAGAAAGGTGAGGAATCCAGCAGTTGGAACCTCCCAGCAGGCGGTCCAGAGCACAGAAGCTATGGGATGCAGGCAGGAGTGAACTAACAGCAGAGAGCCCACATCATGAAACTGTGAGCAACCCAGGCTTTGGGACCTCAGAGCAGAAGGCCCACACCCCAATGGGGATGTGAACCTGGCTGGAGTGTCCTCGCACCACTGGGCACACATCACAAAATGTGGGGAGCCCAGCAGTTAGGGCCTGATGCCAGAGGGCCCTCATCACCGAGGAGAGGAGGCTCCCAGCAGGCTCCAAGTGCCACCAGAGGGCTCATGTCCACAAGGCGAGGTGAGCAAGCCAGGCAAGAGTGACCTCACATCAGACGGCCTACCTCACAGATGGGTGAGGAACCCAGCCAGGATCAGACTCTCAACAGAGGGCCCACATCACCAAGGGGATGTGAACCAGGCAGGAGTCTCCTAAGACCATTGGTCCCACATCATCGAAAGGTGAGGAACCCAGCACATGTGGCCTCAAACCAGACGACACACATCACGAAGGGGCTGGGAGTGAGGCAGGCAGGAGGATCCTCACAACAGAGGGCCCAAAAATTTAAAAAAGTGAGGAATCCAGCAGTTGGAACCTCCCAGCAGGCGGCCAAGAGCACAGAGGCTATGGGATCCAGGCTTCTGTGAACTAACACCAGAGAGCCCACATCATGAAAATGTGAACAACCCAGCCGTTGGGACCTCAGAGCAGAAGGCCCACATCCCCATGGAGATGGGATCCTAAGAGGAGTGCCAAAGCATCACTGGGCTCACTAAGAAAAGTTGGTGAGCCCAGCAGTCAGGGCCTGATGCAAGAGGGCCCTCATCACCGGGGGGAAGAGATTCCCAGCACGCTCCAACTGCCACCACACGGCTGACTTCACCAAGGCAATGTGTGCCAGCCATGCAGGAGTGACCTATCAGCAGAGGGTCTCCCTCACAGGTGGGTGAGGAACAAAGCCAGGAACAGACTCTCACCAGGGGGTCCACATAACCACGTGGATGAGAACCAAGCAGGAGTGTCCTCACACTAGGGGGGCCACATCATCGAAAGGTGAGGAACCCAGCAAAATTGGCCACAAACCAGAGGACCCACATCACCAAGGGGTTGAGAGTGAGGTAGGTGTCTGGACGGGCATATTTAACACTCATTTCCCACCAGGAAGAGGAATTAACCAAAGGCTCAGCGTGCCCTGCCAGAAGCAGATTAGGGCCTGAAGCAGTCTTGCGGGTTTGCGGCCAGCTCACAAGAAAGCGAGTTGAAGAAAGGAGCTCAGGGGCCCTGTAATTCACAAACCTGCAGAGTTATAAATGACAGATAACGTCCAAAAATATATTGAAGTAAGGCTGCGAAGAGGACTTGAAAGCGGGGCAGAATTGCAGGAAACCGATTTCAGGAGGTAGACTGGATTTGCATTTAAAGCATAGGAAAAGAGGCAGAACATCGACAATGATGCACTTGGCAACAAAGGGCGTATGAGTTTGTTCCTGAATATATTCAGGAACAAACACATACGCCCTTTTTGGCAAACCAAGCAAGCTTGCAATGGAAATCCGAACTACTATGAAGTGTCACTTCCCCCCGGTCTAAAGGGCCATCTGAGAAAAGTGTAAAATCCAGAAAGGCAAGACAGGCCATGGGGAAAAAGGAGCCTTGTTATGCTGATGGGCGGGATGTACATTGCCAACAGCCACTCTGGAGAAGTGTATGGTGTTTCCTGATACATCTGAAAAACAAAGCAACAGAGTCTAGGGCATTTCCACTTATGGTCCTATAGCTTAGGGAAATTAAAATCAAAAAGACACAGCCACCCCAAAATTTACAACGGCTCTGTTTACAGGAGCCTCTTCTACAGTACAAGTTAAATATCCCAGAGAACAAATAATTGATAAAGAAGTTGCGGTACTTATGTACAACAGAATACCACTCAGCAATGAAATCTGTGTCACCAGGCCTGTACCAGCATAATGAGTGGATTGAGGCATGATGATTCTAAGTGAAATAAGTCACACAGAAAAAGAAACATCATAAGGTATCACTAATGCACGGAATGTAAACTTGGCTACACATGAACTGAATTACAAAACAGAACAGGGTCTCAAGTTTAGAAAACCAACTTATGCTTGCTTAAGGGGAAAGGTGAGTTGGGGTGCTGCATAAAACCAGAGTTTGAAATTAGCACAGATACCGTTCCATAAGCCAAATACGTAATAGACAAGACCTACCCCTTGCTCAACGAAATGGACTCAACAATGAGGTATCACCTCACACCTGTTAGAATGGGCATCATCTGAAAATCTACAAACAACAAATGCTGGAAAGGGTGTGGAGAAAAGGAAGCCTCTTCCACTATTGTTGGGAATATAAATTGATACAGTCACTATGGAGAACAATATGGAGTTTCTTAAGAAACTAATAATAGAATTACCATATGATACAGCAATCCCAGGACTGGACATATACCCAGACAAAACCATAAATCAAAAAGAGACATTCACCGCAATGTTCATTGCATCACTATTTACAATATCGAGGTAATGGAAGCAACCTAAATGCCCACAGACAGACGAATGCATAAAGATGTGGTACATATATAAAATGGAATATTACTAAGCCATGAAAGGAATGAAATTGGGTCATTTGTAGAGACGTCGATGGATCTAGAGACTGTCATACAGAGTGAAGTAAGTCAGAAAGAGAAAAACAAATCTTGTATATTCATGCATATATGTGGAACCTAGAAAAACTGTACAGATTAACCGTTTTGCAAGGCATAAATAGAGCAACAGATGTAGACAACAATCGTATGGACAACAAGGGGGGAAAGCTCTTGGAGGGGTGGTGGTGGGAGGAGTTGAGAGATTGGGATTGGCATGTAAACATTTATATGTATAAAATAGATAACCAATGAGAACCTGCTGTATAAAAATATAAAATAAAATTCAAAATTAAAAAGAAATAAAATTTAAAAAATAAAACAGAAAAAACAATTATTCCCTTCACATACATGTATTTATATGAATAAATTATTTCCATGCTTATATCTGTAAATACAAAAAAGAGGAATAAAATCTACCTTGAACCAAAAACGAAAAAGAGAAAAAAAAACAGAACCCACCAGTTACTCAGAGGAAAACCGTATCAGGGCACTTGCTCCAGTTGTAAACAATTCTGAAGTTGGTCAGTGGTGGGGAATCGTCTCCCATTCAGCCAGCAGCCCCCACACAACAAGCGTCCTCATTGCAAAGCTGGGGCACCGTGCCGAGGCATCTGTGAGTAAACGTGAGCTGAACCCCAGGCCAGTTGCTGCTGAACTGTTCCCGCCCTTCCCAGGTAAAACACCTGAATATATACAAGGACTTGAAAGCCTAGAGGAAGGGCCATGGAGCCACACGAGTGACAGCATGCCAGCTGACTTGGTGCCTGCAGGCCAGCCAGGATGGTCCTGGCCCTGGGTGCTCTTCTGGAAGATTTCCATTTCCCTGCCTGAGATACCCGTCCTGTCCCTGCCCCCACTGCTTTTTTCCTTCCTCACCTCTGCCCAGGGAGAAATTCCAGCAGCAGGTATGGGTGACACATCCTCTTCTTTAGCAGGTGGCAGCCTGGCAACTGCTGCAGAAAGTCCAGCAGAGCCCCACTCACACTGGGCCACCCACAAAGCCGTGGCCTCTCACTCCCTCCCACCAGCCCAGCCCGGAGACTGCTGACAGGGCAGAGAAAATGGCGTCAGGCACAGCTGCAGGGGCTTTTGCTGCCTGGAGTGGTATTTATATTGATCTCAACCCAGGCACACCTGGGGAGGGCTGGCCGGCATGGTAAGGCTGCCCAGGTCAGCCAATCATCACCCCTCAGGGGCTCACAGTTGCAGAAAATGGAACTTGCTGAACCGGCCAGGTCCAAGGAACAGGTGTGGGCTCCTGAGAGTCAGGATAGACAAGGGGCTGCAGCTTTGGCTTGTTTTCTAATCATTTTATCTGGCCCATGAGTGGGAGACAACTTCAAGAAAACCCTCTCCTAATGAGAGGAACCCAGGAGTCAGGGAGAGGAGGGGTGGGTGGTGGTTGGAGACAGAGGCCTGGTGCCCTGGGTGCAGTGGAAGTCTCTGGAAGACCAGGTGGAGGGAGGCCACACAGAGTGATGCCCAGGGTCACAGACCTGTCGGAGCTGCTGTTTGTTAGTTCAAGTCCTGCTCTGAGGTGCTCTGTGTCAGCTCTGAGCGACAGGTGAGCTGGGGGTGCTCTTCAATGAGGGCTATGTGCACGGTTCCTGTGTGCCCAGCCCTGCCACGGTACCTGCAAGGGTAGCTCTGTATCCTGGGAGGGGCCTGACCATGAGAGCCCCGTGGGCTGGGTTGGGGGTGGGGTACCTGCCCAGGAGAGCTCCATATCCTGGGATTGGCCTGACCACGAGAGCCCCATGGGCTGCTGGGGACCTGGTAAAGGATGTCAGGACAGTCAGTGAAGCCACCGAGGATATACCTCCAGTTGCTCCTGATCCCTACACCCTGCTGGTCATTCTACCAACCACCAGGACATGGTATTCTGTATTAGTCTTCAATGATGCCTTCTTTTGTATTCCATTAGTCCCAGAGTCACAAGAAATTTTGGCTTGTGAGTGGCAGGACTCAACATACAACTAAAACAATACTTCCGGGCCGTCTTGCCCCAAGGGTTCAAAAATTCCCACACCATCTTTGGGGAAAGCTTAGCTAACGACCGAAAAGTTCTACCTCTGGAAAAGGAAACCCTCCTTCAATATGCAGACGACATTCTGATCGCCAGCCCTACTAAGGAGGCCTCTGAACTACCAAGCCAATAAAGGATAGAAGTTGTCCAAGAAAAAGCTCAAATATCACAGACTGCAGTGACCTGCCTGGGCTTCATTCTCACACAAGGTCAGAGAAGCCCATCCCAGGAAAAGGAAGAAACCATTTGCAGCCTTACCCCTTTCTAAAACTAGAAGACAGCTTAGGGGTTCCTGGGGAGGCCAGGGTTTGCTGCTTCTGGATCCCTAACTACAGTCTACTAGCTGGGCCTCTATATGAAACACTGAAAGGAAAAGATGATGATCCTTTTGAACAGAATCCAGAAGTGGCCTTTCAAGAATGGAAAGAGCAGTCAATTCAGACCCTTGCCCTGGAACTCCCTAATTGAGCTAAACCCTTTGACCTTTCCATTCCCGGTGAAAGGTGAATCGCCATTGGAGAATTAGTGCAAAAACTGGGACCACTTGAAATGGAACAACGCAAGAATGCCATCCAGGTAGGATAAACTACAGTCACCAAGGGGCTTGGCCCACTGCCACATCTGGCCAAGATACTGGCGGTATCTAAAAACCTGGAAATCAGCAGCCCAAAAGGCCACCTCCCTCCTAAGGGAAAAGGACCCCACGTGGTGATCCTAATCACCAACCATGCCCTGAAGTTGCAGGGTTCGCTCCGTGGGCACACCGACCTCGAGTGAGGAGGCCCTCCAACTCCAACATCCAGAGAGATAACCGGGGGCAACAGGGCACCATGACGACTCGTGCGAACATCACTTGACCTGGAGTTTCTCTCATAAAACAACAATAGTGTGTCCTGAAGGAGTAGACTACTGCTTGCAGGACTTCCTGCACCCGGAGGGGAGCTAATAATCTTGGCGGGGGAACCGTATATCACACCGTCACCATAGAAAAGCCTACAGACACCGTGATGATGGTGGCCAATAAGACCGGCTGGACTCCTGTTTACTTCAAAAGGCTGTTGACTCAGTGGCCATCATGGTCCTTGATCACCACTGACCCTGGACTGTCTGGGAGTTGAGCGGGCAGGGCTCTGACACCTGGTGCTGTTTTTACGTTAATTCAGGGGCCTAATTGAAGAAAGAGCAGACTACTGGTCAGAGCATCTAGGCTGGCAGAAACGGTCAGCCTAAGGTGGCCGAACAAATGTGGGGCGGGGTGAAACCGGCCCCCACAGCGTCTCTGCACATCTCTTTCCTGGACCCTTAAAGGTCATTAGAATCTATAACACTTCCAATGCTGGTGCTCAGGCGGACGAGCAGGGAGGCAGGGGTCCTGGGGCCAATCAACGTCACCTGGAGGCTGCTGGGGAGAAGTTCTGACCCTCGTCCCCTGGTATGAGGGCTCCCAACTCAGCACTCAGCAGTTACAGAAGAAGGGTCTGCACCCTCAGCACTCCAAGAATGAGGAACGGGACAAAAGGCAGAGGAGGGGTTTGTCCCCAGCAAAGCCCATTAAAAATCCCTGGGAGATAAAAATAGAATGTGGGCAATAAAGTCAAGTCTGACCTTTTTTATCCTTTGTGCTTTGTCTAATTTCACGTGCTCCTAGGGTCCCGCATGCAGAGGTTCCACACCCGGCACTTCAGACCAGATTTCCTGGTGCAGAATGGCTGGGTCGACACCTCAGCTCCTGGGGCCCAGTGCAGACTCCGAGATATAGAGCCTGAGCTGCAGCCAACCCGGCCCTTGAGAGCTCCGCCCCCTCCCTCCCACTGACTCTGACAGGATCTCTACACAGCAGCCCAGCCCACAGCCCACGGGGTAGTGCATGCTCTCACCTCTCCATTCTCTGATGAAAATATAAAGTTTCCTTTGCTTGGGAACCAAACTCAGTCTCGATCTGTTGGCCCCAATGACACTGGGCAGGGGGACCCTTGTTGGGGTCCACTCTGGAGGATCAGTAACAGAAATTGAGACTATTGTAACTTCAATGAACAGATGTGTGAGCCAAACTGTAGTTAACATAGAACAGTTTATAAGGCTCGGGTAAAATAAGATGTTTCTAACACTTCCATTTGATATTTCCATCACTTTATTATAAGCAAGTTCAGTGAAAAGGTTTGTCTTATTTGTCAGGTCAATATTAGAGAAATGAAGTGATTTCTTTCCAAGGATGTACATCTAATAATCTTGGTTAAAGCTTCAATCTTGTTTTAAATGCTTTTCCATTGAAAATGATACCTCTCTTTCAGCTCCCCCATTTCTGAGAAGTATAAAATCTTATAATTTATTATTACCAAAGGGGAAAGGTGGGAGGAGGGATAAATTAACAGTTTGGAATTAACACATACACACTGCTATGTATAAAATAGATCATCAACAAGGAACTACTGTATAGCACAGGGAACTACACTCAATATTGTGCAATAACCTATAAGGGGAAATAATCGGAAAAAGAATAGATATTTTTATTGACATCATCTATCAATGACAGTTAAAGTGTAACCTAAGGGAAGCCGGTGGTGAGTGCTTCTGACCCTGAAGACTTCAGTCATCTAAAGTTTGGACTCTGCCTACTTCCCAAGGCCCTTAATGAACATATGTGTAGCCGTAGCTTAAAAAACTCCCCAGTTTGGGTTTCGGGGAGACACTGATTTTGAAAAAGCCCTGGTGTTCTCCTTACATGAATGGGACTCTTCCTACTGCTAAAACATGTCTGTCACATCCAGAGGATGGTATACCGTCTGATTGGGAAGAGTTTGGAAAAGGCATCTCATCTCCTCATCTCCTGGTGCTCGGGTTCACCCCTCCAGCGTCTTTACTAACAGTCTCCCCACTTGGAGATGTCAACACTGTCAACATCCTGTTGCGTACAGTTTGGAATTTGTCCAGAGGATGAAGCGGAAGGATGAGGAACAATGAGAGACAAGTCCTAGGTGTTCAGACAGGCACATGTCACTCTAATTTCCAATCAGGAAGATGAATTGACCAAAGGCTAGGGTTGCCCATGGAAACAGTATAGGGCTTGAGGAAATCCCACTGCTTTGTGGCCAGTTCCCATAAACACAAGTTGAACAATGGAACTCAGGGGCAGTAAAATTCACGAAACTGCAGAGTTGAAAATATCTATCACTGAAAAATGTCTTGAGGAAAGTCAGAGAAAAGGATTGGCAAGCAAGGGAGAATGGCAGGAAAGGGATTTGAGGAGGTAGAAAGGACTCGCCATTAAGCACAAGAAAAGGGGCTGAACATTGCCGACATTGCAGTTGGCCAAAAAGGCTGTATGCGTTTTTTTCTGTATATATTCAAGAAAAGGGCATACACTTTTTTAGCCAACCAAACAGGTGGGCACTGGAAATCAATACTACAAAAGATATCACTTCGCATCAGTCAGAAGAGCCATCCTCATAAAGTGTAAACGCCAGAAATGCAGGACAGGGCAAGGAGAAGAGGGAGCCCTGTGAGGCTTATAGTGGAAATGTATATTGCCAACGGCCATTCTGGAGAAGTGTATTGTGTTTACTAAAGCATCTAAAAAATGAGCTACAGAGCATAGGGCACTTGCACTCATGGGCGTATATCTTGGGAAAAACAAAAATCGAGAGGACACAGGCACCCCAATGTTTACTGCCTCTCTGTTTAAAAGATCCTCGACTAGGATATAACTTAAATGTCTCTGGAGGGAAAAAATGGATAGAGATGTGGTACTTATGTAGAGTGGAATATTACTCAGCCTGGAAATCAATGAAATATGGCCAGTTGTAACAACTCCGGAGGAGTTACGTATGATCATTCTAAGTGACATAAATATGTAGAAAACACGCGTAAGGCTGCTAAACGGGAAAGGTGGGGAGGGGTGAGGCATCATCCAGGAGGTTGAAATTAGCAAAGATACCATTCCAAATACCAAACTGATAATCAACAAGGCCTACACGGTAGCTAAAAGAACTGCACTCAGCACACTCAAGTCACCGGAAAAGAATATCTATGACTGGTAAGAATCTGAAAAAGAAATTATTGATGTCTCTCTGTACGTGAATCAAGTGGATGTACAGCAGCAAGAAACAGAGCTTTGAAAATCAGCTGTAAACAACATAGTAATAAATTGAAAAAAATAAACGACAGAGAGACAGAGAAAACCTCTTACAACTTTTCCTCAGGGACGGTGATGCAACATGGATTGAACACATCTAGACCCACAGCAGGATGAGACATAAGGCTGGAAACTGTTCGCGCTAAGAGAAATGTGAGGTTGGGTGAGGAAATGCACACCCTTTAAAGTAATACTACCTGGTACCCATTCAATGGGTCCCAAATCTGCAGGTTCAAGGAATCTTCCTACAGCTAAAACATGCATGGAAAACCCAGAGGACTGTACACCATGTGATCGGGAGATGTGTCTAAAATGCACCTCATTTATCCTCTCCTGGTGCTCCTGTTCATCATTCCAGCCACGTTACTTAGAATCTCCCCACTTAGAGAATCAGCACATTTAAACTTCTGTTTCACACATTTTGCAAATTGTGAGGAGGATGAACGGGAACAGGGGGAACCAATGAGAGAATAGTTGTAGGGGTTTGGACGGGCACATGTCACTCTAATTTCCCATTAAGAATAAGAATTAAAAAAAGGCTCAGCCCGCCTCGCCGGAGCCAAAATAGGGCCTGAAGCAATCCTGCGGTTTTGAGGCCAGCTCACAAAAGAGCAACTTAAAAAATGGAGCTCAGGGTCACTGCAATTCACAAACCTGCAGAGTTATAAATGAAAACTAACGTCCAAAAATATGTTGAGGTAAGGCAAAGAAGAGGATCTGAATGCAAGACAGAATTGCAAGAAACAGATTTCAAGAGATAGATTGGACTCGCCTTTAAAGCACATGAAAAGCGGCAGAATTTCGACAATGATGCAGTTGGCCCAAAAGGGAGTATGCGTTTTTTCCTGAATATATCCAGGAAAAAACGCATACGCACTTTATGGGCAACCAAGCAAGCAAGCAATGCAAATGTGCACAACAAAGAAGTCTCATTTCCCACCGGTCAAAAGGGCCATCCGAAAAAATTGTAAAAACCAGAAATGCAGGACAGGCCATGGAGAACAGGGAGCCTTTATACGCTGATGGACAATGTGTGAACTGCCGAGAGCCACTCTGGAGAAGTGTATGGTGGTTCCTAAATCATCTAAAAAACAGAGCGACAGAGCATAGGGCACTTCCAATCATGGGAGTATATCTAGGAAAGTCTAAAAATCAACAAGACACAAGCACACCACAGTTTAGGGCTACTCTGTTTACAAGAACCTCAACTTCAGTACACCTTAAATATCCCAGGAAAGAGAACAATGGATAAAGAAAATGTGGTACTTATGTACAATGGAATATCTCTTCACCATGAAATCAATGTAATAAGGCTAGTAGAAGGATAAAGAGTGGATTGAGGTCCGATAATACTACGTGAAATAAGTCAAACAGAAAAAGAAACATATCATAAGATATCACTTATAGAGGGAGGATAAATATGGCTGCACAAAAAATGAATTACAAAACAGAACAGTGTCTCACATTTAGAAAACACACTTATGTCAGCTTAAGGGGAAAGGAGAGGTGGGGTGATGCATAAAACCAGAGTTTGAAATTAGCACAGATACCGTTCAATAAACCAAATAGGTATCAGACAAGATCTACACCTTGCTCAATGAACTGGCCTCAACACACCCTATAAACCGCAGAGAAATATATCTGAGTAATAAGAATCTTAAAACCCATGTATTGATATATCTCCATAAGGGAATCAAGTGTGCGCAGAGCGGCACAAACACAGCAGTGAAAATGAGCTAAACCCCATTATAGAAATAAATTTTAAAACCAAAACGCAGAAACAATGAAAGAGAGAAAAATTCTTACAAAATTCGCTCAGGGGCTGTGATGCAACCTGGAATGACCACATATAAACCCACAGCTGGATAAGACATAAGGCTGGACACTTGGGGCTGAAAGGATTGGAGAGCTTTGGTGAGCAACTGCCGAAAGTTTAATGCAATACTTCATGCTACTTATTCCAAGGGTCCCAACACTCCAAGTTGAAGGGAATCTTCCTACAGCTAAACCATGCATGGGAAATCCAGCAGATGGTATACCATATGATCGGGAAAGGTTTCTAAAATGCACCTCATTTTCCTCTCCTGGGGCTCCGGATCAACATTCCAGCCACTTTACTAACAACATCTCCACATGGAGAGTCAATGCCTTTAAGTTCCGGTATCGCACAGTCTGCAGATAGTGCGGAGGATGAATGGGAATAGGGGGAACCAGTGAGAAAATAGCTGTAGCGGTTTCAATGGGCACATGTCACTCTAATTTCAATTCAGGAAGAAGAATTAACCAAAGGCAGAGCAAGGCGCCCCAGAAGAAGAATAGGGCCTGAAGAAATCCTGTGGATATGAGGCAAGATCACAAAAATAAGAGCTGAAAAATGGAGCTAAGGGCCACTGCAATTCAAAAACCTGCAGAGTTATAAAGGCCAACTATTTTCCAAAAGTATATTGAAGTAAGGCTATGAAGAGGCACTGAGAGCAAGGCAGAACTGCAGGAAACCTATTTCAGGAGGTAGACTGGAATTGCACTGAAAACATATGAAAAGACTCAGAACGTCGACAATGATGCACTTGGCCAAAAAGGGCGTATGCGTTCTTTCCTGAATATATTCAGGAAGAAACGCATAAGCCCTTTCTGGCCAACCAAGCAAGCTCGCAAAGGAAATCTGCACTACAATGAAGTCTCACTGCCCCCCGGTCAAAGGGCCTTCTGAAAAAAGAGTAAAATCCAGAAAGGCAGGACAGGCCATGGAGAACTGGGAGCCTTGTTATGCTGATGGGCGAGATGTAAATTGCCAACAGCCACTCTGGAGAAGTGTACGGTGTTTCCTGAAACATCCAAAAAACTAAGCAACAGAGCCTAGGGCACTTCCACTTATGGTCCTATAGCTTAGGGAAATTAAAATCAAAAAGACACAGCCACCCCAAAGGTTGGGATGGCTCTGTTTACAAGAACCTCGTTTACGGTACAAGTTTAATATCGCAAAAAGTGAAAAATGGATAAAGAAGTTGTGGTACTTACGTACAATGCAATATCACTCAGCAATGAAATCTATGTCATCAGGCCCGTAGCAGCATAATGAGTGGATTCAGGTACGATGATTCTAAGTGAAATAAGTCACACAGAAAGAGAAACATCATAAGATATCACTACTACACGGAATGTAAACTTGGCTACACAGGAACTGAATTACAAAACAGAACAGCGTCTCAAATGTAGAAAACCAACTTATGCTTGCTTAAGGGGAAAGGTGAGTTAGGGTGCTGCATAAAACCAGAAATTGAAATTAGCAGATACCGTTCCATAAGACAAATATGTAATAGAGAATAGCTACTCCTTGCTCAACGAAGTGGACTCAACATCCCATATTAAAAGCCTAAGAATATACCTGACTAGTAAGAATCTTAAAACCTATGGATTTATATGTCTCCGAAAGAGAATCAAGCATGTGTACAGCGGAATAAACGCAGCAGTGATAGGATTGGTGAGGTTCGGTGAGCAAATGCAGACCCTTTGAAGTAATATTGCATGGTACCCATTCCATGGTCTCAAATCTCTAGGTTTAAGGGATTCTTCATTCAGCTAAAACATGCATGTGGAACCCAGAGTATGATCCACGGTGTGATCGGGAAACGTGTTCAAATGTGTCTCAGTTTTCGTCCCCTGGTACTCGGGTACAACATTCCAGACACTTTACTAACACTCTCCCCACTTGGAGAGTCAGTGCCTTTAACCTCCTGTTTGGCCCAGTTTGCAGTTTCTGTGGAAGATGAACAGGAAGATGGAGAACCAAGGAGAGACTAGCTGGAGGTGTCTGGAAGGGCAAATTTAACTCTCATTTCCCACCAGGAAGAGGAATTAACCAAAGGCTCAGCGTGCCATGCCGGAACCACACTAGGGCCTGAAGCAATCCTGCAGTGTTGCGGCCAGCTCACAAAAAAGCGAGTTGAAGAAAGGAGCTCAGGGACACTGTAATTCACAACCCTACAGAGTTATAAATGACACTTATCGTCCAAAAATATATTGAAGTAAGGCTGCCAAGAGGACTTGAAAGCGGGGCAGAATTGCAGGAAACCGATTTCAGGAGGTAGACTGGAATTGCATGTAAAGCATAGGAAAAGAGGCAGAACGTCCACAATGATGCACTTGGCCAAAAAGGGCGTATGCGTTCTTTCCTGAATATATTCAGGAAAAAACGCATACGCCCTTTTTGGCCAACCAAGCAAGCTTGCAAAGGAAATCTGCACTACAATGAAGTCTCACTGCCCCCCGGTCAAAAGGGCCATCTGAAAAAAGTGTAAAATCCAGAAAGGCAGGACAGGCCATGGAGAACTGGGAGCCTTGTTATGCTGATGGGCGGGATGTAAATTGCCAGCAGCCACTCTGGAGAAGTGTATGGTGTTTCCTGAAACATCCAGAAAACAAAGCAACAGAGCCTAGGGCACTTCCACTTATGGTCCTATAGCTTAGGGAAATTAAAATCAAAAAGACACAGCCTCCCCAAGTTTGGGACGGCTCTGTTTACAAGAACCTCGTTTACGGTACAAGTTCAATATCACAGAAAGCGAAAAATGGATAAAGAAGTTGTGGTACTTACGTACAATGCAATATCACTCAGCAATGAAATCTATGTCATCAGGCCTGTAGCAGCACAATGAGTGGATTCAGGTACGATGATTCTAAGTGAAATAAGTCACACAGGGCTTACCTGGTGGCGCAGTGGTTGAGAGTCCGCCTGCCGATGCAGAGGACATGGGTTCGTGCCCCGCTCCGGGAAGATCCCACATGCCGCGGAGCGGCTGGGCCTGTGAGCCATGGCCGCTGAGCCTGCGTGTCCGGAGCCTGGGCTCTGCAATGGGAAAGACCACAACAGTGAGAGGCCCACGTACCGCAAAAAAAAAATAAAAATAAAAAAATAAAAAAAATAAAAAAATAAGTCACACAGAAAAAGAAACATCATAAGATATCACTACTACACGGATGTAAACTTGGTTACACAGGAACTAAATTACTAAACAGAACAGAGTGTCAAATGTAGAAAACCAATTTATGCTTGCTTAAGGGGAAAGGTGAGTTGGGGTGCTGCATACAACAAGAGATTGAAATTAGCACAGATACCGTTCCATAAGCCAAATATATAATAGACAAGTGCTACTCCTTGCTCAACGAAGTGGACTCAACAACCCATATTAAACGCCTAACAATATACCTGACTAGTAAGAATCTTAAAAATTATGGATTTATATGTCTCCGAAAGACAATCAAGCGTGTGTACAGCGGCATAAACGCAGCAGTGATAGGATTGGTGAGGTTCGGTGAGCAAATGCAGACCCTTTGAAGTCATATTGCATGGTACCCATTCCATGGGTCTCAACTCTCCATGTTTAAGGGATTCTTCCTTCAGCTAAAACATGCATGTGGAACCCAGAGTATGATCCACCGCGTGATCGGAAAACGTGTTCAAATGTGTCTCAGTTTTCGTCCCCTGCTACTCGGGTGCAGCATTCCAGACGCTTTACTAACACTCTCCCCACTTGGAGAGTCAGTGCCTTTAACCTCCTGTTTGGCCCAGTTTGCAATTTCTGTGGAAAATGAACAGGAATAGGGAGAACCAATGAGAGACTAGGTGGAGGTGTCTGGACGGGCAAATTTAACTCTCATTTCCCACCAGGAAGAGGAATTAACCAAAGGCTCAGCATGCCGTGCCGGAAACAAACTAGGGCCTGAAGCAATCCTGCGGTGTTGCGGCCAGCTCACAAGAAAGCGAGTTGAAGAAAGGAGCTCAGGGGCACTGTAATTCACAAACCTGCAGAGTTAAAATGACAGCTATCTTCCAAAAATATATTGAAGTAAGGCAGCCAAGAGGAGTTGAAAGCGGGGCAGAATTGCAGGAAACCGATTTCAGGAGGTAGACTGGAATTGCATGTAAAGCATAGGAAAAGAGGCAGAACGTCCACAATGATGCACTTGGCCAAAAAGGGCGTATGCGTTTTTTCCTGGATATATTCAGGAAAAAACGCATATGCACTTTTTGGCCAACCAAGCAAGCTTGCAAAGGAAATCTGCACTACAATGAAGTCTCACTGCCCCCTGGTCACAAGGGCCATCTGAAAAAAGTGTAAAATCCAGAAAGGCAGGACAGGCCATGGAGAACTGGGAGCCTTGTTATGCTGATGGGTGGGATGTAAATTACCAGCAGCCACTCTGGAGAAGTGTATGGTGTTTCCTGAAACATCCAAAAAACAAAGCAACAGAGCCTAGGGCACTTCCACTTATGGTCCTATAGCTTAGGGAAATTAAAATCAAAAAGACACAGCCATCCCAAAGTTTGGGACGGCTCTGTTTACAAGAACCTTGTTCAACATACAAGTTCAATATCACAGAAAGCGAAAAATGGATAAAGAAATTGTGGTACTTACGTACAATGCAATATCACTCAGCAATGAAATCTATGTCATCAGGCACATAGCAGCATAATGAGTGGATTCAGGTACGATGATTCTAAGTGAAATAAGTCACACAGAAAAAGAAACATCATAAGATATCACTACTACACGGAATGTAAACTTGGCTACACAGGAACTAAATTACTAAACAGAAAAGAGTGCCAAATGTAGAAAACCAATTTATGCTTGCTTAAGTGGAAAGGTGAGTTGGGGTGCTGCATACAACAAGAGATTGAAATTAGCACAGATACCTTTCCATAAGCCAAATATGCAATAGACAAGAGCTACTCCTTGCTGAACGAAGTGGACTCAACACCCCATATTAAACGCCTAACAATATACCTGACTAGTAAGAATCTTAAAACCTATAGATTTATATGTCTCCGAAAGAGAATCAAGCGTGTGTACAGCGGCATAAACGCAGCAGCGATAGGATTGGTGAGGTTCGGTGAGCAAATGCAGACACTTTGAAGTCATATTGCATGGTATCCATTCCATGGGTCTCAACTCTCCAGGTTTAAGGGATTCTTCCTTCAGCTAAAACATGCATGTGGAACCCAGAGTATGATCCACCGTGTGATCGGAAAACGTGTTCAAATGTGTCTCAGTTTTCGTCCCCTGCTACTCGGGTGCAACATTCCAGACGCTTTACTAACACTCTCCCCACTTGGAGAGTCAGTGCCTTTAACCTCTTGTTTGGCCCAGTTTGCAATTTCTGTGGAAAATGAACAGGAATAGGGAGAACCAATGAGAGACTAGGTGGAGGTGTCTGGACGGGCAAATTTAACTCTCATTTCCCACCAGGAAGAGGAATTAACCAAAGGCTCAGCATGCCGTGCCGGAAACAAACTAGGGCCTGAAGCAATCTTGCGGTGTTGCGGCCAGCTCACAAGAAAGCGAGTTGAAGAAAGGAGCTCAGGGTCACTGTGATTCACAAACCTGCAGAGTTTAAATGACAGCTATCTTCCAAAAATATATTGAAGGAAGGCTGCCAAGAGGAGTTGAATGCGGGGCAGAATTGCAGGAAACCGATTTCAGGAGGTAGACTGGAATTGCATGTAAAGCATAGGAAAAGAGGCACAACGTCCACAATGATGCACTTGGCCAAAAAGGGCGTATGCGTTTTTTCCTGAATATATTCAGGAAAAAACGCATACGCCCTTTTTGGCCAACCAAGCAAGCTTGCAAAGGAAATCTGCACTACAATGAAGTCTCACTGCCCCCCGGTCAAAAGGGCTATCTGAAAAAAGTGTAAAATCCAGAAAGGCAGGACAGGCCATGGAGAACTGGGAGCCTTGTTATGCTGATGGGCGGGATGTAAATTGCCAGCAGCCACTATGGAGAAGTGTATGGTGTTTCCTGAAACATCCAAAAAACAAAGCAACAGAGCCTAGGGCACTTCCACTTATGGTCCTATAGCTTAGGGAAATTAAAATCAAAAAGACACAGCCACCCCAAAGTTTGGGATGGCTCTGTTTACAAGAACCTCGTTTACGGTACAAGTTCAATATCACAGTAAGTGAAAAATGGATAAAGAAGTTGTGGTACTTACGTACAATGCAATATCACTCAGCAATGAAATCTATGTCATCAGACCCGTAGCAGCATAATGAGTGGATTCAGGTACGATGATTCTAAGTGAAATAAGTCACACAGGGCTTACCTGGTGGCGCAGTGGTTGAGAGTCCGCCTGCCGATGCAGAGGACATGGGTTCGTGCCCGGCTCCCGGAAGATCCCACATGCCGCGGAGCGGCTGGGCCTGTGAGCCATGGCCGCTGAGCCTGCGCGTCCGGAGCCTGTGCTCCGCAATGGGAAAGACCACAAAAGTGAGAGGCCCACGTACCGCAAAAAAAATAAAAATAAAAAAATAAAAAAAATAAAAAAATAAGTCACACAGAAAAAGAAACATCATAAGATATCACTACTACACGGAATGTAAACTTGGTTACACAGGAACTAAATTACTAAACAGAACAGAGTGTCAAATGTAGAAAACCAATTTATGCTTGCTTAAGGGGAAAGGTGAGTTGGGGTGCTGCATACAACAAGAGATTGAAATTAGCACAGATACCGTTCCATAAGCCAAATATATAATAGACAAGTGCTACACCTTGCTCAACGAAGTGGACTCAACACCCCATATTAAACGCCTAACAATATACCTGACTAGTAAGAATCTTAAAAACTATGGATTTATATGTCTCCGAAAGAGAATCAAGCGTGTGTACAGCGGCATAAACGCAGCAGTGATAGGATTGGTGAGGTTCGGTGAGCAAATGCAGACCCTTTGAAGTCATATTGCATGGTACCCATTCCATGGGTCTCAACTCTCCATGTTTAAGGGATTCTTCCTTCAGCTGAAACATGCATGTGGAACCCAGAGTATGATCCACCGTGTGATCGGAAAACGTGTTCAAATGTGTCTCAGTTTACGTCCCCTGGTACTCGGGTGCAACATTCCAGATGCTTTACTAACACTCTCCCCTCTTGGAGAGTCAGTGCCTTTAAACTCCTGTTTGGCCCAGTTTGCAATTTCTGTGGAAAATGAACAGGAATTGGGAGAACCAATGAGAGACTAGCTGGAGGTGTCTGGACGGGCAAATTTAACTCTCATTTCCCACCAGGAAGAGGAATTAACCAAAGGCTCAGCATGCCGTGCCAGAAACAAACTAGGGCCTGAAGCAATCCTGCGGTGTTGTGGCCAGCTCACAAGAAAGCGAGTTGAAGAAAGGAGCTCAGGGGCACTGTAATTCACAAACCTGCAGAGTTATAAATGACAGCTATCTTCCAAAAATATATTGAAGTAAGGCAGCCAAGAGGAGTTGAAAGCGGGGCAGAATTGCAGGAAACCGATTTCAGGAGGTAGACTGGAATTGCATGTAAAGCATAGGAAAAGAGGCAGAACGTCCACAATGATGCACTTGGCCAAAAAGGGCGTATGCGTTTTTTCCTGAATATATTCAGGAAAAAACGCATACGCCCTTTTTGGCCAACCAAGCAAGCTTGCAAAGGAAATCTGCACTACAATGAAGTCTCACTGCCCCCCGGTCAAAAGGGCTATCTGAAAAAAGTGTAAAATCCAGAAAGGCAGGAAAGGCCAAGGAGAACTAGGAGCCTTGTTATGCTGATGGGTGGGATGTAAATTGCCAGCAGCCACTCTGGAGAAGTGTATGGTGTTTCCTGAAACATCCAAAAAACAAAGCAACAGAGCCTAGGGCACTTCCACTTATGGTCCTATAGCTTAGGGAAATTAAAATCAAAAAGACACAGCCACCCCAAAGTTTGGGACGGCTCTGTTTACAAGAAACTCGTTTACAGTACAAGTTCAATATCACAGAAAGCGATAAATGGATAAAGAAGTTGTGGTACTTACGTACAATGCAATATCACTCAGCAATGAAATCTATGTCATCAGGCCCATAGCAGCATAATGAGTGGATTCAGGTACGATGATTCTAAGTGAAATAAGTCACACAGAAAAAGAAACATCATAAGATATCACTACTACACGTAATGTAAACTTGGCTACACAGGAACTGAATTACAAAACAGAACAGGGTGTGAAATGTAGAAAACCAACTTATGCTTGCTTAAGGGGAAAGGTGAGTTGGGGTGCTGCATACAACAAGAGATTGAAATTAACACAGATACCATTCCATAAGCCAAATATGTAATAGACAAGAGCTACTCCTTGCTCAACGAAGTGGACTCAACACCCCATATTAATCGCCTAACAATATACCTGACTAGTAAGAATCTTAAAACCTATGGATATATATGTCTCCGAAAGAGAATCAAGCGTGTGTACAGCGGCATAAACGCAGCAGTGATAGGATTGGTGAGGTTCGGTGAGCAAATGCAGACCCTTTGAAGTCATATTGCATGGTACCCATTCCATGGGTCTCAACTCTCCATGTTTAAGGGATTCTTCTTTCAGCTAAAACATACATGTTGAACCCAGAGTATGATCCACCGTGTGATCGGAAAACGTGTTCAAATGTGTCTCAGTTTTCGTCCCCTGCTACTCAGGTGCAACATTCCAGACGCTTTACTAACACTCTCCCCACTTGGAGAGTCAGTGCCTTTAACCTCCTGCTTGGCCCAGTTTGCAATTTCTGTGGAAAATGAACAGGAATAGGGAGAACCAATGAGAGACTAGGTGGAGGTGTCTGGACGGGCAAATTTAACTCTCATTTCCCACCAGGAAGAGGAATTAACCAAAGGCTCAGCATGCCGTGCCGGAACCAAACTAGGGCCTGAAGCAATCCTGCGGTGTTGCGGCCAGCTCACAAGAAAGCGAGTTGAAGAAAGGAGCTCAGGGGCACTGTAATTCACAAACCTGCAGAGTTATAAATGACAGCTATCTTCCAAAAATATATTGAAGTAAGGCTGCCAAGAGGAGTTGAAAGCGGGGCAGAATTGCAGGAAACCAATTTCAGGAGGTAGACTGGAATTGCATGTAAAGCATAGGAAAAGAGGCAAAACGTCCACAATGATGCACTTGGCCAAAAAGGGCGTATGCGGTTTTTCCTGGATATATTCAGGAAAAAACGCATACGCACTTTTTGGCCAACCAAGCAAGCTTGCAAAGGAAATCTGCACTACAATGAAGTCTCACTGCCCCCTGGTCAAAAGGACCATCTGAAAAAAGTGTAAAATCCAGAAAGGCAGGACAGGCCATGGAGAACTGGGAGCCTTGTTATGCTGGTGGCTGGGATGTAAATTACCAGCAGCCACTCTGGAGAAGTGTATGGTGTTTCCTGAAAAATCCAAAAAACAAAGCAACAGAGCCTAGGGCACTTCCACTTATGGTCCTATAGCTTAGGGAAATTAAAATCAAAAAGACACAGCCATCCCAAAGTTTGGGACGGCTCTGTTTACAAGAACCTTGTTCACCGTACAAGTTCAATATCACAGAAAGCGAAAAATGGATAAAGAAGTTGTGGTACTTACGTACAATGCAATATCACTCAGCAATGAAATCTATGTCATCAGGCACATAGCAGCATAATGAGTGGATTCAGGTACGATGATTCTAAGTGAAATAAGTCACACAGAAAAAGAAACATCATAAGATATCACTACTACACGGAATGTAAACTTGGCTACACAGGACCTAAATTACTAAACAGAACAGAGTGTCAAATGTAGAAAACCAACTTATGCTTGCTTAAGGGGAAAGGTGAGTTGGAGTGCTGCATACAACAAGAGATTGAAATTAGCACAGATACCATTCCATAAGCCAAATATGTAATAGACAAGAGCTACTCCTTGCTCAACGAAGTGGACTCAACACCCCATATTAAACGCCTAACAATATACCTGACTAGTAAGAATTTTAAAACCTATGGTTTTATATGTCTCCGAAAGAGAATCAAGCGTGTGTACAGCGGCATAAACGCAGCAGTGATAGGATTGGTGAGGTTCGGTGAGCAAATGCAGACCCTTTGAAGTCATATTGCATGGTACCCATTCCATGGGTCTCAACTCTCCATGTATAAGGGATTCTTCTTTCAGCTAAAACATGCATGTGGAACCCAGAGTTACATCCACCATGTGATCGGAAAACGTGTTCAAATGTGTCTCAGTTTTCGTCCCCTGCTACTCGGGTGCAACATTCCAGACGCTTTACTAACACTCTCCCCACTTGGAGAGTCAGTGCCTTTAACCTCCTGTTTGGCCCAGTTTGCAATTTCTGTGGAAAATGAACAGGAATAGGGAGAACCAATGAGAGACTAGGTGGAGGTGTCTGGACGGGCAAATTTAACTCTCATTTCCCACCAGGAAGAAGAATTAACCAAAGGCTCAGCATGCCGTGCCGGAACCAAACTAGGGCCTGAAGCAATCCTGCGGTGTTGCGGCCAGCTCACAAGAAAGCGAGTTGAAGAAACGAGCTCAGGGGCACTGTAATTCACAAACCTGCAGAGTTATAAATGACAGCTATCTTCCAAAAATATATTGAAGTAAGGCTGCCAAGAGGAGTTGAAAGCGGGGCAGAATTGCAGGAAACCGATTTCAGGAGGTAGACTGGAATTGCATGTAAAGCATAGGAAAAGAGGCAGAACGTCCACAATGATGCACTTGGCCAAAAAGGGCGTATGCGTTTTTTCCTGAATATATTCAGGAAAAAACGCATACGCCCTTTTTGGCCAACCAAGCAAGCTTGCAAAGGAAATCTGCACTACAATGAAGTCTCACTGCCCCCCGGTCAAAAGGGCCATCTGAAAAAAGTGTAAAATCCAGAAAGGCAGGACAGGCCATGGAGAACTGGGAGCCTTGTTATGCTGATGGGCGGGATGTAAATTGTCAGCAGCCACTCTGGAGAAGTGTATGGTGTTTCCTGAAACATCCAAAAAACAAGGCAACAGAGCCTAGGGCACTTCCACTTATGGTCCTATAGCTTAGGGAAATTAAAATCAAAAAGACACAGCCACCCCAAAGTTTGGGACGGCTCTGTTTACAAGAACCTCGTTTACCGTACAAGTTCAATATCACAGAAAGCGAAAAATGGATAAAGAAGTTGTGGTACTTACGTACAATGCAATATCACTCAGCAATGAAATCTATGTCATCAGGCCCATAGCAGCATAATGAGTGGATTCAGGTACGATGATTCTAAGTGAAATAAGTCACACAGAAAAAGAAACATCATAAGATATCACTACTACACGTAATGTAAACTTGGCTACACAGGAACTGAATTACAAAACAGAACAGGGTGTGAAATGTAGAAAACCAACTTATGCTTGCTTAAGGGGAAAGGTGAGTTGGGGTGCTGCATACAACAAGAGATTGAAATTAACACAGATACCATTCCATAAGCCAAATATGTAATAGACAAGAGCTACTCCTTGCTCAACGAAGTGGACTCAACACCCCATATTAATCGCCTAACAATATACCTGACTAGTAAGAATCTTAAAACCTATGGATATATATGTCTCCGAAAGAGAATCAAGCGTGTGTACAGCGGCATAAACGCAGCAGTGATAGGATTGGTGAGGTTCGGTGAGCAAATGCAGACCCTTTGAAGTCATATTGCATGGTACCCATTCCATGGGTCTCAACTCTCCATGTTTAAGGGATTCTTCTTTCAGCTAAAACATACATGTTGAACCCAGAGTATGATCCACCGTGTGATCGGAAAACGTGTTCAAATGTGTCTCAGTTTTCATCCCCTGCTACTCGGGTGCAACATTCCAGACGCTTTACTAACACTCTCCCCACTTGGAGAGTCAGTGCCTTTAACCTCCTGTTTGGCCCAGTTTGCAATTTCTGTGGAAAATGAACAGGAATAGGGAGAACCAATGAGAGACTAGGTGGAGGTGTCTGGACGGGCAAATTTAACTCTCATTTCCCACCAGGAAGAGGAATTAACCAAAGGCTCAGCATGCCGTGCCGGAACCAAACTAGGGCCTGAAGCAATCCTGCGGTGTTGCGGCCAGCTCACAAGAAAGCGAGTTGAAGAAAGGAGCTCAGGGGCACTGTAATTCACAAACCTGCAGAGTTATAAATGACAGCTATCTTCCAAAAATATATTGAAGTAAGGCTGCCAAGAGGAGTTGAAAGCGGGGCAGAATTGCAGGAAACCAATTTCAGGAGGTAGACTGGAATTGCATGTAAAGCATAGGAAAAGAGGCAAAACGTCCACAATGATGCACTTGGCCAAAAAGGGCGTATGCGGTTTTTCCTGGATATATTCAGGAAAAAACGCATACGCACTTTTTGGCCAACCAAGCAAGCTTGCAAAGGAAATCTGCACTACAATGAAGTCTCACTGCCCCCTGGTCAAAAGGACCATCTGAAAAAAGTGTAAAATCCAGAAAGGCAGGACAGGCCATGGAGAACTGGGAGCCTTGTTATGCTGGTGGCTGGGATGTAAATTACCAGCAGCCACTCTGGAGAAGTGTATGGTGTTTCCTGAAACATCCAAAAAACAAAGCAACAGAGCCTAGGGCACTTCCACTTATGGTCCTATAGCTTAGGGAAATTAAAATCAAAAAAACACAGCCATCCCAAAGTTTGGGACGGCTCTGTTTACAAGAACCTTGTTCACCGTACAAGTTCAATATCACAGAAAGCGAAAAATGGATAAAGAAGTTGTGGTACTTACGTACAATGCAATATCACTCAGCAATGAAATCTATGTCATCAGGCACATAGCAGCATAATGAGTGGATTCAGGTACGATGATTCTAAGTGAAATAAGTCACACAGAAAAAGAAACATCATAAGATATCACTACTACACGGAATGTAAACTTGGCTACACAGGACCTAAATTACTAAACAGAACAGAGTGTCAAATGTAGAAAACCAACTTATGCTTGCTTAAGGGGAAAGGTGAGTTGGGGTGCTGCATACAACAAGAGATTGAAATTAGCACAGATACCATTCCATAAGCCAAATATGTAATAGACAAGAGCTACTCCTTGCTCAACGAAGTGGACTCAACACCCCATATTAAACGCCTAACAATATACCTGACTAGTAAGAATTTTAAAACCTATGGTTTTATATGTCTCCGAAAGAGAATCAAGCGTGTGTACAGCGGCATAAACGCAGCAGTGATAGGATTGGTGAGGTTCGGTGAGCAAATGCAGACCCTTTGAAGTCATATTGCATGGTACCCATTCCATGGGTCTCAACTCTCCATGTATAAGGGATTCTTCTTTCAGCTAAAACATGCATGTGGAACCCAGAGTTACATCCACCATGTGATCGGAAAACGTGTTCAAATGTGTCTCAGTTTTCGTCCCCTGCTACTCGGGTGCAACATTCCAGACGCTTTACTAACACTCTCCCCACGTGGAGAGTCAGTGCCTTTAACCTCCTGTTTGGCCCAGTTTGCAATTTCTGTGGAAAATGAACAGGAATTGGGAGAACCAATGAGAGACTAGCTGGAGGTGTCTGGACGGGCAAATTTAACTCTCATTTCCCACCAGGAAGAAGAATTAACCAAAGGCTCAGCATGCCGTGCCAGAACCAAACTAGGGCCTGAAGCAATCCTGCGGTGTTGCGGCCAGCTCACAAGAAAGCGAGTTGAAGAAAGGAGCTCAGGGGCACTGTAATTCACAAACCTGCAGAGTTATAAATGACAGCTATCTTCCAAAAATATATTGAAGTAAGGCTGCCAAGAGGAGTTGAAAGCGGGGCAGAATTGCAGGAAACCGATTTCAGGAGGTAGACTGGAATTGCATGTAAAGCATAGGAAAAGAGGCAGAACGTCCACAATGATGCACTTGGCCAAAAAGGGCGTATGCGTTTTTTCCTGAATATATTCAGGAAAAAACGCATACGCCCTTTTTGGCCAACCAAGCAAGCTTGCAAAGGAAATCTGCACTACAATGAAGTCTCACTGCCCCCCGGTCAAAAGGGCCATCTGAAAAAAGTGTAAAATCCAGAAAGGCAGGACAGGCCATGGAGAACTGGGAGCCTTGTTATGCTGATGGGCGGGATGTAAATTGCCAGCAGCCACTCTGGAGAAGTGTATGGTGTTTCCTGAAACATCCAAAAAACAAGGCAACAGAGCCTAGGGCACTTCCACTTATGGTCCTATAGCTTAGGGAAATTAAAATCAAAAAGACACAGCCACCCCAAAGTTTGGGACGGCTCTGTTTACAAGAACCTCGTTTACCGTACAAGTTCAATATCACAGAAAGCGAAAAATGGATAAAGAAGTTGTGGTACTTACGTACAATGCAATATCACTCAGCAATGAAATCTATGTCATCAGGCCCATAGCAGCATAATGAGTGGATGCAGGTACGATGATTGTAAGTGAAATAAGTCACACAGAAAAAGAAACATCATAAGGTATCACTACTACACGGAATGTAAACTTGGCTACACAGGAACTGAATTACAAAACAGAACAGGGTGTGAAATGTAGAAAACCAACTTATGCTTGCTTAAGGGGAAAGGTGAGTTGGGGTGCTGCATGAAACCAGAGATTGAAATTAGCACAGATACCGTTCAATAAGCCAAATATGTAATAGACAAGAGCTACTCCTTGCTCAACGAAGTGGACTCAACACCCCATATTAAACGCCTAAGAATATACCTGACTAGTAAGAATCTTAAAACCTTTGAATTTATATGTCTCCGAAAGAGAATCAAGCGTCTGTACAGCAGCATAAACGCAGCAGTGATACGATTGGTGAGGTTCGGTGAGCAAATGCAGACACTTTGAAGTCATATTGCATGGTACCCATTCCATGGGTCTCAACTCTCCAGGTTTAAGGGATTCTTCCTTCAGCTAAAACATGCATGTGGAACGGAGTGTATGATCCACCGTGTGATCGGGAAACGTGTTCAAATGTGTCTCAGTTTTCGTCCCTTGGTACTCGGGTGCAACATTCCAGACGCTTTACTAACACTCTCCCCACTTGGAGAGTCAGTGCCTTTAACCTCCTGTTTGGCCCAGTTTGCAAGTTCTTCGGAAGATGAACCGGAATAAGGAGAAGCAATGGGAGACTATCTGTAGGTGTCTGGACGGGCAAATTTAACTCTCATTCCCACCAGGAAGATAAATGAACCAAAGGCTCCGCGTGCCATGCTGGAACTAGATTAGGGCCTGAGGAGATCCTGCGGTGTTGCGGCCAGCTCACAAGAAAGCGAGTTGAAGAAAGGAGCTCAGGGGCACTGTAATTCAGAAACCTGCGGAGTTATAAATGACAGCTATCATCCAAAATTATACTGAAGTAAGGCTGCGAAGAGGACTTGAATGCGGGGCAGAATTGCTGGAAACTGATTTCAGAACGTACACGGGAGTAGCTCTTAAAGCATAGGAAAAGAGACAGAACTTGGAAAATAATGCACTTGGCAAAAAAGGGCATATGTGTTTTATCCAGAGCTCTCATACCTGAGGGGAGGAGATTCCCAGCAGGCTCCAACTGCCACCTGAGGGCTCACATTGCCAAGGCAACGTGAGCATGCCAGGCAGGAGTTACCTCACAGCAGAGGTCCCACCTCACAGAAGGGTGAGAAACCCAGCCAACATCAGACTCTCACCAGAGGGCCCACATCACCAAGGGGATGGGAACCAGGCAGGAGTGTCTTCACATCAGTGGGGCCACATCATCAAAAGCTGAGGTACTCAGCACATGTGTCCTCAAACCAGAGGACCCACATCACCAAGGACCTCGGAGTGAGGCAGGCAGGAGTAGCCTCACAACACTGGGCCCATAGAATAAAAAAGTGAGGAATCCAGCAGTTGGAACCTCCCAGCAGGCGGCCCAGAGCACCGAGGCCATGGGATCCAGGCCACAGTGAACTCACAGAAGAGGGCCCATGTCATGAAACTGAGCAACCCAGCCATTGGGACCTCAGAGCAGGAGGCCCACATCCCCATGGGGATGGAATTCTGGTAGGAGTGTCCTCGCACCACTGAGAACGTATCAGAAAATTTTGGGCGACCAGCAGTTAGGGCCTGACGCCAGAGGACCCTCATCACCAAGGGAAGGAGGCTCCCAGCAGGCTCCAACTGCCACCAGAGGGCTGACGTCGCCAAGGCGATGTGTGCCAACCAGGCACGAATGACCTCACAGCAGAGGGCCCACCTCAGAGAAGTGTGACGAACCCAGTCAGGATCAGACTCGCACCAGAGGGCCCACATCACCAAATGGATTGGAACCAGGCAGGAGTGTCCTCACATGAGTAGGGCCACATCATCTAAAGGTGAGGAACCCAGAACATGTGGCTTCAAACCATAGGACACCCATCACCAAGGGGCTGGGAGTGAGGCAGGCAGGAGGAGCCTCATAACAGAGGGCCCAAAAATAAGAAAGGTGAGGAATCCAGCAGTTGGAACCTCCCAGCAGGCGGCCCAGAGCACAGAGGCTAGAGGATCCAGGCCAGAGTGAACTAACACCAGACAGCCCACATCATGAAACTGTGAGCAACCCAGACATTGGGACCTCAGAGCAGAAGGCCCACATCCCCATGGTGATGGGAACATGACAGGAGTGTCCTGGCATCACTGGGCTCACATCAGAAAACGTGGGGTGCTCAGAAGTTAGGGCCTGACGCTAGAGGGCACTCATCACCGAGAGGAGGAGGCTCCCAGCAGGCTCCAGCTGCCACCAGAGGGCCAACGTCGCCAAGGTGATGTGTGCCAGCCTGGCAGGAGTGACCTCACAGCAGAGGGCCCACCTCACAGAAGGGTGAGGAACACAGCCAGGATCAGACTCTCACCAGAGGGCCCACATCACCAAGGGGATGGGAACCAGGCAGGAGTGTCCCCACACCAGTGGGACAACATCATCGAAAGGTGAGGATCCCAGCACATGTGTCCTCAAACCAGAGGAACCACATCACCAAGGGGTTCGGAATGAGGCTGGCAGGACTGGCCTCACAACACAGGGTCCATAGAATATAAAAGTTGAGGAATCCAGCAGTTGGAACCTCCCAGCAAGTGGCCCAGAGCACCGAGGCTATGGGATCCAGGCCGCAGTGAACTCACAGCAGAGGGCCCACATCATGAACCTGTGAGCAGCCCAGCTGTTGGGACCTCAGAACAGAAGGCCCACATCCCCATTGGGATGGGAACCTGGCAGGAGTGGCTTTGCACCACTTAGCACATATCAGAAAATGTTAGGAGCCCAGCAGTTAGGGCCTGATGCCAGGGGGCCCTCATAACTGAGGGGAGGAGACTCCCAGCAGGTTCCAACTGCCAACAGAGGGCCCACGTCTACAAGGTGGCATGCGCCAGCCAGGCAGTAGTGACCTCACAGCAGAGGGCCTATCTCACAGAAGGGTGAGGAACCGAGGCAGGATGAGACTCTCACCAGAGGGCCCACAACACCAAGGGGATGGGAACCAGTCAGGACTGTCCTCCCACCAGTGGGGCCACATCATCGAAAGGTGAGGAACCCAGCACATGTGGCCTCATATCAGAGGACATACATCACAAAGGGGATGGGAGTGAGGCAGGTAGGAGTAGCCTAAAAACAGAGGGCCCAAAGAATAAAAAAAGTGAGGAATCCAGCATTTGGAACCTCCCAGCAGGCGGCCGAGAGCACAGAAGCTATGGGATGCAGGCAGGAGTGAACTAACAGCAGAGAGCCCACATCATGAAACTGTGAGCAACCCAGGCATTGGGACCTCAGAGCAGAAAGCCCACATCCCCATGGGGATGGGAACCTGACAGGAGTGTCCTGGCATCACTGGGCTCACATCAGAAAACGTGGGGAGCCCAGCAGTTAGAGCCTGATGCTAGAGGGCCGTCATCACCGAGGGCAGGAGGCTCCCAGCAGGTTCCATGTGCCAACAGAGGGCCCACATCGCCAAGGTGATGTGTGCAAGTCAGGCAGGATTGACCTCACAGCAGAGGGCCTACCTCACAGAAGAGTGAGGAACCCAGCCAGGATAAGACTGTCACCAGAAGGCCCACATCACCAAGGGGATGGGAACCAGGCAGGAGTGTCCTCACACCAGTGGGGCCACATCATTGAAAGTTGCCTAACCCAGCACATGTGGCCTCAAACCAGAAGACCCACATCACGAAGGGGTTGCGAGTGAGGCAGGCAGGAGGAGCATCACAACACAGGACCCATAGAATACAAAAGTTGAGGAATCGAGCAGTTGGAACCTCCCAGCAGGCAGCCAAGACCACAGAGGCTATGGGATCCAGGCCACAGTGAACTAACACCAGAGAGCCCACATCATGAAATTGTGATCAACCCAGCCGTTGGAACCTCAGAGCAGAAGGCCCACATCCCCATGGGGATGGGAACCTAAGAGGAGTGCTTGAGCAACACTGGGCTCACTAAGAAAAGTTGGGGAGCCCAGCAGTTAGGGCCTGACGTCAGAGGGCCCTCATCACAGAGCTGAGGAGGCTCCCAGCAGGGTCCAATTGCCACCAGAGGGCTCATGTCAACAAGGCGAGGTGAGCAACCCAGGCAAGAGTTACCTGATAGTAGAGGGCCCACCTCACAGATGGGTGAGGAACCCAGCCAGGATCAGACTCTCACCAGAGGGCCCACATCACAAAGGGGATGGGACCCAGTCAGGATTATCCTCACACCAGTGGGGCCTCATCATCTTAAGGTGAGGAACCCAGCACATGTGTCCTCAAACCAGAGGACCCACATCACCAAGGGCCTTGGAGTGAGGCAGGCAGGAGTAGCCTCACAACACAGGGCACATAATATAAAAAACGTGAGGATTCCAGCATTTAGACCTTCCAGCAGGCGGCCCAGAACACCGAGGCTATGGGATCCAGGCCACAGTGAACTCACAGCAGAGGGTCCACATCACAAAACTGTGAGCAACCCAGGAGTTGAGACCTCAGCGCAGAAGGACCACATCCCCATGGGAATGGGAACCTGGCTGGAGTGTCCTCGCACCACTGGGCGCACATCAGAAAATGTGGGGAGCCCACCATTTAGGGCCTGACGCCAGAGGGCCGTCATCACCGAGAGGAGGAGGCGCCCTGCACGCTCCAACTGCCACCAGAGGGCTCACGTCTCCAAGGTGACGTGTGCCAGCCAGGCAGGAGTGACCTCACAGCAGAGGGCCTACCTCACAGAACGTTGAGGAACCCAGCCAGGATTAGACTCTCGCCAGAGGGCCCACCTCACCAAGGGGATGGGAACCAGGCAGGAGTGTCCTCACACGAGTGGGGTCACATCATCGAAAGGTGAGGAACGCAGCACATGTGGCCTCAAGCCATAGGACAGTCATCACCAAGGGGCTGGCAGTGAGGCAGGCAGGAGGAGCCTCACAACAGAGGGCACATAGAATAAAAAAGTTGAGGAATCCAGCAGTTGGAACCTCCCAGCAGGCGGCTCAGAGAACTGATGATAAGGGATCCTTGCCGGAGTGAACTCACAGCAGAGGGCCCACATCATGGTACTGTGAGCAAGCCAGCCGTTTTGACCTCAGAGCAGAAGGCCCATATCGCCATGGGGATGGGAACCTGGCAAGAGTCTCCTCACTCACTTGGCGCACATCAGAAAATGTGGGGAGCCCAGCAGTTATGGCCTAAGGCAAGAGGGCCTTCATCACCGAGGGGAGGAGGATCCCAGCACACTCCAACTGCCACCAGAGGGCCCACGTCGCCAAGGTGACGTGTGCCAGACAGGCATGATTGACCTCACAGCAGAGGGCCCACCTCACAGAAGGGTGAGGAACCCAGCCAGGATCAGACACTCACCTGAGGGCCCACATCAGCAAGGGGATGGGAACCAGTCAGGACTGTCTTCCCTCCAGTGGGGTCACATCATCGAAAGGTGCGGAACCCAGCACATGTGGCCTCAAATCAGAGGACACATATCACAAAGGGAATGGGAGTGAGGCAGGCAGGAGTAGCCTAAAAACAGAGGGCCCAAAGAATAAGAAAGGTGAGGAATCCAGCAGTTGGAACCTCCCAGCAGGCGGTCCAGAGCACAGAAGCTATGGGATGCAGGCAGGAGTGAACTAACAGCAGAGAGCCCACATCATGAAACTGTGAGCAACCCAGGCTTTGGGACCTCAGAGCAGAAGGCCCACACCCCAATGGGGATGTGAACCTGGCTGGAGTGTCCTCGCACCACTGGGCACACATCACAAAATGTGGGGAGCCCAGCAGTTAGGGCCTGATGCCAGAGGGCCCTCATCACCGAGGAGAGGAGGCTCCCAGCAGGCTCCAAGTGCCACCAGAGGGCTCATGTCCACAAGGCGAGGTGAGCAAGCCAGGCAAGAGTGACCTCACATCAGACGGCCTACCTCACAGATGGGTGAGGAACCCAGCCAGGATCAGACTCTCAACAGAGGGCCCACATCACCAAGGGGATGTGAACCAGGCAGGAGTCTCCTAAGACCATTGGTCCCACATCATCGAAAGGTGAGGAACCCAGCACATGTGGCCTCAAACCAGACGACACACATCACGAAGGGGCTGGGAGTGAGGCAGGCAGGAGGATCCTCACAACAGAGGGCCCAAAAATTTAAAAAAGTGAGGAATCCAGCAGTTGGAACCTCCCAGCAGGCGGCCAAGAGCACAGAGGCTATGGGATCCAGGCTTCTGTGAACTAACACCAGAGAGCCCACATCATGAAAATGTGAACAACCCAGCCGTTGGGACCTCAGAGCAGAAGGCCCACATCCCCATGGAGATGGGATCCTAAGAGGAGTGCCAAAGCATCACTGGGCTCACTAAGAAAAGTTGGTGAGCCCAGCAGTCAGGGCCTGATGCAAGAGGGCCCTCATCACCGGGGGGAAGAGATTCCCAGCACGCTCCAACTGCCACCACACGGCTGACTTCACCAAGGCAATGTGTGCCAGCCATGCAGGAGTGACCTATCAGCAGAGGGTCTCCCTCACAGGTGGGTGAGGAACAAAGCCAGGAACAGACTCTCACCAGGGGGTCCACATAACCACGTGGATGAGAACCAAGCAGGAGTGTCCTCACACTAGTGGGGCCACATCATCGAAAGGTGAGGAACCCAGCAAAAGTGGCCACAAACCAGAGGACCCACATCACCAAGGGGTTGAGAGTGAGGTAGGTGTCTGGACGGGCATATTTAACACTCATTTCCCACCAGGAAGAGGAATTAACCAAAGGCTCAGCGTGCCCTGCCAGAAGCAGATTAGGGCCTGAAGCAGTCTTGCGGGTTTGCGGCCAGCTCACAAGAAAGCGAGTTGAAGAAAGGAGCTCAGGGGCCCTGTAATTCACAAACCTGCAGAGTTATAAATGACAGATAACGTCCAAAAATATATTGAAGTAAGGCTGCGAAGAGGACTTGAAAGCGGGGCAGAATTGCAGGAAACCGATTTCAGGAGGTAGACTGGATTTGCATTTAAAGCATAGGAAAAGAGGCAGAACATCGACAATGATGCACTTGGCAACAAAGGGCGTATGAGTTTGTTCCTGAATATATTCAGGAACAAACACATACGCCCTTTTTGGCAAACCAAGCAAGCTTGCAATGGAAATCCGAACTACTATGAAGTGTCACTTCCCCCCGGTCTAAAGGGCCATCTGAGAAAAGTGTAAAATCCAGAAAGGCAAGACAGGCCATGGGGAAAAAGGAGCCTTGTTATGCTGATGGGCGGGATGTACATTGCCAACAGCCACTCTGGAGAAGTGTATGGTGTTTCCTGATACATCTGAAAAACAAAGCAACAGAGTCTAGGGCATTTCCACTTATGGTCCTATAGCTTAGGGAAATTAAAATCAAAAAGACACAGCCACCCCAAAATTTACAACGGCTCTGTTTACAGGAGCCTCTTCTACAGTACAAGTTAAATATCCCAGAGAACAAATAATTGATAAAGAAGTTGCGGTACTTATGTACAACAGAATACCACTCAGCAATGAAATCTGTGTCACCAGGCCTGTACCAGCATAATGAGTGGATTGAGGCATGATGATTCTAAGTGAAATAAGTCACACAGAAAAAGAAACATCATAAGGTATCACTAATGCACGGAATGTAAACTTGGCTACACATGAACTGAATTACAAAACAGAACAGGGTCTCAAGTTTAGAAAACCAACTTATGCTTGCTTAAGGGGAAAGGTGAGTTGGGGTGCTGCATAAAACCAGAGTTTGAAATTAGCACAGATACCGTTCCATAAGCCAAATACGTAATAGACAAGACCTACCCCTTGCTCAACGAAATGGACTCAACAATGAGGTATCACCTCACACCTGTTAGAATGGGCATCATCTGAAAATCTACAAACAACAAATGCTGGAAAGGGTGTGGAGAAAAGGAAGCCTCTTCCACTATTGTTGGGAATATAAATTGATACAGTCACTATGGAGAACAATATGGAGTTTCTTAAGAAACTAATAATAGAATTACCATATGATACAGCAATCCCAGGACTGGACATATACCCAGACAAAACCATAAATCAAAAAGAGACATTCACCGCAATGTTCATTGCATCACTATTTACAATATCGAGGTAATGGAAGCAACCTAAATGCCCACAGACAGACGAATGCATAAAGATGTGGTACATATATAAAATGGAATATTACTAAGCCATGAAAGGAATGAAATTGGGTCATTTGTAGAGACGTCGATGGATCTAGAGACTGTCATACAGAGTGAAGTAAGTCAGAAAGAGAAAAACAAATCTTGTATATTCATGCATATATGTGGAACCTAGAAAAACTGTACAGATTAACCGTTTTGCAAGGCATAAATAGAGCAACAGATGTAGACAACAATCGTATGGACAACAAGGGGGGAAAGCTCTTGGAGGGGTGGTGGTGGGAGGAGTTGAGAGATTGGGATTGGCATGTAAACATTTATATGTATAAAATAGATAACCAATGAGAACCTGCTGTATAAAAATATAAAATAAAATTCAAAATTAAAAAGAAATAAAATTTAAAAAATAAAACAGAAAAAACAATTATTCCCTTCACATACATGTATTTATATGAATAAATTATTTCCATGCTTATATCTGTAAATACAAAAAAGAGGAATAAAATCTACCTTGAACCAAAAACGAAAAAGAGAAAAAAAAAAACAGAACCCACCAGTTACTCAGAGGAAAACCGTATCAGGGCACTTGCTCCAGTTGTAAACAATTCTGAAGTTGGTCAGTGGTGGGGAATCGTCTCCCATTCAGCCAGCAGCCCCCACACAACAAGCGTCCTCATTGCAAAGCTGGGGCACCGTGCCGAGGCATCTGTGAGTAAACGTGAGCTGAACCCCAGGCCAGTTGCTGCTGAACTGTTCCCGCCCTTCCCAGGTAAAACACCTGAATATATACAAGGACTTGAAAGCCTAGAGGAAGGGCCATGGAGCCACACGAGTGACAGCATGCCAGCTGACTTGGTGCCTGCAGGCCAGCCAGGATGGTCCTGGCCCTGGGTGCTCTTCTGGAAGATTTCCATTTCCCTGCCTGAGATACCCGTCCTGTCCCTGCCCCCACTGCTTTTTTCCTTCCTCACCTCTGCCCAGGGAGAAATTCCAGCAGCAGGTATGGGTGACACATCCTCTTCTTTAGCAGGTGGCAGCCTGGCAACTGCTGCAGAAAGTCCAGCAGAGCCCCACTCACACTGGGCCACCCACAAAGCCGTGGCCTCTCACTCCCTCCCACCAGCCCAGCCCCGAGACTGCTGACAGGGCAGAGAAAATGGCGTCAGGCACAGCTGCAGGGGCTTTTGCTGCCTGGAGTGGTATTTATATTGATCTCAACCCAGGCACACCTGGGGAGGGCTGGCCGGCATGGTAAGGCTGCCCAGGTCAGCCAATCATCACCCCTCAGGGGCTCACAGTTGCAGAAAATGGAACTTGCTGAACCGGCCAGGTCCAAGGAACAGGTGTGGGCTCCTGAGAGTCAGGATAGACAAGGGGCTGCAGCTTTGGCTTGTTTTCTAATCATTTTATCTGGCCCATGAGTGGGAGACAACTTCAAGAAAACCCTCTCCTAATGAGAGGAACCCAGGAGTCAGGGAGAGGAGGGGTGGGTGGTGGTTGGAGACAGAGGCCTGGTGCCCTGGGTGCAGTGGAAGTCTCTGGAAGACCAGGTGGAGGGAGGCCACACAGAGTGATGCCCAGGGTCACAGACCTGTCGGAGCTGCTGTTTGTTAGTTCAAGTCCTGCTCTGAGGTGCTCTGTGTCAGCTCTGAGCGACAGGTGAGCTGGGGGTGCTCTTCAATGAGGGCTATGTGCACGGTTCCTGTGTGCCCAGCCCTGCCACGGTACCTGCAAGGGTAGCTCTGTATCCTGGGAGGGGCCTGACCATGAGAGCCCCGTGGGCTGGGTTGGGGGTGGGGTACCTGCCCAGGAGAGCTCCATATCCTGGGATTGGCCTGACCACGAGAGCCCCATGGGCTGCTGGGGACCTGGTAAAGGATGTCAGGACAGTCAGTGAAGCCACCGAGGATATACCTCCAGTTGCTCCTGATCCCTACACCCTGCTGGTCATTCTACCAACCACCAGGACATGGTATTCTGTATTAGTCTTCAATGATGCCTTCTTTTGTATTCCATTAGTCCCAGAGTCACAAGAAATTTTGGCTTGTGAGTGGCAGGACTCAACATACAACTAAAACAATACTTCCGGGCCGTCTTGCCCCAAGGGTTCAAAAATTCCCACACCATCTTTGGGGAAAGCTTAGCTAACGACCGAAAAGTTCTACCTCTGGAAAAGGAAACCCTCCTTCAATATGCAGACGACATTCTGATCGCCAGCCCTACTAAGGAGGCCTCTGAACTACCAAGCCAATAAAGGATAGAAGTTGTCCAAGAAAAAGCTCAAATATCACAGACTGCAGTGACCTGCCTGGGCTTCATTCTCACACAAGGTCAGAGAAGCCCATCCCAGGAAAGGGAAGAAACCATTTGCAGCCTTACCCCTTTCTAAAACTAGAAGACAGCTTAGGGGTTCCTGGGGAGGCCAGGGTTTGCTGCTTCTGGATCCCTAACTACAGTCTACTAGCTGGGCCTCTATATGAAACACTGAAAGGAAAAGATGATGATCCTTTTGAACAGAATCCAGAAGTGGCCTTTCAAGAATGGAAAGAGCAGTCAATTCAGACCCTTGCCCTGGAACTCCCTAATTGAGCTAAACCCTTTGACCTTTCCATTCCCGGTGAAAGGTGAATCGCCATTGGAGAATTAGTGCAAAAACTGGGACCACTTGAAATGGAACAACGCAAGAATGCCATCCAGGTAGGATAAACTACAGTCACCAAGGGGCTTGGCCCACTGCCACATCTGGCCAAGATACTGGCGGTATCTAAAAACCTGGAAATCAGCAGCCCAAAAGGCCACCTCCCTCCTAAGGGAAAAGGACCCCACGTGGTGATCCTAATCACCAACCATGCCCTGAAGTTGCAGGGTTCGCTCCGTGGGCACACCGACCTCGAGTGAGGAGGCCCTCCAACTCCAACATCCAGAGAGATAACCGGGGGCAACAGGGCACCATGACGACTCGTGTGAACATCACTTGACCTGGAGTTTCTCTCATAAAACAACAATAGTGTGTCCCGAAGGAGTAGACTACTGCTTGCAGGACTTCCTGCACCCGGAGGGGAGCTAATAATCTTGGCGGGGGAACCGTATATCACACCGTCACCATAGAAAAGCCTACAGACACCGTGATGATGGTGGCCAATAAGACCGGCTGGACTCCTGTTTACTTCAAAAGGCTGTTGACTCAGTGGCCATCATGGTCCTTGATCACCACTGACCCTGGACTGTCTGGGAGTTGAGCGGGCAGGGCTCTGACACCTGGTGCTGTTTTTACGTTAATTCAGGGGCCTAATTGAAGAAAGAGCAGACTACTGGTCAGAGCATCTAGGCTGGCAGAAACGGTCAGCCTAAGGTGGCCGAACAAATGTGGGGCGGGGTGAAACCGGCCCCCACAGCGTCTCTGCACATCTCTTTCCTGGACCCTTAAAGGTCATTAGAATCTATAACACTTCCAATGCTGGTGCTCAGGCGGACGAGCAGGGAGGCAGGGGTCCTGGGGCCAATCAACGTCACCTGGAGGCTGCTGGGGAGAAGTTCTGACCCTCGTCCCCTGGTATGAGGGCTCCCAACTCAGCACTCAGCAGTTACAGAAGAAGGGTCTGCACCCTCAGCACTCCAAGAATGAGGAACGGGACAAAAGGCAGAGGAGGGGTTTGTCCCCAGCAAAGCCCATTAAAAATCCCTGGGAGATAAAAATAGAATGTGGGCAATAAAGTCAAGTCTGACCTTTTTTATCCTTTGTGCTTTGTCTAATTTCACGTGCTCCTAGGGTCCCGCATGCAGAGGTTCCACACCCGGCACTTCAGACCAGATTTCCTGGTGCAGAATGGCTGGGTCGACACCTCAGCTCCTGGGGCCCAGTGCAGACTCCGAGATATAGAGCCTGAGCTGCAGCCAACCCGGCCCTTGAGAGCTCCGCCCCCTCCCTCCCACTGACTCTGACAGGATCTCTACACAGCAGCCCAGCCCACAGCCCACGGGGTAGTGCATGCTCTCACCTCTCCATTCTCTGATGAAAATATAAAGTTTCCTTTGCTTGGGAACCAAACTCAGTCTCGATCTGTTGGCCCCAATGACACTGGGCAGGGGGACCCTTGTTGGGGTCCACTCTGGAGGATCAGTAACAGAAATTGAGACTATTGTAACTTCAATGAACAGATGTGTGAGCCAAACTGTAGTTAACATAGAACAGTTTATAAGGCTCGGGTAAAATAAGATGTTTCTAACACTTCCATTTGATATTTCCATCACTTTATTATAAGCAAGTTCAGTGAAAAGGTTTGTCTTATTTGTCAGGTCAATATTAGAGAAATGAAGTGATTTCTTTCCAAGGATGTACATCTAATAATCTTGGTTAAAGCTTCAATCTTGTTTTAAATGCTTTTCCATTGAAAATGATACCTCTCTTTCAGCTCCCCCATTTCTGAGAAGTATAAAATCTTATAATTTATTATTACCAAAGGGGAAAGGTGGGAGGAGGGATAAATTAACAGTTTGGAATTAACACATACACACTGCTATGTATAAAATAGATCATCAACAAGGAACTACTGTATAGCACAGGGAACTACACTCAATATTGTGCAATAACCTATAAGGGGAAATAATCGGAAAAAGAATAGATATTTTTATTGACATCATCTATCAATGACAGTTAAAGTGTAACCTAAGGGAAGCCGGTGGTGAGTGCTTCTGACCCTGAAGACTTCAGTCATCTAAAGTTTGGACTCTGCCTACTTCCCAAGGCCCTTAATGAACATATGTGTAGCCGTAGCTTAAAAAACTCCCCAGTTTGGGTTTCGGGGAGACACTGATTTTGAAAAAGCCCTGGTGTTCTCCTTACATGAATGGGACTCTTCCTACTGCTAAAACATGTCTGTCACATCCAGAGGATGGTATACCGTCTGATCGGGAAGAGTTTGGAAAAGGCATCTCATCTCCTCATCTCCTGGTGCTCGGGTTCACCCCTCCAGCGTCTTTACTAACAGTCTCCCCACTTGGAGATGTCAACACTGTCAACATCCTGTTGCGTACAGTTTGGAATTTGTCCAGAGGATGAAGCGGAAGGATGAGGAACAATGAGAGACAAGTCCTAGGTGTTCAGACAGGCACATGTCACTCTAATTTCCAATCAGGAAGATGAATTGACCAAAGGCTAGGGTTGCCCATGGAAACAGTATAGGGCTTGAGGAAATCCCACTGCTTTGTGGCCAGTTCCCATAAACACAAGTTGAACAATGGAACTCAGGGGCAGTAAAATTCACGAAACTGCAGAGTTGAAAATATCTATCACTGAAAAATGTCTTGAGGGAAGTCAGAGAAAAGGATTGGCAAGCAAGGGAGAATGGCAGGAAAGGGATTTGAGGAGGTAGAAAGGACTCGCCATTAAGCACAAGAAAAGGGGCTGAACATTGCCGACATTGCAGTTGGCCAAAAAGGCTGTATGCGTTTTTTTCTGTATATATTCAAGAAAAGGGCATACACTTTTTTAGCCAACCAAACAGGTGGGCACTGGAAATCAATACTACAAAAGATATCACTTCGCATCAGTCAGAAGAGCCATCCTCATAAAGTGTAAACGCCAGAAATGCAGGACAGGGCAAGGAGAAGAGGGAGCCCTGTGAGGCTTATAGTGGAAATGTATATTGCCAACGGCCATTCTGGAGAAGTGTATTGTGTTTACTAAAGCATCTAAAAAATGAGCTACAGAGCATAGGGCACTTGCACTCATGGGCGTATATCTTGGGAAAAACAAAAATCGAGAGGACACAGGCACCCCAATGTTTACTGCCTCTCTGTTTAAAAGATCCTCGACTAGGATATAACTTAAATGTCTCTGGAGGGAAAAAATGGATAGAGATGTGGTACTTATGTAGAGTGGAATATTACTCAGCCTGGAAATCAATGAAATATGGCCAGTTGTAACAACTCCGGAGGAGTTACGTATGATCATTCTAAGTGACATAAATATGTAGAAAACACGCGTAAGGCTGCTAAACGGGAAAGGTGGGGAGGGGTGAGGCATCATCCAGGAGGTTGAAATTAGCAAAGATACCATTCCAAATACCAAACTGATAATCAACAAGGCCTACACGGTAGCTAAAAGAACTGCACTCAGCACACTCAAGTCACCGGAAAAGAATATCTATGACTGGTAAGAATCTGAAAAAGAAATTATTGATGTCTCTCTGTACGTGAATCAAGTGGATGTACAGCAGCAAGAAACAGAGCTTTGAAAATCAGCTGTAAACAACATAGTAATAAATTGAAAAAAATAAACGACAGAGAGACAGAGAAAACCTCTTACAACTTTTCCTCAGGGACGGTGATGCAACATGGATTGAACACATCTAGACCCACAGCAGGATGAGACATAAGGCTGGAAACTGTTCGCGCTAAGAGAAATGTGAGGTTGGGTGAGGAAATGCACACCCTTTAAAGTAATACTACCTGGTACCCATTCAATGGGTCCCAAATCTGCAGGTTCAAGGAATCTTCCTACAGCTAAAACATGCATGGAAAACCCAGAGGACTGTACACCATGTGATCGGGAGATGTGTCTAAAATGCACCTCATTTATCCTCTCCTGGTGCTCCTGTTCATCATTCCAGCCACGTTACTTAGAATCTCCCCACTTAGAGAATCAGCACATTTAAACTTCTGTTTCACACATTTTGCAAATTGTGAGGAGGATGAACGGGAACAGGGGGAACCAATGAGAGAATAGTTGTAGGGGTTTGGACGGGCACATGTCACTCTAATTTCCCATTAAGAATAAGAATTAAAAAAAGGCTCAGCCCGCCTCGCCGGAGCCAAAATAGGGCCTGAAGCAATCCTGCGGTTTTGAGGCCAGCTCACAAAAGAGCAACTTAAAAAATGGAGCTCAGGGTCACTGCAATTCACAAACCTGCAGAGTTATAAATGAAAACTAACGTCCAAAAATATGTTGAGGTAAGGCAAAGAAGAGGATCTGAATGCAAGACAGAATTGCAAGAAACAGATTTCAAGAGATAGATTGGACTCGCCTTTAAAGCACATGAAAAGCGGCAGAATTTCGACAATGATGCAGTTGGCCCAAAAGGGAGTATGCGTTTTTTCCTGAATATATCCAGGAAAAAACGCATACGCACTTTATGGGCAACCAAGCAAGCAAGCAATGCAAATGTGCACAACAAAGAAGTCTCATTTCCCACCGGTCAAAAGGGCCATCCGAAAAAATTGTAAAAACCAGAAATGCAGGACAGGCCATGGAGAACAGGGAGCCTTTATACGCTGATGGACAGTGTGTGAACTGCCGAGAGCCACTCTGGACATGTGTATGGTGGTTCCTAAATGATCTAAAAAACAGAGCGACAGAGCATAGGGCACTTCCAATCATGGGAGTATATCTAGGGAAGTCTAAAAATCAACAAGACACAAGCACACCACAGTTTAGGGCTACTCTGTTTACAAGAACCTCAACTTCAGTACACCTTAAATATCCCAGGAAAGAGAACAATGGATAAAGAAAATGTGGTACTTATGTACAATGGAATATCTCTTCACCATGAAATCAATGTAATAAGGCTAGTAGAAGGATAAAGAGTGGATTGAGGTCCGATAATACTACTTGAAATAAGTCAAACAGAAAAAGAAACATATCATAAGATATCACTTATAGAGGGAGGATAAATATGGCTGCACAAAAAATGAATTACAAAACAGAACAGTGTCTCACATTTAGAAAACACACTTATGTCAGCTTAAGGGGAAAGGAGAGGTGGGGTGATGCATAAAACCAGAGTTTGAAATTAGCACAGATACCGTTCAATAAACCAAATAGGTATCAGACAAGATCTACACCTTGCTCAATGAACTGGCCTCAACACACCCTATAAACCGCAGAGAAATATATCTGAGTAATAAGAATCTTAAAACCCATGTATTGATATATCTCCATAAGGGAATCAAGTGTGAGCAGAGCGGCACAAACACAGCAGTGAAAATGAGCTAAACCCCATTATAGAAATAAATTTTAAAACCAAAACGCAGAAACAATGAAAGAGAGAAAAATTCTTACAAAATTCGCTCAGGGGCTGTGATGCAACCTGGAATGACCACATATAAACCCACAGCTGGATAAGACATAAGGCTGGACACTTGGGGCTGAAAGGATTGGAGAGCTTTGGTGAGCAACTGCCGAAAGTTTAATGCAATACTTCATGCTACTTATTCCAAGGGTCCCAACACTCCAAGTTGAAGGGAATCTTCCTACAGCTAAACCATGCATGGGAAATCCAGCGGATGGTATACCATATGATCGGGAAAGGTTTCTAAAATGCACCTCATTTTCCTCTCCTGGGGCTCCGGATCAACATTCCAGCCACTTTACTAACAACATCTCCACATGGAGAGTCAATGCCTTTAAGTTCCGGTATCGCACAGTCTGCAGTTAGTGCGGAGGATGAATGGGAATAGGGGGAACCAGTGAGAAAATAGCTGTAGCGGTTTCAATGGGCACATGTCACTCTAATTTCAATTCAGGAAGAAGAATTAACCAAAGGCAGAGCAAGGCACCCCAGAAGAAGAATAGGGCCTGAAGAAATCCTGTGGATATGAGGCAAGATCACAAAAATAAGAGCTGAAAAATGGAGCTATGGGCCACTGCAATTCAAAAACCTGCAGAGTTATAAAGGCCAACTATTTTCCAAAAGTATATTGAAGTAAGGCTATGAAGAGGCACTGAGAGCAAGGCAGAACTGCAGGAAACCTATTTCAGGAGGTAGACTGGAATTGCACTGAAAACATATGAAAAGACTCAGAACGTCGACAATGATGCACTTGGCCAAAAAGGGCGTATGCGTTCTTTCCTGAATATATTCAGGAAGAAACGCATAAGCCCTTTCTGGCCAACCAAGCAAGCTCGCAAAGGAAATCTGCACTACAATGAAGTCTCACTGCCCCCCGGTCAAAGGGACTTCTGAAAAAAGAGTAAAATCCAGAAAGGCAGGACAGGCCATGGAGAACTGGGAGCCTTGTTATGCTGATGGGCGAGATGTAAATTGCCAACAGCCACTCTGGAGAAGTGTACGGTGTTTCCTGAAACATCCAAAAAACTAAGCAACAGAGCCTAGGGCACTTCCACTTATGGTCCTATAGCTTAGGGAAATTAAAATCAAAAAGACACAGCCACCCCAAAGGTTGGGATGGCTCTGTTTACAAGAACCTCGTTTACGGTACAAGTTTAATATCGCAAAAAGTGAAAAATGGATAAAGAAGTTGTGGTACTTACGTACAATGCAATATCACTCAGCAATGAAATCTATGTCATCAGGCCCGTAGCAGCATAATGAGTGGATTCAGGTACGATGATTCTAAGTGAAATAAGTCACACAGAAAGAGAAACATCATAAGATATCACTACTACACGGAATGTAAACTTGGCTACACAGGAACTGAATTACAAAACAGAACAGCGTCTCAAATGTAGAAAACCAACTTATGCTTGCTTAAGGGGAAAGGTGAGTTAGGGTGCTGCATAAAACCAGAAATTGAAATTAGCAGATACCGTTCCATAAGACAAATATGTAATAGAGAATAGCTACTCCTTGCTCAACGAAGTGGACTCAACATCCCATATTAAAAGCCTAAGAATATACCTGACTAGTAAGAATCTTAAAACCTATGGATTTATATGTCTCCGAAAGAGAATCAAGCATGTGTACAGCGGAATAAACGCAGCAGTGATAGGATTGGTGAGGTTCGGTGAGCAAATGCAGACCCTTTGAAGTAATATTGCATGGTACCCATTCCATGGTCTCAACTCTCTAGGTTTAAGGGATTCTTCATTCAGCTAAAACATGCATGTGGAACCCAGAGTATGATCCACGGTGTGATCGGGAAACGTGTTCAAATGTGTCTCAGTTTTCGTCCGCTGGTACTCGGGTACAACATTCCAGACACTTTACTAACACTCTCCCCACTTGGAGAGTCAGGGCCTTTAACCTCCTGTTTGGCCCAGTTTGCAGTTTCTGTGGAAGATGAACAGGAAGATGGAGAACCAAGGAGAGACTAGCTGGAGGTGTCTGGAAGGGCAAATTTAACTCTCATTTCCCACCAGGAAGAGGAATTAACCAAAGGCTCAGCGTGCCATGCCGGAACCACACTAGGGCCTGAAGCAATCCTGCAGTGTTGCGGCCAGCTCACAAAAAAGCGAGTTGAAGAAAGGAGCTCAGGGACACTGTAATTCACAACCCTACAGAGTTAAAATGACAGCTATCTTCCAAAAATATATTGAAGTAAGGCTGCCAAGAGGACTTGAAAGCGGGGCAGAATTGCAGGAAACCGATTTCAGGAGGTAGACTGGAATTGCATGTAAAGCATAGGAAAAGAGGCAGAACGTCCACAATGATGCACTTGGCCAAAAAGGGCGTATGCGTTTTTTCCTGGATATATTCAGGAAAAAACGCATACGCACTTTTTGGCCAACCAAGCAAGCTTGCAAAGGAAATCTGCACTACAATGAAGTCTCACTGCCCCCTGGTCAAAAGGGCCATCTGAAAAAAGTGTAAAATCCAGAAAGGCAGGACAGGCCATGGAGAACTGGGAGCCTTGTTATGCTGATGGGTGGGATGTAAATTACCAGCAGCCCCTCTGGAGAAGTGTATGGTGTTTCCTGAAACATCCAAAAAACAAAGCAACAGAGCCTAGGGCACTTCCACTTATGGTCCTATAGCTTAGGGAAATTAAAATCAAAAAGACACAGCCATCCCAAAGTTTGGGACGGCTCTGTTTACAAGAACCTTCTTCACCGTATAAGTTCAATATCACAGAAAGCGAAAAATGGATAAAGAAGTTGTGGTACTTACGTACAATGCAATATCACTCAGCAATGAAATCTATGTCATCAGGCACATAGCAGCATAATGAGTGGATTCAGGTACGATGATTCTAAGTGAAATAAGTCACACAGGGCTTACCTGGTGGCGCAGTGGTTGAGAGTCCGCCTGCCGATGCAGAGGACATGGGTTCGTGCCCCGCTCCGGGAAGATCCCACATGCCGCGGAGCGGCTGGGCCTGTGAGCCATGGCCGCTGAGCCTGCGCGTCCGGAGCCTGTGCTCCGCAATGGGAAAGACCACAAAAGTGAGAGGCCCACGTACCGCAAAAAAAATAAAAATAAAAAAATAAAAAAAGTAAAAAAATAAGTCACACAGAAAAAGAAACATCATAAGATATCACTACTACACGGAATGTAAACTTGGTTACACAGGAACTAAATTACTAAACAGAACAGAGTGTCAAATGTAGAAAACCAATTTATGCTTGCTTAAGGGGAAAGGTGAGTTGGGGTGCTGCATACAACAAGAGATTGAAATTAGCACAGATACCGTTCCATAAGCCAAATATATAATAGACAAGTGCTACTCCTTGCTCAACGAAGTGGACTCAACACCCCATATTAAACGCCTAACAATATATCTGACTAGTAAGAATCTTAAAAACTATGGATTTATATGTCTCCGAAGGAGAATCAAGCGTGTGTACAGCAGCATAAACGCAGCAGTGATAGGATTGGTGAGGTTCGGTGAGCAAATGCAGACCCTTTGAAGTCATATTGCATGGTACCCATTCCATGGGTCTCAACTCTCCATGTTTAAGGGATTCTTCCTTCAGCTAAAACATGCATGTGGAACCCAGAGTATGATCCACCGCGTGATCGGAAAACGTGTTCAAATGTGTCTCAGTTTTCGTCCCCTGCTACTCGGGTGCAGCATTCCAGACGCTTTACTAACACTCTCCCCACTTGGAGAGTCAGTGCCTTTAACCTCCTGTTTGGCCCAGTTTGCAATTTCTGTGGAAAATGAACAGGAATAGGGAGAACCAATGAGAGACTAGGTGGAGGTGTCTGGACGGGCAAATTTAACTCTCATTTCCCACCAGGAAGAGGAATTAACCAAAGGCTCAGCATGCCGTGCCGGAAACAAACTAGGGCCTGAAGCAATCCTGCGGTGTTGCGGCCAGCTCACAAGAAAGCGAGTTGAAGAAAGGAGCTCAGGGGCACTGTAATTCACAAACCTGCAGAGTTAAAATGACAGCTATCTTCCAAAAATATATTGAAGTAAGGCAGCCAAGAGGAGTTGAAAGCGGGGCAGAATTGCAGGAAACCGATTTCAGGAGGTAGACTGGAATTGCATGTAAAGCATAGGAAAAGAGACAGAACGTCCACAATGATGCACTTGGCCAAAAAGGGCGTATGCGTTTTTTCCTGGATATATTCAGGAAAAAACGCATACGCACTTTTTGGCCAACCAAGCAAGCTTGCAAAGGAAATCTGCACTACAATGAAGTCTCACTGCCCCCTGGTCAAAAGGGCCATCTGAAAAAAGTGTAAAATCCAGAAAGGCAGGACAGGCCATGGAGAACTGGGAGCCTTGTTATGCTGATGGGTGGGATGTAAATTACCAGCAGCCACTCTGGAGAAGTGTATGGTGTTTCCTGAAACATCCAAAAAACAAAGCAACAGAGCCTAGGGCACTTCCACTTATGGTCCTATAGCTTAGGGAAATTAAAATCAAAAAGACACAGCCATCCCAAAGTTTGGGACGGCTCTGTTTACAAGAACCTTCTTCACCATATAAGTTCAATATCACAGAAAGCGAAAAATGGATAAAGAAGTTGTGGTACTTACGTACAATGCAATATCACTCAGCAATGAAATCTATGTCATCAGGCACATAGCAGCATAATGAGTGGATTCAGGTACGATGATTCTAAGTGAAATAAGTCACACAGAAAAAGAAACATCATAAGATATCACTACTACACGGAATGTAAACTTGGCTACACAGGAACTAAATTACTAAACAGAAAAGAGTGTCAAATGTAGAAAACCAATTTATGCTTGCTTAAGTGGAAAGGTGAGTTGGGGTGCTGCATACAACAAGAGATTGAAATTAGCACAGATACCGTTCCATAAGCCAAATATATAATAGACAAGTGCTACTCCTTGCTCAACGAAGTGGACTCAACACCCCATATTAAACGCCTAACAATATACCTGACTAGTAAGAATCTTAAAACCTATAGATTTATATGTCTCCGAAAGAGAATCAAGCGTGTGTACAGCGGCATAAATGCAGCAGCGATAGGATTGGTGAGGTTCGGTGAGCAAATGCAGACACTTTGAAGTCATATTGCATGGTATCCATTCCATGGGTCTCAACTCTCCAGGTTTAAGGGATTCTTCCTTCAGCTAAAACATGCATGTGGAACCCAGAGTATGATCCACCGCGTGATCGGAAAACGTGTTCAAATGTGTCTCAGTTTTCGTCCCCTGCTACTCGGGTGCAACATTCCAGACGCTTTACTAACACTCTCCCCACTTGGAGAGTCAGTGCCTTTAACCTCCTGTTTGGCCCAGTTTGCAATTTCTGTGGAAAATGAACAGGAATAGGGAGAACCAATGAGAGACTAGCTGGAGGTGTCTGGACGGGCAAATTTAACTCTCATTTCCCACCAGGAAGAGGAATTAACCAAAGGCTCAGCATGCCGTGCCGGAAACAAACTAGGGCCTGAAGCAATCCTGCGGTGTTGTGGCCAGCTCACAAGAAAGCGAGTTGAAGAAAGGAGCTCAGGGGCACTGTAATTCACAAACCTGCAGAGTTATAAATGACAGCTATCTTCCAAAAATATATTGAAGTAAGGCAGCCAAGAGGAGTTGAAAGCGGGGCAGAATTGCAGGAAACCGATTTCAGGAGGTAGACTGGAATTGCATGTAAAGCATAGGAAAAGAGGCAGAATGTCCACAATGATGCACTTGGACAAAAAGGGCGTATGCGTTTTTTCCTGAATATATTCAGGAAAAAACGCATACGCCCTTTTTGGCCAACCAAGCAAGCTTGCAAAGGAAATCTGCACTACAATGAAGTCTCACTGCCCCCAGGTCAAAGGGCCTTCTGAATAAAGAGTAAAATCCAGAAAGGCAGGACAGGCCATGGAGAACTGGGAGCCTTGTTATGCTGATGGGCGAGATGTAAATTGCCAACAGCCACTCTGGAGAAGTGTACGGTGTTTCCTGAAACATCCAAAAAACTAAGCAACAGAGCCTAGGGCACTTCCACTTATGGTCCTATAGCTTAGGGAAATTAAAATCAAAAAGACACAGCCACCCCAAAGGTTGGGATGGCTCTGTTTACAAGAACCTCGTTTACGGTACAAGTTTAATATCGCAAAAAGTGAAAAATGGATAAAGAAGTTGTGGTACTTACATACAATGCAATATCACTCAGCAATGAAATCTATGTCATCAGGCCCGTAGCAGCATAATGAGTGGATTCAGGTACGATGATTCTAAGTGAAATAAGTCACACAGAAAGAGAAACATCATAAGATATCACTACTACACGGAATGTAAACTTGGCTACACAGGAACTGAATTACAAAACAGAACAGCGTCTCAAATGTAGAAAACCAACTTATGCTTGCTTAAGGGGAAAGGTGAGTTAGGGTGCTGCATAAAACCAGAAATTGAAATTAGCAGATACCGTTCCATAAGACAAATATGTAATAGAGAATAGCTACTCCTTGCTCAACGAAGTGGACTCAACATCCCATATTAAAAGCCTTAGAATATACCTGACTAGTAAGAATCTTAAAACCTATGGATTTATATGTCTCCGAAAGAGAATCAAGCATGTGTACAGCGGAATAAACGCAGCAGTGATAGGATTGGTGAGGTTCGGTGAGCAAATGCAGACCCTTTGAAGTAATATTGCATGGTACCCATTCCATGGTCTCAACTCTCTAGGTTTAAGGGATTCTTCATTCAGCTAAAACATGCATGTGGAACCCAGAGTATGATCCACGGTGTGATCGGGAAACGTGTTCAAATGTGTCTCAGTTTTCGTCCGCTGGTACTCGGGTACAACATGCCAGACACTTTACTAACACTCTCCCCACTTGGAGAGTCAGGGCCTTTAACCTCCTGTTTGGCCCAGTTTGCAGTTTCTGTGGAAGATGAACAGGAAGATGGAGAACCAAGGAGAGACTAGCTGGAGGTGTCTGGAAGGGCAAATTTAACTCTCATTTCCCACCAGGAAGAGGAATTAACCAAAGGCTCAGCGTGCCATGCCGGAACCACACTAGGGCCTGAAGCAATCCTGCAGTGTTGCGGCCAGCTCACAAAAAAGCGAGTTGAAGAAAGGAGCTCAGGGACACTGTAATTCACAACCCTACAGAGTTATAAATGACACTTATCGTCCAAAAATATATTGAAGTAAGGCTGCCAAGAGGACTTGAAAGCGGGGCAGAATTGCAGGAAACCGATTTCAGGAGGTAGACTGGAATTGCATGTAAAGCATAGGAAAAGAGGCACAACGTCCACAATGATGCACTTGGCCAAAAAGGGCGTATGCGTTCTTTCCTGAATATATTCAGGAAAAAACGCATACGCCCTTTTTGGCCAACCAAGCAAGCTTGCAAAGGAAATCTGCACTACAATGAAGTCTCACTGCCCCCCGGTCAAAAGGGCCATCTGAAAAAAGTGTAAAATCCAGAAAGGCAGGACAGGCCATGGAGAACTGGGAGCCTTGTTATGCTGATGGGCGGGATGTAAATTGCCAGCAGCCACTCTGGAGAAGTGTATGGTGTTTCCTGAAACATCCAGAAAACAAAGCAACAGAGCCTAGGGCACTTCCACTTATGGTCCTATAGCTTAGGGAAATTAAAATCAAAAAGACACAGCCTCCCCAAGTTTGGGACGGCTCTGTTTACAAGAACCTCGTTTACGGTACAAGTTCAATATCACAGAAAGCGAAAAATGGATAAAGAAGTTGTGGTACTTACGTACAATGCAATATCACTCAGCAATGAAATCTATGTCATCAGGCCTGTAGCAGCATAATGAGTGGATTCAGGTACGATGATTCTAAGTGAAATAAGTCACACAGGGCTTACCTGGTGGCGCAGTGGTTGAGAGTCCGCCTGCCGATGCAGAGGACATGGGTTCGTGCCCCGCTCCGGGAAGATCCCACATGCCGCGGAGCGGCTGAGCCTGTGAGCCATGGCCGCTGAGCCTGCGTGTCCGGAGCCTGGGCTCTGCAAAGGGAAAGACCACAATAGTGAGAGGCCCACGTACCGCAAAAAAAAAAAAATAAATAAAAAAATAAAAAAAATAAAAAAATAAGTCACACAGAAAAAGAAACATCATAAGATATCACTACTACACGGATGTAAACTTGGTTACACAGGAACTAAATTACTAAACAGAACAGAGTGTCAAATGTAGAAAACCAATTTATGCTTGCTTAAGGGGAAAGGTGAGTTGGGGTGCTGCATACAACAAGAGATTGAAATTAGCACAGATACCATTCCATAAGCCAAATATATAATAGACAAGTGCTACTCCTTGCTCAACGAAGTGGACTCAACAACCCATATTAAACGCCTAACAATATACCTGACTAGTAAGAATCTTAAAAATTATGGATTTATATGTCTCCGAAAGAGAATCAAGCGTGTGTACAGCGGCATAAACGCAGCAGTGATAGGATTGGTGAGGTTCGGTGAGCAAATGCAGACCCTTTGAAGTCATATTGCATGGTACCCATTCCATGGGTCTCAACTCTCCATGTTTAAGGGATTCTTCCTTCAGCTAAAACATGCATGTGGAACCCAGAGTATGATCCACCGCGTGATCGGAAAACGTGTTCAAATGTGTCTCAGTTTTCGTCCCCTGCTACTCGGGTGCAGCATTCCAGACGCTTTACTAACACTCTCCCCACTTGGAGAGTCAGTGCCTTTAACCTCCTGTTTGGCCCAGTTTGCAATTTCTGTGGAAAATGAACAGGAATAGGGAGAACCAATGAGAGACTAGGTGGAGGTGTCTGGACGGGCAAATTTAACTCTCATTTCCCACCAGGAAGAGGAATTAACCAAAGGCTCAGCATGCCGTGCCGGAAACAAACTAGGGCCTGAAGCAATCCTGCGGTGTTGCGGCCAGCTCACAAGAAAGCGAGTTGAAGAAAGGAGCTCAGGGGCACTGTAATTCACAAACCTGCAGAGTTAAAATGACAGCTATCTTCCAAAAATATATTGAAGTAAGGCAGCCAAGAGGAGTTGAAAGCGGGGCAGAATTGCAGGAAACCGATTTCAGGAGGTAGACTGGAATTGCATGTAAAGCATAGGAAAAGAGACAGAACGTCCACAATGATGCACTTGGCCAAAAAGGGCGTATGCGTTTTTTCCTGGATATATTCAGGAAAAAATGCATACGCACTTTTTGGCCAACCAAGCAAGCTTGCAAAGGAAATCTGCACTACAATGAAGTCTCACTGCCCCCTGGTCAAAAGGGCCATCTGAAAAAAGTGTAAAATCCAGAAAGGCAGGACAGGCCATGGAGAACTGGGAGCCTTGTTATGCTGATGGGTGGGATGTAAATTACCAGCAGCCACTCTGGAGAAGTGTATGGTGTTTCCTGAAACATCCAAAAAACAAAGCAACAGAGCCTAGGGCACTTCCACTTATGGTCCTATAGCTTAGGGAAATTAAAATCAAAAAGACACAGCCATCCCAAAGTTTGGGACGGCTCTGTTTACAAGAACCTTCTTCACCATATAAGTTCAATATCACAGAAAGCGAAAAATGGATAAAGAAGTTGTGGTACTTACGTACAATGCAATATCACTCAGCAATGAAATCTATGTCATCAGGCACATAGCAGCATAATGAGTGGATTCAGGTACGATGATTCTAAGTGAAATAAGTCACACAGAAAAAGAAACATCATAAGATATCACTACTACACGGAATGTAAACTTGGCTACACAGGAACTAAATTACTAAACAGAAAAGAGTGTCAAATGTAGAAAACCAATTTATGCTTGCTTAAGTGGAAAGGTGAGTTGGGGTGCTGCATACAACAAGAGATTGAAATTAGCACAGATACCGTTCCATAAGCCAAATATATAATAGACAAGTGCTACTCCTTGCTCAACGAAGTGGACTCAACACCCCATATTAAACGCCTAACAATATACCTGACTAGTAAGAATCTTAAAACCTATAGATTTATATGTCTCCGAAAGAGAATCAAGCGTGTGTACAGCGGCATAAATGCAGCAGCGATAGGATTGGTGAGGTTCGGTGAGCAAATGCAGACACTTTGAAGTCATATTGCATGGTATCCATTCCATGGGTCTCAACTCTCCAGGTTTAAGGGATTCTTCCTTCAGCTAAAACATGCATGTGGAACCCAGAGTATGATCCACCGTGTGATCGGAAAACGTGTTCAAATGTGTCTCAGTTTTCGTCCCCTGCTACTCGGGTGCAACATTCCAGACGCTTTACTAACACTCTCCCCACTTGGAGAGTCAGTGCCTTTAACCTCCTGTTTGGCCCAGTTTGCAATTTCTGTGGAAAATGAACAGGAATAGGGAGAACCAATGAGAGACTAGGTGGAGGTGTCTGGACGGGCAAATTTAACTCTCATTTCCCACCAGGAAGAGGAATTAACCAAAGGCTCAGCATGCCGTGCCGGAAACAAACTAGGGCCTGAAGCAATCCTGCGGTGTTGCGGCCAGCTCACAAGAAAGCGAGTTGAAGAAAGGAGCTCAGGGTCACTGTGATTCACAAACCTGCAGAGTTTAAATGACAGCTATCTTCCAAAAATATATTGAAGTAAGGCTGCCAAGAGGAGTTGAATGCGGGGCAGAATTGCAGGAAACCGATTTCAGGAGGTAGACTGGAATTGCATGTAAAGCATACGAAAAGAGGCACAACGTCCACAATGATGCACTTGGCCAAAAAGGGCGTATGCGTTTTTTCCTGAATATATTCAGGAAAAAACGCATACGCCCTTTTTGGCCAACCAAGCAAGCTTGCAAAGGAAATCTGCACTACAATGAAGTCTCACTGCCCCCCGGTCAAAAGGGCTATCTGAAAAAAGTGTAAAATCCAGAAAGGCAGGACAGGCCATGGAGAACTGGGAGCCTTGTTATGCTGATGGGCGGGATGTAAATTGCCAGCAGCCACTCTGGAGAAGTGTATGGTGTTTCCTGAAACATCCAAAAAACAAAGCAACAGAGCCTAGGGCACTTCCACTTATGGTCCTATAGCTTAGGGAAATTAAAATCAAAAAGACACAGCCACCCCAAAGTTTGGGATGGCTCTGTTTACAAGAACCTCGTTTACGGTACAAGTTCAATATCACAGAAAGTGAAAAATGGATAAAGAAGTTGTGGTACTTACGTACAATGCAATATCACTCAGCAATGAAATCTATGTCATCAGGCCCGTAGCAGCATAATGAGTGGATTCAGGTACGATGATTCTAAGTGAAATAAGTCACACAGGGCTTACCTGGTGGCGCAGTGGTTGAGAGTCCGCCTGCCGATGCAGAGGACATGGGTTCGTGCCCCGCTCCGGGAAGATCCCACATGCCGCGGAGCGGCTGGGCCTGTGAGCCATGGCCGCTGAGCCTGCGCGTCCGTTGCCTGTGCTCCGCAATGGGAAAGACCACAAAAGTGAGAGGCCCACGTACCGCAAAAAAAATAAAAATAAAAAAATAAAAAAAATAAAAAAATAAGTCACACAGAAAAAGAAACATCATAAGATATCACTACTACACGGAATGTAAACTTGGTTACACAGGAACTAAATTACTAAACAGAACAGAGTGTCAAATGTAGAAAACCAATTTATGCTTGCTTAAGGGGAAAGGTGAGTTGGGGTGCTGCATACAACAAGAGATTGAAATTAGCACAGATACCGTTCCATAAGCCAAATATATAATAGACAAGTGCTACTCCTTGCTCAACGAAGTGGACTCAACACCCCATATTAAACGCCTAACAATATACCTGACTAGTAAGAATCTTAAAAACTATGGATTTATATGTCTCCGAAGGAGAATCAAGCGTGTGTACAGCGGCATAAACGCAGCAGTGATAGGATTGGTGAGGTTCGGTGAGCAAATGCAGACCCTTTGAAGTCATATTGCATGGTACCCATTCCATGGGTCTCAACTCTCCATGTTTAAGGGATTCTTCCTTCAGCTGAAACATGCATGTGGAACCCAGAGTATGATCCACCGTGTGATCGGAAAACGTGTTCAAATGTGTCTCAGTTTACGTCCCCTGGTACTCGGGTGCAACATTCCAGACGCTTTACTAACACTCTCCCCACTTGGAGAGTCAGTGCCTTTAAACTCCTGTTTGGCCCAGTTTGCAATTTCTGTGGAAAATGAACAGGAATAGGGAGAACCAATGAGAGACTAGCTGGAGGGGTCTGGACGGGCAAATTTAACTCTCATTTCCCACCAGGAAGAGGAATTAACCAAAGGCTCAGCATGCCGTGCCGGAAACCAACTAGGGCCTGAAGCAATCCTGCGGTGTTGTGGCCAGCTCACAAGAAAGCGAGTTGAAGAAAGGAGCTCAGGGGCACTGTAATTCACAAACCTGCAGAGTTATAAATGACAGCTATCTTCCAAAAATATATTGAAGTAAGGCAGCCAAGAGGAGTTGAAAGCGGGGCAGAATTGCAGGAAACCGATTTCAGGAGGTAGACTGGAATTGCATGTAAAGCATAGGAAAAGAGGCAGAATGTCCACAATGATGCACTTGGCCAAAAAGGGCGTATGCGTTTTTTCCTGAATATATTCAGGAAAAAACGCATACGCCCTTTTTGGCCAACCAAGCAAGCTTGCAAAGGAAATCTGCACTACAATGAAGTCTCACTGCCCCCCGGTCAAAGGGCCTTCTGAAAAAAGAGTAAAATCCAGAAAGGCAGGACAGGCCATGGAGAACTGGGAGCCTTGTTATGCTGATGGGCGAGATGTAAATTGCCAACAGCCACTCTGGAGAAGTGTATGGTGTTTCCTGAAACATCCAAAAAACTAAGCAACAGAGCCTAGGGCACTTCCACTTATGGTCCTATAGCTTAGGGAAATTAAAATCAAAAAGACACAGCCACCCCAAAGGTTGGGATGGCTCTGTTTACAAGAACCTCGTTTACGGTACAAGTTTAATATCGCAAAAAGTGAAAAATGGATAAAGAAGTTGTGGTACTTACGTACAATGCAATATCACTCAGCAATGAAATCTATGTCATCAGGCCCGTAGCAGCATAATGAGTGGATTCAGGTACGATGATTCTAAGTGAAATAAGTCACACAGAAAGAGAAACATCATAAGATATCACTACTACACGGAATGTAAACTTGGCTACACAGGAACTGAATTACAAAACAGAACAGCGTCTCAAATGTAGAAAACCAACTTATGCTTGCTTAAGGGGAAAGGTGAGTTAGGGTGCTGCATAAAACCAGAAATTGAAATTAGCAGATACCGTTCCATAAGACAAATATGTAATAGAGAATAGCTACTCCTTGCTCAACGAAGTGGACTCAACATCCCATATTAAAAGCCTAAGAATATACCTGACTAGTAAGAATCTTAAAACCTATGGATTTATATGTCTCCGAAAGAGAATCAAGCATGTGTACAGCAGAATAAACGCAGCAGTGATAGGATTGGTGAGGTTCGGTGAGCAAATGCAGACCCTTTGAAGTAATATTGCATGGTACCCATTCCATGGTCTCAACTCTCTAGGTTTAAGGGATTCTTCATTCAGCTAAAACATGCATGTGGAACCCAGAGTATGATCCACGGTGTGATCGGGAAACGTGTTCAAATGTGTCTCAGTTTTCGTCCGCTGGTACTCGGGTACAACATTCCAGACACTTTACTAACACTCTCCCCACTTGGAGAGTCAGGGCCTTTAACCTCCTGTTTGGCCCAGTTTGCAGTTTCTGTGGAAGATGAACAGGAAGATGGAGAACCAAGGAGAGACTAGCTGGAGGTGTCTGGAAGGGCAAATTTAACTCTCATTTCCCACCAGGAAGAGGAATTAACCAAAGGCTCAGCGTGCCATGCCGGAACCACACTAGGGCCTGAAGCAATCCTGCAGTGTTGCGGCCAGCTCACAAAAAAGCGAGTTGAAGAAAGGAGCTCAGGGACACTGTAATTCACAACCCTACAGAGTTATAAATGACACTTATCGTCCAAAAATATATTGAAGTAAGGCTGCCAAGAGGACTTGAAAGCGGGGCAGAATTGCAGGAAACCGATTTCAGGAGGTAGACTGGAATTGCATGTAAAGCATAGGAAAAGAGGCAGAACGTCCACAATGATGCACTTGGCCAAAAAGGGCGTATGCGTTCTTTCCTGAATATATTCAGGAAAAAACGCATACGCCCTTTTTGGCCAACCAAGCAAGCTTGCAAAGGAAATCTGCACTACAATGAAGTCTCACTGCCCCCCGGTCAAAAGGGCCATCTGAAAAAAGTGTAAAATCCAGAAAGGCAGGACAGGCCATGGAGAACTGGGAGCCTTGTTATGCTGATGGGCGGGATGTAAATTGCCAGCAGCCACTCTGGAGAAGTGTATGGTGTTTCCTGAAACATCCAGAAAACAAAGCAACAGAGCCTAGGGCACTTCCACTTATGGTCCTATAGCTTAGGGAAATTAAAATCAAAAAGACACAGCCTCCCCAAGTTTGGGACGGCTCTGTTTACAAGAACCTCGTTTACGGTACAAGTTCAATATCACAGAAAGCGAAAAATGGATAAAGAAGTTGTGGTACTTACGTACAATGCAATATCACTCAGCAATGAAATCTATGTCATCAGGCCTGTAGCAGCATAATGAGTGGATTCAGGTACGATGATTCTAAGTGAAATAAGTCACACAGGGCTTACCTGGTGGCGCAGTGGTTGAGAGTCCGCCTGCCGATGCAGAGGACATGGGTTCGTGCCCCGCTCCGGGAAGATCCCACATGCCGCGGAGCGGCTGAGCCTGTGAGCCATGGCCGCTGAGCCTGCGTGTCCGGAGCCTGGGCTCTGCAATGGGAAAGACCACAACAGTGAGAGGCCCACGTACCGCAAAAAAAAAAAATAAATGAAAAAATAAAAAAAATAAAAAAATAAAAAAATAAGTCACACAGAAAAAGAAACATCATAAGATATCACTACTACACGGAATGTAAACTTGGCTACACAGGAACTAAATTACTAAACAGAAAAGAGTGTCAAATGTAGAAAACCAATTTATGCTTGCTTAAGGGGAAAGGTGAGTTGGGGTGCTGCATACAACAAGAGATTGAAATTAGCACAGATACCGTTCCATAAGCCAAATATATAATAGACAAGTGCTACTCCTTGCTCAACGAAGTGGACTCAACACCCCATATTAAACGCCTAACAATATACCTGACTAGTAAGAATCTTAAAACCTATAGATTTATATGTCTCCGAAAGAGAATCAAGCGTGTGTACAGCGGCATAAACGCAGCAGCGATAGGATTGGTGAGGTTCGGTGAGCAAATGCAGACACTTTGAAGTCATATTGCATGGTATCCATTCCATGGGTCTCAACTCTCCAGGTTTAAGGGATTCTTCCTTCAGCTAAAACATGCATGTGGAACCCAGAGTATGATCCACCGTGTGATCGGAAAACGTGTTCAAATGTGTCTCAGTTTTCGTCCCCTGCTACTCGGGTGCAACATTCCAGACGCTTTACTAACACTCTCCCCACTTGGAGAGTCAGTGCCTTTAACCTCCTGTTTGGCCCAGTTTGCAATTTCTGTGGAAAATGAACAGGAATAGGGAGAACCAATGAGAGACTAGGTGGAGGTGTCTGGACGGGCAAATTTAACTCTCATTTCCCACCAGGAAGAGGAATTAACCAAAGGCTCAGCATGCCGTGCCGGAAACAAACTAGGGCCTGAAGCAATCCTGCGGTGTTGCGGCCAGCTCACAAGAAAGCGAGTTGAAGAAAGGAGCTCAGGGTCACTGTGATTCACAAACCTGCAGAGTTTAAATGACAGCTATCTTCCAAAAATATATTGAAGTAAGGCTGCCAAGAGGAGTTGAATGCGGGGCAGAATTGCAGGAAACCGATTTCAGGAGGTAGACTGGAATTGCATGTAAAGCATACGAAAAGAGGCACAACGTCCACAATGATGCACTTGGCCAAAAAGGGCGTATGCGTTTTTTCCTGAATATATTCAGGAAAAAACGCATACGCCCTTTTTGGCCAACCAAGCAAGCTTGCAAAGGAAATCTGCACTACAATGAAGTCTCACTGCCCCCCGGTCAAAAGGGCTATCTGAAAAAAGTGTAAAATCCAGAAAGGCAGGACAGGCCATGGAGAACTGGGAGCCTTGTTATGCTGATGGGCGGGATGTAAATTGCCAGCAAACACTCTGGAGAAGTGTATGGTGTTTCCTGAAACATCCAAAAAACAAAGCAACAGAGCCTAGGGCACTTCCACTTATGGTCCTATAGCTTAGGGAAATTAAAATCAAAAAGACACAGCCACCCCAAAGTTTGGGATGGCTCTGTTTACAAGAACCTCGTTTACGGTACAAGTTCAATATCACAGAAAGTGAAAAATGGATAAAGAAGTTGTGGTACTTACGTACAATGCAATATCACTCAGCAATGAAATCTATGTCATCAGGCCCGTAGCAGCATAATGAGTGGATTCAGGTACGATGATTCTAAGTGAAATAAGTCACACAGGGCTTACCTGGTGGCGCAGTGGTTGAGAGTCCGCCTGCCGATGCAGAGGACATGGGTTCGTGCCCCACTCCGGGAAGATCCCACATGCCGCGGAGCGGCTGGGCCTGTGAGCCATGGCCGCTGAGCCTGCGCGTCCGGAGCCTGTGCTCCGCAATGGGAAAGACCACAAAAGTGAGAGGCCCACGTACCGCAAAAAAAATAAAAATAAAAAAATAAAAAAAATAAAAAAATAAGTCACACAGAAAAAGAAACATCATAAGATATCACTACTACACGGAATGTAAACTTGGTTACACAGGAACTAAATTACTAAACAGAACAGAGTGTCAAATGTAGAAAACCAATTTATGCTTGCTTAAGGGGAAAGGTGAGTTGGGGTGCTGCATACAACAAGATTTTGAAATTAGCACAGATACCGTTCCATAAGCCAAATATATAATAGACAAGTGCTACTCCTTGCTCAACGAAGTGGACTCAACACCCCATATTAAACGCCTAACAATATACCTGACTAGTAAGAATCTTAAAAACTATGGATTTATATGTCTCCGAAGGAAAATCAAGCGTGTGTACAGCGGCATAAACGCAGCAGTGATAGGATTGGTGAGGTTCGGTGAGCAAATGCAGACCCTTTGAAGTCATATTGCATGGTACCCATTCCATGGGTCTCAACTCTCCATGTTTAAGGGATTCTTCCTTCAGCTGAAACATGCATGTGGAACCCAGAGTATGATCCACCGTGTGATCGGAAAACGTGTTCAAATGTGTCTCAGTTTACGTCCCCTGGTACTCGGGTGCAACATTCCAGACGCTTTACTAACACTCTCCCCACTTGGAGAGTCAGTGCCTTTAAACTCCTGTTTGGCCCAGTTTGCAATTTCTGTGGAAAATGAACAGGAATAGGGAGAACCAATGAGAGACTAGCTGGAGGTGTCTGGACGGGCAAATTTAACTCTCATTTCCCACCAGGAAGAGGAATTAACCAAAGGCTCAGCATGCCGTGCCGGAAACAAACTAGGGCCTGAAGCAATCCTGCGGTGTTGTGGCCAGCTCACAAGAAAGCGAGTTGAAGAAAGGAGCTCAGGGGCACTGTAATTCACAAACCTGCAGAGTTATAAATGACAGCTATCTTCCAAAAATATATTGAAGTAAGGCAGCCAAGAGGAGTTGAAAGCGGGGCAGAATTGCAGGAAACCGATTTCAGGAGGTAGACTGGAATTGCATGTAAAGCATAGGAAAAGAGGCAGAATGTCCACAATGATGCACTTGGCCAAAAAGGGCGTATGCGTTTTTTCCTGAATATATTCAGGAAAAAACGCATACGCCCTTTTTGGCCAACCAAGCAAGCTTGCAAAGGAAATCTGCACTACAATGAAGTCTCACTGCCCCCCGGTCAAAGGGCCTTCTGAATAAAGAGTAAAATCCAGAAAGGCAGGACAGGCCATGGAGAACTGGGAGCCTTGTTATGCTGATGGGCGAGATGTAAATTGCCAACAGCCACTCTGGAGAAGTGTACGGTGTTTCCTGAAACATCCAAAAAACTAAGCAACAGAGCCTAGGGCACTTCCACTTATGGTCCTATAGCTTAGGGAAATTAAAATCAAAAAGACACAGCCACCCCAAAGGTTGGGATGGCTCTGTTTACAAGAACCTCGTTTACGGTACAAGTTTAATATCGCAAAAAGTGAAAAATGGATAAAGAAGTTGTGGTACTTACGTACAATGCAATATCACTCAGCAATGAAATCTATGTCATCAGGCCCGTAGCAGCATAATGAGTGGATTCAGGTACGATGATTCTAAGTGAAATAAGTCACACAGAAAGAGAAACATCATAAGATATCACTACTACACGGAATGTAAACTTGGCTACACAGGAACTGAATTACAAAACAGAACAGCGTCTCAAATGTAGAAAACCAACTTATGCTTGCTTAAGGGGAAAGGTGAGTTAGGGTGCTGCATAAAACCAGAAATTGAAATTAGCAGATACCGTTCCATAAGACAAATATGTAATAGAGAATAGCTACTCCTTGCTCAACGAAGTGGACTCAACATCCCATATTAAAAGCCTAAGAATATACCTGACTAGTAAGAATCTTAAAACCTATGGATTTATATGTCTCCGAAAGAGAATCAAGCATGTGTACAGCGGAATAAACGCAGCAGTGATAGGATTGGTGAGGTTCGGTGAGCAAATGCAGACCCTTTGAAGTAATATTGCATGGTACCCATTCCATGGTCTCAACTCTCTAGGTTTAAGGGATTCTTCATTCAGCTAAAACATGCATGTGGAACCCAGAGTATGATCCACGGTGTGATCGGGAAACGTGTTCAAATGTGTCTCAGTTTTCGTCCGCTGGTACTCGGGTACAACATTCCAGACACTTTACTAACACTCTCCCCACTTGGAGAGTCAGGGCCTTTAACCTCCTGTTTGGCCCAGTTTGCAGTTTCTGTGGAAGATGAACAGGAAGATGGAGAACCAAGGAGAGACTAGCTGGAGGTGTCTGGAAGGGCAAATTTAACTCTCATTTCCCACCAGGAAGAGGAATTAACCAAAGGCTCAGCGTGCCATGCCGGAACCACACTACGGCCTGAAGCAATCCTGCAGTGTTGCGGCCAGCTCACAAAAAAGCGAGTTGAAGAAAGGAGCTCAGGGACACTGTAATTCACAACCCTACAGAGTTATAAATGACACTTATCGTCCAAAAATATATTGAAGTAAGGCTGCCAAGAGGACTTGAAAGCGGGGCAGAATTGCAGGAAACCGATTTCAGGAGGTAGACTGGAATTGCATGTAAAGCATAGGAAAAGAGGCAGAACGTCCACAATGATGCACTTGGCCAAAAAGGGCGTATGCGTTTTTTCCTGAATATATTCAGGAAAAAACGCATACGCCCTTTTTGGCCAACCAAGCAAGCTTGCAAAGGAAATCTGCACTACAATGAAGTCTCACTGCCCCCCGGTCAAAGGGCCTTCTGAATAAAGAGTAAAATCCAGAAAGGCAGGACAGGCCATGGAGAACTGGGAGCCTTGTTATGCTGATGGGCGAGATGTAAATTGCCAACAGCCACTCTGGAGAAGTGTACGGTGTTTCCTGAAACATCCAAAAAACTAAGCAACAGAGCCTAGGGCACTTCCACTTATGGTCCTATAGCTTAGGGAAATTAAAATCAAAAAGACACAGCCACCCCAAAGGTTGGGATGGCTCTGTTTACAAGAACCTCGTTTACGGTACAAGTTTAATATCGCAAAAAGTGAAAAATGGATAAAGAAGTTGTGGTACTTACGTACAATGCAATATCACTCAGCAATGAAATCTATGTCATCAGGCCCGTAGCAGCATAATGAGTGGATTCAGGTACGATGATTCTAAGTGAAATAAGTCACACAGAAAGAGAAACATCATAAGATATCACTACTACACGGAATGTAAACTTGGCTACACAGGAACTGAATTACAAAACAGAACAGCGTCTCAAATGTAGAAAACCAACTTATGCTTGCTTAAGGGGAAAGGTGAGTTAGGGTGCTGCATAAAACCAGAAATTGAAATTAGCAGATACCGTTCCATAAGACAAATATGTAATAGAGAATAGCTACTCCTTGCTCAACGAAGTGGACTCAACATCCCATATTAAAAGCCTAAGAATATACCTGACTAGTAAGAATCTTAAAACCTATGGATTTATATGTCTCCGAAAGAGAATCAAGCATGTGTACAGCGGAATAAACGCAGCAGTGATAGGATTGGTGAGGTTCGGTGAGCAAATGCAGACCCTTTGAAGTAATATTGCATGGTACCCATTCCATGGTCTCAACTCTCTAGGTTTAAGGGATTCTTCATTCAGCTAAAACATGCATGTGGAACCCAGAGTATGATCCACGGTGTGATCGGGAAACGTGTTCAAATGTGTCTCAGTTTTCGTCCGCTGGTACTCGGGTACAACATTCCAGACACTTTACTAACACTCTCCCCACTTGGAGAGTCAGGGCCTTTAACCTCCTGTTTGGCCCAGTTTGCAGTTTCTGTGGAAGATGAACAGGAAGATGGAGAACCAAGGAGAGACTAGCTGGAGGTGTCTGGAAGGGCAAATTTAACTCTCATTTCCCACCAGGAAGAGGAATTAACCAAAGGCTCAGCGTGCCATGCCGGAACCACACTAGGGCCTGAAGCAATCCTGCAGTGTTGCGGCCAGCTCACAAAAAAGCGAGTTGAAGAAAGGAGCTCAGGGACACTGTAATTCACAACCCTACAGAGTTATAAATGACACTTATCGTCCAAAAATATATTGAAGTAAGGCTGCCAAGAGGACTTGAAAGCGGGGCAGAATTGCAGGAAACCGATTTCAGGAGGTAGACTGGAATTGCATGTAAAGCATAGGAAAAGAGGCAGAACGTCCACAATGATGCACTTGGCCAAAAAGGGCGTTTGTGTTCTTTCCTGAATATATTCAGGAAAAAAGGCATACGCCCTTTTTGGCCAACCAAGCAAGCTTGCAAAGGAAATCTGCACTACAATGAAGTCTCACTGCCCCCCGGTCAAAAGGGCCATCTGAAAAAAGTGTAAAATCCAGAAAGGCAGGACAGGCCATGGAGAACTGGGAGCCTTGTTATGCTGATGGGCGGGATGTAAATTGCCAGCAGCCACTCTGGAGAAGTGTATGGTGTTTCCTGAAACATCCAGAAAACAAAGCAACAGAGCCTAGGGCACTTCCACTTATGGTCCTATAGCTTAGGGAAATTAAAATCAAAAAGACACAGCCTCCCCAAGTTTGGGACGGCTCTGTTTACAAGAACCTCGTTTACGGTACAAGTTCAATATCACAGAAAGCGAAAAATGGATAAAGAAGTTGTGGTACTTACGTACAATGCAATATCACTCAGCAATGAAATCTATGTCATCAGGCCTGTAGCAGCATAATGAGTGGATTCAGGTACGATGATTCTAAGTGAAATAAGTCACACAGGGCTTACCTGGTGGCGCAGTGGTTGAGAGTCCGCCTGCCGATGCAGAGGACATGGGTTTGTGCCCCGCTCCGGGAAGATCCCACATGCCGCGGAGCGGCTGAGCCTGTGAGCCATGGTCGCTGAGCCTGCACGTCCGGAGCCTGTGCTCCGCAATGGGAAAGACCACAACAGTGAGAGGCCCACGTACCGCAAAAAAAAAAAAATAAAAAATAAAATAAATAAAAAAATAAGTCACACAGAAAAAGAAACATCATAAGATATCACTACTACACGGAATGTAAACTTGGCTACACAGGAACTAAATTACTAAACAGAAAAGAGTGTCAAATGTAGAAAACCAATTTATGCTTGCTTAAGTGGAAAGGTGAGTTGGGGTGCTGCATACAACAAGAGATTGAAATTAGCACAGATACCGTTCCATAAGCCAAATATATAATAGACAAGTGCTACTCCTTGCTCAACGAAGTGGACTCAACACCCCATATTAAACGCCTAACAATATACCTGACTAGTAAGAATCTTAAAACCTATAGATTTATATGTCTCCGAAAGAGAATCAAGCGTGTGTACAGCGGCATAAATGCAGCAGCGATAGGATTGGTGAGGTTCGGTGAGCAAATGCAGACACTTTGAAGTCATATTGCATGGTATCCATTCCATGGGTCTCAACTCTCCAGGTTTAAGGGATTCTTCCTTCAGCTAAAACATGCATGTGGAACCCAGAGTATGATCCACCGTGTGATCGGAAAACGTGTTCAAATGTGTCTCAGTTTTCGTCCCCTGCTACTCGGGTGCAACATTCCAGACGCTTTACTAACACTCTCCCCACTTGGAGAGTCAGTGCCTTTAACCTCCTGTTTGGCCCAGTTTGCAATTTCTGTGGAAAATGAACAGGAATAGGGAGAACCAATGAGAGACTAGGTGGAGGTGTCTGGACGGGCAAATTTAACTCTCATTTCCCACCAGGAAGAGGAATTAACCAAAGGCTCAGCATGCCGTGCCGGAAACAAACTAGGGCCTGAAGCAATCCTGCGGTGTTGCGGCCAGCTCACAAGAAAGCGAGTTGAAGAAAGGAGCTCAGGGTCACTGTGATTCACAAACCTGCAGAGTTTAAATGACAGCTATCTTCCAAAAATATATTGAAGTAAGGCTGCCAAGAGGAGTTGAATGCGGGGCAGAATTGCAGGAAACCGATTTCAGGAGGTAGACTGGAATTGCATGTAAAGCATACGAAAAGAGGCACAACGTCCACAATGATGCACTTGGCCAAAAAGGGCGTATGCGTTTTTTCCTGAATATATTCAGGAAAAAACGCATACGCCCTTTTTGGCCAACCAAGCAAGCTTGCAAAGGAAATCTGCACTACAATGAAGTCTCACTGCCCCCCGGTCAAAAGGGCTATCTGAAAAAAGTGTAAAATCCAGAAAGGCAGGACAGGCCATGGAGAACTGGGAGCCTTGTTATGCTGATGGGCGGGATGTAAATTGCCAGCAGCCACTCTGGAGAAGTGTATGGTGTTTCCTGAAACATCCAAAAAACAAAGCAACAGAGCCTAGGGCACTTCCACTTATGGTCCTATAGCTTAGGGAAATTAAAATCAAAAAGACACAGCCACCCCAAAGTTTGGGATGGCTCTGTTTACAAGAACCTCGTTTACGGTACAAGTTCAATATCACAGAAAGTGAAAAATGGATAAAGAAGTTGTGGTACTTACGTACAATGCAATATCACTCAGCAATGAAATCTATGTCATCAGGCCCGTAGCAGCATAATGAGTGGATTCAGGTACGATGATTCTAAGTGAAATAAGTCACACAGGGCTTACCTGGTGGCGCAGTGGTTGAGAGTCCGCCTGCCGATGCAGAGGACATGGGTTCGTGCCCCGCTCCGGGAAGATCCCACATGCCGCGGAGCGGCTGGGCCTGTGAGCCATGGCCGCTGAGCCTGCGCGTCCGTTGCCTGTGCTCCGCAATGGGAAAGACCACAAAAGTGAGAGGCCCACGTACCGCAAAAAAAATAAAAATAAAAAAATAAAAAAAATAAAAAAATAAGTCACACAGAAAAAGAAACATCATAAGATATCACTACTACACGGAATGTAAACTTGGTTACACAGGAACTAAATTACTAAACAGAACAGAGTGTCAAATGTAGAAAACCAATTTATGCTTGCTTAAGGGGAAAGGTGAGTTGGGGTGCTGCATACAACAAGAGATTGAAATTAGCACAGATACCGTTCCATAAGCCAAATATATAATAGACAAGTGCTACTCCTTGCTCAACGAAGTGGACTCAACACCCCATATTAAACGCCTAACAATATACCTGACTAGTAAGAATCTTAAAAACTATGGATTTATATGTCTCCGAAGGAGAATCAAGCGTGTGTACAGCGGCATAAACGCAGCAGTGATAGGATTGGTGAGGTTCGGTGAGCAAATGCAGACCCTTTGAAGTCATATTGCATGGTACCCATTCCATGGGTCTCAACTCTCCATGTTTAAGGGATTCTTCCTTCAGCTGAAACATGCATGTGGAACCCAGAGTATGATCCACCGTGTGATCGGAAAACGTGTTCAAATGTGTCTCAGTTTTCGTCCCCTGGTACTCGGGTGCAACATTCCAGACGCTTTACTAACACTCTCCCCACTTGGAGAGTCAGTGCCTTTAAACTCCTGTTTGGCCCAGTTTGCAATTTCTGTGGAAAATGAACAGGAATAGGGAGAACCAATGAGAGACTAGCTGGAGGGGTCTGGACGGGCAAATTTAACTCTCATTTCCCACCAGGAAGAGGAATTAACCAAAGGCTCAGCATGCCGTGCCGGAAACAAACTAGGGCCTGAAGCAATCCTGCGGTGTTGTGGCCAGCTCACAAGAAAGCGAGTTGAAGAAAGGAGCTCAGGGGCACTGTAATTCACAAACCTGCAGAGTTATAAATGACAGCTATCTTCCAAAAATATATTGAAGTAAGGCAGCCAAGAGGAGTTGAAAGCGGGGCAGAATTGCAGGAAACCGATTTCAGGAGGTAGACTGGAATTGCATGTAAAGCATAGGAAAAGAGGCAGAATGTCCACAATGATGCACTTGGCCAAAAAGGGCGTATGCGTTTTTTCCTGAATATATTCAGGAAAAAACGCATACGCCCTTTTTGGCCAACCAAGCAAGCTTGCAAAGGAAATCTGCACTACAATGAAGTCTCACTGCCCCCCGGTCAAAGGGCCTTCTGAATAAAGAGTAAAATCCAGAAAGGCAGGACAGGCCATGGAGAACTGGGAGCCTTGTTATGCTGATGGGCGAGATGTAAATTGCCAACAGCCACTCTGGAGAAGTGTACGGTGTTTCCTGAAACATCCAAAAAACTAAGCAACAGAGCCTAGGGCACTTCCACTTATGGTCCTATAGCTTAGGGAAATTAAAATCAAAAAGACACAGCCACCCCAAAGGTTGGGATGGCTCTGTTTACAAGAACCTCGTTTACGGTACAAGTTTAATATCGCAAAAAGTGAAAAATGGATAAAGAAGTTGTGGTACTTACGTACAATGCAATATCACTCAGCAATGAAATCTATGTCATCAGGCCCGTAGCAGCATAATGAGTGGATTCAGGTACGATGATTCTAAGTGAAATAAGTCACACAGAAAGAGAAACATCATAAGATATCACTACTACACGGAATGTAAACTTGGCTACACAGGAACTGAATTACAAAACAGAACAGCGTCTCAAATGTAGAAAACCAACTTATGCTTGCTTAAGGGGAAAGGTGAGTTAGGGTGCTGCATAAAACCAGAAATTGAAATTAGCAGATACCGTTCCATAAGACAAATATGTAATAGAGAATAGCTACTCCTTGCTCAACGAAGTGGACTCAACATCCCATATTAAAAGCCTAAGAATATACCTGACTAGTAAGAATCTTAAAACCTATGGATTTATATGTCTCCGAAAGAGAATCAAGCATGTGTACAGCGGAATAAACGCAGCAGTGATAGGATTGGTGAGGTTCGGTGAGCAAATGCAGACCCTTTGAAGTAATATTGCATGGTACCCATTCCATGGTCTCAACTCTCTAGGTTTAAGGGATTCTTCATTCAGCTAAAACATGCATGTGGAACCCAGAGTATGATCCACGGTGTGATCGGGAAACGTGTTCAAATGTGTCTCAGTTTTCGTCCGCTGGTACTCGGGTACAACATTCCAGACACTTTACTAACACTCTCCCCACTTGGAGAGTCAGGGCCTTTAACCTCCTGTTTGGCCCAGTTTGCAGTTTCTGTGGAAGATGAACAGGAAGATGGAGAACCAAGGAGAGACTAGCTGGAGGTGTCTGGAAGGGCAAATTTAACTCTCATTTCCCACCAGGAAGAGGAATTAACCAAAGGCTCAGCGTGCCATGCCGGAACCACACTACGGCCTGAAGCAATCCTGCAGTGTTGCGGCCAGCTCACAAAAAAGCGAGTTGAAGAAAGGAGCTCAGGGACACTGTAATTCACAACCCTACAGAGTTATAAATGACACTTATCGTCCAAAAATATATTGAAGTAAGGCTGCCAAGAGGACTTGAAAGCGGGGCAGAATTGCAGGAAACCGATTTCAGGAGGTAGACTGGAATTGCATGTAAAGCATAGGAAAAGAGGCAGAACGTCCACAATGATGCACTTGGCCAAAAAGGGCGTATGCGTTTTTTCCTGAATATATTCAGGAAAAAACGCATACGCCCTTTTTGGCCAACCAAGCAAGCTTGCAAAGGAAATCTGCACTACAATGAAGTCTCACTGCCCCCCGGTCAAAGGGCCTTCTGAATAAAGAGTAAAATCCAGAAAGGCAGGACAGGCCATGGAGAACTGGGAGCCTTGTTATGCTGATGGGCGAGATGTAAATTGCCAACAGCCACTCTGGAGAAGTGTACGGTGTTTCCTGAAACATCCAAAAAACTAAGCAACAGAGCCTAGGGCACTTCCACTTATGGTCCTATAGCTTAGGGAAATTAAAATCAAAAAGACACAGCCACCCCAAAGGTTGGGATGGCTCTGTTTACAAGAACCTCGTTTACGGTACAAGTTTAATATCGCAAAAAGTGAAAAATGGATAAAGAAGTTGTGGTACTTACGTACAATGCAATATCACTCAGCAATGAAATCTATGTCATCAGGCCCGTAGCAGCATAATGAGTGGATTCAGGTACGATGATTCTAAGTGAAATAAGTCACACAGAAAGAGAAACATCATAAGATATCACTACTACACGGAATGTAAACTTGGCTACACAGGAACTGAATTACAAAACAGAACAGCGTCTCAAATGTAGAAAACCAACTTATGCTTGCTTAAGGGGAAAGGTGAGTTAGGGTGCTGCATAAAACCAGAAATTGAAATTAGCAGATACCGTTCCATAAGACAAATATGTAATAGAGAATAGCTACTCCTTGCTCAACGAAGTGGACTCAACATCCCATATTAAAAGCCTAAGAATATACCTGACTAGTAAGAATCTTAAAACCTATGGATTTATATGTCTCCGAAAGAGAATCAAGCATGTGTACAGCGGAATAAACGCAGCAGTGATAGGATTGGTGAGGTTCGGTGAGCAAATGCAGACCCTTTGAAGTAATATTGCATGGTACCCATTCCATGGTCTCAACTCTCTAGGTTTAAGGGATTCTTCATTCAGCTAAAACATGCATGTGGAACCCAGAGTATGATCCACGGTGTGATCGGGAAACGTGTTCAAATGTGTCTCAGTTTTCGTCCGCTGGTACTCGGGTACAACATTCCAGACACTTTACTAACACTCTCCCCACTTGGAGAGTCAGGGCCTTTAACCTCCTGTTTGGCCCAGTTTGCAGTTTCTGTGGAAGATGAACAGGAAGATGGAGAACCAAGGAGAGACTAGCTGGAGGTGTCTGGAAGGGCAAATTTAACTCTCATTTCCCACCAGGAAGAGGAATTAACCAAAGGCTCAGCGTGCCATGCCGGAACCACACTAGGGCCTGAAGCAATCCTGCAGTGTTGCGGCCAGCTCACAAAAAAGCGAGTTGAAGAAAGGAGCTCAGGGACACTGTAATTCACAACCCTACAGAGTTATAAATGACACTTATCGTCCAAAAATATATTGAAGTAAGGCTGCCAAGAGGACTTGAAAGCGGGGCAGAATTGCAGGAAACCGATTTCAGGAGGTAGACTGGAATTGCATGTAAAGCATAGGAAAAGAGGCAGAACGTCCACAATGATGCACTTGGCCAAAAAGGGCGTATGCGTTCTTTCCTGAATATATTCAGGAAAAAAGGCATACGCCCTTTTTGGCCAACCAAGCAAGCTTGCAAAGGAAATCTGCACTACAATGAAGTCTCACTGCCCCCCGGTCAAAAGGGCCATCTGAAAAAAGTGTAAAATCCAGAAAGGCAGGACAGGCCATGGAGAACTGGGAGCCTTGTTATGCTGATGGGCGGGATGTAAATTGCCAGCAGCCACTCTGGAGAAGTGTATGGTGTTTCCTGAAACATCCAGAAAACAAAGCAACAGAGCCTAGGGCACTTCCACTTATGGTCCTATAGCTTAGGGAAATTAAAATCAAAAAGACACAGCCTCCCCAAGTTTGGGACGGCTCTGTTTACAAGAACCTCGTTTACGGTACAAGTTCAATATCACAGAAAGCGAAAAATGGATAAAGAAGTTGTGGTACTTACGTACAATGCAATATCACTCAGCAATGAAATCTATGTCATCAGGCCTGTAGCAGCATAATGAGTGGATTCAGGTACGATGATTCTAAGTGAAATAAGTCACACAGGGCTTACCTGGTGGCGCAGTGGTTGAGAGTCCGCCTGCCGATGCAGAGGACATGGGTTTGTGCCCCGCTCCGGGAAGATCCCACATGCCGCGGAGCGGCTGAGCCTGTGAGCCATGGTCGCTGAGCCTGCACGTCCGGAGCCTGTGCTCCGCAATGGGAAAGACCACAACAGTGAGAGGCCCACGTACCGCAAAAAAAAAAAAATAAAAAATAAAATAAATAAAAAAATAAGTCACACAGAAAAAGAAACATCATAAGATATCACTACTACACGGATGTAAACTTGGTTACACAGGAACTAAATTACTAAACAGAACAGAGTGTCAAATGTAGAAAACCAATTTATGCTTGCTTAAGGGGAAAGGTGAGTTGGGGTGCTGCATACAACAAGAGATTGAAATTAGCACAGATACCATTCCATAAGCCAAATATATAATAGACAAGTGCTACTCCTTGCTCAACGAAGTGGACTCAACAACCCATATTAAACGCCTAACAATATACCTGACTAGTAAGAATCTTAAAAATTATGGATTTATATGTCTCCGAAAGAGAATCAAGCGTGTGTACAGCGGCATAAACGCAGCAGTGATAGGATTGGTGAGGTTCGGTGAGCAAATGCAGACCCTTTGAAGTCATATTGCATGGTACCCATTCCATGGGTCTCAACTCTCCATGTTTAAGGGATTCTTCCTTCAGCTAAAACATGCATGTGGAACCCAGAGTATGATCCACCGCGTGATCGGAAAACGTGTTCAAATGTGTCTCAGTTTTCGTCCCCTGCTACTCGGGTGCAGCATTCCAGACGCTTTACTAACACTCTCCCCACTTGGAGAGTCAGTGCCTTTAACCTCCTGTTTGGCCCAGTTTGCAATTTCTGTGGAAAATGAACAGGAATAGGGAGAACCAATGAGAGACTAGGTGGAGGTGTCTGGACGGGCAAATTTAACTCTCATTTCCCACCAGGAAGAGGAATTAACCAAAGGCTCAGCATGCCGTGCCGGAAACAAACTAGGGCCTGAAGCAATCCTGCGGTGTTGCGGCCAGCTCACAAGAAAGCGAGTTGAAGAAAGGAGCTCAGGGGCACTGTAATTCACAAACCTGCAGAGTTAAAATGACAGCTATCTTCCAAAAATATATTGAAGTAAGGCAGCCAAGAGGAGTTGAAAGCGGGGCAGAATTGCAGGAAACCGATTTCAGGAGGTAGACTGGAATTGCATGTAAAGCATAGGAAAAGAGGCAGAACGTCCACAATGATGCACTTGGCCAAAAAGGGCGTATGCGTTTTTTCCTGAATATATTCAGGAAAAAACGCATACGCACTTTTTGGCCAACCAAGCAAGCTTGCAAAGGAAATCTGCACTACAATGAAGTCTCACTGCCCCCTGGTCAAAAGGGCCATCTGAAAAAAGTGTAAAATCCAGAAAGGCAGGACAGGCCATGGAGAACTGGGAGCCTTGTTATGCTGATGGGTGGGATGTAAATTACCAGCAGCCACTCTGGAGAAGTGTATGGTGTTTCCTGAAACATCCAAAAAACAAAGCAACAGAGCCTAGGGCACTTCCACTTATGGTCCTATAGCTTAGGGAAATTAAAATCAAAAAGACACAGCCATCCCAAAGTTTGGGACGGCTCTGTTTACAAGAACCTTCTTCACCATATAAGTTCAATATCACAGAAAGCGAAAAATGGATAAAGAAGTTGTGGTACTTACGTACAATGCAATATCACTCAGCAAGGAAATCTATGTCATCAGGCACATAGCAGCATAATGAGTGGATTCAGGTACGATGATTCTAAGTGAAATAAGTCACACAGAAAAAGAAACATCATAAGATATCACTACTACACGGAATGTAAACTTGGCTACACAGGAACTAAATTACTAAACAGAAAAGAGTGTCAAATGTAGAAAACCAATTTATGCTTGCTTAAGTGGAAAGGTGAGTTGGGGTGCTGCATACAACAAGAGATTGAAATTAGCACAGATACCGTTCCATAAGCCAAATATATAATAGACAAGTGCTACTCCTTGCTCAACGAAGTGGACTCAACACCCCATATTAAACGCCTAACAATATACCTGACTAGTAAGAATCTTAAAACCTATAGATTTATATGTCTCCGAAAGAGAATCAAGCGTGTGTACAGCGGCATAAACGCAGCAGCGATAGGATTGGTGAGGTTCGGTGAGCAAATGCAGACACTTTGAAGTCATATTGCATGGTATCCATTCCATGGGTCTCAACTCTCCAGGTTTAAGGGATTCTTCCTTCAGCTAAAACATGCATGTGGAACCCAGAGTATGATCCACCGTGTGATCGGAAAACGTGTTCAAATGTGTCTCAGTTTTCGTCCCCTGCTACTCGGGTGCAACATTCCAGACGCTTTACTAACACTCTCCCCACTTGGAGAGTCAGTGCCTTTAACCTCCTGTTTGGCCCAGTTTGCAATTTCTGTGGAAAATGAACAGGAATAGGGAGAACCAATGAGAGACTAGGTGGAGGTGTCTGGACGGGCAAATTTAACTCTCATTTCCCACCAGGAAGAGGAATTAACCAAAGGCTCAGCATGCCGTGCCGGAAACAAACTAGGGCCTGAAGCAATCCTGCGGTGTTGCGGCCAGCTCACAAGAAAGCGAGTTGAAGAAAGGAGCTCAGGGTCACTGTGATTCACAAACCTGCAGAGTTTAAATGACAGCTATCTTCCAAAAATATATTGAAGTAAGGCTGCCAAGAGGAGTTGAATGCGGGGCAGAATTGCAGGAAACCGATTTCAGGAGGTAGACTGGAATTGCATGTAAAGCATACGAAAAGAGGCACAACGTCCACAATGATGCACTTGGCCAAAAAGGGCGTATGCGTTTTTTCCTGAATATATTCAGGAAAAAACGCATACGCCCTTTTTGGCCAACCAAGCAAGCTTGCAAAGGAAATCTGCACTACAATGAAGTCTCACTGCCCCCCGGTCAAAAGGGCTATCTGAAAAAAGTGTAAAATCCAGAAAGGCAGGACAGGCCATGGAGAACTGGGAGCCTTGTTATGCTGATGGGCGGGATGTAAATTGCCAGCAGCCACTCTGGAGAAGTGTATGGTGTTTCCTGAAACATCCAAAAAACAAAGCAACAGAGCCTAGGGCACTTCCACTTATGGTCCTATAGCTTAGGGAAATTAAAATCAAAAAGACACAGCCACCCCAAAGTTTGGGATGGCTCTGTTTACAAGAACCTCGTTTACGGTACAAGTTCAATATCACAGAAAGTGAAAAATGGATAAAGAAGTTGTGGTACTTACGTACAATGCAATATCACTCAGCAATGAAATCTATGTCATCAGGCCCGTAGCAGCATAATGAGTGGATTCAGGTACGATGATTCTAAGTGAAATAAGTCACACAGGGCTTACCTGGTGGCGCAGTGGTTGAGAGTCCGCCTGCCGATGCAGAGGACATGGGTTCGTGCCCCGCTCCGGGAAGATCCCACATGCCGCGGAGCGGCTGGGCCTGTGAGCCATGGCCGCTGAGCCTGCGCGTCCGTTGCCTGTGCTCCGCAATGGGAAAGACCACAAAAGTGAGAGGCCCACGTACCGCAAAAAAAATAAAAATAAAAAAATAAAAAAAATAAAAAAATAAGTCACACAGAAAAAGAAACATCATAAGATATCACTACTACACGGAATGTAAACTTGGCTACACAGGAACTGAATTACAAAACAGAACAGCGTCTCAAATGTAGAAAACCAACTTATGCTTGCTTAAGGGGAAAGGTGAGTTAGGGTGCTGCATAAAACCAGAAATTGAAATTAGCAGATACCGTTCCATAAGACAAATATGTAATACAGAATAGCTACTCCTTGCTCAACGAAGTGGACTCAACATCCCATATTAAAAGCCTAAGAATATACCTGACTAGTAAGAATCTTAAAACCTATGGATTTATATGTCTCCGAAAGAGAATCAAGCATGTGTACAGCACAATAAACGCAGCAGTGATAGGATTGGTGAGGTTCGGTGAGCAAATGCAGACCCTTTGAAGTAATATTGCATGGTACCCATTCCATGGTCTCAACTCTCTAGGTTTAAGGGATTCTTCATTCAGCTAAAACATGCATGTGGAACCCAGAGTATGATCCACGGTGTGATCGGGAAACGTGTTCAAATGTGTCTCAGTTTTCGTCCGCTGGTACTCGGGTACAACATTCCAGACGCTTTACTAACACTCTCCCCACTTGGAGAGTCAGGGCCTTTAACCTCCTGTTTGGCCCAGTTTGCAGTTTCTGTGGAAGATGAACAGGAAGATGGAGAACCAAGGAGAGACTAGCTGGAGGTGTCTGGAAGGGCAAATTTAACTCTCATTTCCCACCAGGAAGAGGAATTAACCAAAGGCTCAGCGTGCCATGCCGGAACCACACTAGGGCCTGAAGCAATCCTGCAGTGTTGCGGCCAGCTCACAAAAAAGCGAGTTGAAGAAAGGAGCTCAGGGACACTGTAATTCACAACCCTACAGAGTTATAAATGACACTTATCGTCCAAAAATATATTGAAGTAAGGCTGCCAAGAGGACTTGAAAGCGGGGCAGAATTGCAGAAAGCCGATTTCAGGAGGTAGACTGGAATTGCATGTAAAGCATAGGAAAAGAGGCAGAACGTCCACAATGATGCACTTGGCCAAAAAGGGCGTATGCGTTCTTTCCTGAATATATTCAGGAAAAAACGCATACGCCCTTTTTGGCCAACCAAGCAAGCTTGCAAAGGAAATCTGCACTACAATGAAGTCTCACTGTCCCCCGGTCAAAAGGGCCATCTGAAAAAAGTGTAAAATCCAGAAAGGCAGGACAGGCCATGGAGAACTGGGAGCCTTGTTATGCTGATGGGCGGGATGTAAATTGCCAGCAGCCACTCTGGAGAAGTGTATGGTGTTTCCTGAAACATCCAGAAAACAAAGCAACAGAGCCTAGGGCACTTCCACTTATGGTCCTATAGCTTAGGGAAATTAAAATCAAAAAGACACAGCCTCCCCAAGTTTGGGACGGCTCTGTTTACAAGAACCTCGTTTACGGTACAAGTTCAATATCACAGAAAGCGAAAAATGGATAAAGAAGTTGTGGTACTTACGTACAATGCAATATCACTCAGCAATGAAATCTATGTCATCAGGCCTGTAGCAGCATAATGAGTGGATTCAGGTACGATGATTCTAAGTGAAATAAGTCACACAGGGCTTACCTGGTGGCGCAGTGGTTGAGAGTCCGCCTGCCGATGCAGAGGACATGGGTTCGTGCCCCGCTCCGGGAAGATCCCACATGCCGCGGAGCGGCTGAGCCTGTGAGCCATGGCCGCTGAGCCTGCGTGTCCGGAGCCTGGGCTCTGCAATGGGAAAGACCACAATAGTGAGAGGCCCACGTACCGCAAAAAAAAAAAAAAAAAATAAAAAAATAAAAAAAATAAACAAATAAAAAAATAAGTCACACAGAAAAAGAAACATCATAAGATATCACTACTACACGGATGTAAACTTGGTTACACAGGAACTAAATTACTAAACAGAACAGAGTGTCAAATGTAGAAAACCAATTTATGCTTGCTTAAGGGGAAAGGTGAGTTGGGGTGCTGCATACAACAAGAGATTGAAATTAGCACAGATACCATTCCATAAGCCAAATATATAATAGACAAGTGCTACTCCTTGCTCAACGAAGTGGACTCAACAACCCATATTAAACGCCTAACAATATACCTGACTAGTAAGAATCTTAAAAATTATGGATTTATATGTCTCCGAAAGAGAATCAAGCGTGTGTACAGCGGCATAAACGCAGCAGTGATAGGATTGGTGAGGTTCGGTGAGCAAATGCAGACCCTTTGAAGTCATATTGCATGGTACCCATTCCATGGGTCTCAACTCTCCATGTTTAAGGGATTCTTCCTTCAGCTAAAACATGCATGTGGAACCCAGAGTATGATCCACCGCGTGATCGGAAAACGTGTTCAAAAGTGTCTCAGTTTTCGTCCCCTGCTACTCGGGTGCAGCATTCCAGACGCTTTACTAACACTCTCCCCACTTGGAGAGTCAGTGCCTTTAACCTCCTGTTTGGCCCAGTTTGCAATTTCTGTGGAAAATGAACAGGAATAGGGAGAACCAATGAGAGACTAGGTGGAGGTGTCTGGACGGGCAAATTTAACTCTCATTTCCCACCAGGAAGAGGAATTAACCAAAGGCTCAGCATGCCGTGCCGGAAACAAACTAGGGCCTGAAGCAATCCTGCGGTGTTGCGGCCAGCTCACAAGAAAGCGAGTTGAAGAAAGGAGCTCAGGGGCACTGTAATTCACAAACCTGCAGAGTTAAAATGACAGCTATCTTCCAAAAATATATTGAAGTAAGGCAGCCAAGAGGAGTTGAAAGCGGGGCAGAATTGCAGGAAACCGATTTCAGGAGGTAGACTGGAATTGCATGTAAAGCATAGGAAAAGAGGCAGAACGTCCACAATGATGCACTTGGCCAAAAAGGGCGTATGCGTTTTTTCCTGGATATATTCAGGAAAAAACGCATACGCACTTTTTGGCCAACCAAGCAAGCTTGCAAAGGAAATCTGCACTACAATGAAGTCTCACTGCCCCCTGGTCAAAAGGGCCATCTGAAAAAAGTGTAAAATCCAGAAAGGCAGGACAGGCCATGGAGAACTGGGAGCCTTGTTATGCTGATGGGTGGGATGTAAATTACCAGCAGCCACTCTGGAGAAGTGTATGGTGTTTCCTGAAACATCCAAAAAACAAAGCAACAGAGCCTAGGGCACTTCCACTTATGGTCCTATAGCTTAGGGAAATTAAAATCAAAAAGACACAGCCACCCCAAAGTTTGGGACGGCTCTGTTTACAAGAACCTCGTTTACGGTACAAGTTCAATATCACAGAAAGCAAAAAATGGATAAAGAAGTTGTGGTACTTACGTACAATGCAATATCACTCAGCAATGAAATCTATGTCATCAGGCCCATAGCAGCATAATGAGTGGATTCAGGTACGATGATTCTATGTGAAATAAGTCACACAGAAAAAAAAACATCATAAGATATCACTACTACACGGAATGTAAACTTGGCTACACAGGAACTGAATTACAAAACAGAACAGGGTGTGAAATGTAGAAAACCAACTTATGCTTGCTTAAGGGGAAAGGTGAGTTGGGGTGCTGCATACAACAAGAGATTGAAATTAACACAGATACCATTCCATAAGCCAAATATGTAATAGACAAGAGCTACTCCTTGCTCAACGAAGTGGACTCAACACCCCATATTAATCGCCTAACAATATACCTGACTAGTAAGAATCTTAAAACCTATGGATTTATATGTCTCCGAAAGAGAATCAAGCGTGTGTACAGCGGCATAAACGCAGCAGTGATAGGATTGGTGAGGTTCGGTGAGCAAATGCAGACCCTTTGAAGTCATATTGCATGGTACCCATTCCATGGGTCTCAACTCTCCATGTTTAAGGGATTCTTCTTTCAGCTAAAACATGCATGTTGAACCCAGAGTATGATCCACCGTGTGATCGGAAAACGTGTTCAAATGTGTCTCAGTTTTCGTCCCCTGCTACTCGGGTGCAACATTCCAGACGCTTTACTAACACTCTCCCCACTTGGAGAGTCAGTGCCTTTAAACTCCTGTTTGGCCCAGTTTGCAATTTCTGTGGAAAATGAACAGGAATAGGGAGAACCAATGAGAGACTAGCTGGAGGTGTCTGGACGGGCAAATTTAACTCTCATTTCCCACCAGGAAGAGGAATTAACCAAAGGCTCAGCATGCCGTGCCGGGAAACAAACTAGGGCCTGAAGCAATCCTGCGGTGTTGCGGCCAGCTCACAAGAAAGCGAGTTGAAGAAAGGAGCTCAGGGGCACTGTAATTCACAAACCTGCAGAGTTATAAATGACAGCTATCTTCCAAAAATATATTGAAGTAAGGCTGCCAAGAGGAGTTGAAAGCGGGGCAGAATTGCAGGAAACCAATTTCAGGAGGTAGACTGGAATTGCATGTAAAGCATACGAAAAGAGGCAAAACGTCCACAATGATGCACTTGGCCAAAAAGGGCGTATGCGTTTTTTCCTGGATATATTCAGGAAAAAACGCATACGCCCTTTTTGGCCAACCAAGCAAGCTTGCAAAGGAAATCTGCACTACAATGAAGTCTCACTGCCCCCTGGTCAAAAGGACCATCTGAAAAAAGTGTAAAATCCAGAAAGGCAGGACAGGCCATGGAGAACTGGGAGCCTTGTTATGCTGATGGGTGGGATGTAAATTACCAGCAGCCACTCTGGAGAAGTGTATGGTGTTTCCTGAAACATCCAAAAAACAAAGCAACAGAGCCTAGGGCACTTCCACTTATGGTCCTATAGCTTAGGGAAATTAAAATCAAAAAAACACAGCCATCCCAAAGTTTGGGACGGCTCTATTTACAAGAACCTTGTTCACCGTACAAGTTCAATATCACAGGAAGCGAAAAATGGATAAAGAAGTTGTGGTACTTACGTACAATGCAATATCACTCAGCAATGAAATCTATGTCATCAGGCACATAGCAGCATAATGAGTGGATTCAGGTACGATGATTCTAAGTGAAATAAGTCACACAGAAAAAGAAACATCATAAGATATCACTACTACACGGAATGTAAAGTTGGCTACACAGGAACTAAATTACTAAACAGAAAAGAGTGTCAAATGTAGAAAACCAACTTATGCTTGCTTAAGGGGAAAGGTGAGTTGGGGTGCTGCATACAACAAGAGATTGAAATTAGCACAGATACCATTCCATAAGCCAAATATGTAATAGACAAGAGCTACTCCTTGCTCAACGAAGTGGACTCAACACCCCATATTAAACGCCTAACAATATACCTGACTAGTAAGAATCTTAAAACCTATGGATTTATATGTCTCCGAAAGAGAATCAAGCGTGTGTACAGCGGAATAAACGCAGCAGTGATAGGATTGGTGAGGTTCGGTGAGCAAATGCAGACCCTTTGAAGTCATATTGCATGGTACCCATTCCATGGGTCTCAACTCTCCATGTTTAAGGGATTCTTCTTTCAGCTAAAACATGCACGTGGAACCCAGAGTATGATCCACCGTGTGATCGGAAAACGTGTTCAAATGTGTCTCAGTTTTCGTCCCCTGCTACTCGGGTGCAACATTCCAGACGCTTTACTAACACTCTCCCCACTTGGAGAGTCAGTGCCTTTAACCTCCTGTTTGGCCCAGTTTGCAATTTCTGTGGAAAATGAACAGGAATAGGGAGAACCAATGAGAGACTAGGTGGAGGTGTCTGGACGGGCAAATTTAACTCTCATTTCCCACCAGGAAGAGGAATTAACCAAAGGCTCAGCATGCCGTGCCGGAACCAAACTAGGGCCTGAAGCAATCCTGCGGTGTTGCGGCCAGCTCACAAGAAAGCGAGTTGAAGAAAGGAGCTCAGGGGCACTGTAATTCACAAACCTGCAGAGTTATAAATGACAGCTATCTTCCAAAAATATATTGAAGTAAGGCTGCCAAGAGGAGTTGAAAGCGGGTCAGAATTGCAGGAAACCGATTTCAGGAGGTAGACTGGAATTGCATGTAAAGCATAGGAAAAGAGGCAGAACGTCCACAATGATGCACTTGGCCAAAAAGGGCGTATGCGTTTTTTCCTGAATATATTCAGGAAAAAACGCATACGCCCTTTTTGGCCAACCAAGCAAGCTTGCAAAGGAAATCTGCACTACAATGAAGTCTCACTGCCCCCCGGTCAAAAGGGCCATCTGAAAAAAGTGTAAAATCCAGAAAGGCAGGACAGGCCATGGAGAACTGGGAGCCTTGTTATGCTGATGGGCGGGATGTAAATTGCCAGCAGCCACTCTGGAGAAGTGTATGGTGTTTCCTGAAACATCCAAAAAACAAGGCAACAGAGCCTAGGGCACTTCCACTTATGGTCCTATAGCTTAGGGAAATTAAAATCAAAAAGACACAGCCACCCCAAAGTTTGGGACGGCTCTGTTTACAAGAACCTCGTTTACCGTACAAGTCCAATATCACAGAAAGCGAAAAATGGATAAAGAAGTTGTGGTACTTACGTACAATGCAATATCACTCAGCAATGAAATCTATGTCATCAGGCCCGTAGCAGCATAATGAGTGGATTCAGGTACGATGATTCTAAGTGAAATAACTCACACAGAAAAAGGAACATCATAAGATATCCCTAATACACGGAATGTAAACTTGGCTACACAGGAACTGAATTACAAAACAGAACAGGGTGTGAAATGTAGAAAACCAACTTATGCTTGCTTAAGGGGAAAGGTGAGTTGGGGTGCTGCATGAAACCAGAGATTGAAATTAGCACAGATACCGTTCCATAAGCCAAATATGTAATAGACAAGAGCTACTCCTTGCTCAACGAAGTGGACTCAACACCCCATATTAAACGCCTAAGAATATACCTGACTAGTAAGAATCTTAAAACCTACGGATTTATATGTCTCCGAAAGAGAATCAAGCGTGTGTACAGCGGCATAAACGCAGCAGTGATAGGATTGGTGAGGTTTGGTGAGCAAATGCAGACCCTTTGAAGTCATATTGCATGGTACCCATTCCATGGGTCTCAACTCTCCAGGTTTAAGGGATTCTTCCTTCAGCTAAAACATGCATGTGGAACGGAGTGTATGATCCACCGTGTGATTGGGAAACGTGTTCAAATGTGTCTCAGTTTTCGTCCCTTGGTACTCGGGTGCAACATTCCAGATGCTTTACTAACACTCTCCCCACTTGGAGAGTCAGTGCCTTTAACCTCCTGTTTGGCCCAGTTTGTAATTTCTGTGGAAAATGAACAGGAATAGGGAGAACGAAATAGAGACTAGCTGGAGGTGTCTGGACGGGCAAATTTAACTCTCATTTCCCACCAGGAAGAGGAATTAACCAAAGGCTCAGCGTGCCGTGCCGGAACTACACTAGGGCCTGAAGCAATCCTGCGGTGTTGCGGCCAGCTCACAAGAAAGCGAGTTGAAGAAACGAGCTCAGGGGCACTGTAATTCACAAACCTGCAGAGTTATAAATGACAGCTATCGTCCAAAAATATATTGAAGTAAGGCTGCCAAGAGGACTTGAAAGCGGGGCAGAATTGCAGGAAATCGATTTCATGAGGTAGACTGGAATTGCATGTAAAGCATAGGAAAAGAGGCAGAACGTCCACAATGATGCACTTGGCCAAAAAGGGCGTATGCATTTTTTCCTGAATATATTCAGGAAAAAACGCATACGCCCTTTTTGGCCAACCAAGCAAGCTTGCAAAGGAAATCTGCACTACTATGAAGTCTCACTGCCCCCCGGTCAAAAGGGCCATCTGAAAAAAGTGTAAAATCCAGAAAGGCAGGACAGGCCATGGAGAACTGGGAGCCTTGTTATGCTGGTGGGCGTGATGTAAATTGCCAACAGCCACTCTGGAGAAGTGTATGGTGTTTCCTGAAACATCTAAATAACAAAGCAACAGAGCCTAGGGCACTTCCACTTATGGTCCTATAGCTTAGGGAAATTAAAATCAAAAAGACACAGCCACCCCAAAGTTTGGGCCGGCTCTGTTTACAAGAACCTCGTTTACGGTACAAGTTCAATATCACAGAAAGCAAAAAATGGATAAAGAAGTTGTGGTACTTACGTACAATGCAATATCACTCAGCAATGAAATATATGTCATCAGGCCCGTAGCAGCATAATGAGTGGATGCAGGTTTGATGAGTCTAAGTGAAATAAGTCACACAGAAAAAGAAACATCATAAGATATCACTACTACACGGAATGTAAACTTGGCTACACAGGAACTGAATTACAAAACAGAACAGGGTCTCAAATGTAGAAAACCAACTTATGCTTGCTTAAGGGGAAAGGTGAGTTGGGGTGCTGCATGAAACCAGAGATTGAAATTAGCACAGATACCGTTCCATAAGCCAAATATGCAATAGACAAGAGCTACTCCTTGTTGAATGAAGTGGACTCAACACCCCATATTAAACGCCTAAGAATATACCTGACTAGAAATAATCTTAAAACCTACGGATTTATATGTCTCCGAAAGAGAATCAAGCGTGTGCACAGCGGCATAAACGCAGCAGTGATAGGATTGGTGAGGTTCGGTGAGCAAATGCAGACCCTTTGAAGTCATATTGCATGGTACCCATTCCATGGGTCTCAACTCTCCAGGTTTAAGGGATTCTTCCTTCAGCTAAAACATGCATGTGGAACCCAGAGTATGATCCACCGTGTGATCGGGAAACGTGTTCAAATGTGTCTCGTTTTCGTCCCTGGTACTCGGGTGCAACATTCCAGATGCTTTACTAACACTCTCCCCACTTGGAGAGTCAGTGCCTTTAACCTCCTGTTTGGCCCAGTTTGTAATTTCTGTGGAAAATGAACAGGAATAGGGAGAACGAAAGAGAGACTAGCTGGAGGTGTCTGGACGGGCAAATTTAACTCTCATTTCCCACCAGGAAGAGGAATTAACCAAAGGCTCAGCGTGCCGTGCCGGAACTACACTAGGGCCTGAAGCAATCCTGCGGTGTTGCGGCCAGCTCACAAGAAAGCGAGTTGAAGAAACGAACTCAGGGGCACTGTAATTCACAAACCTGCAGAGTTATAAATGACAGCTATCGTCCAAAAATATATTGAAGTAAGGCTGCCAAGAGGACTTGAAAGCGGGGCAGAATTGCAGGAAATCGATTTCAGGAGGTACACTGGAATTGCATGTAAAGCATAGGAAAAGAGGCAGAACGTCCACAATGATGCACTTGGCCAAAAAGGGCGTATGCATTTTTTCCTGAATATATTCAGGAAAAAACGCATACGCACTTTTTGGCCAACCAAGCAAGCTTGCAAAGGAAATCTGCACTACTATGAAGTCTCACTGCCCCCCGGTCAAAAGGGCCATCTGAAAAAAGTGTAAAATCCAGAAAGGCAGGACAGGCCATGGAAAACTGGGAGCCTTGTTATGCTGGTGGGCGTGATGTAAATTGCCAACAGCCACTCTGGAGAAGTGTATGGTGTTTCCTGAAACATCTAAAAAACAAAGCAACAGAGCCTAGGGCACTTCCACTTATGGTCCTATAGCTTAGGGAAATTAAAATCAAAAAGACACAGCCACCCCAAAGTTTGGGCCGGCTCTGTTTACAAGAACCTCGTTTACGGTACAAGTTCAATATCACAGAAAGCAAAAAATGGATAAAGAAGTTGTGGTACTTACGTACAATGCAATATCACTCAGCAATGAAATCTATGTCATCAGGCCCGTAGCAGCATAATGAGTGGATGCAGGTATGATGAGTCTAAGTGAAATAAGTCACACAGAAAAAGAAACATCATAAGATATCACTACTACACGGAATGTAAACTTGGCTACACAGGAACTGAATTACAAAACAGAACAGGGTGTCAAATGTAGAAAACCAACTTATGCTTGCTTAAGGGGAAAGGTGAGTTGGGGTGCTGCATGAAACCAGAGATTGAAATTAGCACAGATACTGTTCCATAAGCCAAATATGCAATAGACTAGAGCTACTCCTTGCTCAACGAAGTGGACTCAACACCCCATATTAAACGCCTAAGAATATACCTGACTAGAAATAATCTTAAAACCTACGGATTTATATGTCTCCGAAAGAGAATCAAGCGTGTGTACAGCGGCATAAACGCAGCAGTGATAGGATTGGTGAGGTTAGGTGAGCAAATGCAGACCCTTTGAAGTCATATTGCATGGTACCCATTCCATGGGTCTCAACTCTCCAGGTTTAAGGGATTCTTCCTTCAGCTAAAACATGCATGTGGAACCCAGAGTATGATCCACCGTGTGATCGGGAAACGTGTTCAAATGTGTCTCGTTTTCTTCCCTGGTACTCGGGTGCAACATTCCAGATGCTTTACTAACACTCTCCCCACTTGGAGAGTCAGTGCCTTTAACCTCCTGTTTGGCCCAGTTTGCAATTTCTTCGGAAGATGAACAGGAATAAGGAGAAGCAATGGGAGACTATCTGTAGGTGTCTGGACGGGCAAATTTAACTCTCATTCCCACCAGGAAGATAAATGAACCAAAGGCTCCGCGTGCCATGCTGGAACTAAATTAGGGCCTGAGGAGATCCTGCGGTGTTGCGGCCAGCTCACAAGAAAGCGAGTTGAAGAAAGGAGCTCAGGGGCACTGTAATTCAGAAACCTGCGGAGTTATAAATGACAGCTATCATCCAAAATTATACTGAAGTAAGGCTGCGAAGAGGACTTGAATGCGGGGCAGAATTGCTGGAAACTGATTTCAGAACGTACACGGGAGTAGCTCTTAAAGCATAGGAAAAGAGACAGAACTTGGAAAATAATGCACTTGGCAAAAAAGGGCATATGTGTTTTATCCAGAGCTCTCATACCTGAGGGGAGGAGATTCCCAGCAGGCTCCAACTGCCACCTGAGGGCTCACATTGCCAAGGCAACGTGAGCATGCCAGGCAGGAGTTACCTCACAGCAGAGGTCCCACCTCACAGAAGGGTGAGAAACCCAGCCAACATCAGACTCTCACCAGAGGGCCCACATCACCAAGGGGATGGGAACCAGGCAGGAGTGTCTTCACATCAGTGGGGCCACATCATCAAAAGCTGAGGTACTCAGCACATGTGTCCTCAAACCAGAGGACCCACATCACCAAGGACCTCGGAGTGAGGCAGGCAGGAGTAGCCTCACAACACTGGGCCCATAGAATAAAAAAGTGAGGAATCCAGCAGTTGGAACCTCCCAGCAGGCGGCCCAGAGCACCGAGGCCATGGGATCCAGGCCACAGTGAACTCACAGAAGAGGGCCCATGTCATGAAACTGAGCAACCCAGCCATTGGGACCTCAGAGCAGGAGGCCCACATCCCCATGGGGATGGAATTCTGGTAGGAGTGTCCTCGCACCACTGAGAACGTATCAGAAAATTTTGGGCGACCAGCAGTTAGGGCCTGACGCCAGAGGACCCTCATCACCAAGGGAAGGAGGCTCCCAGCAGGCTCCAACTGCCACCAGAGGGCTGACGTCGCCAAGGCGATGTGTGCCAACCAGGCACGAATGACCTCACAGCAGAGGGCCCACCTCAGAGAAGTGTGACGAACCCAGTCAGGATCAGACTCGCACCAGAGGGCCCACATCACCAAATGGATTGGAACCAGGCAGGAGTGTCCTCACATGAGTAGGGCCACATCATCTAAAGGTGAGGAACCCAGAACATGTGGCTTCAAACCATAGGACACCCATCACCAAGGGGCTGGGAGTGAGGCAGGCAGGAGGAGCCTCATAACAGAGGGCCCAAAAATAAGAAAGGTGAGGAATCCAGCAGTTGGAACCTCCCAGCAGGCGGCCCAGAGCACAGAAGCTAGAGGATCCAGGCCAGAGTGAACTAACACCAGACAGCCCACATCATGAAACTGTGAGCAACCCAGACATTGGGACCTCAGAGCAGAAGGCCCACATCCCCATGGTGATGGGAACATGACAGGAGTGTCCTGGCATCACTGGGCTCACATCAGAAAACGTGGGGTGCTCAGAAGTTAGGGCCTGACGCTAGAGGGCACTCATCACCGAGAGGAGGAGGCTCCCAGCAGGCTCCAGCTGCCACCAGAGGGCCAACGTCGCCAAGGTGATGTGTGCCAGCCTGGCAGGAGTGACCTCACAGCAGAGGGCCCACCTCACAGAAGGGTGAGGAACACAGCCAGGATCAGACTCTCACCAGAGGGCCCACATCACCAAGGGGATGGGAACCAGGCAGGAGTGTCCCCACACCAGTGGGACAACATCATCGAAAGGTGAGGATCCCAGCACATGTGTCCTCAAACCAGAGGAACCACATCACCAAGGGGTTCGGAATGAGGCTGGCAGGACTGGCCTCACAACACAGGGTCCATAGAATATAAAAGTTGAGGAATCCAGCAGTTGGAACCTCCCAGCAAGTGGCCCAGAGCACCGAGGCTATGGGATCCAGGCCGCAGTGAACTCACAGCAGAGGGCCCACATCATGAACCTGTGAGCAGCCCAGCTGTTGGGACCTCAGAACAGAAGGCCCACATCCCCATTGGGATGGGAACCTGGCAGGAGTGGCTTTGCACCACTTAGCACATATCAGAAAATGTTAGGAGCCCAGCAGTTAGGGCCTGATGCCAGGGGGCCCTCATAACTGAGGGGAGGAGACTCCCAGCAGGTTCCAACTGCCAACAGAGGGCCCACGTCTACAAGGTGGCATGCGCCAGCCAGGCATTAGTGACCTCACAGCAGAGGGCCTATCTCACAGAAGGGTGAGGAACCGAGGCAGGATGAGACTCTCACCAGAGGGCCCACAACACCAAGGGGATGGGAACCAGTCAGGACTGTCCTCCCACCAGTGGGGCCACATCATCGAAAGGTGAGGAACCCAGCACATGTGGCCTCATATCAGAGGACATACATCACAAAGGGGATGGGAGTGAGGCAGGTAGGAGTAGCCTAAAAACAGAGGGCCCAAAGAATAAAAAAAGTGAGGAATCCAGCATTTGGAACCTCCCAGCAGGCGGCCGAGAGCACAGAAGCTATGGGATGCAGGCAGGAGTGAACTAACAGCAGAGAGCCCACATCATGAAACTGTGAGCAACCCAGGCATTGGGACCTCAGAGCAGAAAGCCCACATCCCCATGGGGATGGGAACCTGACAGGAGTGTCCTGGCATCACTGGGCTCACATCAGAAAACGTGGGGAGCCCAGCAGTTAGAGCCTGATGCTAGAGGGCCGTCATCACCGAGGGCAGGAGGCTCCCAGCAGGTTCCATGTGCCAACAGAGGGCCCACATCGCCAAGGTGATGTGTGCAAGTCAGGCAGGATTGACCTCACAGCAGAGGGCCTACCTCACAGAAGAGTGAGGAACCCAGCCAGGATAAGACTGTCACCAGAAGGCCCACATCACCAAGGGGATGGGAACCAGGCAGGAGTGTCCTCACACCAGTGGGGCCACATCATTGAAAGTTGCCTAACCCAGCACATGTGGCCTCAAACCAGAAGACCCACATCACGAAGGGGTTGCGAGTGAGGCAGGCAGGAGGAGCATCACAACGCAGGACCCATAGAATACAAAAGTTGAGGAATCGAGCAGTTGGAACCTCCCAGCAGGCAGCCAAGACCACAGAGGCTATGGGATCCAGGCCACAGTGAACTAACACCAGAGAGCCCACATCATGAAATTGTGATCAACCCAGCTGTTGGAACCTCAGAGCAGAAGGCCCACATCCCCATGGGGATGGGAACCTAAGAGGAGTGCTTGAGCAACACTGGGCTCACTAAGAAAAGTTGGGGAGCCCAGCAGTTAGGGCCTGACGTCAGAGGGCCCTCATCACAGAGCTGAGGAGGCTCCCAGCAGGGTCCAATTGCCACCAGAGGGCTCATGTCAACAAGGCGAGGTGAGCAACCCAGGCAAGAGTTACCTGATAGTAGAGGGCCCACCTCACAGATGGGTGAGGAACCCAGCCAGGATCAGACTCTCACCAGAGGGCCCACATCACAAAGGGGATGGGACCCAGTCAGGATTATCCTCACACCAGTGGGGCCTCATCATCTTAAGGTGAGGAACCCAGCACATGTGTCCTCAAACCAGAGGACCCACATCACCAAGGGCCTTGGAGTGAGGCAGGCAGGAGTAGCCTCACAACACAGGGCACATAATATAAAAAACGTGAGGATTCCAGCATTTAGACCTTCCAGCAGGCGGCCCAGAACACCGAGGCTATGGGATCCAGGCCACAGTGAACTCACAGCAGAGGGCCCACATCACAAAACTGTGAGCAACCCAGGAGTTGAGACCTCAGCGCAGAAGGCCCACATCCCCATGGGAATGGGAACCTGGCTGGAGTGTCCTCGCACCACTGGGCGCACATCAGAAAATGTGGGGAGCCCACCATTTAGGGCCTGACGCCAGAGGGCCGTCATCACCGAGAGGAGGAGGCGCCCTGCACGCTCCAACTGCCACCAGAGGGCTCACGTCTCCAAGGTGACGTGTGCCAGCCAGGCAGGAGTGACCTCACAGCAGAGGACCTACCTCACAGAACGTTGAGGAACCCAGCCAGGATTAGACTCTCGCCAGAGGGCCCACCTCACCAAGGGGATGGGAACCAGGCAGGAGTGTCCTCACACGAGTGGGGTCACATCATCGAAAGGTGAGGAACGCAGCACATGTGGCCTCAAGCCATAGGACAGTCATCACCAAGGGGCTGGCAGTGAGGCAGGCAGGAGGAGCCTCACAACAGAGGGCACATAGAATAAAAAAGTTGAGGAATCCAGCAGTTGGAACCTCCCAGCAGGCGGCTCAGAGCACCGATGATAAGGGATCCTTGCCGGAGTGAACTCACAGCAGAGGGCCCACATCATGGTACTGTGAGCAAGCCAGCCGTTTTGACCTCAGAGCAGAAGGCCCATATCGCCATGGGGATGGGAACCTGGCAAGAGTCTCCTCACTCACTTGGCGCACATCAGAAAATGTGGGGAGCCCAGCAGTTATGGCCTAAGGCAAGAGGGCCCTCATCACCGAGGGGAGGAGGATCCCAGCACACTCCAACTGCCACCAGAGGGCCCACGTCGCCAAGGTGACGTGTGCCAGACAGGCATGATTGACCTCACAGCAGAGGGCCCACCTCACAGAAGGGTGAGGAACCCAGCCAGGATCAGACTCTCACCTGAGGGCCCACATCAGCAAGGGGATGGGAACCAGTCAGGACTGTCTTCCCTCCAGTGGGGTCACATCATCGAAAGGTGCGGAACCCAGCACATGTGGCCTCAAATCAGAGGACACATATCACAAAGGGAATGGGAGTGAGGCAGGCAGGAGTAGCCTAAAAACAGAGGGCCCAAAGAATAAGAAAGGTGAGGAATCCAGCAGTTGGAACCTCCCAGCAGGCGGTCCAGAGCACAGAAGCTATGGGATGCAGGCAGGAGTGAACTAACAGCAGAGAGCCCACATCATGAAACTGTGAGCAACCCAGGCTTTGGGACCTCAGAGCAGAAGGCCCACACCCCAATGGGGATGTGAACCTGGCTGGAGTGTCCTCGCACCACTGGGCACACATCACAAAATGTGGGGAGCCCAGCAGTTAGGGCCTGATGCCAGAGGGCCCTCATCACCGAGGAGAGGAGGCTCCCGGCAGGCTCCAAATGCCACCAGAGGGCTCATGTCCACAAGGCGAGGTGAGCAAGCCAGGCAAGAGTGACCTCACATCAGACGGCCCACCTCACAGATGGGTGAGGAACCCAGCCAGGATCAGACTCTCAACAGAGGGCCCACATCACCAAGGGGATGTGAACCAGGCAGGAGTCTCCTAAGACCATTGGTCCCACATCATCGAAAGGTGAGGAACCCAGCACATGTGGCCTCAAACCAGACGACACACATCACGAAGGGGCTGGGAGTGAGGCAGGCAGGAGGATCCTCACAACAGAGGGCCCAAAAATTTAAAAAAGTGAGGAATCCAGCAGTTGGAACCTCCCAGCAGGCGGCCAAGAGCACAGAGGCTATGGGATCCAGGCTTCTGTGAACTAACACCAGAGAGCCCACATCATGAAAATGTGAACAACCCAGCCGTTGGGACCTCAGAGCAGAAGGCCCACATCCCCATGGAGATGGGATCCTAAGAGGAGTGCCAAAGCATCACTGGGCTCACTAAGAAAAGTTGGTGAGCCCAGCAGTCAGGGCCTGATGCAAGAGGGCCCTCATCACCGGGGGGAAGAGATTCCCAGCACGCTCCAACTGCCACCACACGGCTGACTTCACCAAGGCAATGTGTGCCAGCCATGCAGGAGTGACCTATCAGCAGAGGGTCTCCCTCACAGGTGGGTGAGGAACAAAGCCAGGAACAGACTCTCACCAGGGGGTCCACATAACCACGTGGATGAGAACCAAGCAGGAGTGTCCTCACACTAGGGGGGCCACATCATCGAAAGGTGAGGAACCCAGCAAAAGTGGCCACAAACCAGAGGACCCACATCACCAAGGGGTTGAGAGTGAGGTAGGTGTCTGGACGGGCAAATTTAACTCTCATTTCCCACCAGGAAGAGGAATTAACCAAAGGCTCAGCGTGCCCTGCCAGAAGCAGATTAGGGCCTGAAGCAGTCTTGCGGGTTTGCGGTCAGCTCACAAGAAAGCGAGTTGAAGAAAGGAGCTCAGGGGCCCTGTAATTCACAAACCTGCAGAGTTATAAATGACAGATAACGTCCAAAAATATATTGAAGTAAGGCTGCGAAGAGGACTTGAAAGCGGGGCAGAATTGCAGGAAACCGATTTCAGGAGGTAGACTGGATTTGCATTTAAAGCATAGGAAAAGAGGCAGAACATCGACAATGATGCACTTGGCAACAAAGGGCGTATGAGTTTGTTCCTGAATATATTCAGGAACAAACACATACGCCCTTTTTGGCAAACCAAGCAAGCTTGCAATGGAAATCCGAACTACTATGAAGTGTCACTTCCCCCCGGTCTAAAGGGCCATCTGAGAAAAGTGTAAAATCCAGAAAGGCAAGACAGGCCATGGGGAAAAAGGAGCCTTGTTATGCTGATGGGCGGGATGTACATTGCCAACAGCCACTCTGGAGAAGTGTATGGTGTTTCCTGATACATCTGAAAAACAAAGCAACAGAGTCTAGGGCATTTCCACTTATGGTCCTATAGCTTAGGGAAATTAAAATCAAAAAGACACAGCCACCCCAAAATTTACAACGGCTCTGTTTACAGGAGCCTCTTCTACAGTACAAGTTAAATATCCCAGAGAACAAATAATTGATAAAGAAGTTGCGGTACTTATGTACAACAGAATACCACTCAGCAATGAAATCTGTGTCACCAGGCCTGTACCAGCATAATGAGTGGATTGAGGCATGATGATTCTAAGTGAAATAAGTCACACAGAAAAAGAAACATCATAAGGTATTACTAATGCACGGAATGTAAACTTGGCTACACATGAACTGAATTACAAAACAGAACAGGGTCTCAAGTTTAGAAAACCAACTTATGCTTGCTTAAGGGGAAAGGTGAGTTGGGGTGCTGCATAAAACCAGAGTTTGAAATTAGCACAGATACCGTTCCATAAGCCAAATACGTAATAGACAAGACCTACCCCTTGCTCAACGAAATGGACTCAACAATGAGGTATCACCTCACACCTGTTAGAATGGGCATCATCTGAAAATCTACAAACAACAAATGCTGGAAAGGGTGTGGAGAAAAGGAAGCCTCTTCCACTATTGTTGGGAATATAAATTGATACAGTCACTATGGAGAACAATATGGAGTTTCTTAAGAAACTAATAATAGAATTACCATACGATACAGCAATCCCAGGACTGGACATATACCCAGACAAAACCATAAATCAAAAAGAGACATTCACCGCAATGTTCATTGCATCACTATTTACAATATCGAGGTAATGGAAGCAACCTAAATGCCCACAGACAGACGAATGCATAAAGATGTGGTACATATATAAAATAGAATATTACTAAGCCATGAAAGGAATGAAATTGGGTCATTTGTAGAGACGTCGATGGATCTAGAGACTGTCATACAGAGTGAAGTAAGTCAGAAAGAGAAAAACAAATCTTGTATATTCATGCATATATGTGGAACCTAGAAAAACTGTACAGATTAACCGTTTTGCAAGGCATAAATAGAGCAACAGATGTAGACAACAATCGTATGGACAACAAGGGGGGAAAGCTCTTGGAGGGGTGGTGGTGGGAGGAGTTGAGAGATTGGGATTGGCATGTAAACATTTATATGTATAAAATAGATAACCAATGAGAACCTGCTGTATAAAAATATAAAATAAAATTCAAAATTAAAAAGAAATAAAATTTAAAAAATAAAACAGAAAAAACAATTATTCCCTTCACATACATGTATTTATATGAATAAATTATTTCCATGCTTATATCTGTAAATACAAAAAAGAGGAATAAAATCTACCTTGAACCAAAAACGAAAAAGAGAAAAAAAAAACAGAACCCACCAGTTACTCAGAGGAAAACCGTATCAGGGCACTTGCTCCAGTTGTAAACAATTCTGAAGTTGGTCAGTGGTGGGGAATCGTCTCCCATTCAGCCAGCAGCCCCCACACAACAAGCGTCCTCATTGCAAAGCTGGGGCACCGTGCCGAGGCATCTGTGAGTAAACGTGAGCTGAACCCCAGGCCAGTTGCTGCTGAACTGTTCCCGCCCTTCCCAGGTAAAACACCTGAATATATACAAGGACTTGAAAGCCTAGAGGAAGGGCCATGGAGCCACACGAGTGACAGCATGCCAGCTGACTTGGTGCCTGCAGGCCAGCCAGGATGGTCCTGGCCCTGGGTGCTCTTCTGGAAGATTTCCATTTCCCTGCCTGAGATACCCGTCCTGTCCCTGCCCCCACTGCTTTTTTCCTTCCTCACCTCTGCCCAGGGAGAAATTCCAGCAGCAGGTATGGGTGACACATCCTCTTCTTTAGCAGGTGGCAGCCTGGCAACTGCTGCAGAAAGTCCAGCAGAGCCCCACTCACACTGGGCCACCCACAAAGCCGTGGCCTCTCACTCCCTCCCACCAGCCCAGCCCCGAGACTGCTGACAGGGCAGAGAAAATGGCGTCAGGCACAGCTGCAGGGGCTTTTGCTGCCTGGAGTGGTATTTATATTGATCTCAACCCAGGCACACCTGGGGAGGGCTGGCCGGCATGGTAAGGCTGCCCAGGTCAGCCAATCATCACCCCTCAGGGGCTCACAGTTGCAGAAAATGGAACTTGCTGAACCGGCCAGGTCCAAGGAACAGGTGTGGGCTCCTGAGAGTCAGGATAGACAAGGGGCTGCAGCTTTGGCTTGTTTTCTAATCATTTTATCTGGCCCATGAGTGGGAGACAACTTCAAGAAAACCCTCTCCTAATGAGAGGAACCCAGGAGTCAGGGAGAGGAGGGGTGGGTGGTGGTTGGAGACAGAGGCCTGGTGCCCTGGGTGCAGTGGAAGTCTCTGGAAGACCAGATGGAGGGAGGCCACACAGAGTGATGCCCAGGGTCACAGACCTGTCGGAGCTGCTGTTTGTTAGTTCAAGTCCTGCTCTGAGGTGCTCTGTGTCAGCTCTGAGCGACAGGTGAGCTGGGGGTGCTCTTCAATGAGGGCTATGTGCACGGTTCCTGTGTGCCCAGCCCTGCCATGGTACCTGCAAGGGTAGCTCTGTATCCTGGGAGGGGCCTGACCATGAGAGCCCCGTGGGCTGGGTTGGGGGTGGGGTACCTGCCCAGGAGAGCTCCATATCCTGGGATTGGCCTGACCACGAGAGCCCCATGGGCTGCTGGGGACCTGGTAAAGGATGTCAGGACAGTCAGTGAAGCCACCGAGGATATACCTCCAGTTGCTCCTGATCCCTACACCCTGCTGGTCATTCTACCAACCACCAGGACATGGTATTCTGTATTAGTCTTCAATGATGCCTTCTTTTGTATTCCATTAGTCCCAGAGTCACAAGAAATTTTGGCTTGTGAGTGGCAGGACTCAACATACAACTAAAACAATACTTCCGGGCCGTCTTGCCCCAAGGGTTCAAAAATTCCCACACCATCTTTGGGGAAAGCTTAGCTAACGACCGAAAAGTTCTACCTCTGGAAAAGGAAACCCTCCTTCAATATGCAGACGACATTCTGATCGCCAGCCCTACTAAGGAGGCCTCTGAACTACCAAGCCAATAAAGGATAGAAGTTGTCCAAGAAAAAGCTCAAATATCACAGACTGCAGTGACCTGCCTGGGCTTCATTCTCACACAAGGTCAGAGAAGCCCATCCCAGGAAAGGGAAGAAACCATTTGCAGCCTTACCCCTTTCTAAAACTAGAAGACAGCTTAGGGGTTCCTGGGGAGGCCAGGGTTTGCTGCTTCTGGATCCCTAACTACAGTCTACTAGCTGGGCCTCTATATGAAACACTGAAAGGAAAAGATGATGATCCTTTTGAACAGAATCCAGAAGTGGCCTTTCAAGAATGGAAAGAGCAGTCAATTCAGACCCTTGCCCTGGAACTCCCTAATTGAGCTAAACCCTTTGACCTTTCCATTCCCGGTGAAAGGTGAATCGCCATTGGAGAATTAGTGCAAAAACTGGGACCACTTGAAATGGAACAACGCAAGAATGCCATCCAGGTAGGATAAACTACAGTCACCAAGGGGCTTGGCCCACTGCCACATCTGGCCAAGATACTGGCGGTATCTAAAAACCTGGAAATCAGCAGCCCAAAAGGCCACCTCCCTCCTAAGGGAAAAGGACCCCACGTGGTGATCCTAATCACCAACCATGCCCTGAAGTTGCAGGGTTCGCTCCGTGGGCACACCGACCTCGAATGAGGAGGCCCTCCAACTCCAACATCCAGAGAGATAACCGGGGGGCAACAGGGCACCATGACGACTCGTGTGAACATCACTTGACCTGGAGTTTCCCTCATAAAACAACAATAGTGTGTCCCGAAGGAGTAGACTACTGCTTGCAGGACTTCCTGCACCCGGAGGGGAGCTAATAATCTTGGCGGGGGAACCGTATATCACACCGTCACCATAGAAAAGCCTACAGACACCGTGATGATGGTGGCCAATAAGACCGGCTGGACTCCTGTTTACTTCAAAAGGCTGTTGACTCAGTGGCCATCATGGTCCTTGATCACCACTGACCCTGGACTGTCTGGGAGTTGAGCGGGCAGGGCTCTGACACCTGGTGCTGTTTTTACGTTAATTCAGGGGCCTAATTGAAGAAAGAGCAGACTACTGGTCAGAGCATCTAGGCTGGCAGAAACGGTCAGCCTAAGGTGGCCGAACAAATGTGGGGCGGGGTGAAACCGGCCCCCACAGCGTCTCTGCACATCTCTTTCCTGGACCCTTAAAGGTCATTAGAATCTATAACACTTCCAATGCTGGTGCTCAGGCGGACGAGCAGGGAGGCAGGGGTCCTGGGGCCAATCAACGTCACCTGGAGGCTGCTGGGGAGAAGTTCTGACCCTCGTCCCCTGGTATGAGGGCTCCCAACTCAGCACTCAGCAGTTACAGAAGAAGGGTCTGCACCCTCAGCACTCCAAGAATGAGGAACGGGACAAAAGGCAGAGGAGGGGTTTGTCCCCAGCAAAGCCCATTAAAAATCCCTGGGAGATAAAAATAGAATGTGGGCAATAAAGTCAAGTCTGACCTTTTTTATCCTTTGTGCTTTGTCTAATTTCACGTGCTCCTAGGGTCCCGCATGCAGAGGTTCCACACCCGGCACTTCAGACCAGATTTCCTGGTGCAGAATGGCTGGGTCGACACCTCAGCTCCTGGGGCCCAGTGCAGACTCCGAGATATAGAGCCTGAGCTGCAGCCAACCCGGCCCTTGAGAGCTCCGCCCCCTCCCTCCCACTGACTCTGACAGGATCTCTACACAGCAGCCCAGCCCACAGCCCACGGGGTAGTGCATGCTCTCACCTCTCCATTCTCTGATGAAAATATAAAGTTTCCTTTGCTTGGGAACCAAACTCAGTCTCGATCTGTTGGCCCCAATGACACTGGGCAGGGGGACCCTTGTTGGGGTCCACTCTGGAGGATCAGTAACAGAAATTGAGACTATTGTAACTTCAATGAACAGATGTGTGAGCCAAACTGTAGTTAACATAGAACAGTTTATAAGGCTCGGGTAAAATAAGATGTTTCTAACACTTCCATTTGATATTTCCATCACTTTATTATAAGCAAGTTCAGTGAAAAGGTTTGTCTTATTTGTCAGGTCAATATTAGAGAAATGAAGTGATTTCTTTCCAAGGATGTACATCTAATAATCTTGGTTAAAGCTTCAATCTTGTTTTAAATGCTTTTCCATTGAAAATGATACCTCTCTTTCAGCTCCCCCATTTCTGAGAAGTATAAAATCTTATAATTTATTATTACCAAAGGGGAAAGGTGGGAGGAGGGATAAATTAACAGTTTGGAATTAACACATACACACTGCTATGTATAAAATAGATCATCAACAAGGAACTACTGTATAGCACAGGGAACTACACTCAATATTGTGCAATAACCTATAAGGGGAAATAATCGGAAAAAGAATAGATATTTTTATTGACATCATCTATCAATGACAGTTAAAGTGTAACCTAAGGGAAGCCGGTGGTGAGTGCTTCTGACCCTGAAGACTTCAGTCATCTAAAGTTTGGACTCTGCCTACTTCCCAAGGCCCTTAATGAACATATGTGTAGCCGTAGCTTAAAAAACTCCCCAGTTTGGGTTTCGGGGAGACACTGATTTTGAAAAAGCCCTGGTGTTCTCCTTACATGAATGGGACTCTTCCTACTGCTAAAACATGTCTGTCACATCCAGAGGATGGTATACCGTCTGATCGGGAAGAGTTTGGAAAAGGCATCTCATCTCCTCATCTCCTGGTGCTCGGGTTCACCCCTCCAGCGTCTTTACTAACAGTCTCCCCACTTGGAGATGTCAACACTGTCAACATCCTGTTGCGTACAGTTTGGAATTTGTCCAGAGGATGAAGCGGAAGGATGAGGAACAATGAGAGACAAGTCCTAGGTGTTCAGACAGGCACATGTCACTCTAATTTCCAATCAGGAAGATGAATTGACCAAAGGCTAGGGTTGCCCATGGAAACAGTATAGGGCTTGAGGAAATCCCACTGCTTTGTGGCCAGTTCCCATAAACACAAGTTGAACAATGGAACTCAGGGGCAGTAAAATTCACGAAACTGCAGAGTTGAAAATATCTATCACTGAAAAATGTCTTGAGGAAAGTCAGAGAAAAGGATTGGCAAGCAAGGGAGAATGGCAGGAAAGGGATTTGAGGAGGTAGAAAGGACTCGCCATTAAGCACAAGAAAAGGGGCTGAACATTGCCGACATTGCAGTTGGCCAAAAAGGCTGTATGCGTTTTTTTCTGTATATATTCAAGAAAAGGGCATACACTTTTTTAGCCAACCAAACAGGTGGGCACTGGAAATCAATACTACAAAAGATATCACTTCGCATCAGTCAGAAGAGCCATCCTCATAAAGTGTAAACGCCAGAAATGCAGGACAGGGCAAGGAGAAGAGGGAGCCCTGTGAGGCTTATAGTGGAAATGTATATTGCCAACGGCCATTCTGGAGAAGTGTATTGTGTTTACTAAAGCATCTAAAAAATGAGCTACAGAGCATAGGGCACTTGCACTCATGGGCGTATATCTTGGGAAAAACAAAAATCGAGAGGACACAGGCACCCCAATGTTTACTGCCTCTCTGTTTAAAAGATCCTCGACTAGGATATAACTTAAATGTCTCTGGAGGGAAAAAATGGATAGAGATGTGGTACTTATGTAGAGTGGAATATTACTCAGCCTGGAAATCAATGAAATATGGCCAGTTGTAACAACTCCGGAGGAGTTACGTATGATCATTCTAAGTGACATAAATATGTAGAAAACACGCGTAAGGCTGCTAAACGGGAAAGGTGGGGAGGGGTGAGGCATCATCCAGGAGGTTGAAATTAGCAAAGATACCATTCCAAATACCAAACTGATAATCAACAAGGCCTACACGGTAGCTAAAAGAACTGCACTCAGCACACTCAAGTCACCGGAAAAGAATATCTATGACTGGTAAGAATCTGAAAAAGAAATTATTGATGTCTCTCTGTACGTGAATCAAGTGGATGTACAGCAGCAAGAAACAGAGCTTTGAAAATCAGCTGTAAACAACATAGTAATAAATTGAAAAAAATAAACGACAGAGAAAACCTCTTACAACTTTTCCTCAGGGACGGTGATGCAACATGGATTGAACACATCTAGACCCACAGCAGGATGAGACATAAGGCTGGAAACTGTTCGCGCTAAGAGAAATGTGAGGTTGGGTGAGGAAATGCACACCCTTTAAAGTAATACTACCTGGTACCCATTCAATGGGTCCCAAATCTGCAGGTTCAAGGAATCTTCCTACAGCTAAAACATGCATGGAAAACCCAGAGGACTGTACACCATGTGATCGGGAGATGTGTCTAAAATGCACCTCATTTATCCTCTCCTAGTGCTCCTGTTCATCATTCCAGCCACGTTACTTAGAATCTCCCCACTTAGAGAATCAGCACATTTAAACTTCTGTTTCACACATTTTGCAAATTGTGAGGAGGATGAACGGGAACAGGGGGAACCAATGAGAGAATAGTTGTAGGGGTTTGGACGGGCACATGTCACTCTAATTTCCCATTAAGAATAAGAATTAAAAAAAGGCTCAGCCCGCCTCGCCGGAGCCAAAATAGGGCCTGAAGCAATCCTGCGGTTTTGAGGCCAGCTCACAAAAGAGCAACTTAAAAAATGGAGCTCAGGGTCACTGCAATTCACAAACCTGCAGAGTTATAAATGAAAACTAACGTCCAAAAATATGTTGAGGTAAGGCAAAGAAGAGGATCTGAATGCAAGACAGAATTGCAAGAAACAGATTTCAAGAGATAGATTGGACTCGCCTTTAAAGCACATGAAAAGCGGCAGAATTTCGACAATGATGCAGTTGGCCCAAAAGGGAGTATGCGTTTTTTCCTGAATATATCCAGGAAAAAACGCATACGCACTTTATGGGCAACCAAGCAAGCAAGCAATGCAAATGTGCACAACAAAGAAGTCTCATTTCCCACCAGTCAAAAGGGCCATCCGAAAAAATTGTAAAAACCAGAAATGCAGGACAGGCCATGGAGAACAGGGAGCCTTTATACGCTGATGGACAGTGTGTGAACTGCCGAGAGCCACTCTGGAGAAGTGTATGGTGGTTCCTAAATCATCTAAAAAACAGAGCGACAGAGCATAGGGCACTTCCAATCACGGGAGTATATCTAGGGAAGTCTAAAAATCAACAAGACACAAGCACACCACAGTTTAGGGCTACTCTGTTTACAAGAACCTCAACTTCAGTACACCTTAAATATCCCAGGAAAGAGAACAATGGATAAAGAAAATGTGGTACTTATGTACAATGGAATATCTCTTCACCATGAAATCAATGTAATAAGGCTAGTAGAAGGATAAAGAGTGGATTGAGGTCCGATAATACTACTTGAAATAAGTCAAACAGAAAAAGAAACATATCATAAGATATCACTTATAGAGGGAGGATAAATATGGCTGCACAAAAAATGAATTACAAAACAGAACAGTGTCTCACATTTAGAAAACACACTTATGTCAGCTTAAGGGGAAAGGAGAGGTGGGGTGATGCATAAAACCAGAGTTTGAAATTAGCACAGATACCGTTCAATAAACCAAATAGGTATCAGACAAGATCTACACCTTGCTCAATGAACTGGCCTCAACACACCCTATAAACCGCAGAGAAATATATCTGAGTAATAAGAATCTTAAAACCCATGTATTGATATATCTCCATAAGGGAATCAAGTGTGAGCAGAGCGGCACAAACACAGCAGTGAAAATGAGCTAAACCCCATTATAGAAATAAATTTTAAAACCAAAACGCAGAAACAATGAAAGAGAGAAAAATTCTTACAAAATTCGCTCAGGGGCTGTGATGCAACCTGGAATGACCACATATAAACCCACAGCTGGATAAGACATAAGGCTGGACACTTGGGGCTGAAAGGATTGGAGAGCTTTGGTGAGCAACTGCCGAAAGTTTAATGCAATACTTCATGCTACTTATTCCAAGGGTCCCAACACTCCAAGTTGAAGGGAATCTTCCTACAGCTAAACCATGCATGGGAAATCCAGCGGATGGTATACCATATGATCGGGAAAGGTTTCTAAAATGCACCTCATTTTCCTCTCCTGGGGCTCCGGATCAACATTCCAGCCACTTTACTAACAACATCTCCACATGGAGAGTCAATGCCTTTAAGTTCCGGTATCGCACAGTCTGCAGTTAGTGCGGAGGATGAATGGGAATAGGGGGAACCAGTGAGAAAATAGCTGTAGCGGTTTCAATGGGCACATGTGACTCTAATTTCAATTCAGGAAGAAGAATTAACCAAAGGCAGAGCAAGGCACCCCAGAAGAAGAATAGGGCCTGAAGAAATCCTGTGGATATGAGGCAAGATCACAAAAATAAGAGCTGAAAAATGGAGCTAAGGGCCACTGCAATTCAAAAACCTGCAGAGTTATAAAGGCCAACTATTTTCCAAAAGTATATTGAAGTAAGGCTATGAAGAGGGACTGAGAGCAAGGCAGAACTGCAGGAAACCTATTTCAGGAGGTAGACTGGAATTGCACTGAAAACATATGAAAAGACTCAGAACGTCGACAATGATGCACTTGGCCAAAAAGGGCGTATGCGTTCTTTCCTGAATATATTCAGGAAGAAACGCATACGCCCTTTCTGGCCAACCAAGCAAGCTCGCAAAGGAAATCTGCACTACAATGAAGTCTCACTGCCCCCCGGTCAAAGGGCCTTCTGAAAAAAGAGTAAAATCCAGAAAGGCAGGACAGGCCATGGAGAACTGGGAGCCTTGTTATGCTGATGGGCGAGATGTAAATTGCCAACAGCCACTCTGGAGAAGTGTATGGTGTTTCCTGAAACATCCAAAAAACTAAGCAACAGAGCCTAGGGCACTTCCACTTATGGTCCTATAGCTTAGGGAAATTAAAATCAAAAAGACACAGCCACCCCAAAGGTTGGGATGGCTCTGTTTACAAGAACCTCGTTTACGGTACAAGTTCAATATCGCAAAAAGCGAAAAATGGATAAAGAAGTTGTGGTACTTACGTACAATGCAATATCACTAAGCAATGAAATCTATGTCATCAGGCCCGTAGCAGGATAATGAGTGGATTCAGGTACGATGATTCTAAGTGAAATAAGTCACACAGGGCTTACCTGGTGGCGCAGTGGTTGAGAGTCCGCCTGCCGATGCAGAAGACATGGGTTTGTGCCCCGCTCCGGGAAGATCCCACATGCCGCGGAGCGGCTGGGCCTGTGAGCCATGGCCGCTGAGCCTACGCGTCCGGAGCCTGTGCTCCGCAATGGGAAAAACCACAACAGTGAGAGGCCCACGTACCGCAAAAAAAAAAATAAATAAAAAAATAAAAAAATAAAAAAATAAGTCACACAGAAAAAGAAACATCATAAGATATCACTACTACACGGAATGTAAACTTGGTTACACAGGAACTAAATTACTAAACAGAACAGAGTGTCAAATGTAGAAAACCAATTTATGCTTGCTTAAGGGGAAAGGTGAGTTGGGGTGCTGCATACAACAAGAGATTGAAATTAGCACAGATACCGTTCCATAAGCCAAATATATAATAGACAAGTGCTACTCCTTGCTCAACGAAGTGGACTCAACACCCCATATTAAACACCTAACAATATACCTAACTAGTAAGAATCTTAAAAACTATGGATTTATATGTCACCCAAAGAGAATCAAGCGTGTGTACAGTGGCATAAACGCAGCAGTGATAGGATTGGTGAGGTTCGGTGAGCAAATGCAGACCCTTTGAAGTCATATTGCATGGTACCCATTCCATGGGTCTCAACTCTCCATGTTTAAGGGATTCTTCCTTCAGCTAAAACATGCATGTGGAACGCAGAGTATGATCCACCGTGTGATCGGAAAACGTGTTCAAATGTGTCTCAGTTTACGTCCCCTGGTACTCCGGTGCAACATTCCAGACACTTTACTAACACTCTCCCCACTTGGAGAGTCAGTGCCTTTAACCTCCTGTTTGGCCCAGTTTGCAATTTCTGTGGAAAATGAACAGGAATAGGGAGAACCAATGAGAGACTAGCTGGAGCTGTCTGGACGGGCAAATTTAACTCTCATTTCCCACCAGGAAGAGGAATTAACCAAAGGCTCAGCATGCCGTGCCGGAAACAAACTAGGGCCTGAAGCAATCCTGCGGTGTTGCGGCCAGCTCACAAGAAAGCGAGTTGAAGAAAGGAGCTCAGGGGCACTGTAATTCACAAACCTGCAGAGTTATAAATGACAGCTATCTTCCAAAAATATATTGAAGTAAGGCTGCCAAGAGGAGTTGAAAGCGGGGCAGAATTGCAGGAAACCGATTTCAGGAGGTAGACTGGAATTGCATGTAAAGCATAGGAAAAGAGGCAGATCGTCCACAATGATGCACTTGGCCAAAAAGGGCGTATGCGTTTTTTCCTGATTCAGGAAAAAACGCATACGCCCTTTTTGGCCAACCAAGCAAGCTTGCAAAGGAAATCTGCACTACAATGAAGTCTCACTGCCCCCCGGTCTTAAGGGCCATCTGAAAAAAGTGTAAAATCCAGAAAGGCAGGACAGGCCATGGAGAACTGGGAGCCTTGTTATGCTGATGGGCGGGATGTAAATTACCAGCAGCCACTCTGGAGAAGTGTATGGTGTTTCCTGAAACATCCAAAAAACAAAGCAACAGAGCCTAGGGCACTTCCACTTATGGTCCTATAGCTTAGGGAAATTAAAATCAAAAAGACACAGCCACCCCAAAGTTTGGGACGGCTCTGTTTACAAGAACCTTGTTCACCGTACAATTTCAATATCACAGAAAGCGAAAAATGGATAAAGAAGTTGTGGTACTTACGTACAATGCAATATCACTCAGCAATGAAATCTATGTCATCAGGCACATAGCAGCATAATGAGTGGATTCAGGTACGATGATTCTAAGTGAAATAAGTCACACAGAAAAAGAAACATCATAAGATATCACTACTACACGGAATATAAACTTGGCTACACAGGAACTGAATTACTAAACAGAACAGGGTGTCAAATGTAGAAAACCAACTTATGCTTGCTTAAGGGGAAAGGTGAGTTGGGGTGCTGCATACAACAAGAGATTGAAATTAGCACAGATACCGTTCCATAAGCCAAATATGTAATAAACAAGTGCTACTCCTTGCTCAACGAAGTGGACTCAACACCCCATATTAAACACCTAAGAATATACCTGACTAGTAAGAATCTTAAAACCTATGGATTTATATGTCTCCAAAAGAGAATCAAGTGTGTGTACAGCGGCATAAACGCAGCAGTGATAGGATTGGTGAGGTTCGGTGAGCAAATGCAGACCCTTTGAAGTCATATTGCGTGGTACCCATTCCATGGGTCTCAACTCTCCAGGTTTAAGGGATTCTTCCTTCAGCTAAAACATGCATGTTGAACCCAGAGTATGATCCACCGTGTGATCGGAAAACGTGTTTAAATGTGTCTCAATTTTCATCCCCTGGTACTCGGGAACAACATTCCAGACGCATTACTAACACTCTCCCCACTTGGAGAGTCAGTGCCTTTAACCTCCTGTTTGGCCCAGTTTGCAGTTTCTGTGGAAGATGAACAGGAAGATGGAGAACCAAGGAGAGACTAGCTGGAGGTGTCTATACGGGCAAATTTAACTCTCATTTCCCACCAGGAAGAGGAATTAACCAAAGTCTCAGCATGCCGTGCCGGAACCAAACTAGGGCCTGAAGCAATCCTGCGGTGTTGCGGCCAGCTCACAAGAAAGCGAGTTGAAGAAAGGAGCTCAGGGGCACTGTAATTCACAAACCTGCAGAGTTATAAATGACAGCTATCTTCCAAAAATATATTGAATTAGGCTGCCAAGAGGAGTTGAAAGCGGGGCAGAATTGCAGGAAACCGATTTCAGGAGGTAGACTGGAATTGCATGTAAAGCATAGGAAAAGAGGCAGAACGTCCACAATGATGCACTTGGCCAAAAAGGGCGTATGCGTTTTTTCCTGAATATATTCAGGAAAAAACGCATACGCCCTTTTTGGCCAACCAAGCAAGCTTGCAAAGGAAATCTGCACTACAATGAAGTCTCACTGCCCCCTGGTCAAAAGGGCCATCTGAAAAAAGTGTAAAATCCAGAAAGGCAGGACAGGCCATGGAGAACTGGGAGCCTTGTGTGCTGATGGGCGGGATGTAAATTGCCAGCAGCCACTCTGGAGAAGTGTATGGTGTTTCCTGAAACATCCAAAAAACAAGGCAACAGAGCCTAGGGCACTTCCACTTATGGTCCTATAGCTTAGGGAAATTAAAATCAAAAAGACACAGCCACCCCAAAGTTTGGGACGGCTCTGTTTACAAGAACCTCGTTTACCGTACAAGTTCAATATCACAGAAAGCGAAAAATGGATACAGAAGTTGTGGTACTTACGTACAATGCAATATCACTCAGCAATGAAATCTATGTCATCAGGCCCGTAGCAGCATAATGAGTGGATTCAGGTACGATGATTCTAAGTGAAATAAGTCACACAGAAAAAGGAACATCATAAGATATCCCTAATACACGGAATGTAAACTTGGCTACACAGGAACTGAATTACAAAACAGAACAGGGTGTCAAATGTAGAAAACCAACTTATGCTTGCTTAAGGGGAAAGGTGAGTTGGGGTGCTGCATGAAACCAGAGATTGAAATTAGCACAGATACCGTTCCATAAGCCAAATATGTAATAGACAAGAGCTACTCCTTGCTCAACGAAGTGGACTCAACACCCCATATTAAACGCCTAACAATATACCTGACTAGTAAGAATCTTAAAACCTTTGAATTTATATGTCTCCGAAAGAGAATCAAGCGTCTGTACAGCAGCATAAACGCAGCAGTGATAGGATTGGTGAGGTTCGGTGAGCAAATGCAGACCCTTTGAAGTCATATTGCATGGTACCCATTCCATGGGTCTCAACTCTCCAGGTTTAAGGGATTCTTCCTTCAGCTAAAACATGCATGTGGAACGGAGTGTATGATCCACCGTGTGATCGGGAAACGTGTTCAAATGTGTCTCAGTTTTCGTCCCCTGGTACTCGGGTGCAACATTCCAGACGCTTTACTAACACTCTCCCCACTTGGAGAGTCAGTGCCTTTAACCTCCTGTTTGGCCCAGTTTGCAATTTCTTCGGAAGATGAACAGGAATAAGGAGAAGCAATGGGAGACTATCTGTAGGTGTCTGGACGGGCAAATTTAACTCTCATTTCCCACCAGGAAGATAAATGAACCAAAGGCTCCGCGTGCCATGCTGGAACTAGATTAGGGCCTGAGGAGATCCTGCGGTGTTGCGGCCAGCTCACAAGAAAGCGAGTTGAAGAAAGGAGCTCAGGGGCACTGTAATTCAGAAACCTGCGGAGTTATAAATGACAGCTATCATCCAAAATTATACTGAAGTAAGGCTGCGAAGAGGACTTGAATGCGGGGCAGAATTGCTGGAAACTGATTTCAGAACGTACACGGGAGTAGCTCTTAAAGCATAGGAGAAGAGACAGAACTTGGAAAATAATGCACTTGGCAAAAAAGGGCATATGTGTTTTATCCAGAGCTCTCATACCTGAGGGGAGGAGATTCCCAGCAGGCTCCAACTGCCACCTGAGGGCTCACATTGCCAAGGTAACGTGAGCATGCCAGGCAGGAGTTACCTCACAGCAGAGGTCCCACCTCACAGAAGGGTGAGAAACCCAGCCAACATCAGACTCTCACCAGAGGGCCCACATCACCAAGGGGATGGGAACCAGGCAGGAGTGTCTTCACATCAGTGGGGCCACATCATCAAAAGCTGAGGTACTCAGCACATGTGTCCTCAAACCAGAGGACCCACATCACCAAGGACCTCGGAGTGAGGCAGGCAGGAGTAGTCTCACAACACTGGGCCCATAGAATAAAAAAGTGAGGAATCCAGCAGTTGGAACCTCCCAGCAGGCGGCCCAGAGCACCGAGGCCATGGGATCCAGGCCACAGTGAACTCACAGAAGAGGGCCCATGTCATGAAACTGAGCAACCCAGCCATTGGGACCTCAGAGCAGGAGGCCCACATCCCCATGGGGATGGAATTCTGGTAGGAGTGTCCTCGCACCACTGAGAACGTATCAGAAAATTTTGGGCGACCAGCAGTTAGGGCCTGACGCCAGAGGACCCTCATCACCAAGGGAAGGAGGCTCCCAGCAGGCTCCAACTGCCACCAGAGGGCTGACGTCGCCAAGGCGATGTGTGCCAACCAGGCACGAATGACCTCACAGCAGAGGGCCCACCTCAGAGAAGTGTGACGAACCCAGTCAGGATCAGACTCGCACCAGAGGGCCCACATCACCAAATGGATTGGAACCAGGCAGGAGTGTCCTCACATGAGTAGGGCCACATCATCTAAAGGTGAGGAACCCAGAACATGTGGCTTCAAACCATAGGACACCCATCACCAAGGGGCTGGGAGTGAGGCAGGCAGGAGGAGCCTCATAACAGAGGGCCCAAAAATAAGAAAGGTGAGGAATCCAGCAGTTGGAACCTCCCAGCAGGCGGCCCAGAGCACAGAGGCTAGAGGATCCAGGCCAGAGTGAACTAACACCAGACAGCCCACATCATGAAACTGTGAGCAACCCAGACATTGGGACCTCAGAGCAGAAGGCCCACATCCCCATGGTGATGGGAACATGACAGGAGTGTCCTGGCATCACTGGGCTCACATCAGAAAACGTGGGGTGCTCAGAAGTTAGGGCCTGACGCTAGAGGGCACTCATCACCGAGAGGAGGAGGCTCCCAGCAGGCTCCAGCTGCCACCAGAGGGCCAACGTCGCCAAGGTGATGTGTGCCAGCCTGGCAGGAGTGACCTCACAGCAGAGGGCCCACCTCACAGAAGGGTGAGGAACACAGCCAGGATCAGACTCTCACCAGAGGGCCCACATCACCAAGGGGATGGGAACCAGGCAGGAGTGTCCCCACACCAGTGGGACAACATCATCGAAAGGTGAGGATCCCAGCACATGTGTCCTCAAACCAGAGGAACCACATCACCAAGGGGTTCGGAATGAGGCTGGCAGGACTGGCCTCACAACACAGGGTCCATAGAATATAAAAGTTGAGGAATCCAGCAGTTGGAACCTCCCAGCAAGTGGCCCAGAGCACCGAGGCTATGGGATCCAGGCCGCAGTGAACTCACAGCAGAGGGCCCACATCATGAACCTGTGAGCAGCCCAGCTGTTGGGACCTCAGAACAGAAGGCCCACATCCCCATTGGGATGGGAACCTGGCAGGAGTGGCTTTGCACCACTTAGCACATATCAGAAAATGTTAGGAGCCCAGCAGTTAGGGCCTGATGCCAGGGGGCCCTCATAACTGAGGGGAGGAGACTCCCAGCAGGTTCCAACTGCCAACAGAGGGCCCACGTCTACAAGGTGGCATGCGCCAGCCAGGCAGTAGTGACCTCACAGCAGAGGGCCTATCTCACAGAAGGGTGAGGAACCGAGGCAGGATGAGACTCTCACCAGAGGGCCCACAACACCAAGGGGATGGGAACCAGTCAGGACTGTCCTCCCACCAGTGGGGCCACATCATCGAAAGGTGAGGAACCCAGCACATGTGGCCTCATATCAGAGGACATACATCACAAAGGGGATGGGAGTGAGGCAGGTAGGAGTAGCCTAAAAACAGAGGGCCCAAAGAATAAAAAAAGTGAGGAATCCAGCATTTGGAACCTCCCAGCAGGCGGCCGAGAGCACAGAAGCTATGGGATGCAGGCAGGAGTGAACTAACAGCAGAGAGCCCACATCATGAAACTGTGAGCAACCCAGGCATTGGGACCTCAGAGCAGAAAGCCCACATCCCCATGGGGATGGGAACCTGACAGGAGTGTCCTGGCATCACTGGGCTCACATCAGAAAACGTGGGGAGCCCAGCAGTTAGAGCCTGATGCTAGAGGGCCGTCATCACCGAGGGCAGGAGGCTCCCAGCAGGTTCCATGTGCCAACAGAGGGCCCACATCGCCAAGGTGATGTGTGCAAGTCAGGCAGGATTGACCTCACAGCAGAGGGCCTACCTCACAGAAGAGTGAGGAACCCAGCCAGGATAAGACTGTCACCAGAAGGCCCACATCACCAAGGGGATGGGAACCAGGCAGGAGTGTCCTCACACCAGTGGGGCCACATCATTGAAAGTTGCCTAACCCAGCACATGTGGCCTCAAACCAGAAGACCCACATCACGAAGGGGTTGCGAGTGAGGCAGGCAGGAGGAGCATCACAACACAGGACCCATAGAATACAAAAGTTGAGGAATCGAGCAGTTGGAACCTCCCAGCAGGCAGCCAAGACCACAGAGGCTATGGGATCCAGGCCACAGTGAACTAACACCAGAGAGCCCACATCATGAAATTGTGATCAACCCAGCCGTTGGAACCTCAGAGCAGAAGGCCCACATCCCCATGGGGATGGGAACCTAAGAGGAGTGCTTGAGCAACACTGGGCTCACTAAGAAAAGTTGGGGAGCCCAGCAGTTAGGGCCTGACGTCAGAGGGCCCTCATCACAGAGCTGAGGAGGCTCCCAGCAGGGTCCAATTGCCACCAGAGGGCTCATGTCAACAAGGCGAGGTGAGCAACCCAGGCAAGAGTTACCTGATAGTAGAGGGCCCACCTCACAGATGGGTGAGGAACCCAGCCAGGATCAGACTCTCACCAGAGGGCCCACATCACAAAGGGGATGGGACCCAGTCAGGATTATCCTCACACCAGTGGGGCCTCATCATCTTAAGGTGAGGAACCCAGCACATGTGTCCTCAAACCAGAGGACCCACATCACCAAGGGCCTTGGAGTGAGGCAGGCAGGAGTAGCCTCACAACACAGGGCACATAATATAAAAAACGTGAGGATTCCAGCATTTAGACCTTCCAGCAGGCGGCCCAGAACACCGAGACTATGGGATCCAGGCCACAGTGAACTCACAGCAGAGGGCCCACATCACAAAACTGTGAGCAACCCAGGAGTTGAGACCTCAGCGCAGAAGGACCACATCCCCATGGGAATGGGAACCTGGCTGGAGTGTCCTCGCACCACTGGGCGCACATCAGAAAATGTGGGGAGCCCACCATTTAGGGCCTGACGCCAGAGGGCCGTCATCACCGAGAGGAGGAGGCGCCCTGCACGCTCCAACTGCCACCAGAGGGCTCACGTCTCCAAGGTGACGTGTGCCAGCCAGGCAGGAGTGACCTCACAGCAGAGGGCCTACCTCACAGAACGTTGAGGAACCCAGCCAGGATTAGACTCTCGCCAGAGGGCCCACCTCACCAAGGGGATGGGAACCAGGCAGGAGTGTCCTCACACGAGTGGGGTCACATCATCGAAAGGTGAGGAACGCAGCACATGTGGCCTCAAGCCATAGGACAGTCATCACCAAGGGGCTGGCAGTGAGGCAGGCAGGAGGAGCCTCACAACAGAGGGCACATAGAATAAAAAAGTTGAGGAATCCAGCAGTTGGAACCTCCCAGCAGGCGGCTCAGAGCACCGATGATAAGGGATCCTTGCCGGAGTGAACTCACAGCAGAGGGCCCACATCATGGTACTGTGAGCAAGCCAGCCGTTTTGACCTCAGAGCAGAAGGTCCATATCGCCATGGGGATGGGAACCTGGCAAGAGTCTCCTCACTCACTTGGCGCACATCAGAAAATGTGGGGAGCCCAGCAGTTATGGCCTAAGGCAAGAGGGCCCTCATCACCGAGGGGAGGAGGATCCCAGCACACTCCAACTGCCACCAGAGGGCCCACGTCGCCAAGGTGACGTGTGCCAGACAGGCATGATTGACCTCACAGCAGAGGGCCCACCTCACAGAAGGGTGAGGAACCCAGCCAGGATCAGACACTCACCTGAGGGCCCACATCAGCAAGGGGATGGGAACCAGTCAGGACTGTCTTCCCTCCAGTGGGGTCACATCATCGAAAGGTGCGGAACCCAGCACATGTGGCCTCAAATCAGAGGACACATATCACAAAGGGAATGGGAGTGAGGCAGGCAGGAGTAGCCTAAAAACAGAGGGCCCAAAGAATAAGAAAGGTGAGGAATCCAGCAGTTGGAACCTCCCAGCAGGCGGTCCAGAGCACAGAAGCTATGGGATGCAGGCAGGAGTGAACTAACAGCAGAGAGCCCACATCATGAAACTGTGAGCAACCCAGGCTTTGGGACCTCAGAGCAGAAGGCCCACACCCCAATGGGGATGTGAACCTGGCTGGAGTGTCCTCGCACCACTGGGCACACATCACAAAATGTGGGGAGCCCAGCAGTTAGGGCCTGATGCCAGAGGGCCCTCATCACCGAGGAGAGGAGGCTCCCAGCAGGCTCCAAGTGCCACCAGAGGGCTCATGTCCACAAGGCGAGGTGAGCAAGCCAGGCAAGAGTGACCTCACATCAGACGGCCCACCTCACAGATGGGTGAGGAACCCAGCCAGGATCAGACTCTCAACAGAGGGCCCACATCACCAAGGGGATGTGAACCAGGCAGGAGTCTCCTAAGACCATTGGTCCCACATCATCGAAAGGTGAGGAACCCAGCACATGTGGCCTCAAACCAGACGACACACATCACGAAGGGGCTGGGAGTGAGGCAGGCAGGAGGATCCTCACAACAGAGGGCCCAAAAATTTAAAAAAGTGAGGAATCCAGCAGTTGGAACCTCCCAGCAGGCGGCCAAGAGCACAGAGGCTATGGGATCCAGGCTTCTGTGAACTAACACCAGAGAGCCCACATCATGAAAATGTGAACAACCCAGCCGTTGGGACCTCAGAGCAGAAGGCCCACATCCCCATGGAGATGGGATCCTAAGAGGAGTGCCAAAGCATCACTGGGCTCACTAAGAAAAGTTGGTGAGCCCAGCAGTCAGGGCCTGATGCAAGAGGGCCCTCATCACCGGGGGGAAGAGATTCCCAGCACGCTCCAACTGCCACCACACGGCTGACTTCACCAAGGCAATGTGTGCCAACCATGCAGGAGTGACCTATCAGCAGAGGGTCTCCCTCACAGGTGGGTGAGGAACAAAGCCAGGAACAGACTCTCACCAGGGGGTCCACATAACCACGTGGATGAGAACCAAGCAGGAGTGTCCTCACACTAGTGGGGCCACATCATCGAAAGGTGAGGAACCCAGCAAAAGTGGCCACAAACCAGAGGACCCACATCACCAAGGGGTTGAGAGTGAGGTAGGTGTCTGGACGGGCATATTTAACACTCATTTCCCACCAGGAAGAGGAATTAACCAAAGGCTCAGCGTGCCCTGCCAGAAGCAGATTAGGGCCTGAAGCAGTCTTGCGGGTTTGCGGCCAGCTCACAAGAAAGCGAGTTGAAGAAAGGAGCTCAGGGGCCCTGTAATTCACAAACCTGCAGAGTTATAAATGACAGAAAACGTCCAAAAATATATTGAAGTAAGGCTGCGAAGAGGACTTGAAAGCGGGGCAGAATTGCAGGAAACCGATTTCAGGAGGTAGACTGGATTTGCATTTAAAGCATAGGAAAAGAGGCAGAACATCGACAATGATGCACTTGGCAACAAAGGGCGTATGAGTTTGTTCCTGAATATATTCAGGAAAAAACACATACGCCCTTTTTGGCAAACCAAGCAAGCTTGCAATGGAAATCCGAACTACTATGAAGTGTCACTTCCCCCCGGTCTAAAGGGCCATCTGAGAAAAGTGTAAAATCCAGAAAGGCAAGACAGGCCATGGGGAAAAAGGAGCCTTGTTATGCTGATGGGCGGGATGTACATTGCCAACAGCCACTCTGGAGAAGTGTATGGTGTTTCCTGATACATCTGAAAAACAAAGCAACAGAGTCTAGGGCATTTCCACTTATGGTCCTATAGCTTAGGGAAATTAAAATCAAAAAGACACAGCCACCCCAAAATTTACAACGGCTCTGTTTACAGGAGCCTCTTCTACAGTACAAGTTAAATATCCCAGAGAACAAATAATTGATAAAGAAGTTGCGGTACTTATGTACAACAGAATACCACTCAGCAATGAAATCTGTGTCACCAGGCCTGTACCAGCATAATGAGTGGATTGAGGCATGATGATTCTAAGTGAAATAAGTCACACAGAAAAAGAAACATCATAAGGTATCACTAATGCACGGAATGTAAACTTGGCTACACATGAACTGAATTACAAAACAGAACAGGGTCTCAAGTTTAGAAAACCAACTTATGCTTGCTTAAGGGGAAAGGTGAGTTGGGGTGCTGCATAAAACCAGAGTTTGAAATTAGCACAGATACCGTTCCATAAGCCAAATACGTAATAGACAAGACCTACCCCTTGCTCAACGAAATGGACTCAACAATGAGGTATCACCTCACACCTGTTAGAATGGGCATCATCTGAAAATCTACAAACAACAAATGCTGGAAAGGGTGTGGAGAAAAGGAAGCCTCTTCCACTATTGTTGGGAATATAAATTGATACAGTCACTATGGAGAACAATATGGAGTTTCTTAAGAAACTAATAATAGAATTACCATACGATACAGCAATCCCAGGACTGGACATATACCCAGACAAAACCATAAATCAAAAAGGGACATTCACCGCAATGTTCATTGCATCACTATTTACAATATCGAGGTAATGGAAGCAACCTAAATTCCCACAGACAGACGAATGCATAAAGATGTGGTACATATATAAAATGGAATATTACTAAGCCATGAAAGGAATGAAATTGGGTCATTTGTAGAGACGTCGATGGATCTAGAGACTGTCATACAGAGTGAAGTAAGTCAGAAAGAGAAAAACAAATCTTGTATATTCATGCATATATGTGGAACCTAGAAAAACTGTACAGATTAACCGTTTTGCAAGGCATAAATAGAGCAACAGATGTAGACAACAATCGTATGGACAACAAGGGGGGAAAGCTCTTGGAGGGGTGGTGGTGGGAGGAGTTGAGAGATTGGGATTGGCATGTAAACATTTATATGTATAAAATAGATAACCAATGAGAACCTGCTGTATAAAAATATAAAATAAAATTCAAAATTAAAAAGAAATAAAATTTAAAAAATAAAACAGAAAAAACAATTATTCCCTTCACATACATGTATTTATATGAATAAATTATTTCCATGCTTATATCTGTAAATACAAAAAAGAGGAATAAAATCTACCTTGAACCAAAAACGAAAAAGAGAAAAAAAAAACAGAACCCACCAGTTACTCAGAGGAAAACCGTATCAGGGCACTTGCTCCAGTTGTAAACAATTCTGAAGTTGGTCAGTGGTGGGGAATCGTCTCCCATTCAGCCAGCAGCCCCCACACAACAAGCGTCCTCATTGCAAAGCTGGGGCACCGTGCCGAGGCATCTGTGAGTAAACGTGAGCTGAACCCCAGGCCAGTTGCTGCTGAACTGTTCCCGCCCTTCCCAGGTAAAACACCTGAATATATACAAGGACTTGAAAGCCTAGAGGAAGGGCCATGGAGCCACACGAGTGACAGCATGCCAGCTGACTTGGTGCCTGCAGGCCAGCCAGGATGGTCCTGGCCCTGGGTGCTCTTCTGGAAGATTTCCATTTCCCTGCCTGAGATACCCGTCCTGTCCCTGCCCCCACTGCTTTTTTCCTTCCTCACCTCTGCCCAGGGAGAAATTCCAGCAGCAGGTATGGGTGACACATCCTCTTCTTTAGCAGGTGGCAGCCTGGCAACTGCTGCAGAAAGTCCAGCAGAGCCCCACTCACACTGGGCCACCCACAAAGCCGTGGCCTCTCACTCCCTCCCACCAGCCCAGCCCCGAGACTGCTGACAGGGCAGAGAAAATGGCGTCAGGCACAGCTGCAGGGGCTTTTGCTGCCTGGAGTGGTATTTATATTGATCTCAACCCAGGCACACCTGGGGAGGGCTGGCCGGCATGGTAAGGCTGCCCAGGTAGCCAATCATCACCCCTCAGGGGCTCACAGTTGCAGAAAATGGAACTTGCTGAACCGGCCAGGTCCAAGGAACAGGTGTGGGCTCCTGAGAGTCAGGATAGACAAGGGGCTGCAGCTTTGGCTTGTTTTCTAATCATTTTATCTGGCCCATGAGTGGGAGACAACTTCAAGAAAACCCTCTCCTAATGAGAGGAACCCAGGAGTCAGGGAGAGGAGGGGTGGGTGGTGGTTGGAGACAGAGGCCTGGTGCCCTGGGTGCAGTGGAAGTCTCTGGAAGACCAGGTGGAGGGAGGCCACACAGAGTGATGCCCAGGGTCACAGACCTGTCGGAGCTGCTGTTTGTTAGTTCAAGTCCTGCTCTGAGGTGCTCTGTGTCAGCTCTGAGCGACAGGTGAGCTGGGGGTGCTCTTCAATGAGGGCTATGTGCACGGTTCCTGTGTGCCCAGCCCTGCCACGGTACCTGCAAGGGTAGCTCTGTATCCTGGGAGGGGCCTGACCATGAGAGCCCCGTGGGCTGGGTTGGGGGTGGGGTACCTGCCCAGGAGAGCTCCATATCCTGGGATTGGCCTGACCACGAGAGCCCCATGGGCTGCTGGGGACCTGGTAAAGGATGTCAGGACAGTCAGTGAAGCCACCGAGGATATACCTCCAGTTGCTCCTGATCCCTACACCCTGCTGGTCATTCTACCAACCACCAGGACATGGTATTCTGTATTAGTCTTCAATGATACCTTCTTTTGTATTCCATTAGTCCCAGAGTCACAAGAAATTTTGGCTTGTGAGTGGCAGGACTCAACATACAACTAAAACAATACTTCCGGGCCGTCTTGCCCCAAGGGTTCAAAAATTCCCACACCATCTTTGGGGAAAGCTTAGCTAACGACCGAAAAGTTCTACCTCTGGAAAAGGAAACCCTCCTTCAATATGCAGATGACATTCTGATCGCCAGCCCTACTAAGGAGGCCTCTGAACTACCAAGCCAATAAAGGATAGAAGTTGTCCAAGAAAAAGCTCAAATATCACAGACTGCAGTGACCTGCCTGGGCTTCATTCTCACACAAGGTCAGAGAAGCCCATCCCAGGAAAGGGAAGAAACCATTTGCAGCCTTACCCCTTTCTAAAACTAGAAGACAGCTTAGGGGTTCCTGGGGAGGCCAGGGTTTGCTGCTTCTGGATCCCTAACTACAGTCTACTAGCTGGGCCTCTATATGAAACACTGAAAGGAAAAGATGATGATCCTTTTGAACAGAATCCAGAAGTGGCCTTTCAAGAATGGAAAGAGCAGTCAATTCAGACCCTTGCCCTGGAACTCCCTAATTGAGCTAAACCCTTTGACCTTTCCATTCCCGGTGAAAGGTGAATCGCCATTGGAGAATTAGTGCAAAAACTGGGACCACTTGAAATGGAACAACGCAAGAATGCCATCCAGGTAGGATAAACTACAGTCACCAAGGGGCTTGGCCCACTGCCACATCTGGCCAAGATACTGGCGGTATCTAAAAACCTGGAAATCAGCAGCCCAAAAGGCCACCTCCCTCCTAAGGGAAAAGGACCCCACGTGGTGATCCTAATCACCAACCATGCCCTGAAGTTGCAGGGTTCGCTCCGTGGGCACACCGACCTCGAGTGAGGAGGCCCTCCAACTCCAACATCCAGAGAGATAACCGGGGGCAACAGGGCACCATGACGACTCGTGTGAACATCACTTGACCTGGAGTTTCTCTCATAAAACAACAATAGTGTGTCCCGAAGGAGTAGACTACTGCTTGCAGGACTTCCTGCACCCGGAGGGGAGCTAATAATCTTGGCGGGGGAACCGTATATCACACCGTCACCATAGAAAAGCCTACAGACACCGTGATGATGGTGGCCAATAAGACCGGCTGGACTCCTGTTTACTTCAAAAGGCTGTTGACTCAGTGGCCATCATGGTCCTTGATCACCACTGACCCTGGACTGTCTGGGAGTTGAGCGGGCAGGGCTCTGACACCTGGTGCTGTTTTTACGTTAATTCAGGGGCCTAATTGAAGAAAGAGCAGACTACTGGTCAGAGCATCTAGGCTGGCAGAAACGGTCAGCCTAAGGTGGCCGAACAAATGTGGGGCGGGGTGAAACCGGCCCCCACAGCGTCTCTGCACATCTCTTTCCTGGACCCTTAAAGGTCATTAGAATCTATAACACTTCCAATGCTGGTGCTCAGGCGGACGAGCAGGGAGGCAGGGGTCCTGGGGCCAATCAACGTCACCTGGAGGCTGCTGGGGAGAAGTTCTGACCCTCGTCCCCTGGTATGAGGGCTCCCAACTCAGCACTCAGCAGTTACAGAAGAAGGGTCTGCACCCTCAGCACTCCAAGAATGAGGAACGGGACAAAAGGCAGAGGAGGGGTTTGTCCCCAGCAAAGCCCATTAAAAATCCCTGGGAGATAAAAATAGAATGTGGGCAATAAAGTCAAGTCTGACCTTTTTTATCCTTTGTGCTTTGTCTAATTTCACGTGCTCCTAGGGTCCCGCATGCAGAGGTTCCACACCCGGCACTTCAGACCAGATTTCCTGGTGCAGAATGGCTGGGTCGACACCTCAGCTCCTGGGGCCCAGTGCAGACTCCGAGATATAGAGCCTGAGCTGCAGCCAACCCGGCCCTTGAGAGCTCCGCCCCCTCCCTCCCACTGACTCTGACAGGATCTCTACACAGCAGCCCAGCCCACAGCCCACGGGGTAGTGCATGCTCTCACCTCTCCATTCTCTGATGAAAATATAAAGTTTCCTTTGCTTGGGAACCAAACTCAGTCTCGATCTGTTGGCCCCAATGACACTGGGCAGGGGGACCCTTGTTGGGGTCCACTCTGGAGGATCAGTAACAGAAATTGAGACTATTGTAACTTCAATGAACAGATGTGTGAGCCAAACTGTAGTTAACATAGAACAGTTTATAAGGCTCGGGTAAAATAAGATGTTTCTAACACTTCCATTTGATATTTCCATCACTTTATTATAAGCAAGTTCAGTGAAAAGGTTTGTCTTATTTGTCAGGTCAATATTAGAGAAATGAAGTGATTTCTTTCCAAGGATGTACATCTAATAATCTTGGTTAAAGCTTCAATCTTGTTTTAAATGCTTTTCCATTGAAAATGATACCTCTCTTTCAGCTCCCCCATTTCTGAGAAGTATAAAATCTTATAATTTATTATTACCAAAGGGGAAAGGTGGGAGGAGGGATAAATTAACAGTTTGGAATTAACACATACACACTGCTATGTATAAAATAGATCATCAACAAGGAACTACTGTATAGCACAGGGAACTACACTCAATATTGTGCAATAACCTATAAGGGGAAATAATCGGAAAAAGAATAGATATTTTTATTGACATCATCTATCAATGACAGTTAAAGTGTAACCTAAGGGAAGCCGGTGGTGAGTGCTTCTGACCCTGAAGACTTCAGTCATCTAAAGTTTGGACTCTGCCTACTTCCCAAGGCCCTTAATGAACATATGTGTAGCCGTAGCTTAAAAAACTCCCCAGTTTGGGTTTCGGGGAGACACTGATTTTGAAAAAGCCCTGGTGTTCTCCTTACATGAATGGGACTCTTCCTACTGCTAAAACATGTCTGTCACATCCAGAGGATGGTATACCGTCTGATCGGGAAGAGTTTGGAAAAGGCATCTCATCTCCTCATCTCCTGGTGCTCGGGTTCACCCCTCCAGCGTCTTTACTAACAGTCTCCCCACTTGGAGATGTCAACACTGTCAACATCCTGTTGCGTACAGTTTGGAATTTGTCCAGAGGATGAAGCGGAAGGATGAGGAACAATGAGAGACAAGTCCTAGGTGTTCAGACAGGCACATGTCACTCTAATTTCCAATCAGGAAGATGAATTGACCAAAGGCTAGGGTTGCCCATGGAAACAGTATAGGGCTTGAGGAAATCCCACTGCTTTGTGGCCAGTTCCCATAAACACAAGTTGAACAATGGAACTCAGGGGCAGTAAAATTCACGAAACTGCAGAGTTGAAAATATCTATCACTGAAAAATGTCTTGAGGAAAGTCAGAGAAAAGGATTGGCAAGCAAGGGAGAATGGCAGGAAAGGGATTTGAGGAGGTAGAAAGGACTCGCCATTAAGCACAAGAAAAGGGGCTGAACATTGCCGACATTGCAGTTGGCCAAAAAGGCTGTATGCGTTTTTTTCTGTATATATTCAAGAAAAGGGCATACACTTTTTTAGCCAACCAAACAGGTGGGCACTGGAAATCAATACTACAAAAGATATCACTTCGCATCAGTCAGAAGAGCCATCCTCATAAAGTGTAAACGCCAGAAATGCAGGACAGGGCAAGGAGAAGAGGGAGCCCTGTGAGGCTTATAGTGGAAATGTATATTGCCAACGGCCATTCTGGAGAAGTGTATTGTGTTTACTAAAGCATCTAAAAAATGAGCTACAGAGCATAGGGCACTTGCACTCATGGGCGTATATCTTGGGAAAAACAAAAATCGAGAGGACACAGGCACCCCAATGTTTACTGCCTCTCTGTTTAAAAGATCCTCGACTAGGATATAACTTAAATGTCTCTGGAGGGAAAAAATGGATAGAGATGTGGTACTTATGTAGAGTGGAATATTACTCAGCCTGGAAATCAATGAAATATGGCCAGTTGTAACAACTCCGGAGGAGTTACGTATGATCATTCTAAGTGACATAAATATGTAGAAAACACGCGTAAGGCTGCTAAACGGGAAAGGTGGGGAGGGGTGAGGCATCATCCAGGAGGTTGAAATTAGCAAAGATACCATTCCAAATACCAAACTGATAATCAACAAGGCCTACACGGTAGCTAAAAGAACTGCACTCAGCACACTCAAGTCACCGGAAAAGAATATCTATGACTGGTAAGAATCTGAAAAAGAAATTATTGATGTCTCTCTGTACGTGAATCAAGTGGATGTACAGCAGCAAGAAACAGAGCTTTGAAAATCAGCTGTAAACAACATAGTAATAAATTGAAAAAAATAAACGACAGAGAAAACCTCTTACAACTTTTCCTCAGGGACGGTGATGCAACATGGATTGAACACATCTAGACCCACAGCAGGATGAGACATAAGGCTGGAAACTGTTCGCGCTAAGAGAAATGTGAGGTTGGGTGAGGAAATGCACACCCTTTAAAGTAATACTACCTGGTACCCATTCAATGGGTCCCAAATCTGCAGGTTCAAGGAATCTTCCTACAGCTAAAACATGCATGGAAAACCCAGAGGACTGTACACCATGTGATCGGGAGATGTGTCTAAAATGCACCTCATTTATCCTCTCCTAGTGCTCCTGTTCATCATTCCAGCCACGTTACTTAGAATCTCCCCACTTAGAGAATCAGCACATTTAAACTTCTGTTTCACACATTTTGCAAATTGTGAGGAGGATGAACGGGAACAGGGGGAACCAATGAGAGAATAGTTGTAGGGGTTTGGACGGGCACATGTCACTCTAATTTCCCATTAAGAATAAGAATTAAAAAAAGGCTCAGCCCGCCTCGCCGGAGCCAAAATAGGGCCTGAAGCAATCCTGCGGTTTTGAGGCCAGCTCACAAAAGAGCAACTTAAAAAATGGAGCTCAGGGTCACTGCAATTCACAAACCTGCAGAGTTATAAATGAAAACTAACGTCCAAAAATATGTTGAGGTAAGGCAAAGAAGAGGATCTGAATGCAAGACAGAATTGCAAGAAACAGATTTCAAGAGATAGATTGGACTCGCCTTTAAAGCACATGAAAAGCGGCAGAATTTCGACAATGATGCAGTTGGCCCAAAAGGGAGTATGCGTTTTTTCCTGAATATATCCAGGAAAAAACGCATACGCACTTTATGGGCAACCAAGCAAGCAAGCAATGCAAATGTGCACAACAAAGAAGTCTCATTTCCCACCAGTCAAAAGGGCCATCCGAAAAAATTGTAAAAACCAGAAATGCAGGACAGGCCATGGAGAACAGGGAGCCTTTATACGCTGATGGACAGTGTGTGAACTGCCGAGAGCCACTCTGGAGAAGTGTATGGTGGTTCCTAAATCATCTAAAAAACAGAGCGACAGAGCATAGGGCACTTCCAATCACGGGAGTATATCTAGGGAAGTCTAAAAATCAACAAGACACAAGCACACCACAGTTTAGGGCTACTCTGTTTACAAGAACCTCAACTTCAGTACACCTTAAATATCCCAGGAAAGAGAACAATGGATAAAGAAAATGTGGTACTTATGTACAATGGAATATCTCTTCACCATGAAATCAATGTAATAAGGCTAGTAGAAGGATAAAGAGTGGATTGAGGTCCGATAATACTACTTGAAATAAGTCAAACAGAAAAAGAAACATATCATAAGATATCACTTATAGAGGGAGGATAAATATGGCTGCACAAAAAATGAATTACAAAACAGAACAGTGTCTCACATTTAGAAAACACACTTATGTCAGCTTAAGGGGAAAGGAGAGGTGGGGTGATGCATAAAACCAGAGTTTGAAATTAGCACAGATACCGTTCAATAAACCAAATAGGTATCAGACAAGATCTACACCTTGCTCAATGAACTGGCCTCAACACACCCTATAAACCGCAGAGAAATATATCTGAGTAATAAGAATCTTAAAACCCATGTATTGATATATCTCCATAAGGGAATCAAGTGTGAGCAGAGCGGCACAAACACAGCAGTGAAAATGAGCTAAACCCCATTATAGAAATAAATTTTAAAACCAAAACGCAGAAACAATGAAAGAGAGAAAAATTCTTACAAAATTCGCTCAGGGGCTGTGATGCAACCTGGAATGACCACATATAAACCCACAGCTGGATAAGACATAAGGCTGGACACTTGGGGCTGAAAGGATTGGAGAGCTTTGGTGAGCAACTGCCGAAAGTTTAATGCAATACTTCATGCTACTTATTCCAAGGGTCCCAACACTCCAAGTTGAAGGGAATCTTCCTACAGCTAAACCATGCATGGGAAATCCAGCGGATGGTATACCATATGATCGGGAAAGGTTTCTAAAATGCACCTCATTTTCCTCTCCTGGGGCTCCGGATCAACATTCCAGCCACTTTACTAACAACATCTCCACATGGAGAGTCAATGCCTTTAAGTTCCGGTATCGCACAGTCTGCAGTTAGTGCGGAGGATGAATGGGAATAGGGGGAACCAGTGAGAAAATAGCTGTAGCGGTTTCAATGGGCACATGTGACTCTAATTTCAATTCAGGAAGAAGAATTAACCAAAGGCAGAGCAAGGCACCCCAGAAGAAGAATAGGGCCTGAAGAAATCCTGTGGATATGAGGCAAAATCACAAAAATAAGAGCTGAAAAATGGAGCTAAGGGCCACTGCAATTCAAAAACCTGCAGAGTTATAAAGGCCAACTATTTTCCAAAAGTATATTGAAGTAAGGCTATGAAGAGGGACTGAGAGCAAGGCAGAACTGCAGGAAACCTATTTCAGGAGGTAGACTGGAATTGCACTGAAAACATATGAAAAGACTCAGAACGTCGACAATGATGCACTTGGCCAAAAAGGGCGTATGCGTTCTTTCCTGAATATATTCAGGAAGAAACGCATACGCCCTTTCTGGCCAACCAAGCAAGCTCGCAAAGGAAATCTGCACTACAATGAAGTCTCACTGCCCCCCGGTCAAAGGGCCTTCTGAAAAAAGAGTAAAATCCAGAAAGGCAGGACAGGCCATGGAGAACTGGGAGCCTTGTTATGCTGATGGGCGAGATGTAAATTGCCAACAGCCACTCTGGAGAAGTGTATGGTGTTTCCTGAAACATCCAAAAAACTAAGCAACAGAGCCTAGGGCACTTCCACTTATGGTCCTATAGCTTAGGGAAATTAAAATCAAAAAGACACAGCCACCCCAAAGGTTAGGATGGCTCTGTTTACAAGAACCTCGTTTACGGTACAAGTTCAATATCGCAAAAAGCGAAAAATGGATAAAGAAGTTGTGGTACTTACGTACAATGCAATATCACTAAGCAATGAAATCTATGTCATCAGGCCCGTAGCAGGATAATGAGTGGATTCAGGTACGATGATTCTAAGTGAAATAAGTCACACAGGGCTTACCTGGTGGCGCAGTGGTTGAGAGTCCGCCTGCCGATGCAGAAGACATGGGTTTGTGCCCCGCTCCGGGAAGATCCCACATGCCGCGGAGCGGCTGGGCCTGTGAGCCATGGCCGCTGAGCCTACGCGTCCGGAGCCTGTGCTCCGCAATGGGAAAAACCACAACAGTGAGAGGCCCACGTACCGCAAAAAAAAAAATAAATAAAAAAATAAAAAAATAAAAAAATAAGTCACACAGAAAAAGAAACATCATAAGATATCACTACTACACGGAATGTAAACTTGGTTACACAGGAACTAAATTACTAAACAGAACAGAGTGTCAAATGTAGAAAACCAATTTATGCTTGCTTAAGGGGAAAGGTGAGTTGGGGTGCTGCATACAACAAGAGATTGAAATTAGCACAGATACCGTTCCATAAGCCAAATATATAATAGACAAGTGCTACTCCTTGCTCAACGAAGTGGACTCAACACCCCATATTAAACACCTAACAATATACCTAACTAGTAAGAATCTTAAAAACTATGGATTTATATGTCACCCAAAGAGAATCAAGCGTGTGTACAGTGGCATAAACGCAGCAGTGATAGGATTGGTGAGGTTCGGTGAGCAAATGCAGACCCTTTGAAGTCATATTGCATGGTACCCATTCCATGGGTCTCAACTCTCCATGTTTAAGGGATTCTTCCTTCAGCTAAAACATGCATGTGGAACGCAGAGTATGATCCACCGTGTGATCGGAAAACGTGTTCAAATGTGTCTCAGTTTACGTCCCCTGGTACTCCGGTGCAACATTCCAGACACTTTACTAACACTCTCCCCACTTGGAGAGTCAGTGCCTTTAACCTCCTGTTTGGCCCAGTTTGCAATTTCTGTGGAAAATGAACAGGAATAGGGAGAACCAATGAGAGACTAGGTGGAGGTGTCTGGACGGGCAAATTTAACTCTCATTTCCCACCAGGAAGAGGAATTAACCAAAGGCTCAGCATGCCGTGCCGGAAACAAACTAGGGCCTGAAGCAATCCTGCGGTGTTGCGGCCAGCTCACAAGAAAGCGAGTTGAAGAAAGGAGCTCAGGGGCACTGTAATTCACAAACCTGCAGAGTTATAAATGACAGCTATCTTCCAAAAATATATTGAAGTAAGGCTGCCAAGAGGAGTTGAAAGCGGGGCAGAATTGCAGGAAACCGATTTCAGGAGGTAGACTGGAATTGCATGTAAAGCATAGGAAAAGAGGCAGATCGTCCACAATGATGCACTTGGCCAAAAAGGGCGTATGCGTTTTTTCCTGATTCAGGAAAAAACGCATACGCCCTTTTTGGCCAACCAAGCAAGCTTGCAAAGGAAATCTGCACTACAATGAAGTCTCACTGCCCCCCGGTCTTAAGGGCCATCTGAAAAAAGTGTAAAATCCAGAAAGGCAGGACAGGCCATGGAGAACTGGGAGCCTTGTTATGCTGATGGGCGGGATGTAAATTACCAGCAGCCACTCTGGAGAAGTGTATGGTGTTTCCTGAAACATCCAAAAAACAAAGCAACAGAGCCTAGGGCACTTCCACTTATGGTCCTATAGCTTAGGGAAATTAAAATCAAAAAGACACAGCCACCCCAAAGTTTGGGACGGCTCTGTTTACAAGAACCTTGTTCACCGTACAATTTCAATATCACAGAAAGCGAAAAATGGATAAAGAAGTTGTGGTACTTACGTACAATGCAATATCACTCAGCAATGAAATCTATGTCATCAGGCACATAGCAGCATAATGAGTGGATTCAGGTACGATGATTCTAAGTGAAATAAGTCACACAGAAAAAGAAACATCATAAGATATCACTACTACACGGAATATAAACTTGGCTACACAGGAACTGAATTACTAAACAGAACAGGGTGTCAAATGTAGAAAACCAACTTATGCTTGCTTAAGGGGAAAGGTGAGTTGGGGTGCTGCATACAACAAGAGATTGAAATTAGCACAGATACCGTTCCATAAGCCAAATATGTAATAAACAAGTGCTACTCCTTGCTCAACGAAGTGGACTCAACACCCCATATTAAACACCTAAGAATATACCTGACTAGTAAGAATCTTAAAACCTATGGATTTATATGTCTCCAAAAGAGAATCAAGTGTGTGTACAGCGGCATAAACGCAGCAGTGATAGGATTGGTGAGGTTCGGTGAGCAAATGCAGACCCTTTGAAGTCATATTGCGTGGTACCCATTCCATGGGTCTCAACTCTCCAGGTTTAAGGGATTCTTCCTTCAGCTAAAACATGCATGTTGAACCCAGAGTATGATCCACCGTGTGATCGGAAAACGTGTTTAAATGTGTCTCAATTTTCATCCCCTGGTACTCGGGAACAACATTCCAGACGCATTACTAACACTCTCCCCACTTGGAGAGTCAGTGCCTTTAACCTCCTGTTTGGCCCAGTTTGCAGTTTCTGTGGAAGATGAACAGGAAGATGGAGAACCAAGGAGAGACTAGCTGGAGGTGTCTATACGGGCAAATTTAACTCTCATTTCCCACCAGGAAGAGGAATTAACCAAAGTCTCAGCATGCCGTGCCGGAACCAAACTAGGGCCTGAAGCAATCCTGCGGTGTTGCGGCCAGCTCACAAGAAAGCGAGTTGAAGAAAGGAGCTCAGGGGCACTGTAATTCACAAACCTGCAGAGTTATAAATGACAGCTATCTTCCAAAAATATATTGAATTAGGCTGCCAAGAGGAGTTGAAAGCGGGGCAGAATTGCAGGAAACCGATTTCAGGAGGTAGACTGGAATTGCATGTAAAGCATAGGAAAAGAGGCAGAACGTCCACAATGATGCACTTGGCCAAAAAGGGCGTATGCGTTTTTTCCTGAATATATTCAGGAAAAAACGCATACGCCCTTTTTGGCCAACCAAGCAAGCTTGCAAAGGAAATCTGCACTACAATGAAGTCTCACTGCCCCCTGGTCAAAAGGGCCATCTGAAAAAAGTGTAAAATCCAGAAAGGCAGGACAGGCCATGGAGAACTGGGAGCCTTGTGTGCTGATGGGCGGGATGTAAATTGCCAGCAGCCACTCTGGAGAAGTGTATGGTGTTTCCTGAAACATCCAAAAAACAAGGCAACAGAGCCTAGGGCACTTCCACTTATGGTCCTATAGCTTAGGGAAATTAAAATCAAAAAGACACAGCCACCCCAAAGTTTGGGACGGCTCTGTTTACAAGAACCTCGTTTACCGTACAAGTTCAATATCACAGAAAGCGAAAAATGGATACAGAAGTTGTGGTACTTACGTACAATGCAATATCACTCAGCAATGAAATCTATGTCATCAGGCCCGTAGCAGCATAATGAGTGGATTCAGGTACGATGATTCTAAGTGAAATAAGTCACACAGAAAAAGGAACATCATAAGATATCCCTAATACACGGAATGTAAACTTGGCTACACAGGAACTGAATTACAAAACAGAACAGGGTGTCAAATGTAGAAAACCAACTTATGCTTGCTTAAGGGGAAAGGTGAGTTGGGGTGCTGCATGAAACCAGAGATTGAAATTAGCACAGATACCGTTCCATAAGCCAAATATGTAATAGACAAGAGCTACTCCTTGCTCAACGAAGTGGACTCAACACCCCATATTAAACGCCTAACAATATACCTGACTAGTAAGAATCTTAAAACCTTTGAATTTATATGTCTCCGAAAGAGAATCAAGCGTCTGTACAGCAGCATAAACGCAGCAGTGATAGGATTGGTGAGGTTCGGTGAGCAAATGCAGACCCTTTGAAGTCATATTGCATGGTACCCATTCCATGGGTCTCAACTCTCCAGGTTTAAGGGATTCTTCCTTCAGCTAAAACATGCATGTGGAACGGAGTGTATGATCCACCGTGTGATCGGGAAACGTGTTCAAATGTGTCTCAGTTTTCGTCCCCTGGTACTCGGGTGCAACATTCCAGACGCTTTACTAACACTCTCCCCACTTGGAGAGTCAGTGCCTTTAACCTCCTGTTTGGCCCAGTTTGCAATTTCTTCGGAAGATGAACAGGAATAAGGAGAAGCAATGGGAGACTATCTGTAGGTGTCTGGACGGGCAAATTTAACTCTCATTTCCCACCAGGAAGATAAATGAACCAAAGGCTCCGCGTGCCATGCTGGAACTAGATTAGGGCCTGAGGAGATCCTGCGGTGTTGCGGCCAGCTCACAAGAAAGCGAGTTGAAGAAAGGAGCTCAGGGGCACTGTAATTCAGAAACCTGCGGAGTTATAAATGACAGCTATCATCCAAAATTATACTGAAGTAAGGCTGCGAAGAGGACTTGAATGCGGGGCAGAATTGCTGGAAACTGATTTCAGAACGTACACGGGAGTAGCTCTTAAAGCATAGGAGAAGAGACAGAACTTGGAAAATAATGCACTTGGCAAAAAAGGGCATATGTGTTTTATCCAGAGCTCTCATACCTGAGGGGAGGAGATTCCCAGCAGGCTCCAACTGCCACCTGAGGGCTCACATTGCCAAGGTAACGTGAGCATGCCAGGCAGGAGTTACCTCACAGCAGAGGTCCCACCTCACAGAAGGGTGAGAAACCCAGCCAACATCAGACTCTCACCAGAGGGCCCACATCACCAAGGGGATGGGAACCAGGCAGGAGTGTCTTCACATCAGTGGGGCCACATCATCAAAAGCTGAGGTACTCAGCACATGTGTCCTCAAACCAGAGGACCCACATCACCAAGGACCTCGGAGTGAGGCAGGCAGGAGTAGTCTCACAACACTGGGCCCATAGAATAAAAAAGTGAGGAATCCAGCAGTTGGAACCTCCCAGCAGGCGGCCCAGAGCACCGAGGCCATGGGATCCAGGCCACAGTGAACTCACAGAAGAGGGCCCATGTCATGAAACTGAGCAACCCAGCCATTGGGACCTCAGAGCAGGAGGCCCACATCCCCATGGGGATGGAATTCTGGTAGGAGTGTCCTCGCACCACTGAGAACGTATCAGAAAATTTTGGGCGACCAGCAGTTAGGGCCTGACGCCAGAGGACCCTCATCACCAAGGGAAGGAGGCTCCCAGCAGGCTCCAACTGCCACCAGAGGGCTGACGTCGCCAAGGCGATGTGTGCCAACCAGGCACGAATGACCTCACAGCAGAGGGCCCACCTCAGAGAAGTGTGACGAACCCAGTCAGGATCAGACTCGCACCAGAGGGCCCACATCACCAAATGGATTGGAACCAGGCAGGAGTGTCCTCACATGAGTAGGGCCACATCATCTAAAGGTGAGGAACCCAGAACATGTGGCTTCAAACCATAGGACACCCATCACCAAGGGGCTGGGAGTGAGGCAGGCAGGAGGAGCCTCATAACAGAGGGCCCAAAAATAAGAAAGGTGAGGAATCCAGCAGTTGGAACCTCCCAGCAGGCGGCCCAGAGCACAGAGGCTAGAGGATCCAGGCCAGAGTGAACTAACACCAGACAGCCCACATCATGAAACTGTGAGCAACCCAGACATTGGGACCTCAGAGCAGAAGGCCCACATCCCCATGGTGATGGGAACATGACAGGAGTGTCCTGGCATCACTGGGCTCACATCAGAAAACGTGGGGTGCTCAGAAGTTAGGGCCTGACGCTAGAGGGCACTCATCACCGAGAGGAGGAGGCTCCCAGCAGGCTCCAGCTGCCACCAGAGGGCCAACGTCGCCAAGGTGATGTGTGCCAGCCTGGCAGGAGTGACCTCACAGCAGAGGGCCCACCTCACAGAAGGGTGAGGAACACAGCCAGGATCAGACTCTCACCAGAGGGCCCACATCACCAAGGGGATGGGAACCAGGCAGGAGTGTCCCCACACCAGTGGGACAACATCATCGAAAGGTGAGGATCCCAGCACATGTGTCCTCAAACCAGAGGAACCACATCACCAAGGGGTTCGGAATGAGGCTGGCAGGACTGGCCTCACAACACAGGGTCCATAGAATATAAAAGTTGAGGAATCCAGCAGTTGGAACCTCCCAGCAAGTGGCCCAGAGCACCGAGGCTATGGGATCCAGGCCGCAGTGAACTCACAGCAGAGGGCCCACATCATGAACCTGTGAGCAGCCCAGCTGTTGGGACCTCAGAACAGAAGGCCCACATCCCCATTGGGATGGGAACCTGGCAGGAGTGGCTTTGCACCACTTAGCACATATCAGAAAATGTTAGGAGCCCAGCAGTTAGGGCCTGATGCCAGGGGGCCCTCATAACTGAGGGGAGGAGACTCCCAGCAGGTTCCAACTGCCAACAGAGGGCCCACGTCTACAAGGTGGCATGCGCCAGCCAGGCAGTAGTGACCTCACAGCAGAGGGCCTATCTCACAGAAGGGTGAGGAACCGAGGCAGGATGAGACTCTCACCAGAGGGCCCACAACACCAAGGGGATGGGAACCAGTCAGGACTGTCCTCCCACCAGTGGGGCCACATCATCGAAAGGTGAGGAACCCAGCACATGTGGCCTCATATCAGAGGACATACATCACAAAGGGGATGGGAGTGAGGCAGGTAGGAGTAGCCTAAAAACAGAGGGCCCAAAGAATAAAAAAAGTGAGGAATCCAGCATTTGGAACCTCCCAGCAGGCGGCCGAGAGCACAGAAGCTATGGGATGCAGGCAGGAGTGAACTAACAGCAGAGAGCCCACATCATGAAACTGTGAGCAACCCAGGCATTGGGACCTCAGAGCAGAAAGCCCACATCCCCATGGGGATGGGAACCTGACAGGAGTGTCCTGGCATCACTGGGCTCACATCAGAAAACGTGGGGAGCCCAGCAGTTAGAGCCTGATGCTAGAGGGCCGTCATCACCGAGGGCAGGAGGCTCCCAGCAGGTTCCATGTGCCAACAGAGGGCCCACATCGCCAAGGTGATGTGTGCAAGTCAGGCAGGATTGACCTCACAGCAGAGGGCCTACCTCACAGAAGAGTGAGGAACCCAGCCAGGATAAGACTGTCACCAGAAGGCCCACATCACCAAGGGGATGGGAACCAGGCAGGAGTGTCCTCACACCAGTGGGGCCACATCATTGAAAGTTGCCTAACCCAGCACATGTGGCCTCAAACCAGAAGACCCACATCACGAAGGGGTTGCGAGTGAGGCAGGCAGGAGGAGCATCACAACACAGGACCCATAGAATACAAAAGTTGAGGAATCGAGCAGTTGGAACCTCCCAGCAGGCAGCCAAGACCACAGAGGCTATGGGATCCAGGCCACAGTGAACTAACACCAGAGAGCCCACATCATGAAATTGTGATCAACCCAGCCGTTGGAACCTCAGAGCAGAAGGCCCACATCCCCATGGGGATGGGAACCTAAGAGGAGTGCTTGAGCAACACTGGGCTCACTAAGAAAAGTTGGGGAGCCCAGCAGTTAGGGCCTGACGTCAGAGGGCCCTCATCACAGAGCTGAGGAGGCTCCCAGCAGGGTCCAATTGCCACCAGAGGGCTCATGTCAACAAGGCGAGGTGAGCAACCCAGGCAAGAGTTACCTGATAGTAGAGGGCCCACCTCACAGATGGGTGAGGAACCCAGCCAGGATCAGACTCTCACCAGAGGGCCCACATCACAAAGGGGATGGGACCCAGTCAGGATTATCCTCACACCAGTGGGGCCTCATCATCTTAAGGTGAGGAACCCAGCACATGTGTCCTCAAACCAGAGGACCCACATCACCAAGGGCCTTGGAGTGAGGCAGGCAGGAGTAGCCTCACAACACAGGGCACATAATATAAAAAACGTGAGGATTCCAGCATTTAGACCTTCCAGCAGGCGGCCCAGAACACCGAGACTATGGGATCCAGGCCACAGTGAACTCACAGCAGAGGGCCCACATCACAAAACTGTGAGCAACCCAGGAGTTGAGACCTCAGCGCAGAAGGACCACATCCCCATGGGAATGGGAACCTGGCTGGAGTGTCCTCGCACCACTGGGCGCACATCAGAAAATGTGGGGAGCCCACCATTTAGGGCCTGACGCCAGAGGGCCGTCATCACCGAGAGGAGGAGGCGCCCTGCACGCTCCAACTGCCACCAGAGGGCTCACGTCTCCAAGGTGACGTGTGCCAGCCAGGCAGGAGTGACCTCACAGCAGAGGGCCTACCTCACAGAACGTTGAGGAACCCAGCCAGGATTAGACTCTCGCCAGAGGGCCCACCTCACCAAGGGGATGGGAACCAGGCAGGAGTGTCCTCACACGAGTGGGGTCACATCATCGAAAGGTGAGGAACGCAGCACATGTGGCCTCAAGCCATAGGACAGTCATCACCAAGGGGCTGGCAGTGAGGCAGGCAGGAGGAGCCTCACAACAGAGGGCACATAGAATAAAAAAGTTGAGGAATCCAGCAGTTGGAACCTCCCAGCAGGCGGCTCAGAGCACCGATGATAAGGGATCCTTGCCGGAGTGAACTCACAGCAGAGGGCCCACATCATGGTACTGTGAGCAAGCCAGCCGTTTTGACCTCAGAGCAGAAGGTCCATATCGCCATGGGGATGGGAACCTGGCAAGAGTCTCCTCACTCACTTGGCGCACATCAGAAAATGTGGGGAGCCCAGCAGTTATGGCCTAAGGCAAGAGGGCCCTCATCACCGAGGGGAGGAGGATCCCAGCACACTCCAACTGCCACCAGAGGGCCCACGTCGCCAAGGTGACGTGTGCCAGACAGGCATGATTGACCTCACAGCAGAGGGCCCACCTCACAGAAGGGTGAGGAACCCAGCCAGGATCAGACACTCACCTGAGGGCCCACATCAGCAAGGGGATGGGAACCAGTCAGGACTGTCTTCCCTCCAGTGGGGTCACATCATCGAAAGGTGCGGAACCCAGCACATGTGGCCTCAAATCAGAGGACACATATCACAAAGGGAATGGGAGTGAGGCAGGCAGGAGTAGCCTAAAAACAGAGGGCCCAAAGAATAAGAAAGGTGAGGAATCCAGCAGTTGGAACCTCCCAGCAGGCGGTCCAGAGCACAGAAGCTATGGGATGCAGGCAGGAGTGAACTAACAGCAGAGAGCCCACATCATGAAACTGTGAGCAACCCAGGCTTTGGGACCTCAGAGCAGAAGGCCCACACCCCAATGGGGATGTGAACCTGGCTGGAGTGTCCTCGCACCACTGGGCACACATCACAAAATGTGGGGAGCCCAGCAGTTAGGGCCTGATGCCAGAGGGCCCTCATCACCGAGGAGAGGAGGCTCCCAGCAGGCTCCAAGTGCCACCAGAGGGCTCATGTCCACAAGGCGAGGTGAGCAAGCCAGGCAAGAGTGACCTCACATCAGACGGCCCACCTCACAGATGGGTGAGGAACCCAGCCAGGATCAGACTCTCAACAGAGGGCCCACATCACCAAGGGGATGTGAACCAGGCAGGAGTCTCCTAAGACCATTGGTCCCACATCATCGAAAGGTGAGGAACCCAGCACATGTGGCCTCAAACCAGACGACACACATCACGAAGGGGCTGGGAGTGAGGCAGGCAGGAGGATCCTCACAACAGAGGGCCCAAAAATTTAAAAAAGTGAGGAATCCAGCAGTTGGAACCTCCCAGCAGGCGGCCAAGAGCACAGAGGCTATGGGATCCAGGCTTCTGTGAACTAACACCAGAGAGCCCACATCATGAAAATGTGAACAACCCAGCCGTTGGGACCTCAGAGCAGAAGGCCCACATCCCCATGGAGATGGGATCCTAAGAGGAGTGCCAAAGCATCACTGGGCTCACTAAGAAAAGTTGGTGAGCCCAGCAGTCAGGGCCTGATGCAAGAGGGCCCTCATCACCGGGGGGAAGAGATTCCCAGCACGCTCCAACTGCCACCACACGGCTGACTTCACCAAGGCAATGTGTGCCAACCATGCAGGAGTGACCTATCAGCAGAGGGTCTCCCTCACAGGTGGGTGAGGAACAAAGCCAGGAACAGACTCTCACCAGGGGGTCCACATAACCACGTGGATGAGAACCAAGCAGGAGTGTCCTCACACTAGTGGGGCCACATCATCGAAAGGTGAGGAACCCAGCAAAAGTGGCCACAAACCAGAGGACCCACATCACCAAGGGGTTGAGAGTGAGGTAGGTGTCTGGACGGGCATATTTAACACTCATTTCCCACCAGGAAGAGGAATTAACCAAAGGCTCAGCGTGCCCTGCCAGAAGCAGATTAGGGCCTGAAGCAGTCTTGCGGGTTTGCGGCCAGCTCACAAGAAAGCGAGTTGAAGAAAGGAGCTCAGGGGCCCTGTAATTCACAAACCTGCAGAGTTATAAATGACAGATAACGTCCAAAAATATATTGAAGTAAGGCTGCGAAGAGGACTTGAAAGCGGGGCAGAATTGCAGGAAACCGATTTCAGGAGGTAGACTGGATTTGCATTTAAAGCATAGGAAAAGAGGCAGAACATCGACAATGATGCACTTGGCAACAAAGGGCGTATGAGTTTGTTCCTGAATATATTCAGGAAAAAACACATACGCCCTTTTTGGCAAACCAAGCAAGCTTGCAATGGAAATCCGAACTACTATGAAGTGTCACTTCCCCCCGGTCTAAAGGGCCATCTGAGAAAAGTGTAAAATCCAGAAAGGCAAGACAGGCCATGGGGAAAAAGGAGCCTTGTTATGCTGATGGGCGGGATGTACATTGCCAACAGCCACTCTGGAGAAGTGTATGGTGTTTCCTGATACATCTGAAAAACAAAGCAACAGAGTCTAGGGCATTTCCACTTATGGTCCTATAGCTTAGGGAAATTAAAATCAAAAAGACACAGCCACCCCAAAATTTACAACGGCTCTGTTTACAGGAGCCTCTTCTACAGTACAAGTTAAATATCCCAGAGAACAAATAATTGATAAAGAAGTTGCGGTACTTATGTACAACAGAATACCACTCAGCAATGAAATCTGTGTCACCAGGCCTGTACCAGCATAATGAGTGGATTGAGGCATGATGATTCTAAGTGAAATAAGTCACACAGAAAAAGAAACATCATAAGGTATCACTAATGCACGGAATGTAAACTTGGCTACACATGAACTGAATTACAAAACAGAACAGGGTCTCAAGTTTAGAAAACCAACTTATGCTTGCTTAAGGGGAAAGGTGAGTTGGGGTGCTGCATAAAACCAGAGTTTGAAATTAGCACAGATACCGTTCCATAAGCCAAATACGTAATAGACAAGACCTACCCCTTGCTCAACGAAATGGACTCAACAATGAGGTATCACCTCACACCTGTTAGAATGGGCATCATCTGAAAATCTACAAACAACAAATGCTGGAAAGGGTGTGGAGAAAAGGAAGCCTCTTCCACTATTGTTGGGAATATAAATTGATACAGTCACTATGGAGAACAATATGGAGTTTCTTAAGAAACTAATAATAGAATTACCATACGATACAGCAATCCCAGGACTGGACATATACCCAGACAAAACCATAAATCAAAAAGGGACATTCACCGCAATGTTCATTGCATCACTATTTACAATATCGAGGTAATGGAAGCAACCTAAATTCCCACAGACAGACGAATGCATAAAGATGTGGTACATATATAAAATGGAATATTACTAAGCCATGAAAGGAATGAAATTGGGTCATTTGTAGAGACGTCGATGGATCTAGAGACTGTCATACAGAGTGAAGTAAGTCAGAAAGAGAAAAACAAATCTTGTATATTCATGCATATATGTGGAACCTAGAAAAACTGTACAGATTAACCGTTTTGCAAGGCATAAATAGAGCAACAGATGTAGACAACAATCGTATGGACAACAAGGGGGGAAAGCTCTTGGAGGGGTGGTGGTGGGAGGAGTTGAGAGATTGGGATTGGCATGTAAACATTTATATGTATAAAATAGATAACCAATGAGAACCTGCTGTATAAAAATATAAAATAAAATTCAAAATTAAAAAGAAATAAAATTTAAAAAATAAAACAGAAAAAACAATTATTCCCTTCACATACATGTATTTATATGAATAAATTATTTCCATGCTTATATCTGTAAATACAAAAAAGAGGAATAAAATCTACCTTGAACCAAAAACGAAAAAGAGAAAAAAAAAACAGAACCCACCAGTTACTCAGAGGAAAACCGTATCAGGGCACTTGCTCCAGTTGTAAACAATTCTGAAGTTGGTCAGTGGTGGGGAATCGTCTCCCATTCAGCCAGCAGCCCCCACACAACAAGCGTCCTCATTGCAAAGCTGGGGCACCGTGCCGAGGCATCTGTGAGTAAACGTGAGCTGAACCCCAGGCCAGTTGCTGCTGAACTGTTCCCGCCCTTCCCAGGTAAAACACCTGAATATATACAAGGACTTGAAAGCCTAGAGGAAGGGCCATGGAGCCACACGAGTGACAGCATGCCAGCTGACTTGGTGCCTGCAGGCCAGCCAGGATGGTCCTGGCCCTGGGTGCTCTTCTGGAAGATTTCCATTTCCCTGCCTGAGATACCCGTCCTGTCCCTGCCCCCACTGCTTTTTTCCTTCCTCACCTCTGCCCAGGGAGAAATTCCAGCAGCAGGTATGGGTGACACATCCTCTTCTTTAGCAGGTGGCAGCCTGGCAACTGCTGCAGAAAGTCCAGCAGAGCCCCACTCACACTGGGCCACCCACAAAGCCGTGGCCTCTCACTCCCTCCCACCAGCCCAGCCCCGAGACTGCTGACAGGGCAGAGAAAATGGCGTCAGGCACAGCTGCAGGGGCTTTTGCTGCCTGGAGTGGTATTTATATTGATCTCAACCCAGGCACACCTGGGGAGGGCTGGCCGGCATGGTAAGGCTGCCCAGGTAGCCAATCATCACCCCTCAGGGGCTCACAGTTGCAGAAAATGGAACTTGCTGAACCGGCCAGGTCCAAGGAACAGGTGTGGGCTCCTGAGAGTCAGGATAGACAAGGGGCTGCAGCTTTGGCTTGTTTTCTAATCATTTTATCTGGCCCATGAGTGGGAGACAACTTCAAGAAAACCCTCTCCTAATGAGAGGAACCCAGGAGTCAGGGAGAGGAGGGGTGGGTGGTGGTTGGAGACAGAGGCCTGGTGCCCTGGGTGCAGTGGAAGTCTCTGGAAGACCAGGTGGAGGGAGGCCACACAGAGTGATGCCCAGGGTCACAGACCTGTCGGAGCTGCTGTTTGTTAGTTCAAGTCCTGCTCTGAGGTGCTCTGTGTCAGCTCTGAGCGACAGGTGAGCTGGGGGTGCTCTTCAATGAGGGCTATGTGCACGGTTCCTGTGTGCCCAGCCCTGCCACGGTACCTGCAAGGGTAGCTCTGTATCCTGGGAGGGGCCTGACCATGAGAGCCCCGTGGGCTGGGTTGGGGGTGGGGTACCTGCCCAGGAGAGCTCCATATCCTGGGATTGGCCTGACCACGAGAGCCCCATGGGCTGCTGGGGACCTGGTAAAGGATGTCAGGACAGTCAGTGAAGCCACCGAGGATATACCTCCAGTTGCTCCTGATCCCTACACCCTGCTGGTCATTCTACCAACCACCAGGACATGGTATTCTGTATTAGTCTTCAATGATACCTTCTTTTGTATTCCATTAGTCCCAGAGTCACAAGAAATTTTGGCTTGTGAGTGGCAGGACTCAACATACAACTAAAACAATACTTCCGGGCCGTCTTGCCCCAAGGGTTCAAAAATTCCCACACCATCTTTGGGGAAAGCTTAGCTAACGACCGAAAAGTTCTACCTCTGGAAAAGGAAACCCTCCTTCAATATGCAGATGACATTCTGATCGCCAGCCCTACTAAGGAGGCCTCTGAACTACCAAGCCAATAAAGGATAGAAGTTGTCCAAGAAAAAGCTCAAATATCACAGACTGCAGTGACCTGCCTGGGCTTCATTCTCACACAAGGTCAGAGAAGCCCATCCCAGGAAAGGGAAGAAACCATTTGCAGCCTTACCCCTTTCTAAAACTAGAAGACAGCTTAGGGGTTCCTGGGGAGGCCAGGGTTTGCTGCTTCTGGATCCCTAACTACAGTCTACTAGCTGGGCCTCTATATGAAACACTGAAAGGAAAAGATGATGATCCTTTTGAACAGAATCCAGAAGTGGCCTTTCAAGAATGGAAAGAGCAGTCAATTCAGACCCTTGCCCTGGAACTCCCTAATTGAGCTAAACCCTTTGACCTTTCCATTCCCGGTGAAAGGTGAATCGCCATTGGAGAATTAGTGCAAAAACTGGGACCACTTGAAATGGAACAACGCAAGAATGCCATCCAGGTAGGATAAACTACAGTCACCAAGGGGCTTGGCCCACTGCCACATCTGGCCAAGATACTGGCGGTATCTAAAAACCTGGAAATCAGCAGCCCAAAAGGCCACCTCCCTCCTAAGGGAAAAGGACCCCACGTGGTGATCCTAATCACCAACCATGCCCTGAAGTTGCAGGGTTCGCTCCGTGGGCACACCGACCTCGAGTGAGGAGGCCCTCCAACTCCAACATCCAGAGAGATAACCGGGGGCAACAGGGCACCATGACGACTCGTGTGAACATCACTTGACCTGGAGTTTCTCTCATAAAACAACAATAGTGTGTCCCGAAGGAGTAGACTACTGCTTGCAGGACTTCCTGCACCCGGAGGGGAGCTAATAATCTTGGCGGGGGAACCGTATATCACACCGTCACCATAGAAAAGCCTACAGACACCGTGATGATGGTGGCCAATAAGACCGGCTGGACTCCTGTTTACTTCAAAAGGCTGTTGACTCAGTGGCCATCATGGTCCTTGATCACCACTGACCCTGGACTGTCTGGGAGTTGAGCGGGCAGGGCTCTGACACCTGGTGCTGTTTTTACGTTAATTCAGGGGCCTAATTGAAGAAAGAGCAGACTACTGGTCAGAGCATCTAGGCTGGCAGAAACGGTCAGCCTAAGGTGGCCGAACAAATGTGGGGCGGGGTGAAACCGGCCCCCACAGCGTCTCTGCACATCTCTTTCCTGGACCCTTAAAGGTCATTAGAATCTATAACACTTCCAATGCTGGTGCTCAGGCGGACGAGCAGGGAGGCAGGGGTCCTGGGGCCAATCAACGTCACCTGGAGGCTGCTGGGGAGAAGTTCTGACCCTCGTCCCCTGGTATGAGGGCTCCCAACTCAGCACTCAGCAGTTACAGAAGAAGGGTCTGCACCCTCAGCACTCCAAGAATGAGGAACGGGACAAAAGGCAGAGGAGGGGTTTGTCCCCAGCAAAGCCCATTAAAAATCCCTGGGAGATAAAAATAGAATGTGGGCAATAAAGTCAAGTCTGACCTTTTTTATCCTTTGTGCTTTGTCTAATTTCACGTGCTCCTAGGGTCCCGCATGCAGAGGTTCCACACCCGGCACTTCAGACCAGATTTCCTGGTGCAGAATGGCTGGGTCGACACCTCAGCTCCTGGGGCCCAGTGCAGACTCCGAGATATAGAGCCTGAGCTGCAGCCAACCCGGCCCTTGAGAGCTCCGCCCCCTCCCTCCCACTGACTCTGACAGGATCTCTACACAGCAGCCCAGCCCACAGCCCACGGGGTAGTGCATGCTCTCACCTCTCCATTCTCTGATGAAAATATAAAGTTTCCTTTGCTTGGGAACCAAACTCAGTCTCGATCTGTTGGCCCCAATGACACTGGGCAGGGGGACCCTTGTTGGGGTCCACTCTGGAGGATCAGTAACAGAAATTGAGACTATTGTAACTTCAATGAACAGATGTGTGAGCCAAACTGTAGTTAACATAGAACAGTTTATAAGGCTCGGGTAAAATAAGATGTTTCTAACACTTCCATTTGATATTTCCATCACTTTATTATAAGCAAGTTCAGTGAAAAGGTTTGTCTTATTTGTCAGGTCAATATTAGAGAAATGAAGTGATTTCTTTCCAAGGATGTACATCTAATAATCTTGGTTAAAGCTTCAATCTTGTTTTAAATGCTTTTCCATTGAAAATGATACCTCTCTTTCAGCTCCCCCATTTCTGAGAAGTATAAAATCTTATAATTTATTATTACCAAAGGGGAAAGGTGGGAGGAGGGATAAATTAACAGTTTGGAATTAACACATACACACTGCTATGTATAAAATAGATCATCAACAAGGAACTACTGTATAGCACAGGGAACTACACTCAATATTGTGCAATAACCTATAAGGGGAAATAATCGGAAAAAGAATAGATATTTTTATTGACATCATCTATCAATGACAGTTAAAGTGTAACCTAAGGGAAGCCGGTGGTGAGTGCTTCTGACCCTGAAGACTTCAGTCATCTAAAGTTTGGACTCTGCCTACTTCCCAAGGCCCTTAATGAACATATGTGTAGCCGTAGCTTAAAAAACTCCCCAGTTTGGGTTTCGGGGAGACACTGATTTTGAAAAAGCCCTGGTGTTCTCCTTACATGAATGGGACTCTTCCTACTGCTAAAACATGTCTGTCACATCCAGAGGATGGTATACCGTCTGATCGGGAAGAGTTTGGAAAAGGCATCTCATCTCCTCATCTCCTGGTGCTCGGGTTCACCCCTCCAGCGTCTTTACTAACAGTCTCCCCACTTGGAGATGTCAACACTGTCAACATCCTGTTGCGTACAGTTTGGAATTTGTCCAGAGGATGAAGCGGAAGGATGAGGAACAATGAGAGACAAGTCCTAGGTGTTCAGACAGGCACATGTCACTCTAATTTCCAATCAGGAAGATGAATTGACCAAAGGCTAGGGTTGCCCATGGAAACAGTATAGGGCTTGAGGAAATCCCACTGCTTTGTGGCCAGTTCCCATAAACACAAGTTGAACAATGGAACTCAGGGGCAGTAAAATTCACGAAACTGCAGAGTTGAAAATATCTATCACTGAAAAATGTCTTGAGGAAAGTCAGAGAAAAGGATTGGCAAGCAAGGGAGAATGGCAGGAAAGGGATTTGAGGAGGTAGAAAGGACTCGCCATTAAGCACAAGAAAAGGGGCTGAACATTGCCGACATTGCAGTTGGCCAAAAAGGCTGTATGCGTTTTTTTCTGTATATATTCAAGAAAAGGGCATACACTTTTTTAGCCAACCAAACAGGTGGGCACTGGAAATCAATACTACAAAAGATATCACTTCGCATCAGTCAGAAGAGCCATCCTCATAAAGTGTAAACGCCAGAAATGCAGGACAGGGCAAGGAGAAGAGGGAGCCCTGTGAGGCTTATAGTGGAAATGTATATTGCCAACGGCCATTCTGGAGAAGTGTATTGTGTTTACTAAAGCATCTAAAAAATGAGCTACAGAGCATAGGGCACTTGCACTCATGGGCGTATATCTTGGGAAAAACAAAAATCGAGAGGACACAGGCACCCCAATGTTTACTGCCTCTCTGTTTAAAAGATCCTCGACTAGGATATAACTTAAATGTCTCTGGAGGGAAAAAATGGATAGAGATGTGGTACTTATGTAGAGTGGAATATTACTCAGCCTGGAAATCAATGAAATATGGCCAGTTGTAACAACTCCGGAGGAGTTACGTATGATCATTCTAAGTGACATAAATATGTAGAAAACACGCGTAAGGCTGCTAAACGGGAAAGGTGGGGAGGGGTGAGGCATCATCCAGGAGGTTGAAATTAGCAAAGATACCATTCCAAATACCAAACTGATAATCAACAAGGCCTACACGGTAGCTAAAAGAACTGCACTCAGCACACTCAAGTCACCGGAAAAGAATATCTATGACTGGTAAGAATCTGAAAAAGAAATTATTGATGTCTCTCTGTACGTGAATCAAGTGGATGTACAGCAGCAAGAAACAGAGCTTTGAAAATCAGCTGTAAACAACATAGTAATAAATTGAAAAAAATAAACGACAGAGAGACAGAGAAAACCTCTTACAACTTTTCCTCAGGGACGGTGATGCAACATGGATTGAACACATCTAGACCCACAGCAGGATGAGACATAAGGCTGGAAACTGTTCGCGCTAAGAGAAATGTGAGGTTGGGTGAGGAAATGCACACCCTTTAAAGTAATACTACCTGGTACCCATTCAATGGGTCCCAAATCTGCAGGTTCAAGGAATCTTCCTACAGCTAAAACATGCATGGAAAACCCAGAGGACTGTACACCATGTGATCGGGAGATGTGTCTAAAATGCACCTCATTTATCCTCTCCTGGTGCTCCTGTTCATCATTCCATCCACGTTACTTAGAATCTCCCCACTTAGAGAATCAGCACATTTAAACTTCTGTTTCACACATTTTGCAAATTGTGAGGAGGATGAACGGGAACAGGGGGAACCAATGAGAGAATAGTTGTAGGGGTTTGGACGGGCACATGTCACTCTAATTTCCCATTAAGAATAAGAATTAAAAAAAGGCTCAGCCCGCCTCGCCGGAGCCAAAATAGGGCCTGAAGCAATCCTGCGGTTTTGAGGCCAGCTCACAAAAGAACAACTTAAAAAATGGAGCTCAGGGTCACTGCAATTCACAAACCTGCAGAGTTATAAATGAAAACTAACGTCCAAAAATATGTTGAGGTAAGGCAAAGAAGAGGATCTGAATGCAAGACAGAATTGCAAGAAACAGATTTCAAGAGATAGATTGGACTCGCCTTTAAAGCACATGAAAAGCGGCAGAATTTCGACAATGATGCAGTTGGCCCAAAAGGGAGTATGCGTTTTTTCCTGAATATATCCAGGAAAAAACGCATACGCACTTTATGGGCAACCAAGCAAGCAAGCAATGCAAATGTGCACAACAAAGAAGTCTCATTTCCCACCAGTCAAAAGGCCATCCAAAAAAATTGTAAACACCAGAAATGCAGGACAGGCCATGGAGAACAGGGAGCCTTTATACGCTGATGGACAGTGTGTGAACTGCCGAGAGCCACTCTGGAGAAGTGTATGGTGGTTCCTAAATCATCTAAAAAACAGAGCGACAGAGCATAGGGCACTTCCAATCATGGGAGTATATCTAGGAAAGTCTAAAAATCAACAAGACACAAGCACACCACAGTTTAGGGCTACTCTGTTTACAAGAACCTCAACTTCAGTACACCTTAAATATCCCAGGAAAGAGAACAATGGATAAAGAAAATGTGGTACTTATGTACAATGGAATATCTCTTCACCATGAAATCAATGTAATAAGGCTAGTAGAAGGATAAAGAGTGGATTGAGGTCCGATAATACTACTTGAAATAAGTCAAACAGAAAAAGAAACATATCATAAGATATCACTTATAGAGGGAGGATAAATATGGCTGCACAAAAAATGAATTACAAAACAGAACAGTGTCTCACATTTAGAAAACACACTTATGTCAGCTTAAGGGGAAAGGAGAGGTGGGGTGATGCATAAAACCAGAGTTTGAAATTAGCACAGATACCGTTCAATAAACCAAATAGGTATCAGACAAGATCTACACCTTGCTCAATGAACTGGCCTCAACACACCCTATAAACCGCAGAGAAATATATCTGAGTAATAAGAATCTTAAAACCCATGTATTGATATATCTCCATAAGGGAATCAAGTGTGCACAGAGCGGCACAAACACAGCAGTGAAAATGAGCTAAACCCCATTATAGAAATAAATTTTAAAACCAAAACGCAGAAACAATGAAAGAGAGAAAAATTCTTACAAAATTCACTCAGGGGCTGTGATGCAACCTGGAATGACCACATATAAACCCACAGCTGGATAAGACATAAGGCTGGACACTTGGGGCTGAAAGGATTGGAGAGCTTTGCTGAGCAACTGCCGAAAGTTTAATGCAATACTTCATGCTACTTATTCCAAGGGTCCCAACACTCCAAGTTGAAGGGAATCTTCCTACAGCTAAACCATGCATGGGAAATCCAGCAGATGGTATACCATATGATCGGGAAAGGTTTCTAAAATGCACCTCATTTTCCTCTCCTGGGGCTCCGGATCAACATTCCAGCCACTTTACTAACAACATCTCCACATGGAGAGTCAATGCCTTTAAGTTCCGGTATCGCACAGTCTGCAGTTCGTGCGGAGGATGAATGGGAATAGGGGGAACCAGTGAGAAAATAGCTGTAGCGGTTTCAATGGGCACATGTCACTCTAATTTCAATTCAGGAAGAAGAATTAACCAAAGGCAGAGCAAGGCGCCCCAGAAGAAGAATCGGGCCTGAAGAAATCCTGTGGATATGAGGCAAGATCACAAAAATAAGAGCTGAAAAATGGAGCTAAGGGCCACTGCAATTCAAAAACCTGCAGAGTTATAAAGGCCAACTATTTTCCAAAAGTATATTGAAGTAAGGCTATGAAGAGGCACTGAGAGCAAGGCAGAACTGCAGGAAACCTATTTCAGGAGGTAGACTGGAATTGCACTGAAAACATATGAAAAGACTCAGAACGTCGACAATGATGCACTTGGCCAAAAAGGGCGTATGCGTTCTTTCCTGAATATATTCAGGAAGAAACGCATACGTCCTTTCTGGCCAACCAAGCAAGCTCGCAAAGGAAATCTGCACTACAATGAAGTCTCACTGCCCCCCGGTCAAAGGGCCTTCTGAAAAAAGAGTAAAATCCAGAAAGGCAGGACAGGCCATGGAGAACTGGGAGCCTTGTTATGCTGATGGGCGAGATGAAAATTGCCAACAGCCACTCTGGAGAAGTGTATGGTGTTTCATGAAACATCCAAAAAATTAAGCAACAGAGCCTAGGGCACTTCCACTTATGGTCCTATAGCTTAGGGAAATTAAAATCAAAAAGACACAGCCACCCCAAAGGTTGGGATGGCTCTGTTTACAAGAACCTCGTTTACGGTACAAGTTCAATATCGCAAAAAGCAAAAAATGGATAAAGAAGTTGTGGTACTTACGTACAATGCAATATCACTCAGCAATGAAATCTATGTCATCAGGCCCGTAGCAGCATAATGAGTGGATTCAGGTACGATGATTCTAAGTGAAATAAGTCACACAGAAAGAGAAACATCATAAGATATCACTACTACACGGAATGTAAACTTGGCTACACAGGAACTGAATTACAAAACAGAACAGCGTCTCAAATGTAGAAAACCAACTTATGCTTGCTTAAGGGGAAAGGTGAGTTGGGGTGCTGCATAAAACCAGAAATTGAAATTAGCAGATACCGTTCCATAAGACAAATATGTAATAGACAAGAGCTACTCCTTGCTCAACGAAGTGGACTCAACATCCCATATTAAAAGCCTAAGAATATACCTGACTAGTAAGAATCTTAAAACCTATGGATTTATATGTCTCCGAAAGAGAATCAAGCATGTGTACAGTGGCATAAATGCAGCAGTGATAGGATTGGTGAGGTTCGGTGAGCAAATGCAGACCCTTTGAAGTCATATTGCATGGTACCCATTCCATGGTCTCAACTCTCCAGGTTTAAGGGATTCTTCATTCAGCTAAAACATGCATGTGGAACCCAGAGTATGATCCACGGTGTGATCGGGAAACGTGTTCAAATGTGTCTCAGTTTTCGTCCCCTGGTACTCGGGTACAACATTCCAGACGCTTTACTAACACTCTCCCCACTTGGAGAGTCAGTGCCTTTAACCTCCTGTTTGGCCCAGTTTGCAGTTTCTGTGGAAGATGAACAGGAAGATGGAGAACCAAGGAGAGACTAGCTGGAAGTGTCTGGAAGGGCAAATTTAACTCTCATTTCCCACCAGGAAGAGGAATTAACCAAAGGCTCAGCGTGCCATGCCGGAACCACACTAGGGACTGAAGCAATCCTGCGGTGTTGCGGCCAGCTCACAAAAAAGCGAGTTGAAGAAAGGAGCTCAGGGACACTGTAATTCAAAACCCTACAGAGTTATAAATGACACTTATCGTCCAAAAATATATTGAAGTAAGGCTGCCAAGAGGACTTGAAAGCGGGGCAGAATTGCAGGAAACCGATTTCAGGAGGTAGACTGGAATTGCATGTAAAGCATAGGAAAAGAGGCAGAACGTCCACAATGATGCACTTGGCCAAAAAGGGCGTATGCGTTCTTTCCTGAATATATTCAGGAAAAAACGCATACGCCCTTTTTGGCCAACCAAGCAAGCTTGCAAAGGAAATCTGCACTACAATGAAGTCTCACTGCCCCCCGGTCAAAAGGGCCATCTGAAAAAAGTGTAAAATCCAGAAAGGCAGGACAGGCCATGGAGAACTGGGAGCCTTGTTATGCTGATGGGCGGGATGTAAATTGCCAGCAGCCACTCTGGAGAAGTGTATGGTGTTTCCTGAAACATCCAAAAAACAAAGCAACAGAGCCTAGGGCACTTCCACTTATGGTCCTATAGCTTAGGGAAATTAAAATCAAAAAGACACAGCCACCCCAAGTTTGGGACGGCTCTGTTTACAAGAACCTCGTTTACGGTACAAGTTCAATATCACAGAAAGCGAAAAATGGATAAAGAAGTTGTGGTACTTACGTACAATGCAATATCACTCAGCAATGAAATCTATGTCATCAGGCCTGTAGCAGCATAATGACTGGATTCAGGTACGATGATTCTAAGTGAAATAAGTCACACAGAAAAAGAAACATCATAAGGTATCACTAATACATGGAATGTAAACTTGGCTACAAAGGAACTGAATTACAAAGCAAAACAGGATCTCAAATGTAGAAAACCAACTTATGCTTGCTTAAGGGGAAAGGTGAGTTGGGGTGCTGCATAAAACCAGAGATTGAAATTACCACAGATACCGTTCCATAAGCCAAATATGTAATAGACAAGAGCTACTCCTTGCTCAACGAAGTGGACTCAACACCTCATATTAAACGCCTAAGAATATACCTGACTAGTAAGAATCTTAAAACCTATGGATTTATATTTCTCCGAAAGAGAATCAAGCGTGTGTACAGCGGCATAAACGCAGCAGTGATAGGATTGGTGAGGTTCGGTGAGCAAATGCAGACCCTTTGAAGTCATATTGCATGGTACCCATTACATCGGTCTCAACTCTCTAAGTCTAAGGGATTCTTCCTTCAGCTAAAACATCCATGTGGAATCAAGAGTATGATCCACCATGTGATCGGGAAATGTGTTCAAATGTGTCTCAGTTTTAGTCCCCTGGTACTCGGGTGCAACATTCCAGACGCTTTACTAACACTCTCCCCACTTGGAGAGTCAGTGCCTTTAACCTCCTGTTTGGCCCAGTTTGAAATTTCTGTGGAAGATGAACAGGAATAGTGAGAACCAATGAGAGACTAGCTCGAGGTGTCTGGACGGGCAAATTTAACTCTCATTTCCCACCAGGAAGAGGAATTAACCAAAGGTTCAGCATGCCGTGCCAGAACCAAACTAGGGCCTGAAGCAATCCTGCAGTGTTGCGGCCAGCTCACAAGAAAGCGAGTTGAAGAAAGGAGCTCAGGGGCACTGTAATTCACAAACCTGCAGAGTTATAAATGACAGGTATCGTCCAAAAATATATTGAAGTAAGGTTGCCAAGAGGAGTTGAAAGCGGGGCAGAATTGCAGGAAACCGATTTCAGGAGGTAGACTGGAATTGCATGTAAAGCATAGGAAAAGAGGCAGAACGTCCACAATGATGCACTTGGCCAAAAAGGACGTATGCGTTTTTTCCTGAATATATTCAGGAAAAAACGCATACGCCCTTTTTGGCCAACCAAGCAAGCTTGCAAAGGAAATCTGCACTACAATGAAGTCTCACTGCCCCCCGGTCAAAAGGGCCATCTGAAAAAAGTGTAAAATCCAGAAAGGCAGGACAGGCCATGGAGAACTGGGAGCCTTGTTATGCTGATGGGCGTGATGTAAATTGCCAACAGCCACTCTGGAGAAGTGTATGGTGTTTCCTGAAACATCCAAAAAACAAAGCAACAGAGCCTAGGGCACTTCCACTTATGGTCCTATAGCTTAGGGAAATTAAAATCAAAAAGACACAGCCACCCTAAAGTTTGGGACGGCTCTGTTTGCAAGAACCTCGTTTACGGTACAAGTTCAATATCACAGAAAGCAAAAAATGGATAAAGAAGTTGTGGTACTTACGTACAATGCAATATCAGTCAGCAATGAAATCTATGTCATCAGGCCCGTAGCAGCATAATGAATGGATTCAGGTACGATGATTCTAAGTGAAATAAGTCACACAGAAAAAGAAACATCATAAGATATCCTAATACATGGAATGTAAACTTGGCTCCACAAGAACTGAATTACAAAACAGAACAGAGTGTCAAATGTAGAAAACCAACTTAGGCTTGCTTAAGGGGAAGGGTGAGTTGGGGTGCTGCATAAAACCAGAGATTGAAATTAGCACAGATACCGTTCCATAAGCCAAATATATAATAGACAAGAGCTACTCCTTGCTCAACGAAGTGGACTCAACACCCCATATTAAACGCCTAAGAATATATCTGACTAGTAAGAATCTTAAAACCTTTGAATTTATGTCTCCGAAAGAGAATCAAGCGTGTGTACAGCGGCATAAACGCAGCAGTGATAGGATTGGTGAGGTTTGGTGAGCAAATGCAGACCCTTTGAAGTCATATTGCATGGTACCCATTCCATGGGTCTCAACTATCCAGGTTTAAGGGATTCTTCCTTCAGCTAAAACATGCATGTGGAACACAGAGTATGATCCACCGTGTGATCGGGAAACGTGTTCAAATGTGTCTCAGTTTTCGTCCCCTGGTACTCGGGTGCAACATTCCAGACACTTTACTAACACTCTCCCCACTTGGAGAGTCAGTGCCTTTCACCTCCTGTATGGCCCAGTTTGCAATTTCTGCGGAAAATGTACAGGAATTGGGAGAACCAATGAGAAACTAGCTGGAGGTGTCTATACGGGCAAATTTAACTCTCATTTCCCACCAGGAAGAGGAATTAACCAAAGGCTCAGCGTGCCGTGCCGGATCCACACTAGGACGAGAAGCAATCCTTTGGTGTTGCAGCCAGCTCACAAGAAAGCGAGTTGAAGAAAGGAGCTCAGGGGCACTGTAATTCACAAACCTGCAGAGTTATAAATGACAGCTATCGTCCAAAAATATATTGAAGTAAGGCTGCCAAGAGGACTTGAAAGCGGGGCAGAATTGCAGGAAACCGATTTCAGGAGGTAGACGGGAATTGCATGTAAAGCATAGGAAAAGAGGCAGAACGTCCACAATGATGCACTTGGCCAAAAAGGGCGTATGCATTTTTTCCTGAATATATTCAGGAAAAAACGCATACGCCCTTTTTGGCCAACCAAGCAAGCTTGCAAAGGAAATCTGCACTACAATGAAGTCTCACTGCCCTCCGGTCAAAAGGGCCATCTGAAAAAAGTGTAAAATCCAGAAAGGTAAGACAGGACATGGAGAATTGGGAGCCTTGTTATGCTGATGGGCGGGATGTAAATTGCCAACAGCCACTCTGGAGAAGTGTATGCTGTTTCCTGAAACATCTAAAAAACAAAGCAACAGAGCCTAGGGCACTTCCACTTATGGTCCTATAGCTTAGGGAAATTAAAATCAAAAAGACACAGCCACCCCAAAGTTAGGGACGGCTCTGTTTACAAGAACCTCGTTTACGGTACAAGTTCAATATCACAGAAAGCGAAAAATGGATAAAGAAGTTGTGGTACTTACGTACAATGCAATATCACTCAGCAATGAAATCTATGTAATCAGGCCCGTAACAGCATAATGAGTGGATTAAGGTACGATGATTGTAAGTGAAATAAGTCACACAGAAAAAGAAACATCATAAGATATCACTACTACACGTAATGTAAACTTGGCTACACAGGAACTGAATTACAAAACAGAACAGGGTCTCAAATGTAGAAAACCAACTTATGCTTGCTTAACAGGAAAGGTGAGTTGGGGTGCTGCATGAAACCAGAGATTGAAATTAGCACAGATACCGTTCCATAAGCCAAATATGTAATAGACAAGAGCTACTCCTTGCTCAACGAAGTGGACTCAACAACCCATATTAAACGCCTAAGAATATACCTGACTAGTAAGAATATTAAAACCTACCGAATTATATGTCTCCGAAAGAGAATCAAGCGTGTGTACGGCGGCATAAACGCAGCAGTGATAGGATTGGTGAAGTTCGGTGAGCAAATGCAGACCCTTTGAAGTCATATTGCATGGTACCCATTCCATGGGTCTCAACTCTCCAGGTTTAAGGGATTCTTCCTTCAGCTAAAACATGCATGTGGAACCCAGAGTATGATCCACTGTGTGATCGGGAAACGTGTTCAAATGTGTCTCAGTTTTCGTCCCGTGGAACTCGGGTGCAACATTCCAGATGCTTTACTAACACTCTCCCCACTTGGAGAGTCAGTGCCTTTAACCTCCTGTTTGGCCCAGTTTGCAATTTCTGTGGAAAATGAACACGAATAGGGAGAACCAAAGAGAGACTAGCTGGAGGTGTCTGGACGGGCAAATTTAACTCTCATTTCCCACCAGGAAGAGGAATTAACCAAAGGCTCAGCGTGCCGTGCCGGAACCACACTAGGGCCTGAAGAATCCTGCGGTGTTGCGGCCAGCTCACAAGAAAGCGAGTTGAAGAAAGGAGCTCAGGGGCACTGTAATTCACAAACCTGCAGAGTTATAAATGACAGCTATCGTCCAAAAATATATTGAAGTAAGGCTGCCAAGAGGACTTGAAAGCGGGGCAGAATTGCAGGAAACCGATTTCAGGAGGTAGACGGGAATTGCATGTAAAGCATAGGAAAAGAGGCAGAACGTCCACAATGATGCACTTGGCCAGAAAGGGCGTATGCGTTTTTTCCTGAATATATTCAGGAAAAAACGCATACGCCCTTTTTGGCCAACCAAGCAAGCTTGCAAAGGAAATCTGCACTACAATGTAGTCTCACTGCCCCCCGGTCAAAAGGGCCATCTGAAAAAAGTGTAAAATCCAGAAAGGCAAGACAGGACATGGAGAATTGGGAGCCTTGTTATGCTGATGGGCGGGATGTAAATTGCCAACAGCCACTCTGGAGAAGTGTATGCTGTTTCCTGAAACATCTAAAAAACAAAGCAACAGAGCCTAGGGCACTTCCACTTATGGTCCTATAGCTTAGGGAAATTAAAATCAAAAAGACACAGCCACCCCAAAGTTAGGGACGGCTCTGTTTACAAGAACCTTGTTTACATTACATGTTCAATATCACAGAAAGCGAAAAATGGATAAAGAAGTTGTGGTACTTATGTACAATGCAATATCACTCAGCAATGAAATCTATGTAATCAGGCCCGTAACAGCATAATGAGTGGATTAAGGTACGATGATTGTAAGTGAAATAAGTCACACAGAAAAAGAAACATCATAAGATATCACTACTACACGTAATGTAAACTTGGCTACACAGGAACTGAATTACAAAACAGAACAGGGTCTCAAATGTAGAAAACCATCTTATGCTTGCTTAAGGGGAAAGGTGAGTTGGGGTGCTGCATGAAACCAGAGATTGAAATTAGCACAGATACCGTTCCATAAGCCAAATATGTAATAGACAAGAGCTACTCCTTGCTCAACGAAGTGGACTCAACAACCCATATTAAACGCCTAAGAATATACCTGACTAGTAAGAATATTAAAACCTACCGATTTATATGTCTCCGAAAGAGAATCAAGCGTGTGTACGGCGGCATAAACGCAGCAGTGATAGGATTGGTGAAGTTCGGTGAGCAAATGCAGACCCTTTGAAGTCATATTGCATGGTACCCATTCCATGGGTCTCAACTCTCCAGGTTTAAGGGATTCTTCCTTCAGCTAAAACATACATGTGGAACCCAGAGTATGATCCACCGTGTGATCGGGAAACGTGTTCAAATGTGTCTCAGTTTTCGTCCCGTGGTACTCGGGTGCAACATTCAAGACGCTTTACTAACACTCTCCCCACTTGGAGAGTCAGTGCCTTTAAACTCCTATTTGGCCCAGTTTGCAATTTCTGCGGAAAATGTACAGGAATAGGGAGAACCAATGAGAGACTAGCTGGAGGTGTCTGGACGGGCAAATTTAACTCTCATTTCCCACCAGGAAGAGGAATTAACCAAAGGCTCAGCGTGCCGTGCCGGAACCACACTAGGGCCTGAAGCAATCCTGCGGTGTTGCGGCCAGCTCACAAGAAAGCGAGTTGAAGAAAGGAGCTCAGGGTCACTGTAATTCACAAACCTGCAGAGTTATAAATGACAGCTATCGTCCAAAAATATATTGAAGTAAGGCTGCCAAGAGGACTTGAAAGCGGGGCAGAATTGCAGGAAACCGATTTCAGGAGGTAGACGGGAATTGCATGTAAAGCATAGGAAAAGAGGCAGAACGTCCACAATGATGCACTTGGCCAAAAAGGGCGTATGCGTTTTTTCCTGAATATATTCAGGAAAAAACGCATACGCCCTTTTTGGCCAACCAAGCAAGCTTGCAAAGGAAATCTGCACTACAATGAAGTCTCACTGCCCCCCGGTCAAAAGGGCCATCTGAAAAAAGTGTAAAATCCAGAAAGGTAAGACAGGACATGGAGAATTGGGAGCCTTGTTATGCTGATGGGCGGGATGTAAATTGCCAACAGCCACTCTGGAGAAGTGTATGCTGTTTCCTGAAACATCTAAAAAACAAAGCAACAGAGCCTAGGGCACTTCCACTTATGGTCCTATAGCTTAGGGAAATTAAAAACAAAAAGACACAGCCACCCCAAAGTTTCGGCCGGCGCTGTTTACAAGAACCTCGTTTACTGTACAAGTTCAATATCACAGAAAGCGAAAAATGATAAAGATGTTGTGGTACTTACGTACAATGCAATATCACTCAGCAATGAAATCTATGTCATCAGGCCCGTAGCAGCATAATGAGTGGATTCAAGTACGATGATTCTAAGTGAAATAAGTCACACAGAAAAGGAAACATCATAAGATATCACTACTACACGGAATGTAAACTTGGCTACACAGGAACTGAATTACAAAACAGAACAGGGTCTCAAATGTAGAAAACCAACTTATGCTTGCTTAAGGGGACAGGTGAGTTGGGGTGCGGCATAAAACCAGAGATTGAAATTAGCACAGATACCGTTCCATAAGCCAAATATATAATAGACAAGAGCTACTCCTTGCTCAAAGAAGTGGACTCAACACCCCATAATAAACGCCTAAGCATATACCTGACTAGTAAGAATCTTAAAACCTTTGGATTTATATGTCTCCAAAAGAGAATCAAGCGTGTGTACAGCGGCATAAACGCAGCAGTGATAGGATTGGTGACGTTCGGTGAGCAAATGCAGGCCCTTTGAAGTCATATTGCATGGTACCCATTCCATGGGTCTCAACTCTCCAGGTTTAAAGGATTCTTCCTTCAGCTAAAACATGCATGTGGAACCCAGAGTGTGATCCACCGTGTGATCGGGAAACGTGTTCAAATGTGTCTCAGTTTTCGTCCCCTGGTACTCGGGTGCAACATTCCACACGCTTTACTAACACTCTCCCCACTTGGAGAGTCAGTGCCTTTAACCTCCTGGTTGGCCCAGTTTGCAATTTCTGCGTAAGATGAACAGGAATAGGGAGAACCAATGAGAGACTAGGTGGAGGTGTCTGGACGGGCAAATTTAACTCTCATTTCCCACCACGAAGAGGAATTAACCAAAGGCTCAGCGTGCCATGCCGGAACCACACTAGGGCCTGAAGCAATCCTGCGGTGTTGCAGCGAGCTCACAAGAAAGCAAGTTGAAGAAAGGAACTCAGAGGCACTGTAATTCACAAACCTGCAGAGTTATAAATGACAGCTATCGTCCAAAAATATATTGAAGTAAGGCTGCCAAGAGGACTTGAAAGCGGGGCAGAATTGCAGGAAACCGATTTCAGGAGGTAGACTGGAATTGCATGTAAAGCATAGGAAAAGAGGCAGAACGTCCACAATGATGCACTTGGCCAAAAAGGGCGTATGCGTTTTTTCCTGAATATATTCAGGAAAAAACGCATACGCCCTTTTTGGCCAACCAAGCAAGCTTGCAAATGAAATCTGCACTACAATGAAGTCTCACTGCTCCCCGGTCAAAAGGCTATCTGAAAAAAGTGTAAAATCCAGAAAGGCAGGACAGGCCATGGAGAACTGGGAGCCTTGTTATTCTGATGGGTGGGATGTAAATTGCCAACAGCCACTCTGCGGAAGTGTATGGTGTTTCCTGAAACATCCAAAAAACAAAGCAATAGAGCCTAGGGCACTTCCACTTATGGTCCTATAGATTAGGGAAATTAAAATCAAAAAGACACAGCCACCCCGAAGTTTGGGACAGCTCTGTTTAAAAGAACCTCATTTACGGTACAAGTTCAATATCACAGAAAGTGAAAAATGGATAAAGAAGTTGTGGTACTTACGTACAATGCAATATCACTCAGCAATGAAATCTATGTCATCAGGCCCATAGCAGCATAATGAGTGGATTCAGGTACGATGATTCTAAGTGAAATAAGTCACACAGAAAAAGAAACATCATAAGATATCACTACTACACGTAATGTAAACTTGGCTACACAGGAACTAAATTACTAAACAGAACAGAGTGTCAAATGTAGAAAACCAATTTATGCTTGCTTAAGGGGAAAGGTGAGTTGGGGTGCTGCATACAACAAGAGATTGAAGTTAGCACACATACCGTTCCATAAGCCAAATATATAATAGACAAGTGCTACTCCTTGCTCAACGAAGTGGACTCAACACCCCATATTAAACGCTTAAGAATATACCTGACTAGAAATAATCTTAAAAACTACGAATTTATATGTCTCCGAAAGACAATCAAGCGTGTGTACAGCGGCATAAACGCAGCAGTGATAGGATTGGTGAGGTTCGGTGAGCAAATGCAGACCCTTTGAAGTCATATTGCATGGTACCCATTCCATGGGTCTCAACTCTCCAGGTTTAAGGGATTCTTCCTTCAGCTAAAACATGCATGTGGAACCCAGAGTATGATCCACCGTGTGATCGGGAAACGTGTTCAAATGTGTCTCAGTTTCCGTCCCCTGGTACTCGGGTGCAACATTCAAGACGCTTTACTAACACTCTCCCCACTTGGAGAGTCAGTGCCTTTAAACTCCTGTTTGGCCCAGTTTGCAATTTCTGCGGAAAATGTACAGGAATAGGGAGAACCAATGAGAGACTAGCTGGAGGTGTCTGGACGGGCAAATTTAACTCTCATTTCCCACCAGGAAGAGGAATTAATCAAAGGGTCAGCATGCCGTGCCGGAACCACACTAGGGCCTGAAGCAATCCTGCGGTGTTGCGGCCAGCTCACAAGAAAGCGAGTTGAAGAAAGGAGCTCAGGGGCACTGTAATTCACAAACCTGCAGAGTTATAAATGACAGCTATCGTCCAAAAATATATTGAAGTAAGGCTGACAAGAGGACTTGAAAGCGGGGCAGAATTGCAGGAAACCGATTTCAGGAGGTAGACGGGAATTGCATGTAAAGCATAGGAAAAGAGGCAGAACGTCCACAATGATGCACTTGGCCAAAAAGGGCATATGCGTTTTTTCCTGAATATATTCAGGAAAAAACGCATACGCCCTTTTTGGCCAACCAAGCAAGCTTGCAAAGGAAATCTGCACTACAATGAAGTCTCACTGCCCCCCGGTCAAAAGGGCCATCTGAAAAAAGTGTAAAATCCAGAAAGGCAAGACAGGACATGGAGAATTGGGAGCCTTGTTATGCTGATGGGCGGGATGTAAATTGCCAACAGCCACTCTGGAGAAGTGTATGGTGTTTCCTGAAACATCTAAAAAACAAAGCAACAGAGCCTAGGGCACTTCCACTTATGGTCCTATAGCTTAGGGAAATTAAAATCAAAAAGACACAGCCACCCCAAAGTTAGGGACGGCTCTGTTTACAAGAACCTTGTTTACAGTACAAGTTCAATATCACAGAAAGCGAAAAATGGATAAAGAAGTTGTGGTACTTACGTACAATGCAATATCACTCAGCAATGAAATCTATGTAATCAGGCCCGTAACAGCATAATGAGTGGATTAAGGTACGATGATTGTAAGTGAAATAAATCACACAGAAAAAGAAACATCATAAGATATCACTACTACACGTAATGTAAACTTGGCTACACAGGAACTGAATTACAAAACAGAACAGGGTCTCAAATGTAGAAAACCAACTTATGCTTGCTTAAGAGGAAAGGTGAGTTGGGGTGCTGCATGAAACCAGAGATTGAAATTAGCACAGATACCGTTCCATAAGCCAAATATGTAATAGACAAGAGCTACTCCTTGCTCAACGAAGTGGACTCAACACCCCATATTAAACGCCTAAGAATATACCTGACTAGTAAGAATATTAAAACCTACCGATTTATATGTCTCCGAAAGAGAATCCAGCGTGTGTACGGCGGCATAAACGCAGCAGTGATAGGATTGGTGAAGTTCGGTGAGCAAATGCAGACCCTTTGAAGTCATATTGCATGGTACCCATTCCATGGGTCTCAACTCTCCAGGTTTAAGGGATTCTTCCTTCAGCTAAAACATGCATGTGGAACCCAGAGTATGATCCACCGTGTGATCGGGAAACGTGTTCAAATGTGTCTCAGTTTTCGTCCCGTGGAACTCGGGTGCAACATTCCAGATGCTTTACTAACACTCTCCCCACTTGGAGAGTCAGTGCCTTTAACCTCCTGTTTGGCCCAGTTTGCAATTTCTGTGGAAAATGAACAGGAATAGGGAGAACCAAAGAGAGACTAGCTGGAGGTGTCTGGACGGGCAAATTTAACTCTCATTTCCCACCAGGAAGAGGAATTAACCAAAGGCTCAGCGTGCCGTGCCGGAACCACACTAGGGCCTGAAGCAATCCTGCGGTGTTGCGGCCAGCTCACAAGAAAGCGAGTTGAAGAAAGGAGCTCAGGGGCACTGTAATTCACAAACCTGCAGAGTTATAAATGACAGCTATCGTCCAAAAATATATTGAAGTAAGGCTGCCAAGAGGACTTGAATGCGGGGCAGAATTGCAGGAAACCGATTTCAGGAGGTAGACTGGAATTGCATGTAAAGCATAGGAAAAGAGGCAGAACGTCCACAATGATGCACTTGGCCAAAAAGGGCGTATGCGTTTTTTCCTGAATATATTCAGGAAAAAACGCATACGTCCTTTTTGGCCAACCAAGCAAGCTAGCAAAGGAAATCTGCACTACAATGAAGTCTCACTGCCCCCCGGTCAAAAGGGCCATCTGAAAAAAGTGTAAAATCCAGAAAGGCAGGACAGGCCATGGAGAACTGGGAGCCTTGTTATGCTGCTGGGCGGGATGTAAATTGCCAACAGCCACTCTGGAGAAGTGTATGGTGTTTCCTGAAACATCTAAAAAGCAAGCAACAGAGCCTAGGGCACTTCCACTTATGGTCCTATAGCTTAGGAATATTAAAATCAAAAAGACACAGCCACCCCAAAGTTTGGGCTGGCTCTGTTTACAAGAACCTCGTTTACGGTACAAGATCAATATCACAGAAAGCGAAAAATGGATAAAGAAGTTGTGGTACTTACGTACAATGCAATATCACTCAGCAATGAAATCTATGTCATCAGGCCCATATCAGCATAATGAGTGGATGTAGGTACGATGATTCTAAGTGAAATAAGTCACACAGAAAAAGAAACATCATAAGGTATCACTACTACACGGAATGTAAACTTGGCTACACAGGAACTGAATTACAAAACAGAACAGGGTCTCAAATGTAGAAAACCAACTTACGCTAGCTTAAGGGGAAAGGTGAGTTGGGGTGCTGCATGAAACCAGAGATTGAAATTAGCACAGATACCCTTCCATAAGCCAAATATGTAATAGACAAGAGCTACTCCTTGCTCAACGAAGTGGACTCAACACCCGATATTAAACGCCTAAGAATATACCTGACTAGAAATAATCTTAAAACCTACGGATTTATATGTCTCCGAAAGACAATCAAGCGTGTGTACAGCGGCATAAACGCAGCAGTGATAGGATTGGTGAGGTTCGGTGAGCAAATGCAGACCCTTTGAAGTCGTATTGCATGGTACCCATTCCATGGGTCTCAACTCTCCAGGTTTAAGGGATTCTTCCTTCAGCTAAAACATGCATGTGGAACCCAGAGTATGATCCACCGTGTGATCGGGAAACGTGTTCAAATGTGTCTCAGTTTTCGTCCCCTGGTACTCGGGTGCAAACTCCAGACGCTTTACTAACACTCTCCCCACTTGGAGAGTCAGTGCCTTTAACCTCCTGTTTGGCCCAGTTTGCAATTTCTGTGGAAAATGTACAGGAATAGGGAGAACCAATGAGAGACTAGCTGGGGGTGTCTGGACGGGCAAATTTAACTCTCATTTCCCACCAGGAAGAGGAATTAACCTAAGGCTCAGCATGCCATGCCAGAACCAAACTAGGGCCTGAAGCAATCCTGCGGTGTTGCGGCCAGCTCACAAGAAAGCGAGTTGAAGAAAGTAGCTCAGGGGCACTGTAATTCACAATCCTGCAGAGTTATAAATGACAGCTATCTTCCAAAAATATATTGAAGGAAGGCTGCCAAGAGGACTTGAAAGCGGGGCAGAATTGCAGGAAACCGATTTCAGGAGGTAGACTGGAATTGCATGTAAAGCATAGGAAAAGAGGCAGAACGTCCACAATGATGCACTTGGCCAAAAAGTGCATATGCGTTTTTTCCTGAATATATACAGGAAAAAACGCATACGCCCGTTTTGGCCAACCAAGCAAGTTTGCAAAGGAAATCTGCACTACAATGAAGTCTCACTGCCCCCCCCCCCGGTCAAACGGGCTATCTGAAAAAAGTGTAAAATCCAGAAAGGCAGGACAGGCCATGGAGAACTGGGAACCTTGTTATGCTGATGGGCGGGATGTAAATGGCCAACAGCCACTCTGGAGAAGTGTATTGTGTTTCCTGAAACATCTAAAAAACAAAGCAACAGAGCCTACGGCACTTCCACCTATGGTCCTATAGCTTAGGGAAATTAAAATCAAAAAGACACAGCCACCCCAAAGTTTGGGCCGGCTCTGTTTACAAGAACCTCGTTTACGGTACAAGTTCAATATCACAGAAAGCGAAAAATGGATAAGGAAGTTGTGGGAATTACGTACAATGCAATATCACTCAGCAATGAAATCTATGTCATCAGGCCCGTAGCAGCATAATGAGTGGATTCAGGTAGGATGATTCTAAGTGAAATCAGTCACACAGAAAAAGAAACATCATAAGGTATCACTACTACACGGAATGTAAACTTGGCTACACAGGAACTGAATTACAAAACAGAACAGGGTCTCAAATTTAGAAAACCAACTTATGCTTGCTTAAGGGGAAAGGTGAATTGGGGTGCGGCATAAAACCAGAGATTGAAATTAGCACAGATACCGTTCCATAAGCCAAATATGTAATAGACAAGAGCTGCTCCTTGCTCAACGAAGTGGACTCAACACCCCATATTAAATGCCTAACAATATACCTGACTAGTAAGAATCTTAAAACCTATGGATTTATATGTCTCCGAAAGAGAATCTAGCGTATGTACAGTGGCATAAACGCAGCAGTGATAGGATTGGTGAGGTTCGGTGAGCAAATGCAGACTCTTTGAACTCATATTGCATGGTACCCATTCCATGGGTCTCAACTCTCCAGGTTTAAGGGATTCTTCCTTCAGCTAAAACATGCATGTGGAACCCAGAGTATGATCCACCGTGTGATCGGGAAACGTTTTCAAATGTGTCTCAGTTTTCGTTCCCTGGTACTCGGGTGCAACATTCCAGACGCTTTACTAACACTCTCCCCACTTGGAGAGTCAGTGCCTTTAACCTCCTGTTTGGCCCAGTTTGCAATTTCTGCGTAAGATGAACAGGAATAGGGAGAACCAATGAGAGACTAGCTGGAGCTGTGAGGACGGGCAGATTTAACTCTCATTTCCCACCAGGAAGAGGAATTAACGAAAGGCTCAGCATGCGATGCCGGAACCAAACTAGGGCCTGAAGCAATCCTGCGGTGTTGCGGCCAGCTCACAAGAAAGCGAGTTGAAGAAAGGAGCTCAGGGGCACTGTAATTCACAATCCTGCAGAGTTATAAATGACAGCTATCGTCCAAAAATATATTGAAGGAAGGCTGCCAAGAGGAGTTGAAAGCGGGGCAGAATTGCAGAAAACCGATTTCAGGAGGTAGACTGGAATTGCATGTAAAGCATAGGAAAAGAGGCAGAACGTCCACAATGATGCACTTGGCCAAAAAGGGCGTATGCGTTTTTCCCTGAATATATTCAGGAAAAAACGCATACGCCCTTTTTGGCCAACCAAGCAAGCTTGCAAAGGAAATCTGCACTACAGTGAAGTCTCACTGCCCCCGGTCAAAAGGGCTATCTGAAAAAAGTGTAAAATCCAGAAAGGCAGGACAGACCATAGAGAACTGGGAGCCTTGTTAAGCTGATGGGCGGGATGTAAATTGCCAACAGCCACTCTGAAGAAGTGTATGGTGTTTCCTGAAACATCAAAAAAACAAAGCAACAGAGCCTAGGGCACTTCCACTTATGGTCCTATAGCTTAGGGAAATTAAAATCCAAAAGACTCAGCCACCCCAAAATTTCGGCCGGCTCTGTTTACAAGAACCTCGTTTACGGTACAAGTTCAATATCACAGAAAGCGAAAAATGGATAAAGAAGTTGTGGTACTTACGTACAATGCAATATCACTCAGCAATGAAATCTATGTCATCAGGCCCGTAGCAGCATAATGAGTGGATTCAGGTACGATGATTCTAAGTGAAATAAGTCACACAGAAAAAGAAACATCATAAGATATCACTACTACACGGAATGTAAACTTGGCTACACAAGAACTGAATTACAAAACAGAACAGGGTGTCAAATGTAGAAAACCAACTTATGCTTGCTTACATGGAAAGGTTAGTTGGGGTGCTGCATAAAACCAGAGATTGAAATTAGCACAGATACCGTTCCATAAGCCAAATATGTAATAGACAAGAGCTACTCCTTGCTCAACGAAGTGGACTCAACACCCCACATTAAACGCCTAAGAATATACCTGACTAGTAATAATCTTAATACCTAAGGATTTATATGTCTCCGAATGAGAATCAAGCGTGTGTACAGCGGCATAAACGCAGCAGTTATAGGATTGGTGAAGTTTGGTGAGCAAATGCAGACCCTTTGAAGTCATATTGCATGGTACCCATTCCATGGGTCTCAACTCTCCAGGTTTAAGGGATTCTTCCTTCAGCTAAAACATGCATGTGGAACCCAGAGTATGATCCACCATGTGATCGGGAAACGTGTTCAAATGTGTCTCAGTTTTCGTCCCCTGGTAGTCGGGTGCAACATTCCAGACGCTTTACTAACACTGTCCCCACTTGGAGAGTCAGTGCCTTTAACCTCCTGTTTGGCCCAGTTTGCAATTTCTGCAGAAGGTGAACAGGAAGAGGGAGAACCAATGAGAGACTAGCTGGAGGTGTCTGGACGGGCAAGTTTAACTCTCATTTCCTACCAGGAAGAGGAATTAACCAAAGGCTCAGCGTGCCATGCCGGAAGCACACTAGGGCCTGAAGCAATCCTGCGGTGTTGCGGCCAGCTCACAAGAAAGTGAGTTGAAGAAAGGAGCTCAGGGGCACTGTAATTCACAAACCTGCAGAGTTATAAATGACAACTATCATCCAAAATTATACTGAAGTAAGGCTGCGAAGAGGACTTGAATGCGGGGCAGAATTGCTGGAAACCGATTTCAGAACGTACACGGGAGTCGCTCTTAAGGCATAGGAAAACAGACAGAACTTGGAAAATAATGCACTTGGCAAAAAAGGGCATATGTGTTTTATCCAGAGCTCTCATAACTGAGGGGAGGAAATTCCCAGCAGGCTCCAACTGCCACCTGAGGGCTCACATTGCAAGGCAACGTGAGCAAGCCAGGCAGGAGTTACCTCACAGCAGAGGTCCCACGTCACAGAAGGGTGAGAAACCCAGCCAACATCAGACTCTCACCAGAGGGCCCACATCACCAAGGGGATGGGAACCAGGCAGGAATGTCTTCACATCAGTGGGGCCACATCATCGAAAGGTGAGGTATTCAGCACATGTGTCCTCAAACCAGAGGACCCACATCACCAAGGACCTCGGAGTGAGGCAGGCAGGAGTAGCCTCACAACACTGGGCACATAGAATAAAAAAGTGAGGAATCCAGCAGTTGGAACCTCCCAGCAGACGGCCCAGAGCACCGAGGCTATGGGATCCAGGCCACAGTGAACTCACAGAAGAGGGCCCATGTCATGAAACTGAGCAAACCAGCCATTGGGACCTCAGAGCAGGAGGCCCACATCCCCATGGGGATGGAAATCTGGTAGGAGTGTCCTCGCACCACTGAGAACGTATCAGAAAATTTTGGGCAACCAGCAGTTAGGGCCTGACGCCAGAGGACCCTCATCACCAAGGGAAGGAGGCTCCCAGCAGGCTCTAACTGCCACCAGAGGGCTGATGTCGCCAAGGCGATGTGTGCCAACCAGGCACGAATGACCTCACAACAGAGGGCCCACCTCAGACAAGTGTGACGAACCCAGTCAGGATCAGACTCGCACCAGAGGGCCCACATCACCACATGGATTGGAACCAGGCAGTAGTGTCCTCACATGAGTAGGGCCACATCATCTAAAGGTGAGGAACCCAGCACATGTGGCTTCAAACCATAGGACACCCATCAACAAGGGGCTGGGAGTGAGGCAGGCAGGAGGAGCCTCATAACAGAGGTCCCAAAAATAAGAAAGGTGAGGAATCCAGCAGTTGGAACCTCCCAGCAGGCGGCCCAGAGCACAGAGGCTAGGGGATCCAGGCCGGAGTGAACTAACACCAGACAGCTCACATCATGAAACTGTGAGCAACCCAGACATTGGGACCTCAGAGCAGAAGGCCCACATCCCCATGGTGATGGGAACATGACAGGAGTGTCCTGGCATCACTGGGCTCACATCAGAAAATGTGGGGTGCTCAGAAGTTAGGGCCTGACGCTAGAGGGCACTCATCACCGATAGGAGGAGGCTCCCAGCAGGCTCCAGCTGCCACCAGAGGGCCAACGTCACCAATGCGATGTGTTCCAGCCTGGCAGGAGTGACCTCACAGCAGAGGGCCCACCTCACAGAAGGGTGAGGAACACAGCCAGGATCAGACTCTCACCAGAGGGCCCACATCACCAAGGGGATGGGAACCAGGCAGGAGTGTCCCCACACCAGTGGGACAACATCATCAAAAGGTGAGGATCCCAGCACATGTGTCCTCAAACCAGAGGAACCACATCACCAAGGGGTTCGGAATGAAGCTGGCAGGACCGGCCTCACAGCACAGGGTCCATAGAATATAAAAGTTGAGGAATCCAGCAGTTGGAACCTCCCAGCAAGTGGCCCAGAGCACCGAGGCTATGGGATCCAGGCCGCAGTGAACTCACAGCAGAGGGCCCACATCATGAACCTGTGAGCAGCCCAGCTGTTGGGACCTCAGAACAGAAGGTCCACATCCCCATTGGGATGGGAACCTGGCAGGAGTGGTTTCACACCACTTAGCACATATCAGAAAATGTTAGGAGCCCAGCAGTTAGGGCCTGACGCCAGGGGGCCCTCATAACTGAGGGGAGGAGACTCCCAGCAGGTTCCAACAGCCAACAGAGGGCCCACGTCTACAAGGTGGCATGTGCCAGCCAGGCAGTAGTGACCTCACAGCAGAGGGCCTATCTCACAGAAGGGTGAGGAACCAAGGCAGGATGAGACTCTCACCAGACGGCCCACAACACCAAGGGGATGGGAACCAGTCAGGACTGTCCTCCCACCAGTGGGGCCACATCATCGAAAGGTGAGGAACCCAGCACATGTGGCCTCATATCAGAGGACATACATCACAAAGGGGATGGGAGTGAGGCAGGTAGGAGTAGCCTAAAACAGAGGGCCCAAAGAATAAAAAAGGTGAGGAATCCAGCATTTGGAACCTCCCAGCAGGCGGCCGAGAGCACAGAAGCTATGGGATGCAGGCAGGAGTGAACTAACACCAGAGAGCCCACATCATGAAACTGTGAGCAACCCAGGCATTGGGACCTCAGAGCAGAAAGCCCACATCCCCATGGGGATGGGAACCTGACAGGAGTGTCCTGGCATCACTGGGCTCACATCAGAAAACGTGGGGAGCCCAGAAGTTAGAGCCTGATGCTAGAGGGCCATCATCACCGAGGGCAGGAGGCTCCCAGCAGGTTCCATGTGCCAACAGAGGGCCCACGTCGCCAAGGTGATGTGTGCAAGTCAGGCAGGATTGACCTCACAGCAGAGGGCCTACATCACAGAAGAGTGAGGAACCCAGCCAGGATAAGACTGTCACCAGAAGGCCCACAACACCAAGGGGATGGGAACCAGGCAGGAGTGTCCTCACACCAGTGGGACCACATCATTGAAAGTTGCCTAACCCAGCACATGTGGCCTCAAACCAGAGGATCCACATCACCAAGGGCCTTGGAGTGAGGCAGGCAGGAGTAGCCTCACAACACAGGGCACATAATATAAAAAACGTGAGGATTCCAGCATTTAGACCTTCCAGCAGGCGGCCCAGAACACCGAGGCTATGGGATCCAGGCCACAGTGAACTCACAGCAGAGGGCCCACATCACAAAACTGTGAGCAACCCAGGAGTTGAGACCTCAGCGCAGAAGGACCACATCCCCATGGGAATGGGAACCTGGCTGGAGTGTCCTCGCACCACTGGGCGCACATCAGAAAATGTGGGGAGCCCACCATTTAGGTCCTGACGCCAGAGGGCCGTCATCACCGAGAGGAGGAGGCGCCCTGCACGCTCCAACTGCCACCAGAGGGCTCACGTCTCCAAGGTGACGTGTGCCAGCCAGGCAGGAGTGACCTCACAGCAGAGGGCCTACCTCACAGAACGTTGAGGAACCCAGCCAGGATTAGACTCTCGCCAGAGGGCCCACCTCACCAAGGGGATGGGAACCAGGCAGGAGTGTCCTCACACGAGTGGGGTCACATCATCGAAAGGTGAGGAACGCAGCACATGTGGCCTCAAGCCATAGGACAGTCATCACCAAGGGGCTGGCAGTGAGGCAGGCAGGAGGAGCCTCACAACAGAGGGCACATAGAATAAAAAAGTTGAGGAATCCAGCAGTTGGAACCTCCCAGCAGGCGGCTCAGAGCACCGATGATAAGGGATCCTTGCCGGAGTGAACTCACAGCAGAGGGCCCACATCATGGTACTGTGAGCAAGCCAGCCGTTTTGACCTCAGAGCAGAAGGCCCATATCGCCATGGGGATGGGAACCTGGCAAGAGTCTCCTCACTCACTTGGCGCACATCAGAAAATGTGGGGAGCCCAGCAGTTATGGCCTAAGGCAAGAGGGCCCTCATCACCGAGGGGAGGAGGATCCCAGCACACTCCAACTGCCACCAGAGGGCCCACGTCACCAAGGTGACGTGTGCCAGACAGGCATGATTGACCTCACAGCAGAGGGCCCACCTCACAGAAGGGTGAGGAACCCAGCCAGGATCAGACTCTCACCTGAGGGCCCACATCAGCAAGGGGATGGGAACCAGTCAGGACTGTCTTACCTCCAGTGGGGTCACATCATCGAAAGGTGCGGAACCCAGCACATGTGGCCTCAAATCAGAGGACACATATCACAAAGGGAATAGGAGTGAGGCAGGCAGGAGTAGCCTAAAAACAGAGGGCCCAAAGAATAAGAAAGGTGAGGAATCCAGCAGTTGGAACCTCCCAGCAGGCGGCCGAGAGCACAGAAGCTATGGGATGCAGGCAGGAGTGAACTAATACCAGAGACCCCACATCATGAAACTGTGAGCAACCCAGGCTTTGGGACCTCAGAGCAGAAGGCCCACATCCCAATGGGGATGTGAACCTGGCTGGAGTGTCCTCGCACCACTGGGCACACATCACAAAATGTGGGGAGCCCAGCAGTTAGGGCCTGATGCCAGAGGGCCCTCATCACCGAGGAGAGGAGGCTCCCAGCAGGCTCCAAGTGCCACCAGAGGGCTCATGTCCACAAGGCGAGGTGAGCAAGCCAGGCAGGACTGACCTCACAGCAGACGGCCCACCTCACAGATGGGTGAGGAACCCAGCCAGGATCAGACTCTCAACAGAGGGCCCACATCACCAAGGGGATGTGAACCAGGCAGGAGTCTCCTAAGACCATTGGTCCCACATCATCGAAAGGTGAGGAACCCAGCACATGTGGCCTCAAACCAGACGACACACATCACGAAGGGGCTGGGAGTGAGGCAGGCAGGAGGATCCTCACAACAGAGGGCCCAAAAAATTAAAAAAGTGAGGAATCCAGCAGTTGGAACCTCCCAGCAGGCGGCCAAGAGCACAGAGGCTATGGGATCCAGGCTTCTGTGAACTAACACCAGAGAGCCCACATCATGAAAATGTGAACAACCCAGCCGTTGGGACCTCAGAGCAGAAGGCCCACATCCCCATGGAGATGGGATCCTAAGAGGAGTGCCAAAGCATCACTGGGCTCCCTAAGAAAAGTTGGTGAGCCCAGCAGTTAGGGCCTGACGCAAGAGGGCCCTCATCACCTAGGGGAGGAGATTCCCAGCACGCTCCAACTGCCACCACACGGCTGACTTCACCAAGGCAATGTGTGCCAGCCATGCAGGAGTGACCTATCAGCAGAGGGTCTCCCTCACAGGTGGGTGAGGAACAAAGCCAGGAACAGACTCTCACCAGGGGGTCCACATAACCACGTGGATGAGAACCAGGCAGGAGTGTCCTCACACTAGTGGGGCCACATCATCGAAAGGTGAGGAACCCAGCAAAGGTGGCCACAAACCAGAGGACCCACATCACCAAGGGGTTGAGAGTGAGGTAGGTGTCTGGACGGGCATATTTAACACTCATTTCCCACCAGGAAGAGGAATTAACCAAAGGCTCAGCGTGCCAAACCAGAAGCACACTAGGGCCTGAAGCAATCCTGCGGTGTTGCGGCCAGCTCACAAGAAAGCGAGTTGAAGAAAGGAGCTCAGGGGCACTGTAATTCACAAACCTGCAGAGTTATAAATGACAGCTATCTTCCAAAAATATATTGAAGTAAGGCTGCCAAGAGGACTTGAAAGCGGGACAGAATTGCAGGAAAGCGATTTCAGGAGGTAGACTGGAATTGCATGTAAAACATAGGAAAAGAGGCAGAACGTCCACAATGATGCACTTGGCCAAAAAGGGCGTATGCGTTTTTTCCTGAATATATTCAGGAAAAAACGCATACGCCCTTTTTGGCCAACCAAGCAAGCTTGCAAAGGAAATCTGCACTACAATGAAGTCTCACTGCCCCCCGGTCAAAAGGGCCATCTGAAAAAAGTGTAAAATTCAGAAAGGCAGGACAGGCCAAAGAGAACTAGGAGCCTTGTTATGCTGATGGGCGGGATGTAAATTGCCAGCAGCCACTCTGGAGAAGTGTATGGTGTTTCCTGAAACATCCAAAAAAAAAGCAACAGAGCCTAGGGCATTTCCACTTATGGTCCTATAGCTTAGGGAAATTAAAATTAAAAAGACACAGCCACCCCAAAGTTTGGGACGGCTCTGTTTACAAGAACCTCATTTACCATACAAGTTCAATATCACAGAAAGCGAAAAATGGATAAAGAAGTTGTGGTACTTACGTACAATGCAATATCACTCAGCAATGAAATCTATGTCATCAGGCCCGTAGAAGGATAATGAGTGGATTCAGGTACGATGATTCTAAGTGAAATAAGTCACACAGAAAAAGAAACATCATAAGATATCACTACTACACAGAATGTAAACTTGGCTTCACAGGAACTGAATTTCAAAACAGAACAGGGTGTCAAATGCAGAAAACCAACTTATGCTTGCTTACGGGGAAAGGTGAGTTGGGGTGCTGCATAAAACAAGAGATTGAAATTAGCACAGATACCGTTCCATAAGCCAAATATGTAATAGACAAGAGCTACTCCTTCTTCAACGAAGTGGACTCAACACCCCATATTAAACGCCTAAGAATATACCTGACTAGTAAGAATCTTAAAACCTATGGATTTATATGTTTCCGAAAGAGAATTAAGCATGTGTACAGCGGCATAAACGCAGCAGTGATAGGATTGGTGAGGTTCGGTGAGCAAATGCAGACCCTTTGAAGTCATATTGCATGGTACCCATGCCATGGGTCTCAACTCTCCATTTTTAAGGGATTCTTCCTTCAGCTAAAACATGCATGTGGAACCCAGAGTATGATCCACTGTGTGATCGGGAAACGTGTTCAAATGTGTCTCAGTTTTCGTCCCCTGTTACTCGGGTGCAACATTCAAGACGCTTTACTAACACTCTCCCCACTTGGAGAGTCAGTGCCTTTAACCTCCTGTTTGGCCCAGTTTGCAATTTCTGTGGAAAATGAACAGGAATAGGGAGAACCAATGAGAGACTAGGTGGAGGTGTCCGGACGGGCAAATTTAACTCTCATTTCCCACCAGGAAGAGGAATTAACCAAAGGCTCAGCGTGCCATGCCGGAACCACACTAGGGCCAGAAGCAATCCTGCGGTGTTGCGGCCAGCTCACAAGAAAGCGAGTTGAAGAAAGGAGCTCAGGGGCACTGTAATTCACAAACCTGCAGAGTTATAAATGACAGCTATCTTCCAAAAATATATTGAAGTAAGGCTGCCAAGAGGATTTGAAAGCGGGGCAGAATTGCAGGAAACCGATTTCAGGAGGTAGACTGGAATTGCATGTAAAGCATAGGAAAAGAGGCAGAATGTCCACAATGATACACTTGGCCAAAAAGGGCGTATGCGTTTTTTCCTGAATATATTCAGGAAAAAACGCATACGCCCTTTTTGGCCAACCAAGCAAGCTTGCAAAGGAAATCTGCACTACAATGAAGTCTCACTGCCCCACGGTCAAAAGGGCCATCTGAAAAAAGTGTAAAGTTCAGAAAGGCAGGACAGGCCAAAGAGAACTAGGAGCCTTGTTATGCTGATGGGAGGGATGTAAATTGCCAGCAGCCACTCTGGAGAAGTGTATGGTGTTTCCTGAAACATCCAAAAAAAAAGCAACAGAGCCGAGGGCATTTCCACTTATGGTCCTATAGCTTAGGGAAATTAAAATTAAAAAGACACAGCCACCCCAAAGTTTGGGACGGCTCTGTTTACAAGAACCTCGTTTACCGTACAAGTTCAATATCACAGAAAGCGAAAAATGGATAAAGAAGTTGTGGTACTTACGTACAATGCAATATCACTCAGCAATGAAATCTATGTCATCAGGCCCGTAGCAGCATAATGAGTGGATTCAGGTACGATGAATCTAAGTGAAATAAGTCACACAGAAAAAGAAACATCATAAGATATCACTACTACACGGAATGTAAACTTGGCTTCACAGGAACTGAATTTCAAAACAGAACAGGGTGTCAAATGCAGAAAACCAACTTATGCTTGCTTAAGGGGAAAGGTGAGTTGGGGTGCTGCATAAAACAAGAGATTGAAATTAGCACAGACACCATTCCATAAGCCAAATATGTAATAGACAAGAGCTACTCCTTCTTCAACGAAGTGGACTCAACACCCCATATTAAACGCCTAAGAATATACCTGACTAGTAAGAATCTTAAAACCTATGGATTTATATGTTTCCGAAAGAGAATCAAGCGTGTGTACAGCGGCATAAACGCAGCAGTGATAGGATTGATGAGGTTCGGTGAGCAAATGCAGACCCTTTGAAGTCATATTGCATGGTACACATGCCATGGGTCTCAACTCTCCAGGTTTAAGGGATTCTTCCTTCAGCTAAAACATGCATGTGGAACCCAGAGTATGATCCACTGTGTGATCGGGAAACGTGTTCAAATGTGTCTCAGTTTTCGTCCCCTGTTACTCGGGTGCAACATTCAAGACGCTTTACTGACACTCTCCCCACTTGGAGAGTCAGTGCCTTTAACCTCCTGTTTGGCCCAGTTTGCAAATTCTGTGGAAAATGAACAGGAATAGGGAGAACCAATGAGAGACTAGGTGGAGGTGTCCGGATGGGCAAATTTAACTCTCATTTCCCACCAGGAAGAGGAATTAACCAAAGGCTCAGCGTGCCATGCCGAAACCACACTAGGGCCAGAAGCAATCCTGCGGTGTTGCGGCCAGCTCACAAGAAAGCGAGTTGAAGAAAGGAGCTCAGCGGCACTGTAATTCACAAACCTGCAGAGTTATAAATGACAGCTATCTTCCAAAAATATATTGAAGTAAGGCTGCCAAGAAGACTTGAAAGCGGGGCAGAATTGCAGGAAACCGATTTCAGGAGGTAGACTGGAATTGCATGTAAAGCATAGGAAAAGAGGCAGAATGTCCACAATGATACACTTGGCCAAAAAGGGCGTATGCGTTTTTTCCTGAATATATTCAGGAAAAAACGCATACGCCCTTTTTGGCCAACCAAGCAAGCTTGCAAAGGAAATCTGCACTACAATGAAGTCTCACTGCCACCCAGTCAAAAGGGCCATCTGAAAAAAGTGTAAAATCCAAAAAGGAAGGACAGGCCATGGAGAACTGGGAGCCTTATTATGCTGATGGGCGGGATGTAAATTGCCAACAGCCACTCTGGAGAAGTGTATGGTGTTTCCTGAAACATCCAAAAAACAAATCAACAGAGCCTAGGGCACTTCCACTTATGGTCCTATAGCTTAGGGAAATTAAAATCAAAAAGACACAGCCACCCCAAAGTTTGGGACGGCTCTGTTTACAAGAACCTCGTTTACCATACAAGTTCAATATCACAGAAAGCGAAAAATGGATAAAGAATTTGTGGTACTTACGTACAATGCAATATCACTCAGCAATGAAATCTATGTCATCAGGCCCGTAGCAGCATAATGAGTGGATTAAGGTACGATGATTCTAAGTGAAATAAGTCACACAGAAAAAGAAACATCATAAGATATCACTAATACACGGAATGTAAACTTGGCTATACAGGATCTGAATTACAAAACAGAACAGGGTGTCAAATGTAGAAAACCAACTTATGATTGCTTAAGGGGAAAGGTGAGTTGGGGTGCTGCATAAAACCACAGATTGAAATTAGCACAGATACCGTTCCATAAGCCAAATATGTAATAGACAAGAGCTATTCCTTGCTCAACGAAGGGGACTCAACACCCCATATTAAACGCCTAAGAATATACCTGACTAGTGAGAATCTTAAAACCTATGGATTTATATGTCTCCGAAAGAGAATCAAGCGTGTGTACAGCGGCATAAACGCAGCAGTGATAGGATTGGTGAAGTTCAGTGAGCAAATGCAGACCCTTTGAAGTCATATTGCATGGTACCCATTCCATGGGTCTCAACTCTCCAGGTTTAAGTGATGCTCCTTCAGCTAAAACATGCATGTGGAACCCAAAGTATGATCCACCGTGTGATCGGGAAACGTGTTCAAATGTGTCTCAGTTTTCGTCCCCTGGTACTCCGGTGCAACATTCCAGAGGCTTTACTAACACTCTCCCCACTTGGAGAGTCAGTGCCTTTAACCTCCTGTTTGGCCCAGTTTGCAATTTCTGCGGAAGATGAACAGGAATAGGGAGAACCAATGAGAGACTAGGTGGAGGTGTCTGGACGGGCAAATTTAACTCTCATTTCCCACCAGGAAGAGGAATTAACCAAAGTCTCAGCGTGCCATGCCGGAACCACACTAGGGCCAGAAGCAATCCTGCGGTGTTGCGGCCAGCTCACAAGAAAGCGAGTTGAAGAAAGGAGCTCAGGGGCACTGTAATTCACAAACCTGCAGAGTTATAAATGACAGCTATCTTCCAAAAATATATTGAAGTAAGGCTGCCAAGAGGAGTTGAAAGCGGGGCAGAATTGCAGGAAACCGATTTCAGGAGGTAGACTGGAATTGCATGTAAAGCATAGGAAAAGAGGCAGAACGTCCACAATGATGCACTTGGCCAAAAAGGGCGTATGCGTTTTTTCCTGAATATATTCAGGAAAAAACGCATACGCCCTTTTTGGCCAACCAAGCAAGCTTGCAAAGGAAATCTGCACTACAATGAAGTCTCACTGCCCCCCAGTCAAAAGAGCCATCGGAAAAAAGTGTAAAATCCAGAAAGGCAGGACAGGCTAAGGAGAAATGGGAGCCTTTTTATGCTGATGGGTGGGATGTAAATTGCCAACAGCCACTCTGGAGAAGTGTATGGTGTTTCCTGAAACATCCAAAAAACAAAGCAACAGAGCCTAGGGCACTCTCACTTATGGTCCTATAGCTTAGGGAAATTAAAATCAAAAAGACACAGCCACCCCAAAGTTTCGGCCGGCTCTGTTTACAAGAACCTCGTTTACTGTACAAGTTCAATATCACAGAAAGCGAAAAATGGATAAAGAAGTTGTGGTACTTACGTACAATGCAATATCACTCAGCAATGAAATCTATGTCATCAGGCCCGTAGCAACATAATGAGTGGATTCAGGTACGATGATTCTAAGTGAAATAAATCACACAGAAAAAGAAACATCATAAGATATCACTACTACACGGAATGTAAACTTGGCTACACAGGAACTGAATTACAAAACAGAACAGGGTCTCAAATGTAGAAAACCAACTTATGCTTGCTTAAGGGGACAGGTGAGTTGGGGTGCGGCATAAAACCAGAGATTGAAATTAGCACAGATACCGTTCCATAAGCCAAATATGTAATAGACAAGAGCTACTCCTTGCTCAAAGAAGTGGACTCAACACCCCATAATAAACACCTAAGAATATACCTGACTAGTAAGAATCTTAAAACCTTTGGATTTATATGTCTCCAAAAGAGAATCAAGCGTGTGTACAGCGGCATAAACGCAGCAGTGATAGAATTGGTGAGGTTCGGTGAGCAAATGCAGGCCCTTTGAAGTCATATTGCATGGTACCCATTCCATGGGTCTCAACTCTCCAGGTTTAAGGGATTCTTCCTTCAGCTAAAACATGCATGTGGAACCCAGAGTATGATCCACCGTGTGATCGGGAAACGTGTTCAAATGTGTCTCAGTTTTCGTCCCCTGGTACTCGGGTGCAACATTCCAGACGCTTTACTAACACTCTCCCCACTTGGAGAGTCAGTGCCTTTAACCTCCTGTTTGGCCCAGTTTGCAATTTCTGTGGAAAATGAACAGGAATAGGGAGAACCAATGAGAGACTAGGTGGAGGTGTCTGGACGGGCAAATTTAACTCTCATTTCCCACCAAGAAGAAGAATTAACCAAAGGCTCAGCATGCCATGCCGGAAGCACACAAGGGCCTGAAGAAATCCTGCGGTGTTGCGGCCAGCTCACAAGAAAGCGAGTTGAAGAAAGGAGCTCAGGGGCACTGTAATTCACAAACCTGCAGAGTTATAAATGACAGCTATCGTCCAAAAATATATTGAAGTAAGGCTGCCAAGAGGACTTGAAAGCGGTGCAGAATTGCACGAAACCGATTTCAGGAGGTAGACTGGAATTGCATGTAAAGCATAGGAAAAGAGGCAGAACGTACACAATGATGCACTTGGCCAAAAAGAGCGTGTGCGTTTTTTCCTGAATATATTCAGGAAAAAACGCATACGCTCTTTTTGGCCAACCAAGCAAGCTTGCAAAGGAAATCTGCACTACAATGAAGTCTCACTGCCGCCCAGTCAAAAGGGCCATCTGAAAAAAGTGTAAAATCCAGAAAGGCAGGACAGGACATGGAGAATTGGGAGCCTTGTTATGCTGATGGGCGGGATGTAAATTGCCAACAGCCACTCTGGAGAAGTGTATGGTGTTTCCTGAAACATCTAAAAAACAAGCAACAGAGCCTAGGGCACTTCCACTTATGGTCCTATAGCTTAGGGAAATTAAAATCAAAAAGACACAGCCACCCCAAAGTTTGGGACCGCTCTGTTTACAAGAATCTCTTTACGGTACAAGTTCAATAGCACAAAAGCGAAAAATGGATAAAGAAGTTGTGGTACTTACGAACAATGCAATATCACTCAGCAATGAAATCTATGTCATCAGGCCCATAGTAGCATAATGAGTGGATTCAGGTACGATGATTCTAAGTGAAATAAGTCACACAGAAAAAGAAACATCATAAGATATCACTAATACACGCAATGTAAACTTGGCTACACAGGAACTGAATTACAAAACAGAACAGGGTCTCAAATGTAGAAAACCAACTTACGCTTGCTTAAGAGGAAAGGTGAGTTGGGGTGCTGCATGAAACCAGAGATTGAAATTAGCACAGATACCGTTCCATAAGCCAAATATGTAATAGACAAGAGCTACTCCTTGCTCAACGAAGTGGACTCAACACCCCATATTAAACGCCTAAGAATATACCTGACTAGTAAGAATCTTAAAACCTATGGATTTATATGTCTCCGAAAGAGAATCAAGCGTGTGTACAGCGGCATAAACGCAGCAGTGATAGGATTGGTGAGGTTCAGTGAGCAAATGCAGACCCTTTGAAGTCATATTGAATGGTACCCATTCCATGGGTCTCAACTCTCCAGGTTTAAGGGATTCTTCCTTCAGCTAAAACATGCATGTGGAACACAGATTATGATCCACCGTGTGATTGGGAAACGTGTTCAAATGTGTCTCAGTTTTCGTCCCCTGGTACTCGGATACAACATTCCAGACGCTTTACTAACACTCTCCCCACTTGGAGAGTCAGTGCCTTTAACCTCCTGTTTGGCCCAGTTTGCAATTTCTGTGGAAAATGAACAGGAATAGGGACAACCAATGAGAAACTAGCTGGAGGTGTCTGGACGGGCAAATTTAACTCTCATTTCCCACCAAGAAGAAGAATTAACCAAAGGCTCAGCATGCCATGCCGGAAGCACACTAGGGCCTGAAGCAATCCTGCGGTGTTGCGGCCAGCTCACAAGAAAGCGAGTTGAAGAAAGGAGCTCAGGGGCACTGTAATTCACAAACCTGCAGAGATAAATGACAGCTATCTTCCAAAAATATATTGAAGTAAGGCTGCCAAGAGGAGTTGAAAGCGGGGCAGAATTGCAGGAAACCGATTTCAGGAGGTAGACTGGAATTGCATGTAAAGCATAGGAAAAGAGGCAGAACGTCCACAATGATGCACTTGGCCAAAAAGGGCGTATGCGTTTTTTCCTGAATATATTCAGGAAAAAACGCATACGCCCTTTTTGGCCAACCAAGCAAGCTTGCAAAGGATACCTGCACTACAATGAAGTCTCACTGCTCCCCGGTCAAAAGGCTATCTGAAAAAACTGTAAAATCCAGAAAGGCAGGACAGGCCATGGAGAACTGGGAGCCTTGTTATTCTGATGGGTGGGATGTAAATTGCCAACAGCCACTCTGGAGAAGTGTATGGTGTTTCCTGAAACATTCAAAAAACAAAGCAACAGAGCCCAGGGCACTTCCACTTATGGTCCTATAGCTTAGGGAAATTAAAATCAAAAAGACACAGCCACCCCAAAGCTTGGGACGGCTCTGTTTACAAGAACCTCGTTTAATGTACAAGTTCAATATCACAGAAAGCGAAAAATGGATAAAGAAGTTGTGGTACTTACGTACAATGCAATATCACTCAGCAATGAAATCTATGTCATCAGGCCCATACCAGCATAATGAGTGGATTCAGGTACGATGATTCTAAGTGAAATAAGTCACACAGAAAAAGAAACATCATAAGGTATCACTAATACACGGAATGTAAACTTGGCTACACAGGAACTGAATTACAAAACAGAACAGGGTCTCAAAGTAGAAAACCAACTTATGCTTGCTTAAGTGGAAAGGTGAGTTGGGGTGCTGCATAAAACCAGAGATTGAAATTAGCACAGATACCGCTCCATAAGCCAAATATGTAATAGACAAGAGCTACTGCTTGCTCAACGAAGTGGACTCAACACCCCATATTAAACGCCTAAGAATATACCTGACTAGTAAGAATCTTAAAACCTATGGATTTATATGTCTCCGAAAGAGAATCAAGCGTGTGTACAGCGGCATAAACGCAGCAGTGATAGGAGTGGTGAGGTTCGGTGAGCAAATGCAGACCCTTTGAAGTCATATTGCATGGTACCCATTCCATGGGTCTCAACTCTCCAGGTTTAAGGGATTCTTCCTTCAGCTAAAACATGCATGTGGAACCCAGAGTACGATCCACCGTGTGATCGGGAAACGTGTTCAAATGTGTCTCAGTTTTCGTCCCCTGGTACTCGGGTGCAACATTCAAGACGCTTTACTGACACTCTCCCCACTTGGAGAGTCAGTGCCTTTAACCTCCTGTTTGGCCCAGTTTGCAAATTCTGTGGAAAATGAACAGGAATAGGGAGAACCAATGAGAGACTAGGTGGAGGTGTCCGGATGGGCAAATTTAACTCTCATTTCCCACCAGGAAGAGGAATTAACCAAAGGCTCAGCGTGCCATGCCGAAACCACACTAGGGCCAGAAGCAATCCTGCGGTGTTGCGGCCAGCTCACAAGAAAGCGAGTTGAAGAAAGGAGCTCAGCGGCACTGTAATTCACAAACCTGCAGAGTTATAAATGACAGCTATCTTCCAAAAATATATTGAAGTAAGGCTGCCAAGAAGACTTGAAAGCGGGGCAGAATTGCAGGAAACCGATTTCAGGAGGTAGACTGGAATTGCATGTAAAGCATAGGAAAAGAGGCAGAATGTCCACAATGATACACTTGGCCAAAAAGGGCGTATGCGTTTTTTCCTGAATATATTCAGGAAAAAACGCATACGCCCTTTTTGGCCAACCAAGCAAGCTTGCAAAGGAAATCTGCACTACAATGAAGTCTCACTGCCACCCAGTCAAAAGGGCCATCTGAAAAAAGTGTAAAATCCAAAAAGGAAGGACAGGCCATGGAGAACTGGGAGCCTTATTATGCTGATGGGCGGGATGTAAATTGCCAACAGCCACTCTGGAGAAGTGTATGGTGTTTCCTGAAACATCCAAAAAACAAATCAACAGAGCCTAGGGCACTTCCACTTATGGTCCTATAGCTTAGGGAAATTAAAATCAAAAAGACACAGCCACCCCAAAGTTTGGGACGGCTCTGTTTACAAGAACCTCGTTTACCATACAAGTTCAATATCACAGAAAGCGAAAAATGGATAAAGAATTTGTGGTACTTACGTACAATGCAATATCACTCAGCAATGAAATCTATGTCATCAGGCCCGTAGCAGCATAATGAGTGGATTAAGGTACGATGATTCTAAGTGAAATAAGTCACACAGAAAAAGAAACATCATAAGATATCACTAATACACGGAATGTAAACTTGGCTATACAGGATCTGAATTACAAAACAGAACAGGGTGTCAAATGTAGAAAACCAACTTATGATTGCTTAAGGGGAAAGGTGAGTTGGGGTGCTGCATAAAACCACAGATTGAAATTAGCACAGATACCGTTCCATAAGCCAAATATGTAATAGACAAGAGCTATTCCTTGCTCAACGAAGGGGACTCAACACCCCATATTAAACGCCTAAGAATATACCTGACTAGTGAGAATCTTAAAACCTATGGATTTATATGTCTCCGAAAGAGAATCAAGCGTGTGTACAGCGGCATAAACGCAGCAGTGATAGGATTGGTGAAGTTCAGTGAGCAAATGCAGACCCTTTGAAGTCATATTGCATGGTACCCATTCCATGGGTCTCAACTCTCCAGGTTTAAGTGATGCTCCTTCAGCTAAAACATGCATGTGGAACCCAAAGTATGATCCACCGTGTGATCGGGAAACGTGTTCAAATGTGTCTCAGTTTTCGTCCCCTGGTACTCCGGTGCAACATTCCAGAGGCTTTACTAACACTCTCCCCACTTGGAGAGTCAGTGCCTTTAACCTCCTGTTTGGCCCAGTTTGCAATTTCTGCGGAAGATGAACAGGAATAGGGAGAACCAATGAGAGACTAGGTGGAGGTGTCTGGACGGGCAAATTTAACTCTCATTTCCCACCAGGAAGAGGAATTAACCAAAGTCTCAGCGTGCCATGCCGGAACCACACTAGGGCCAGAAGCAATCCTGCGGTGTTGCGGCCAGCTCACAAGAAAGCGAGTTGAAGAAAGGAGCTCAGGGGCACTGTAATTCACAAACCTGCAGAGTTATAAATGACAGCTATCTTCCAAAAATATATTGAAGTAAGGCTGCCAAGAGGAGTTGAAAGCGGGGCAGAATTGCAGGAAACCGATTTCAGGAGGTAGACTGGAATTGCATGTAAAGCATAGGAAAAGAGGCAGAACGTCCACAATGATGCACTTGGCCAAAAAGGGCGTATGCGTTTTTTCCTGAATATATTCAGGAAAAAACGCATACGCCCTTTTTGGCCAACCAAGCAAGCTTGAAAAGGAAATCTGCACTACAATGAAGTCTCACTGCCCCCCAGTCAAAAGAGCCATCGGAAAAAAGTGTAAAATCCAGAAAGGCAGGACAGGCTAAGGAGAAATGGGAGCCTTTTTATGCTGATGGGTGGGATGTAAATTGCCAACAGCCACTCTGGAGAAGTGTATGGTGTTTCCTGAAACATCCAAAAAACAAAGCAACAGAGCCTAGGGCACTCTCACTTATGGTCCTATAGCTTAGGGAAATTAAAATCAAAAAGACACAGCCACCCCAAAGTTTCGGCCGGCTCTGTTTACAAGAACCTCGTTTACTGTACAAGTTCAATATCACAGAAAGCGAAAAATGGATAAAGAAGTTGTGGTACTTACGTACAATGCAATATCACTCAGCAATGAAATCTATGTCATCAGGCCCGTAGCAACATAATGAGTGGATTCAGGTACGATGATTCTAAGTGAAATAAATCACACAGAAAAAGAAACATCATAAGATATCACTACTACACGGAATGTAAACTTGGCTACACAGGAACTGAATTACAAAACAGAACAGGGTCTCAAATGTAGAAAACCAACTTATGCTTGCTTAAGGGGACAGGTGAGTTGGGGTGCGGCATAAAACCAGAGATTGAAATTAGCACAGATACCGTTCCATAAGCCAAATATGTAATAGACAAGAGCTACTCCTTGCTCAAAGAAGTGGACTCAACACCCCATAATAAACACCTAAGAATATACCTGACTAGTAAGAATCTTAAAACCTTTGGATTTATATGTCTCCAAAAGAGAATCAAGCGTGTGTACAGCGGCATAAACGCAGCAGTGATAGAATTGGTGAGGTTCGGTGAGCAAATGCAGGCCCTTTGAAGTCATATTGCATGGTACCCATTCCATGGGTCTCAACTCTCCAGGTTTAAGGGATTCTTCCTTCAGCTAAAACATGCATGTGGAACCCAGAGTATGATCCACCGTGTGATCGGGAAACGTGTTCAAATGTGTCTCAGTTTTCGTCCCCTGGTACTCGGGTGCAACATTCCAGACGCTTTACTAACACTCTCCCCACTTGGAGAGTCAGTGCCTTTAACCTCCTGTTTGGCCCAGTTTGCAATTTCTGTGGAAAATGAACAGGAATAGGGAGAACCAATGAGAGACTAGGTGGAGGTGTCTGGACGGGCAAATTTAACTCTCATTTCCCACCAAGAAGAAGAATTAACCAAAGGCTCAGCATGCCATGCCGGAAGCACACAAGGGCCTGAAGAAATCCTGCGGTGTTGCGGCCAGCTCACAAGAAAGCGAGTTGAAGAAAGGAGCTCAGGGGCACTGTAATTCACAAACCTGCAGAGTTATAAATGACAGCTATCGTCCAAAAATATATTGAAGTAAGGCTGCCAAGAGGACTTGAAAGCGGTGCAGAATTGCACGAAACCGATTTCAGGAGGTAGACTGGAATTGCATGTAAAGCATAGGAAAAGAGGCAGAACGTACACAATGATGCACTTGGCCAAAAAGAGCGTGTGCGTTTTTTCCTGAATATATTCAGGAAAAAACGCATACGCCCTTTTTGGCCAACCAAGCAAGCTTGCAAAGGAAATCTGCACTACAATGAAGTCTCACTGCCGCCCAGTCAAAAGGGCCATCTGAAAAAAGTGTAAAATCCAGAAAGGCAGGACAGGACATGGAGAATTGGGAGCCTTGTTATGCTGATGGGCGGGATGTAAATTGCCAACAGCCACTCTGGAGAAGTGTATGGTGTTTCCTGAAACATCTAAAAAACAAGCAACAGAGCCTAGGGCACTTCCACTTATGGTCCTATAGCTTAGGGAAATTAAAATCAAAAAGACACAGCCACCCCAAAGTTTGGGACCGCTCTGTTTACAAGAATCTCTTTACGGTACAAGTTCAATAGCACAAAAGCGAAAAATGGATAAAGAAGTTGTGGTACTTACGAACAATGCAATATCACTCAGCAATGAAATCTATGTCATCAGGCCCATAGTAGCATAATGAGTGGATTCAGGTACGATGATTCTAAGTGAAATAAGTCACACAGAAAAAGAAACATCATAAGATATCACTAATACACGCAATGTAAACTTGGCTACACAGGAACTGAATTACAAAACAGAACAGGGTCTCAAATGTAGAAAACCAACTTACGCTTGCTTAAGAGGAAAGGTGAGTTGGGGTGCTGCATGAAACCAGAGATTGAAATTAGCACAGATACCGTTCCATAAGCCAAATATGTAATAGACAAGAGCTACTCCTTGCTCAACGAAGTGGACTCAACACCCCATATTAAACGCCTAAGAATATACCTGACTAGTAAGAATCTTAAAACCTATGGATTTATATGTCTCCGAAAGAGAATCAAGCGTGTGTACAGCGGCATAAACGCAGCAGTGATAGGATTGGTGAGGTTCAGTGAGCAAATGCAGACCCTTTGAAGTCATATTGAATGGTACCCATTCCATGGGTCTCAACTCTCCAGGTTTAAGGGATTCTTCCTTCAGCTAAAACATGCATGTGGAACACAGATTATGATCCACCGTGTGATTGGGAAACGTGTTCAAATGTGTCTCAGTTTTCGTCCCCTGGTACTCGGATACAACATTCCAGACGCTTTACTAACACTCTCCCCACTTGGAGAGTCAGTGCCTTTAACCTCCTGTTTGGCCCAGTTTGCAATTTCTGTGGAAAATGAACAGGAATAGGGACAACCAATGAGAAACTAGCTGGAGGTGTCTGGACGGGCAAATTTAACTCTCATTTCCCACCAAGAAGAAGAATTAACCAAAGGCTCAGCATGCCATGCCGGAAGCACACTAGGGCCTGAAGCAATCCTGCGGTGTTGCGGCCAGCTCACAAGAAAGCGAGTTGAAGAAAGGAGCTCAGGGGCACTGTAATTCACAAACCTGCAGAGATAAATGACAGCTATCTTCCAAAAATATATTGAAGTAAGGCTGCCAAGAGGAGTTGAAAGCGGGGCAGAATTGCAGGAAACCGATTTCAGGAGGTAGACTGGAATTGCATGTAAAGCATAGGAAAAGAGGCAGAACGTCCACAATGATGCACTTGGCCAAAAAGGGCGTATGCGTTTTTTCCTGAATATATTCAGGAAAAAACGCATACGCCCTTTTTGGCCAACCAAGCAAGCTTGCAAAGGATACCTGCACTACAATGAAGTCTCACTGCTCCCCGGTCAAAAGGCTATCTGAAAAAACTGTAAAATCCAGAAAGGCAGGACAGGCCATGGAGAACTGGGAGCCTTGTTATTCTGATGGGTGGGATGTAAATTGCCAACAGCCACTCTGGAGAAGTGTATGGTGTTTCCTGAAACATTCAAAAAACAAAGCAACAGAGCCCAGGGCACTTCCACTTATGGTCCTATAGCTTAGGGAAATTAAAATCAAAAAGACACAGCCACCCCAAAGCTTGGGACGGCTCTGTTTACAAGAACCTCGTTTAATGTACAAGTTCAATATCACAGAAAGCGAAAAATGGATAAAGAAGTTGTGGTACTTACGTACAATGCAATATCACTCAGCAATGAAATCTATGTCATCAGGCCCATACCAGCATAATGAGTGGATTCAGGTACGATGATTCTAAGTGAAATAAGTCACACAGAAAAAGAAACATCATAAGGTATCACTAATACACGGAATGTAAACTTGGCTACACAGGAACTGAATTACAAAACAGAACAGGGTCTCAAAGTAGAAAACCAACTTATGCTTGCTTAAGTGGAAAGGTGAGTTGGGGTGCTGCATAAAACCAGAGATTGAAATTAGCACAGATACCGCTCCATAAGCCAAATATGTAATAGACAAGAGCTACTGCTTGCTCAACGAAGTGGACTCAACACCCCATATTAAACGCCTAAGAATATACCTGACTAGTAAGAATCTTAAAACCTATGGATTTATATGTCTCCGAAAGAGAATCAAGCGTGTGTACAGCGGCATAAACGCAGCAGTGATAGGAGTGGTGAGGTTCGGTGAGCAAATGCAGACCCTTTGAAGTCATATTGCATGGTACCCATTCCATGGGTCTCAACTCTCCAGGTTTAAGGGATTCTTCCTTCAGCTAAAACATGCATGTGGAACCCAGAGTACGATCCACCGTGTGATCGGGAAACGTGTTCAAATGTGTCTCAGTTTTCGTCCCCTGGTACTCGGGTGCAACATTCAAGACGCTTTACTGACACTCTCCCCACTTGGAGAGTCAGTGCCTTTAACCTCCTGTTTGGCCCAGTTTGCAAATTCTGTGGAAAATGAACAGGAATAGGGAGAACCAATGAGAGACTAGGTGGAGGTGTCCGGATGGGCAAATTTAACTCTCATTTCCCACCAGGAAGAGGAATTAACCAAAGGCTCAGCGTGCCATGCCGAAACCACACTAGGGCCAGAAGCAATCCTGCGGTGTTGCGGCCAGCTCACAAGAAAGCGAGTTGAAGAAAGGAGCTCAGCGGCACTGTAATTCACAAACCTGCAGAGTTATAAATGACAGCTATCTTCCAAAAATATATTGAAGTAAGGCTGCCAAGAAGACTTGAAAGCGGGGCAGAATTGCAGGAAACCGATTTCAGGAGGTAGACTGGAATTGCATGTAAAGCATAGGAAAAGAGGCAGAATGTCCACAATGATACACTTGGCCAAAAAGGGCGTATGCGTTTTTTCCTGAATATATTCAGGAAAAAACGCATACGCCCTTTTTGGCCAACCAAGCAAGCTTGCAAAGGAAATCTGCACTACAATGAAGTCTCACTGCCACCCAGTCAAAAGGGCCATCTGAAAAAAGTGTAAAATCCAAAAAGGAAGGACAGGCCATGGAGAACTGGGAGCCTTATTATGCTGATGGGCGGGATGTAAATTGCCAACAGCCACTCTGGAGAAGTGTATGGTGTTTCCTGAAACATCCAAAAAACAAATCAACAGAGCCTAGGGCACTTCCACTTATGGTCCTATAGCTTAGGGAAATTAAAATCAAAAAGACACAGCCACCCCAAAGTTTGGGACGGCTCTGTTTACAAGAACCTCGTTTACCATACAAGTTCAATATCACAGAAAGCGAAAAATGGATAAAGAATTTGTGGTACTTACGTACAATGCAATATCACTCAGCAATGAAATCTATGTCATCAGGCCCGTAGCAGCATAATGAGTGGATTAAGGTACGATGATTCTAAGTGAAATAAGTCACACAGAAAAAGAAACATCATAAGATATCACTAATACACGGAATGTAAACTTGGCTATACAGGATCTGAATTACAAAACAGAACAGGGTGTCAAATGTAGAAAACCAACTTATGATTGCTTAAGGGGAAAGGTGAGTTGGGGTGCTGCATAAAACCACAGATTGAAATTAGCACAGATACCGTTCCATAAGCCAAATATGTAATAGACAAGAGCTATTCCTTGCTCAACGAAGGGGACTCAACACCCCATATTAAACGCCTAAGAATATACCTGACTAGTGAGAATCTTAAAACCTATGGATTTATATGTCTCCGAAAGAGAATCAAGCGTGTGTACAGCGGCATAAACGCAGCAGTGATAGGATTGGTGAAGTTCAGTGAGCAAATGCAGACCCTTTGAAGTCATATTGCATGGTACCCATTCCATGGGTCTCAACTCTCCAGGTTTAAGTGATGCTCCTTCAGCTAAAACATGCATGTGGAACCCAAAGTATGATCCACCGTGTGATCGGGAAACGTGTTCAAATGTGTCTCAGTTTTCGTCCCCTGGTACTCCGGTGCAACATTCCAGAGGCTTTACTAACACTCTCCCCACTTGGAGAGTCAGTGCCTTTAACCTCCTGTTTGGCCCAGTTTGCAATTTCTGCGGAAGATGAACAGGAATAGGGAGAACCAATGAGAGACTAGGTGGAGGTGTCTGGACGGGCAAATTTAACTCTCATTTCCCACCAGGAAGAGGAATTAACCAAAGTCTCAGCGTGCCATGCCGGAACCACACTAGGGCCAGAAGCAATCCTGCGGTGTTGCGGCCAGCTCACAAGAAAGCGAGTTGAAGAAAGGAGCTCAGGGGCACTGTAATTCACAAACCTGCAGAGTTATAAATGACAGCTATCTTCCAAAAATATATTGAAGTAAGGCTGCCAAGAGGAGTTGAAAGCGGGGCAGAATTGCAGGAAACCGATTTCAGGAGGTAGACTGGAATTGCATGTAAAGCATAGGAAAAGAGGCAGAACGTCCACAATGATGCACTTGGCCAAAAAGGGCGTATGCGTTTTTTCCTGAATATATTCAGGAAAAAACGCATACGCCCTTTTTGGCCAACCAAGCAAGCTTGAAAAGGAAATCTGCACTACAATGAAGTCTCACTGCCCCCCAGTCAAAAGAGCCATCGGAAAAAAGTGTAAAATCCAGAAAGGCAGGACAGGCTAAGGAGAAATGGGAGCCTTTTTATGCTGATGGGTGGGATGTAAATTGCCAACAGCCACTCTGGAGAAGTGTATGGTGTTTCCTGAAACATCCAAAAAACAAAGCAACAGAGCCTAGGGCACTCTCACTTATGGTCCTATAGCTTAGGGAAATTAAAATCAAAAAGACACAGCCACCCCAAAGTTTCGGCCGGCTCTGTTTACAAGAACCTCGTTTACTGTACAAGTTCAATATCACAGAAAGCGAAAAATGGATAAAGAAGTTGTGGTACTTACGTACAATGCAATATCACTCAGCAATGAAATCTATGTCATCAGGCCCGTAGCAACATAATGAGTGGATTCAGGTACGATGATTCTAAGTGAAATAAATCACACAGAAAAAGAAACATCATAAGATATCACTACTACACGGAATGTAAACTTGGCTACACAGGAACTGAATTACAAAACAGAACAGGGTCTCAAATGTAGAAAACCAACTTATGCTTGCTTAAGGGGACAGGTGAGTTGGGGTGCGGCATAAAACCAGAGATTGAAATTAGCACAGATACCGTTCCATAAGCCAAATATGTAATAGACAAGAGCTACTCCTTGCTCAAAGAAGTGGACTCAACACCCCATAATAAACACCTAAGAATATACCTGACTAGTAAGAATCTTAAAACCTTTGGATTTATATGTCTCCAAAAGAGAATCAAGCGTGTGTACAGCGGCATAAACGCAGCAGTGATAGAATTGGTGAGGTTCGGTGAGCAAATGCAGGCCCTTTGAAGTCATATTGCATGGTACCCATTCCATGGGTCTCAACTCTCCAGGTTTAAGGGATTCTTCCTTCAGCTAAAACATGCATGTGGAACCCAGAGTATGATCCACCGTGTGATCGGGAAACGTGTTCAAATGTGTCTCAGTTTTCGTCCCCTGGTACTCGGGTGCAACATTCCAGACGCTTTACTAACACTCTCCCCACTTGGAGAGTCAGTGCCTTTAACCTCCTGTTTGGCCCAGTTTGCAATTTCTGTGGAAAATGAACAGGAATAGGGAGAACCAATGAGAGACTAGGTGGAGGTGTCTGGACGGGCAAATTTAACTCTCATTTCCCACCAAGAAGAAGAATTAACCAAAGGCTCAGCATGCCATGCCGGAAGCACACAAGGGCCTGAAGAAATCCTGCGGTGTTGCGGCCAGCTCACAAGAAAGCGAGTTGAAGAAAGGAGCTCAGGGGCACTGTAATTCACAAACCTGCAGAGTTATAAATGACAGCTATCGTCCAAAAATATATTGAAGTAAGGCTGCCAAGAGGACTTGAAAGCGGTGCAGAATTGCACGAAACCGATTTCAGGAGGTAGACTGGAATTGCATGTAAAGCATAGGAAAAGAGGCAGAACGTACACAATGATGCACTTGGCCAAAAAGAGCGTGTGCGTTTTTTCCTGAATATATTCAGGAAAAAACGCATACGCCCTTTTTGGCCAACCAAGCAAGCTTGCAAAGGAAATCTGCACTACAATGAAGTCTCACTGCCGCCCAGTCAAAAGGGCCATCTGAAAAAAGTGTAAAATCCAGAAAGGCAGGACAGGACATGGAGAATTGGGAGCCTTGTTATGCTGATGGGCGGGATGTAAATTGCCAACAGCCACTCTGGAGAAGTGTATGGTGTTTCCTGAAACATCTAAAAAACAAGCAACAGAGCCTAGGGCACTTCCACTTATGGTCCTATAGCTTAGGGAAATTAAAATCAAAAAGACACAGCCACCCCAAAGTTTGGGACCGCTCTGTTTACAAGAATCTCTTTACGGTACAAGTTCAATAGCACAAAAGCGAAAAATGGATAAAGAAGTTGTGGTACTTACGAACAATGCAATATCACTCAGCAATGAAATCTATGTCATCAGGCCCATAGTAGCATAATGAGTGGATTCAGGTACGATGATTCTAAGTGAAATAAGTCACACAGAAAAAGAAACATCATAAGATATCACTAATACACGCAATGTAAACTTGGCTACACAGGAACTGAATTACAAAACAGAACAGGGTCTCAAATGTAGAAAACCAACTTACGCTTGCTTAAGAGGAAAGGTGAGTTGGGGTGCTGCATGAAACCAGAGATTGAAATTAGCACAGATACCGTTCCATAAGCCAAATATGTAATAGACAAGAGCTACTCCTTGCTCAACGAAGTGGACTCAACACCCCATATTAAACGCCTAAGAATATACCTGACTAGTAAGAATCTTAAAACCTATGGATTTATATGTCTCCGAAAGAGAATCAAGCGTGTGTACAGCGGCATAAACGCAGCAGTGATAGGATTGGTGAGGTTCAGTGAGCAAATGCAGACCCTTTGAAGTCATATTGAATGGTACCCATTCCATGGGTCTCAACTCTCCAGGTTTAAGGGATTCTTCCTTCAGCTAAAACATGCATGTGGAACACAGATTATGATCCACCGTGTGATTGGGAAACGTGTTCAAATGTGTCTCAGTTTTCGTCCCCTGGTACTCGGATACAACATTCCAGACGCTTTACTAACACTCTCCCCACTTGGAGAGTCAGTGCCTTTAACCTCCTGTTTGGCCCAGTTTGCAATTTCTGTGGAAAATGAACAGGAATAGGGACAACCAATGAGAAACTAGCTGGAGGTGTCTGGACGGGCAAATTTAACTCTCATTTCCCACCAAGAAGAAGAATTAACCAAAGGCTCAGCATGCCATGCCGGAAGCACACTAGGGCCTGAAGCAATCCTGCGGTGTTGCGGCCAGCTCACAAGAAAGCGAGTTGAAGAAAGGAGCTCAGGGGCACTGTAATTCACAAACCTGCAGAGATAAATGACAGCTATCTTCCAAAAATATATTGAAGTAAGGCTGCCAAGAGGAGTTGAAAGCGGGGCAGAATTGCAGGAAACCGATTTCAGGAGGTAGACTGGAATTGCATGTAAAGCATAGGAAAAGAGGCAGAACGTCCACAATGATGCACTTGGCCAAAAAGGGCGTATGCGTTTTTTCCTGAATATATTCAGGAAAAAACGCATACGCCCTTTTTGGCCAACCAAGCAAGCTTGCAAAGGATACCTGCACTACAATGAAGTCTCACTGCTCCCCTGTCAAAAGGCTATCTGAAAAAACTGTAAAATCCAGAAAGGCAGGACAGGCCATGGAGAACTGGGAGCCTTGTTATTCTGATGGGTGGGATGTAAATTGCCAACAGCCACTCTGGAGAAGTGTATGGTGTTTCCTGAAACATTCAAAAAACAAAGCAACAGAGCCCAGGGCACTTCCACTTATGGTCCTATAGCTTAGGGAAATTAAAATCAAAAAGACACAGCCACCCCAAAGCTTGGGACGGCTCTGTTTACAAGAACCTCGTTTAATGTACAAGTTCAATATCACAGAAAGCGAAAAATGGATAAAGAAGTTGTGGTACTTACGTACAATGCAATATCACTCAGCAATGAAATCTATGTCATCAGGCCCATACCAGCATAATGAGTGGATTCAGGTACGATGATTCTAAGTGAAATAAGTCACACAGAAAAAGAAACATCATAAGGTATCACTAATACACGGAATGTAAACTTGGCTACACAGGAACTGAATTACAAAACAGAACAGGGTCTCAAAGTAGAAAACCAACTTATGCTTGCTTAAGTGGAAAGGTGAGTTGGGGTGCTGCATAAAACCAGAGATTGAAATTAGCACAGATACCGCTCCATAAGCCAAATATGTAATAGACAAGAGCTACTGCTTGCTCAACGAAGTGGACTCAACACCCCATATTAAACGCCTAAGAATATACCTGACTAGTAAGAATCTTAAAACCTATGGATTTATATGTCTCCGAAAGAGAATCAAGCGTGTGTACAGCGGCATAAACGCAGCAGTGATAGGAGTGGTGAGGTTCGGTGAGCAAATGCAGACCCTTTGAAGTCATATTGCATGGTACCCATTCCATGGGTCTCAACTCTCCAGGTTTAAGGGATTCTTCCTTCAGCTAAAACATGCATGTGGAACCCAGAGTACGATCCACCGTGTGATCGGGAAACGTGTTCAAATGTGTCTCAGTTTTCGTCCCCTGGTACTCGGGTGCAACATTCAAGACGCTTTACTGACACTCTCCCCACTTGGAGAGTCAGTGCCTTTAACCTCCTGTTTGGCCCAGTTTGCAAATTCTGTGGAAAATGAACAGGAATAGGGAGAACCAATGAGAGACTAGGTGGAGGTGTCCGGATGGGCAAATTTAACTCTCATTTCCCACCAGGAAGAGGAATTAACCAAAGGCTCAGCGTGCCATGCCGAAACCACACTAGGGCCAGAAGCAATCCTGCGGTGTTGCGGCCAGCTCACAAGAAAGCGAGTTGAAGAAAGGAGCTCAGCGGCACTGTAATTCACAAACCTGCAGAGTTATAAATGACAGCTATCTTCCAAAAATATATTGAAGTAAGGCTGCCAAGAAGACTTGAAAGCGGGGCAGAATTGCAGGAAACCGATTTCAGGAGGTAGACTGGAATTGCATGTAAAGCATAGGAAAAGAGGCAGAATGTCCACAATGATACACTTGGCCAAAAAGGGCGTATGCGTTTTTTCCTGAATATATTCAGGAAAAAACGCATACGCCCTTTTTGGCCAACCAAGCAAGCTTGCAAAGGAAATCTGCACTACAATGAAGTCTCACTGCCACCCAGTCAAAAGGGCCATCTGAAAAAAGTGTAAAATCCAAAAAGGAAGGACAGGCCATGGAGAACTGGGAGCCTTATTATGCTGATGGGCGGGATGTAAATTGCCAACAGCCACTCTGGAGAAGTGTATGGTGTTTCCTGAAACATCCAAAAAACAAATCAACAGAGCCTAGGGCACTTCCACTTATGGTCCTATAGCTTAGGGAAATTAAAATCAAAAAGACACAGCCACCCCAAAGTTTGGGACGGCTCTGTTTACAAGAACCTCGTTTACCATACAAGTTCAATATCACAGAAAGCGAAAAATGGATAAAGAATTTGTGGTACTTACGTACAATGCAATATCACTCAGCAATGAAATCTATGTCATCAGGCCCGTAGCAGCATAATGAGTGGATTAAGGTACGATGATTCTAAGTGAAATAAGTCACACAGAAAAAGAAACATCATAAGATATCACTAATACACGGAATGTAAACTTGGCTATACAGGATCTGAATTACAAAACAGAACAGGGTGTCAAATGTAGAAAACCAACTTATGATTGCTTAAGGGGAAAGGTGAGTTGGGGTGCTGCATAAAACCACAGATTGAAATTAGCACAGATACCGTTCCATAAGCCAAATATGTAATAGACAAGAGCTATTCCTTGCTCAACGAAGGGGACTCAACACCCCATATTAAACGCCTAAGAATATACCTGACTAGTGAGAATCTTAAAACCTATGGATTTATATGTCTCCGAAAGAGAATCAAGCGTGTGTACAGCGGCATAAACGCAGCAGTGATAGGATTGGTGAAGTTCAGTGAGCAAATGCAGACCCTTTGAAGTCATATTGCATGGTACCCATTCCATGGGTCTCAACTCTCCAGGTTTAAGTGATGCTCCTTCAGCTAAAACATGCATGTGGAACCCAAAGTATGATCCACCGTGTGATCGGGAAACGTGTTCAAATGTGTCTCAGTTTTCGTCCCCTGGTACTCCGGTGCAACATTCCAGAGGCTTTACTAACACTCTCCCCACTTGGAGAGTCAGTGCCTTTAACCTCCTGTTTGGCCCAGTTTGCAATTTCTGCGGAAGATGAACAGGAATAGGGAGAACCAATGAGAGACTAGGTGGAGGTGTCTGGACGGGCAAATTTAACTCTCATTTCCCACCAGGAAGAGGAATTAACCAAAGTCTCAGCGTGCCATGCCGGAACCACACTAGGGCCAGAAGCAATCCTGCGGTGTTGCGGCCAGCTCACAAGAAAGCGAGTTGAAGAAAGGAGCTCAGGGGCACTGTAATTCACAAACCTGCAGAGTTATAAATGACAGCTATCTTCCAAAAATATATTGAAGTAAGGCTGCCAAGAGGAGTTGAAAGCGGGGCAGAATTGCAGGAAACCGATTTCAGGAGGTAGACTGGAATTGCATGTAAAGCATAGGAAAAGAGGCAGAACGTCCACAATGATGCACTTGGCCAAAAAGGGCGTATGCGTTTTTTCCTGAATATATTCAGGAAAAAACGCATACGCCCTTTTTGGCCAACCAAGCAAGCTTGCAAAGGAAATCTGCACTACAATGAAGTCTCACTGCCCCCCAGTCAAAAGAGCCATCGGAAAAAAGTGTAAAATCCAGAAAGGCAGGACAGGCTAAGGAGAAATGGGAGCCTTTTTATGCTGATGGGTGGGATGTAAATTGCCAACAGCCACTCTGGAGAAGTGTATGGTGTTTCCTGAAACATCCAAAAAACAAAGCAACAGAGCCTAGGGCACTCTCACTTATGGTCCTATAGCTTAGGGAAATTAAAATCAAAAAGACACAGCCACCCCAAAGTTTCGGCCGGCTCTGTTTACAAGAACCTCGTTTACTGTACAAGTTCAATATCACAGAAAGCGAAAAATGGATAAAGAAGTTGTGGTACTTACGTACAATGCAATATCACTCAGCAATGAAATCTATGTCATCAGGCCCGTAGCAACATAATGAGTGGATTCAGGTACGATGATTCTAAGTGAAATAAATCACACAGAAAAAGAAACATCATAAGATATCACTACTACACGGAATGTAAACTTGGCTACACAGGAACTGAATTACAAAACAGAACAGGGTCTCAAATGTAGAAAACCAACTTATGCTTGCTTAAGGGGACAGGTGAGTTGGGGTGCGGCATAAAACCAGAGATTGAAATTAGCACAGATACCGTTCCATAAGCCAAATATGTAATAGACAAGAGCTACTCCTTGCTCAAAGAAGTGGACTCAACACCCCATAATAAACACCTAAGAATATACCTGACTAGTAAGAATCTTAAAACCTTTGGATTTATATGTCTCCAAAAGAGAATCAAGCGTGTGTACAGCGGCATAAACGCAGCAGTGATAGAATTGGTGAGGTTCGGTGAGCAAATGCAGGCCCTTTGAAGTCATATTGCATGGTACCCATTCCATGGGTCTCAACTCTCCAGGTTTAAGGGATTCTTCCTTCAGCTAAAACATGCATGTGGAACCCAGAGTATGATCCACCGTGTGATCGGGAAACGTGTTCAAATGTGTCTCAGTTTTCGTCCCCTGGTACTCGGGTGCAACATTCCAGACGCTTTACTAACACTCTCCCCACTTGGAGAGTCAGTGCCTTTAACCTCCTGTTTGGCCCAGTTTGCAATTTCTGTGGAAAATGAACAGGAATAGGGAGAACCAATGAGAGACTAGGTGGAGGTGTCTGGACGGGCAAATTTAACTCTCATTTCCCACCAAGAAGAAGAATTAACCAAAGGCTCAGCATGCCATGCCGGAAGCACACAAGGGCCTGAAGAAATCCTGCGGTGTTGCGGCCAGCTCACAAGAAAGCGAGTTGAAGAAAGGAGCTCAGGGGCACTGTAATTCACAAACCTGCAGAGTTATAAATGACAGCTATCGTCCAAAAATATATTGAAGTAAGGCTGCCAAGAGGACTTGAAAGCGGTGCAGAATTGCACGAAACCGATTTCAGGAGGTAGACTGGAATTGCATGTAAAGCATAGGAAAAGAGGCAGAACGTACACAATGATGCACTTGGCCAAAAAGAGCGTGTGCGTTTTTTCCTGAATATATTCAGGAAAAAACGCATACGCCCTTTTTGGCCAACCAAGCAAGCTTGCAAAGGAAATCTGCACTACAATGAAGTCTCACTGCCGCCCAGTCAAAAGGGCCATCTGAAAAAAGTGTAAAATCCAGAAAGGCAGGATAGGACATGGAGAATTGGGAGCCTTGTTATGCTGATGGGCGGGATGTAAATTGCCAACAGCCACTCTGGAGAAGTGTATGGTGTTTCCTGAAACATCTAAAAAACAAGCAACAGAGCCTAGGGCACTTCCACTTATGGTCCTATAGCTTAGGGAAATTAAAATCAAAAAGACACAGCCACCCCAAAGTTTGGGACCGCTCTGTTTACAAGAATCTCTTTACGGTACAAGTTCAATAGCACAAAAGCGAAAAATGGATAAAGAAGTTGTGGTACTTACGAACAATGCAATATCACTCAGCAATGAAATCTATGTCATCAGGCCCATAGTAGCATAATGAGTGGATTCAGGTACGATGATTCTAAGTGAAATAAGTCACACAGAAAAAGAAACATCATAAGATATCACTAATACACGCAATGTAAACTTGGCTACACAGGAACTGAATTACAAAACAGAACAGGGTCTCAAATGTAGAAAACCAACTTACGCTTGCTTAAGAGGAAAGGTGAGTTGGGGTGCTGCATGAAACCAGAGATTGAAATTAGCACAGATACCGTTCCATAAGCCAAATATGTAATAGACAAGAGCTACTCCTTGCTCAACGAAGTGGACTCAACACCCCATATTAAACGCCTAACAATATACCTGACTAGTAAGAATCTTAAAACCTATGGATTTATATGTCTCCGAAAGAGAATCAAGCGTGTGTACAGCGGCATAAACGCAGCAGTGATAGGATTGGTGAGGTTCAGTGAGCAAATGCAGACCCTTTGAAGTCATATTGAATGGTACCCATTCCATGGGTCTCAACTCTCCAGGTTTAAGGGATTCTTCCTTCAGCTAAAACATGCATGTGGAACACAGATTATGATCCACCGTGTGATTGGGAAACGTGTTCAAATGTGTCTCAGTTTTCGTCCCCTGGTACTCGGATACAACATTCCAGACGCTTTACTAACACTCTCCCCACTTGGAGAGTCAGTGCCTTTAACCTCCTGTTTGGCCCAGTTTGCAATTTCTGTGGAAAATGAACAGGAATAGGGACAACCAATGAGAAACTAGCTGGAGGTGTCTGGACGGGCAAATTTAACTCTCATTTCCCACCAAGAAGAAGAATTAACCAAAGGCTCAGCATGCCATGCCGGAAGCACACTAGGGCCTGAAGCAATCCTGCGGTGTTGCGGCCAGCTCACAAGAAAGCGAGTTGAAGAAAGGAGCTCAGGGGCACTGTAATTCACAAACCTGCAGAGATAAATGACAGCTATCTTCCAAAAATATATTGAAGTAAGGCTGCCAAGAGGAGTTGAAAGCGGGGCAGAATTGCAGGAAACCGATTTCAGGAGGTAGACTGGAATTGCATGTAAAGCATAGGAAAAGAGGCAGAACGTCCACAATGATGCACTTGGCCAAAAAGGGCGTATGCGTTTTTTCCTGAATATATTCAGGAAAAAACGCATACGCCCTTTTTGGCCAACCAAGCAAGCTTGCAAAGGATACCTGCACTACAATGAAGTCTCACTGCTCCCCGGTCAAAAGGCTATCTGAAAAAACTGTAAAATCCAGAAAGGCAGGACAGGCCATGGAGAACTGGGAGCCTTGTTATTCTGATGGGTGGGATGTAAATTGCCAACAGCCACTCTGGAGAAGTGTATGGTGTTTCCTGAAACATTCAAAAAACAAAGCAACAGAGCCCAGGGCACTTCCACTTATGGTCCTATAGCTTAGGGAAATTAAAATCAAAAAGACACAGCCACCCCAAAGCTTGGGACGGCTCTGTTTACAAGAACCTCGTTTAATGTACAAGTTCAATATCACAGAAAGCGAAAAATGGATAAAGAAGTTGTGGTACTTACGTACAATGCAATATCACTCAGCAATGAAATCTATGTCATCAGGCCCATACCAGCATAATGAGTGGATTCAGGTACGATGATTCTAAGTGAAATAAGTCACACAGAAAAAGAAACATCATAAGGTATCACTAATACACGGAATGTAAACTTGGCTACACAGGAACTGAATTACAAAACAGAACAGGGTCTCAAAGTAGAAAACCAACTTATGCTTGCTTAAGTGGAAAGGTGAGTTGGGGTGCTGCATAAAACCAGAGATTGAAATTAGCACAGATACCGCTCCATAAGCCAAATATGTAATAGACAAGAGCTACTGCTTGCTCAACGAAGTGGACTCAACACCCCATATTAAACGCCTAAGAATATACCTGACTAGTAAGAATCTTAAAACCTATGGATTTATATGTCTCCGAAAGAGAATCAAGCGTGTGTACAGCGGCATAAACGCAGCAGTGATAGGAGTGGTGAGGTTCGGTGAGCAAATGCAGACCCTTTGAAGTCATATTGCATGGTACCCATTCCATGGGTCTCAACTCTCCAGGTTTAAGGGATTCTTCCTTCAGCTAAAACATGCATGTGGAACCCAGAGTACGATCCACCGTGTGATCGGGAAACGTGTTCAAATGTGTCTCAGTTTTCGTCCCCTGGTACTCGGGTGCAACATTCAAGACGCTTTACTAACACTCTCCCCACTTGGAGAGTCAGTGTCTTTAACCTCCTGTTTGGCCCAGTTTGCAATTTCTGCGTAAGATGAACAGGAATAGGGAGAACCAATGAGAGACTAGCTGGAGGTGTCTGGACGGGCAAATTTAACTCTCATTTCCCACCAGGAAGAGGAAGTATCCAAAGGCTCAGCGTGCCATGCCAGAAGCACACTAAGGCCTGAAGCAATACTGCGGTGTTGCGGCCAGCTCACAAGAAAGCGAGTTGAAGAAAGGAGCTCAGGGGCCCTGTAATTCACAAACCTGCAGAGTTGTAAATGACAGCTATCTTACAAAAATATATTGAAGTAAGGCTGCCAAGAGGAGTTGAAAGCGGGGCAGAATTGCAGGAAACCGATTTCAGGAGGTAGACTGGAATTGCATGTAAAGCATAGGAAAAGAGGCACAACGTCCACAATGATGCACTTGGCCAAAAAGGGCGTATGCGTTTTTTCCTGAATATATTCAGGAAAAAACGCATACGCCCTTTTTGGCCAACCAAGCAAGCTTGCAAAGGAAATCTGCACTACAATGAAGTCTCACTGCCCGCCGGTCAAAAGGGCCATCTGAAAAAGGTGTAAAATCCAGAAAGGCAAGACAGGACATGGAGAATTGGGAGCCTTGTTATGCTGATGGGCGGGATGTAAATTGCCAACAGCCACTCTGGAGAAGTGTATGCTGTTTCCTGAAACATCTAAAAAACAAAGCAACAGAGCCTAGGGCACTTCCACTTATGGTCCTATAGCTTAGGGAAATTAAAATCAAAAAGACACAGCCACCCCAAAGTTTGGGACGGCTCTGTTTACAAGAAACTCGTTTACGGTACAAGTTCAATATCACAGAAAGCGAAAAATGGATAAAGAAGTTGTGGTACTTACGTACAATGCAATATCACTCAGCAATGAAATCTATGTCATCAGGCCCGTAGCAGCATAATGAGTGGATTCAGGTACGATGATTATAAGTGAAATAAGTCACACAGAAAAAGAAACATCATAAGATATCACTACTACACGGAATGTAAACTTGGCTACACAGGAACTGAATTACTAAACAGAACAGGGTGTCAAATGTAGAAAACCAACTTATGCTTGCTTAAGGGGAAAGGTGAGTTGGGGTGCTGCATACAACAAGAGATTGAAATAAGCACAGATACCGTGCCATAAGCCAAATATGTAATAGACAAGAGCTACTCCTTGCTCAACGAAGTGGACTCAACACCCCATATTAAACGCCTAACAATATATATGACTAGTAAGAATCTTAAAACCTATGGATTTATATGTCTCCGAAAGAGAATCAAGCGTGTGTACAGCGGCATAAACGCAGCAGTGATAGGATTGGTGAGGTTTGGTGAGCAAATGCAGACCCTTTGAAGTCATATTGCATGGTACCCATTCCATGGGTCTCAACTCTCCATGTTTAAGGGATTCTTCCTTCAGCTAAAACATGCATGTGGAACCCAGAGTACGATCCACCGTGTGATCGGGAAACGTGTTCAAATGTGTCTCAGTTTTCGTCCCCTGGTACTCGGGTGCAACATTCAAGACGCTTTACTAACACTCTCCCCACTTGGAGAGTCAGTGCCTTTAACCTCCTATTTGGCCCAGTTTGCAATTTCTGCGTAAGATGTACAGGAATAGGGAGAACCAATGAGAGACTAGCTGGAGGTGTCTAGACGGGCAAATTTAACTCTCATTTCCCACCAGGAAGAGGAAGTATCCAAAGGCTCAGCGTGCCATGCCAGAAGCACACTAAGGCCTGAAGCAATACTGCGGTGTTGCGGCCAGCTCACAAGAAAGCGAGTTGAAGAAAGGAGCTCAGGGGCCCTGTAATTCACAAACCTGCAGAGTTATAAATGACAGCTATCTTACAAAAATATATTGAAGGAAGGCTGCCAAGAGGAGTTGAAAGCGGGGCAGAATTGCAAGAAACCGATTTCAGGAGGTAGACTGGAATTGCATGTAAAGCATAGGAAAAGAGGCACAACGTCCACAATGATGCACTTGGCCAAAAAGGGCGTATGCGTTTTTTCCTGAATATATTCAGGAAAAAACGCATACGCCCTTTTTGGCCAACCAAGCAAGCTTGCAAAGGAAATCTGCACTACAATGAAGTCTCACTGCCCGCCGGTCAAAAGGGCCATCTGAAAAAGGTGTAAAATCCAGAAAGGCAAGACAGGACATGGAGAATTGGGAGCCTTGTTATGCTGATGGGCGGGATGTAAATTGCCAACAGCCACTCTGGAGAAGTGTATGCTGTTTCCTGAAACATCTAAAAAACAAAGCAACAGAGCCTAGGGCACTTCCACTTATGGTCCTATAGCTTAGGGAAATTAAAATCAAAAAGACACAGCCACCCCAAAGTTTGGGACGGCTCTGTTTACAAGAAACTCGTTTACGGTACAAGTTCAATATCACAGAAAGCGAAAAATGGATAAAGAAGTTGTGGTACTTACGTACAATGCAATATCACTCAGCAATGAAATCTATGTCATCAGGCCCGTAGCAGCATAATGAGTGGATTCAGGTACGATGATTCTAAGTGAAATAAGTCACACAGAAAAAGAAACATCATAAGATATCACTACTACACGGAATGTAAACTTGGCTACACAGGAACTGAATTACTAAACAGAACAGGGTGTCAAATGTAGAAAACCAACTTATGCTTGCTTAAGGGGAAAGGTGAGTTGGGGTGCTGCATAAAACCAGAGATTGAAATTAGCACAGATACCATTCCATAAGCCAAATATGTAATAGACAAGAGCTACTCCTTGCTCAACGAAGTGGACTCAACACCCCATATTAAACGCCTAAGAATATACCTGACTAGTAAGAATCTTAAAACCTAAGGATTTATATGTCTCCGAAAGAGAATCAAGCGTGTGTACAGCGGCATAAACGCAGCAGTGATAGGATTGGTGAGGTTCGGTGAGCAAATGCAGACCCTTTGAAGTCATATTGCATGGTACCCATTCCATGGGTCTCAACTCTCCATGTTTAAGGGATTCTTCCTTCAGCTAAAACATGCATGTGGAACCCAGAGTACGATCCACTGTGTGATCGGGAAACGTGTTCAAATGTGTCTCAGTTTTCGTCCCCTGGTACTCGGGTGCAACATTCCAGACGCTTTACTAACACTCTCCCCACTTGGAGAGTCAGTGCCTTTAAACTCCTGTTTGGCCCAGTTTGCAATTTCTGTGGAAAATGAACAGGAATAGGGAGAACCAATGAGAGACTAGCTGGAGGCGTCTGGACGGGCAAATTTAACTCTCATTTCCCACCAGGAAGAGGAATTAACCAAAGGATCAGCGTGCCATGCCGGAACCACACTAGGGCCTGAAGCAATCCTGCGGTGTTGCGGCCAGCTCACAAGAAAGCGAGTTGAAGAAAGGAGCTCAGGGGCACTGTAATTCACAAACCTGCAGTTATAAATGGCAGCTATCGTCCAAAAATATATTGAAGGAAGGCTGCCAAGAGGACTTGAAAGCGGGGCAGAATTGCAGGAAACTGATTTCAGGAGGTACACTGGAATTGCATGTAAAGCATAGGAAAAGAGGCAGAACGTCCACAATGATGCACTTGGACAAAAAGTGCGTATGCGTTTTTTCCTGAATATATACAGGAAAAAACGCATACGCCATTTTTGGCCAACCAAGCAAGCTTGCAAAGGAAATCTGCACTACAATGAAGTCTCACTGCCCCCCGGTCAAAAGGGCTATCTGAAAAAAGTGTAAAATCCAGAAAGGCAGGACAGGCCATGGAGAAATGGGAGCCTTGTTATGCTGATGGGTGGGATGTAAATTGCCAGCAGCCACTCTGGAGAAGTGTATGGTGTTTCCTGAAACATCCAAAAAACAAAGCAACAGAGCCTAGGGCACTTCCACTTATGGTCCTATAGCTTAGGGAAATTAAAATCAAAAAGACACAGCCACCCCAAAGTTTGGGCCGGCTCTGTTTACAAGAAGCTCGTTTTCGGTACAAGTTCAATATCACAGAAAGCGAAAAATGGATAAAGAAGTTGTGGTACTTACGTACAATGCAATATCACTCAGCAATGAAATCTATGTCATCAGGCCCGTAGAAGCATAATGAGTGGATTCAGGTACGATGATTCTAAGTGAAATAAGTCACACAGAAAAAGAAACATCATAAGATATCACTACTACACGGAATGTAAACTTGGCTACACAGGAACTGAATTACAAAACAGAACAGGGTCTCAAATGTAGAAAACCAACTTACACTTGCTTAAGGGGAAAGGTGAGTTGGGGTGCTGCATGAAACCAGAGATTTAAATTAGCACAGATACCGCTCCATAAGCCAAATATGTAATAGACGACAGCTACACCTTGCTCAACGAAGTGGACTCAACACCCCATATTAAACGCCTAAGAATATACCTGACTAGAAATAATCTTAAAACCTACGGATTTATATGTCTCCGAAAGAGAATCAAGCGTGTGTACAGCGGCATAAACGCAACAGTGATAGGATTGGTGAGGTTCGGTGAGCAAATGCAGACCCTTTGAAGTCATATTGCATGGTACCCATTCCATGGGTCTCAACTCTCCAGGTTTAAGGGATTCTTCCTTCAGCTAAAACATGCATGTGGAACACAGATTATGATGCACCGTGTGATCGGGAAACGTGTTCAAATGTGTCTCAGTTTTCGTCCCCTGGTACTCGGGTGCAACACTCCAGACGCTTTACTAACACTCTCCCCACTTGGAGAGTCAGTGCCTTTAACCTCCTGGTTGGCCCAGTTTGCAATTTCTGCGGAAAATGTACAGGAATAGGGAGAACCAATGAGAAACTAGCTGGAGGTGTCTGGACGGGCAAATTTAACTCTCATTTCCCACCAGGAAGAGGAATTAACCAAATGCTCAGCGTGCCGTGCCGGAACCACACTAGGGCCTGAAGCAATCCTGCGGTGTTGCGGCCAGCTCACAAGAAAGCGAGTTGAAGAAAGGAGCTCAGGGGCACTGTAATTCACAAACCTGCAGAGTTATAAATGACAGCTATCGTCCAAAAATATATTGAAGTAAGGCTGCCAAGAGGACTTGAAAGCGGGGCAGAATTGCAGGAAACCGATTTCAGGAGGTAGACAGGAATTGCATGTAAAGCACAGGAAAAGAGGCAGAACGTCCACAATGATGCACTTGGCCAAAAAGGGCGTATGCGTTTTTTCCTGAATATATTCAGGAAAAAACGCATACGCCCTTTTTGGCCAACCAAGCAAGCTTGCAAAGGAAATCTGCACTACAATGAAGTCTCACTGCCCCCCGGTCAAAAGGGACATCTGAAAAAAGTGTAAAATCCAGAAAGGCAGGACAGGCCATGGAGAACTGGGAGCCTTGTTATGCTGATGGGCGGGATGTAAATTGCCAACAGCCACTCTGGAGAAGTGTATGGTGTTTCCTGAAACATCTAAAAAACAAAGCAACAGAGCCTAGGGCACTTCCACTTATGGTCCTATAGCTTAGGGAAATTAAAATCAAAAAGACACAGCCACCCCAAAGTTAGGGACGGCTCTGTTTACAAGAACCTCGTTTATGGTACAAGTTCAATATCACAGAAAGCGAAAAATGGATAAAGAAGTTGTGGTACTTACGTACAATGCAATATCACTCAGCAATGAAATCTATGTCATCAGGCCCGTAGCAGCATAATGAGTGGATTCAGGTACGATGATTCTAAGTGAAATAAGTCACACAGAAAAAGAAACATCATAAGGTATCACTAATACACGCAATGTAAACTTGGCTACACAGGAACTGAATTACAAAGCAAAACAGGGTCTCAAATGTAGAAAACCAACTTATGCTTGCTTAAGGGGAAAGGTGAGTTGGGGTACTGCATAAAACCAGAGATTGAAATTAGCACAGATACCGTTCCATAAGCCAAATATGTAATAGACAAGAGCTACTCCTTGCTCAATGAAGTGGACTCAACACCCCATAATAAACGCCTAAGAATATACCTGACTAGTAAGAATCTTAAAACCTTTGGATTTATATGTCTCCAAAAGAGAATCAAGTGTGTGTACAGCGGCATAAACGCAGCAGTGATAGGATTGGTGAGGTTCGGTGAGCAAATGCAGACCCTTTGAAGTCATATTGCATGGTACCCATTCCATGGGTCTCAACTCTCCAGGTTTAAGGGATTCTTCCTTCAGCTAAAACATGCATGTGGAACCCAGAGTATGATCCACCGTGTGATCGGAAAACGTGTTCAAATGTGTCTCAGTTTTCGTCCCCTGGTACTCGGGTGCAACATTCCAGACGCTTTACTAACACTCTCCCCACTTGGAGAGTCAGTGCCTTTAACCTCCTGTTTGGCCCAGTTTGCAATTTCTGTGGAAAATGAACAGGAATAGGGAGAACCAATGAGAGACTAGGTGGAGGTGTCTGGACGGGCAAATTTAACTCTCATTTCCCACCAAGAAGAAGAATTAACCAAAGGCTCAGCATGCCATGCCGGAAGCACACAAGGGCCTGAAGAAATCCTGCGGTGTTGCGGCCAGCTCACAAGAAAGCGAGTTGAAGAAAGGAGCTCAGGGGCACTGTAATTCACAAACCTGCAGAGTTATAAATGACAGCTATCGTCCAAAAATATATTGAAGTAAGGCTGCCAAGAGGACTTGAAAGCGGTGCAGAATTGCACGAAACCGATTTCAGGAGGTAGACTGGAATTGCATGTAAAGCATAGGAAAAGAGGCAGAACGTACACAATGATGCACTTGGCCAAAAAGAGCGTGTGCGTTTTTTCCTGAATATATTCAGGAAAAAACGCATACGCCCTTTTTGGCCAACCAAGCAAGCTTGCAAAGGAAATCTGCACTACAATGAAGTCTCACTGCCGCCCAGTCAAAAGGGCCATCTGAAAAAAGTGTAAAATCCAGAAAGGCAGGACAGGACATGGAGAATTGGGAGCCTTGTTATGCTGATGGGCGGGATGTAAATTGCCAACAGCCACTCTGGAGAAGTGTATGGTGTTTCCTGAAACATCTAAAAAACAAGCAACAGAGCCTAGGGCACTTCCACTTATGGTCCTATAGCTTAGGGAAATTAAAATCAAAAAGACACAGCCACCCCAAAGTTTGGGACCGCTCTGTTTACAAGAATCTCTTTACGGTACAAGTTCAATAGCACAAAAGCGAAAAATGGATAAAGAAGTTGTGGTACTTACGAACAATGCAATATCACTCAGCAATGAAATCTATGTCATCAGGCCCATAGTAGCATAATGAGTGGATTCAGGTACGATGATTCTAAGTGAAATAAGTCACACAGAAAAAGAAACATCATAAGATATCACTAATACACGCAATGTAAACTTGGCTACACAGGAACTGAATTACAAAACAGAACAGGGTCTCAAATGTAGAAAACCAACTTACGCTTGCTTAAGAGGAAAGGTGAGTTGGGGTGCTGCATGAAACCAGAGATTGAAATTAGCACAGATACCGTTCCATAAGCCAAATATGTAATAGACAAGAGCTACTCCTTGCTCAACGAAGTGGACTCAACACCCCATATTAAACGCCTAAGAATATACCTGACTAGTAAGAATCTTAAAACCTATGGATTTATATGTCTCCGAAAGAGAATCAAGCGTGTGTACAGCGGCATAAACGCAGCAGTGATAGGATTGGTGAGGTTCAGTGAGCAAATGCAGACCCTTTGAAGTCATATTGAATGGTACCCATTCCATGGGTCTCAACTCTCCAGGTTTAAGGGATTCTTCCTTCAGCTAAAACATGCATGTGGAACACAGATTATGATCCACCGTGTGATTGGGAAACGTGTTCAAATGTGTCTCAGTTTTCGTCCCCTGGTACTCGGATACAACATTCCAGACGCTTTACTAACACTCTCCCCACTTGGAGAGTCAGTGCCTTTAACCTCCTGTTTGGCCCAGTTTGCAATTTCTGTGGAAAATGAACAGGAATAGGGACAACCAATGAGAAACTAGCTGGAGGTGTCTGGACGGGCAAATTTAACTCTCATTTCCCACCAAGAAGAAGAATTAACCAAAGGCTCAGCATGCCATGCCGGAAGCACACTAGGGCCTGAAGCAATCCTGCGGTGTTGCGGCCAGCTCACAAGAAAGCGAGTTGAAGAAAGGAGCTCAGGGGCACTGTAATTCACAAACCTGCAGAGATAAATGACAGCTATCTTCCAAAAATATATTGAAGTAAGGCTGCCAAGAGGAGTTGAAAGCGGGGCAGAATTGCAGGAAACCGATTTCAGGAGGTAGACTGGAATTGCATGTAAAGCATAGGAAAAGAGGCAGAACGTCCACAATGATGCACTTGGCCAAAAAGGGCGTATGCGTTTTTTCCTGAATATATTCAGGAAAAAACGCATACGCCCTTTTTGGCCAACCAAGCAAGCTTGCAAAGGATACCTGCACTACAATGAAGTCTCACTGCTCCCCTGTCAAAAGGCTATCTGAAAAAACTGTAAAATCCAGAAAGGCAGGACAGGCCATGGAGAACTGGGAGCCTTGTTATTCTGATGGGTGGGATGTAAATTGCCAACAGCCACTCTGGAGAAGTGTATGGTGTTTCCTGAAACATTCAAAAAACAAAGCAACAGAGCCCAGGGCACTTCCACTTATGGTCCTATAGCTTAGGGAAATTAAAATCAAAAAGACACAGCCACCCCAAAGCTTGGGACGGCTCTGTTTACAAGAACCTCGTTTAATGTACAAGTTCAATATCACAGAAAGCGAAAAATGGATAAAGAAGTTGTGGTACTTACGTACAATGCAATATCACTCAGCAATGAAATCTATGTCATCAGGCCCATACCAGCATAATGAGTGGATTCAGGTACGATGATTCTAAGTGAAATAAGTCACACAGAAAAAGAAACATCATAAGGTATCACTAATACACGGAATGTAAACTTGGCTACACAGGAACTGAATTACAAAACAGAACAGGGTCTCAAAGTAGAAAACCAACTTATGCTTGCTTAAGTGGAAAGGTGAGTTGGGGTGCTGCATAAAACCAGAGATTGAAATTAGCACAGATACCGCTCCATAAGCCAAATATGTAATAGACAAGAGCTACTGCTTGCTCAACGAAGTGGACTCAACACCCCATATTAAACGCCTAAGAATATACCTGACTAGTAAGAATCTTAAAACCTATGGATTTATATGTCTCCGAAAGAGAATCAAGCGTGTGTACAGCGGCATAAACGCAGCAGTGATAGGAGTGGTGAGGTTCGGTGAGCAAATGCAGACCCTTTGAAGTCATATTGCATGGTACCCATTCCATGGGTCTCAACTCTCCAGGTTTAAGGGATTCTTCCTTCAGCTAAAACATGCATGTGGAACCCAGAGTACGATCCACCGTGTGATCGGGAAACGTGTTCAAATGTGTCTCAGTTTTCGTCCCCTGGTACTCGGGTGCAACATTCAAGACGCTTTACTGACACTCTCCCCACTTGGAGAGTCAGTGCCTTTAACCTCCTGTTTGGCCCAGTTTGCAAATTCTGTGGAAAATGAACAGGAATAGGGAGAACCAATGAGAGACTAGGTGGAGGTGTCCGGATGGGCAAATTTAACTCTCATTTCCCACCAGGAAGAGGAATTAACCAAAGGCTCAGCGTGCCATGCCGAAACCACACTAGGGCCAGAAGCAATCCTGCGGTGTTGCGGCCAGCTCACAAGAAAGCGAGTTGAAGAAAGGAGCTCAGCGGCACTGTAATTCACAAACCTGCAGAGTTATAAATGACAGCTATCTTCCAAAAATATATTGAAGTAAGGCTGCCAAGAAGACTTGAAAGCGGGGCAGAATTGCAGGAAACCGATTTCAGGAGGTAGACTGGAATTGCATGTAAAGCATAGGAAAAGAGGCAGAATGTCCACAATGATACACTTGGCCAAAAAGGGCGTATGCGTTTTTTCCTGAATATATTCAGGAAAAAACGCATACGCCCTTTTTGGCCAACCAAGCAAGCTTGCAAAGGAAATCTGCACTACAATGAAGTCTCACTGCCACCCAGTCAAAAGGGCCATCTGAAAAAAGTGTAAAATCCAAAAAGGAAGGACAGGCCATGGAGAACTGGGAGCCTTATTATGCTGATGGGCGGGATGTAAATTGCCAACAGCCACTCTGGAGAAGTGTATGGTGTTTCCTGAAACATCCAAAAAACAAATCAACAGAGCCTAGGGCACTTCCACTTATGGTCCTATAGCTTAGGGAAATTAAAATCAAAAAGACACAGCCACCCCAAAGTTTGGGACGGCTCTGTTTACAAGAACCTCGTTTACCATACAAGTTCAATATCACAGAAAGCGAAAAATGGATAAAGAATTTGTGGTACTTACGTACAATGCAATATCACTCAGCAATGAAATCTATGTCATCAGGCCCGTAGCAGCATAATGAGTGGATTAAGGTACGATGATTCTAAGTGAAATAAGTCACACAGAAAAAGAAACATCATAAGATATCACTAATACACGGAATGTAAACTTGGCTATACAGGATCTGAATTACAAAACAGAACAGGGTGTCAAATGTAGAAAACCAACTTATGATTGCTTAAGGGGAAAGGTGAGTTGGGGTGCTGCATAAAACCACAGATTGAAATTAGCACAGATACCGTTCCATAAGCCAAATATGTAATAGACAAGAGCTATTCCTTGCTCAACGAAGTGGACTCAACACCCCATATTAAACGCCTAAGAATATACCTGACTAGTGAGAATCTTAAAACCTATGGATTTATATGTCTCCGAAAGAGAATCAAGCGTGTGTACAGCGGCATAAACGCAGCAGTGATAGGATTGGTGAAGTTCAGTGAGCAAATGCAGACCCTTTGAAGTCATATTGCATGGTACCCATTCCATGGGTCTCAACTCTCCAGGTTTAAGTGATGCTCCTTCAGCTAAAACATGCATGTGGAACCCAAAGTATGATCCACCGTGTGATCGGGAAACGTGTTCAAATGTGTCTCAGTTTTCGTCCCCTGGTACTCCGGTGCAACATTCCAGAGGCTTTACTAACACTCTCCCCACTTGGAGAGTCAGTGCCTTTAACCTCCTGTTTGGCCCAGTTTGCAATTTCTGCGGAAGATGAACAGGAATAGGGAGAACCAATGAGAGACTAGGTGGAGGTGTCTGGACGGGCAAATTTAACTCTCATTTCCCACCAGGAAGAGGAATTAACCAAAGTCTCAGCGTGCCATGCCGGAACCACACTAGGGCCAGAAGCAATCCTGCGGTGTTGCGGCCAGCTCACAAGAAAGCGAGTTGAAGAAAGGAGCTCAGGGGCACTGTAATTCACAAACCTGCAGAGTTATAAATGACAGCTATCTTCCAAAAATATATTGAAGTAAGGCTGCCAAGAGGAGTTGAAAGCGGGGCAGAATTGCAGGAAACCGATTTCAGGAGGTAGACTGGAATTGCATGTAAAGCATAGGAAAAGAGGCAGAACGTCCACAATGATGCACTTGGCCAAAAAGGGCGTATGCGTTTTTTCCTGAATATATTCAGGAAAAAACGCATACGCCCTTTTTGGCCAACCAAGCAAGCTTGCAAAGGAAATCTGCACTACAATGAAGTCTCACTGCCCCCCAGTCAAAAGAGCCATCGGAAAAAAGTGTAAAATCCAGAAAGGCAGGACAGGCTAAGGAGAAATGGGAGCCTTTTTATGCTGATGGGTGGGATGTAAATTGCCAACAGCCACTCTGGAGAAGTGTATGGTGTTTCCTGAAACATCCAAAAAACAAAGCAACAGAGCCTAGGGCACTCTCACTTATGGTCCTATAGCTTAGGGAAATTAAAATCAAAAAGACACAGCCACCCCAAAGTTTCGGCCGGCTCTGTTTACAAGAACCTCGTTTACTGTACAAGTTCAATATCACAGAAAGCGAAAAATGGATAAAGAAGTTGTGGTACTTACGTACAATGCAATATCACTCAGCAATGAAATCTATGTCATCAGGCCCGTAGCAACATAATGAGTGGATTCAGGTACGATGATTCTAAGTGAAATAAATCACACAGAAAAAGAAACATCATAAGATATCACTACTACACGGAATGTAAACTTGGCTACACAGGAACTGAATTACAAAACAGAACAGGGTCTCAAATGTAGAAAACCAACTTATGCTTGCTTAAGGGGACAGGTGAGTTGGGGTGCGGCATAAAACCAGAGATTGAAATTAGCACAGATACCGTTCCATAAGCCAAATATGTAATAGACAAGAGCTACTCCTTGCTCAAAGAAGTGGACTCAACACCCCATAATAAACACCTAAGAATATACCTGACTAGTAAGAATCTTAAAACCTTTGGATTTATATGTCTCCAAAAGAGAATCAAGCGTGTGTACAGCGGCATAAACGCAGCAGTGATAGAATTGGTGAGGTTCGGTGAGCAAATGCAGGCCCTTTGAAGTCATATTGCATGGTACCCATTCCATGGGTCTCAACTCTCCAGGTTTAAGGGATTCTTCCTTCAGCTAAAACATGCATGTGGAACCCAGAGTATGATCCACCGTGTGATCGGGAAACGTGTTCAAATGTGTCTCAGTTTTCGTCCCCTGGTACTCGGGTGCAACATTCCAGACGCTTTACTAACACTCTCCCCACTTGGAGAGTCAGTGCCTTTAACCTCCTGTTTGGCCCAGTTTGCAATTTCTGTGGAAAATGAACAGGAATAGGGAGAACCAATGAGAGACTAGGTGGAGGTGTCTGGACGGGCAAATTTAACTCTCATTTCCCACCAAGAAGAAGAATTAACCAAAGGCTCAGCATGCCATGCCGGAAGCACACAAGGGCCTGAAGAAATCCTGCGGTGTTGCGGCCAGCTCACAAGAAAGCGAGTTGAAGAAAGGAGCTCAGGGGCACTGTAATTCACAAACCTGCAGAGTTATAAATGACAGCTATCGTCCAAAAATATATTGAAGTAAGGCTGCCAAGAGGACTTGAAAGCGGTGCAGAATTGCACGAAACCGATTTCAGGAGGTAGACTGGAATTGCATGTAAAGCATAGGAAAAGAGGCAGAACGTACACAATGATGCACTTGGCCAAAAAGAGCGTGTGCGTTTTTTCCTGAATATATTCAGGAAAAAACGCATACGCCCTTTTTGGCCAACCAAGCAAGCTTGCAAAGGAAATCTGCACTACAATGAAGTCTCACTGCCGCCCAGTCAAAAGGGCCATCTGAAAAAAGTGTAAAATCCAGAAAGGCAGGACAGGACATGGAGAATTGGGAGCCTTGTTATGCTGATGGGCGGGATGTAAATTGCCAACAGCCACTCTGGAGAAGTGTATGGTGTTTCCTGAAACATCTAAAAAACAAGCAACAGAGCCTAGGGCACTTCCACTTATGGTCCTATAGCTTAGGGAAATTAAAATCAAAAAGACACAGCCACCCCAAAGTTTGGGACCGCTCTGTTTACAAGAATCTCTTTACGGTACAAGTTCAATAGCACAAAAGCGAAAAATGGATAAAGAAGTTGTGGTACTTACGAACAATGCAATATCACTCAGCAATGAAATCTATGTCATCAGGCCCATAGTAGCATAATGAGTGGATTCAGGTACGATGATTCTAAGTGAAATAAGTCACACAGAAAAAGAAACATCATAAGATATCACTAATACACGCAATGTAAACTTGGCTACACAGGAACTGAATTACAAAACAGAACAGGGTCTCAAATGTAGAAAACCAACTTACGCTTGCTTAAGAGGAAAGGTGAGTTGGGGTGCTGCATGAAACCAGAGATTGAAATTAGCACAGATACCGTTCCATAAGCCAAATATGTAATAGACAAGAGCTACTCCTTGCTCAACGAAGTGGACTCAACACCCCATATTAAACGCCTAACAATATACCTGACTAGTAAGAATCTTAAAACCTATGGATTTATATGTCTCCGAAAGAGAATCAAGCGTGTGTACAGCGGCATAAACGCAGCAGTGATAGGATTGGTGAGGTTCAGTGAGCAAATGCAGACCCTTTGAAGTCATATTGAATGGTACCCATTCCATGGGTCTCAACTCTCCAGGTTTAAGGGATTCTTCCTTCAGCTAAAACATGCATGTGGAACACAGATTATGATCCACCGTGTGATTGGGAAACGTGTTCAAATGTGTCTCAGTTTTCGTCCCCTGGTACTCGGATACAACATTCCAGACGCTTTACTAACACTCTCCCCACTTGGAGAGTCAGTGCCTTTAACCTCCTGTTTGGCCCAGTTTGCAATTTCTGTGGAAAATGAACAGGAATAGGGACAACCAATGAGAAACTAGCTGGAGGTGTCTGGACGGGCAAATTTAACTCTCATTTCCCACCAAGAAGAAGAATTAACCAAAGGCTCAGCATGCCATGCCGGAAGCACACTAGGGCCTGAAGCAATCCTGCGGTGTTGCGGCCAGCTCACAAGAAAGCGAGTTGAAGAAAGGAGCTCAGGGGCACTGTAATTCACAAACCTGCAGAGATAAATGACAGCTATCTTCCAAAAATATATTGAAGTAAGGCTGCCAAGAGGAGTTGAAAGCGGGGCAGAATTGCAGGAAACCGATTTCAGGAGGTAGACTGGAATTGCATGTAAAGCATAGGAAAAGAGGCAGAACGTCCACAATGATGCACTTGGCCAAAAAGGGCGTATGCGTTTTTTCCTGAATATATTCAGGAAAAAACGCATACGCCCTTTTTGGCCAACCAAGCAAGCTTGCAAAGGATACCTGCACTACAATGAAGTCTCACTGCTCCCCGGTCAAAAGGCTATCTGAAAAAACTGTAAAATCCAGAAAGGCAGGACAGGCCATGGAGAACTGGGAGCCTTGTTATTCTGATGGGTGGGATGTAAATTGCCAACAGCCACTCTGGAGAAGTGTATGGTGTTTCCTGAAACATTCAAAAAACAAAGCAACAGAGCCCAGGGCACTTCCACTTATGGTCCTATAGCTTAGGGAAATTAAAATCAAAAAGACACAGCCACCCCAAAGCTTGGGACGGCTCTGTTTACAAGAACCTCGTTTAATGTACAAGTTCAATATCACAGAAAGCGAAAAATGGATAAAGAAGTTGTGGTACTTACGTACAATGCAATATCACTCAGCAATGAAATCTATGTCATCAGGCCCATACCAGCATAATGAGTGGATTCAGGTACGATGATTCTAAGTGAAATAAGTCACACAGAAAAAGAAACATCATAAGGTATCACTAATACACGGAATGTAAACTTGGCTACACAGGAACTGAATTACAAAACAGAACAGGGTCTCAAAGTAGAAAACCAACTTATGCTTGCTTAAGTGGAAAGGTGAGTTGGGGTGCTGCATAAAACCAGAGATTGAAATTAGCACAGATACCGCTCCATAAGCCAAATATGTAATAGACAAGAGCTACTGCTTGCTCAACGAAGTGGACTCAACACCCCATATTAAACGCCTAAGAATATACCTGACTAGTAAGAATCTTAAAACCTATGGATTTATATGTCTCCGAAAGAGAATCAAGCGTGTGTACAGCGGCATAAACGCAGCAGTGATAGGAGTGGTGAGGTTCGGTGAGCAAATGCAGACCCTTTGAAGTCATATTGCATGGTACCCATTCCATGGGTCTCAACTCTCCAGGTTTAAGGGATTCTTCCTTCAGCTAAAACATGCATGTGGAACCCAGAGTACGATCCACCGTGTGATCGGGAAACGTGTTCAAATGTGTCTCAGTTTTCGTCCCCTGGTACTCGGGTGCAACATTCAAGACGCTTTACTAACACTCTCCCCACTTGGAGAGTCAGTGTCTTTAACCTCCTGTTTGACCCAGTTTGCAATTTCTGCGTAAGATGAACAGGAATAGGGAGAACCAATGAGAGACTAGCTGGAGGTGTCTGGACGGGCAAATTTAACTCTCATTTCCCACCAGGAAGAGGAAGTATCCAAAGGCTCAGCGTGCCATGCCAGAAGCACACTAAGGCCTGAAGCAATACTGTGGTGTTGCGGCCAGCTCACAAGAAAGCGAGTTGAAGAAAGGAGCTCAGGGGCCCTGTAATTCACAAACCTGCAGAGTTGTAAATGACAGCTATCTTACAAAAATATATTGAAGTAAGGCTGCCAAGAGGAGTTGAAAGCGGGGCAGAATTGCAGGAAACCGATTTCAGGAGGTAGACTGGAATTGCATGTAAAGCATAGGAAAAGAGGCAGAACGTCCACAATGATGCACTTGGCCAAAAAGGGCGTATGCGTTTTTTCCTGAATATATTCAGGAAAAAACGCATACGCCCTTTTTGGCCAACCAAGCAAGCTTGCAAAGGAAATCTGCACTACAATGAAGTCTCACTGCCCGCCGGTCAAAAGGGCCATCTGAAAAAGGTGTAAAATCCAGAAAGGCAAGACAGGACATGGAGAATTGGGAGCCTTGTTATGCTGATGGGCGGGATGTAAATTGCCAACAGCCACTCTGGAGAAGTGTATGCTGTTTCCTGAAACATCTAAAAAACAAAGCAACAGAGCCTAGGGCACTTCCACTTATGGTCCTATAGCTTAGGGAAATTAAAATCAAAAAGACACAGCCACCCCAAAGTTTGGGACGGCTCTGTTTACAAGAAACTCGTTTACGGTACAAGTTCAATATCACAGAAAGCGAAAAATGGATAAAGAAGTTGTGGTACTTACGTACAATGCAATATCACTCAGCAATGAAATCTATGTCATCAGGCCCGTAGCAGCATAATGAGTGGATTCAGGTACGATGATTATAAGTGAAATAAGTCACACAGAAAAAGAAACATCATAAGATATCACTACTACACGGAATGTAAACTTGGCTACACAGGAACTGAATTACTAAACAGAACAGGGTGTCAAATGTAGAAAACCAACTTATGCTTGCTTAAGGGGAAAGGTGAGTTGGGGTGCTGCATACAACAAGAGATTGAAATAAGCACAGATACCGTGCCATAAGCCAAATATGTAATAGACAAGAGCTACTCCTTGCTCAACGAAGTGGACTCAACACCCCATATTAAACGCCTAACAATATATATGACTAGTAAGAATCTTAAAACCTATGGATTTATATGTCTCCGAAAGAGAATCAAGCGTGTGTACAGCGGCATAAACGCAGCAGTGATAGGATTGGTGAGGTTTGGTGAGCAAATGCAGACCCTTTGAAGTCATATTGCATGGTACCCATTCCATGGGTCTCAACTCTCCATGTTTAAGGGATTCTTCCTTCAGCTAAAACATGCATGTGGAACCCAGAGTACGATCCACCGTGTGATCGGGAAACGTGTTCAAATGTGTCTCAGTTTTCATCCCCTGGTACTCGGGTGCAACATTCAAGACGCTTTACTAACACTCTCCCCACTTGGAGAGTCAGTGCCTTTAACCTCCTATTTGGCCCAGTTTGCAATTTCTGCGTAAGATGTACAGGAATAGGGAGAACCAATGAGAGACTAGCTGGAGGTGTCTAGACGGGCAAATTTAACTCTCATTTCCCACCAGGAAGAGGAAGTATCCAAAGGCTCAGCGTGCCATGCCAGAAGCACACTAAGGCCTGAAGCAATACTGCGGTGTTGCGGCCAGCTCACAAGAAAGCGAGTTGAAGAAAGGAGCTCAGGGGCCCTGTAATTCACAAACCTGCAGAGTTATAAATGACAGCTATCTTACAAAAATATATTGAAGGAAGGCTGCCAAGAGGAGTTGAAAGCGGGGCAGAATTGCAGGAAACCGATTTCAGGAGGTAGACTGGAATTGCATGTAAAGCATAGGAAAAGAGGCACAACGTCCACAATGATGCACTTGGCCAAAAAGGGCGTATGCGTTTTTTCCTGAATATATTCAGGAAAAAACGCATACGCCCTTTTTGGCCAACCAAGCAAGCTTGCAAAGGAAATCTGCACTACAATGAAGTCTCACTGCCCGCCGGTCAAAAGGGCCATCTGAAAAAGGTGTAAAATCCAGAAAGGCAAGACAGGACATGGAGAATTGGGAGCCTTGTTATGCTGATGGGCGGGATGTAAATTGCCAACAGCCACTCTGGAGAAGTGTATGCTGTTTCCTGAAACATCTAAAAAACAAAGCAACAGAGCCTAGGGCACTTCCACTTATGGTCCTATAGCTTAGGGAAATTAAAATCAAAAAGACACAGCCACCCCAAAGTTTGGGACGGCTCTGTTTACAAGAAACTCGTTTACGGTACAAGTTCAATATCACAGAAAGCGAAAAATGGATAAAGAAGTTGTGGTACTTACGTACAATGCAATATCACTCAGCAATGAAATCTATGTCATCAGGCCCGTAGCAGCATAATGAGTGGATTCAGGTACGATGATTCTAAGTGAAATAAGTCACACAGAAAAAGAAACATCATAAGATATCACTACTACACGGAATGTAAACTTGGCTACACAGGAACTGAATTACTAAACAGAACAGGGTGTCAAATGTAGAAAACCAACTTATGCTTGCTTAAGGGGAAAGGTGAGTTGGGGTGCTGCATAAAACCAGAGATTGAAATTAGCACAGATACCATTCCATAAGCCAAATATGTAATAGACAAGAGCTACTCCTTGCTCAACGAAGTGGACTCAACACCCCATATTAAACGCCTAAGAATATACCTGACTAGTAAGAATCTTAAAACCTAAGGATTTATATGTCTCCGAAAGAGAATCAAGCGTGTGTACAGCGGCATAAACGCAGCAGTGATAGGATTGGTGAGGTTCGGTGAGCAAATGCAGACCCTTTGAAGTCATATTGCATGGTACCCATTCCATGGGTCTCAACTCTCCATGTTTAAGGGATTCTTCCTTCAGCTAAAACATGCATGTGGAACCCAGAGTACGATCCACTGTGTGATCGGGAAACGTGTTCAAATGTGTCTCAGTTTTCGTCCCCTGGTACTCGGGTGCAACATTCCAGACGCTTTACTAACACTCTCCCCACTTGGAGAGTCAGTGCCTTTAAACTCCTGTTTGGCCCAGTTTGCAATTTCTGTGGAAAATGAACAGGAATAGGGAGAACCAATGAGAGACTAGCTGGAGGCGTCTGGACGGGCAAATTTAACTCTCATTTCCCACCAGGAAGAGGAATTAACCAAAGGATCAGCGTGCCATGCCGGAACCACACTAGGGCCTGAAGCAATCCTGCGGTGTTGCGGCCAGCTCACAAGAAAGCGAGTTGAAGAAAGGAGCTCAGGGGCACTGTAATTCACAAACCTGCAGTTATAAATGGCAGCTATCGTCCAAAAATATATTGAAGGAAGGCTGCCAAGAGGACTTGAAAGCGGGGCAGAATTGCAGGAAACCGATTTCAGGAGGTACACTGGAATTGCATGTAAAGCATAGGAAAAGAGGCAGAACGTCCACAATGATGCACTTGGACAAAAAGTGCGTATGCGTTTTTTCCTGAATATATACAGGAAAAAACGCATACGCCATTTTTGGCCAACCAAGCAAGCTTGCAAAGGAAATCTGCACTACAATGAAGTCTCACTGCCCCCCGGTCAAAAGGGCTATCTGAAAAAAGTGTAAAATCCAGAAAGGCAGGACAGGCCATGGAGAAATGGGAGCCTTGTTATGCTGATGGGTGGGATGTAAATTGCCAGCAGCCACTCTGGAGAAGTGTATGGTGTTTCCTGAAACATCCAAAAAACAAAGCAACAGAGCCTAGGGCACTTCCACTTATGGTCCTATAGCTTAGGGAAATTAAAATCAAAAAGACACAGCCACCCCAAAGTTTGGGCCGGCTCTGTTTACAAGAAGCTCGTTTTCGGTACAAGTTCAATATCACAGAAAGCGAAAAATGGATAAAGAAGTTGTGGTACTTACGTACAATGCAATATCACTCAGCAATGAAATCTATGTCATCAGGCCCGTAGAAGCATAATGAGTGGATTCAGGTACGATGATTCTAAGTGAAATAAGTCACACAGAAAAAGAAACATCATAAGATATCACTACTACACGGAATGTAAACTTGGCTACACAGGAACTGAATTACAAAACAGAACAGGGTCTCAAATGTAGAAAACCAACTTACACTTGCTTAAGGGGAAAGGTGAGTTGGGGTGCTGCATGAAACCAGAGATTTAAATTAGCACAGATACCGCTCCATAAGCCAAATATGTAATAGACGACAGCTACACCTTGCTCAACGAAGTGGACTCAACACCCCATATTAAACGCCTAAGAATATACCTGACTAGAAATAATCTTAAAACCTACGGATTTATATGTCTCCGAAAGAGAATCAAGCGTGTGTACAGCGGCATAAACGCAACAGTGATAGGATTGGTGAGGTTCGGTGAGCAAATGCAGACCCTTTGAAGTCATATTGCATGGTACCCATTCCATGGGTCTCAACTCTCCAGGTTTAAGGGATTCTTCCTTCAGCTAAAACATGCATGTGGAACACAGATTATGATGCACCGTGTGATCGGGAAACATGTTCAAATGTGTCTCAGTTTTCGTCCCCTGGTACTCGGGTGCAACACTCCAGACGCTTTACTAACACTCTCCCCACTTGGAGAGTCAGTGCCTTTAACCTCCTGGTTGGCCCAGTTTGCAATTTCTGCGGAAAATGTACAGGAATAGGGAGAACCAATGAGAAACTAGCTGGAGGTGTCTGGACGGGCAAATTTAACTCTCATTTCCCACCAGGAAGAGGAATTAACCAAATGCTCAGCGTGCCGTGCCGGAACCACACTAGGGCCTGAAGCAATCCTGCGGTGTTGCGGCCAGCTCACAAGAAAGCGAGTTGAAGAAAGGAGCTCAGGGGCACTGTAATTCACAAACCTGCAGAGTTATAAATGACAGCTATCGTCCAAAAATATATTGAAGTAAGGCTGCCAAGAGGACTTGAAAGCGGGGCAGAATTGCAGGAAACCGATTTCAGGAGGTAGACAGGAATTGCATGTAAAGCACAGGAAAAGAGGCAGAACGTCCACAATGATGCACTTGGCCAAAAAGGGCGTATGCGTTTTTTCCTGAATATATTCAGGAAAAAACGCATACGCCCTTTTTGGCCAACCAAGCAAGCTTGCAAAGGAAATCTGCACTACAATGAAGTCTCACTGCCCCCCGGTCAAAAGGGACATCTGAAAAAAGTGTAAAATCCAGAAAGGCAGGACAGGCCATGGAGAACTGGGAGCCTTGTTATGCTGATGGGCGGGATGTAAATTGCCAACAGCCACTCTGGAGAAGTGTATGGTGTTTCCTGAAACATCTAAAAAACAAAGCAACAGAGCCTAGGGCACTTCCACTTATGGTCCTATAGCTTAGGGAAATTAAAATCAAAAAGACACAGCCACCCCAAAGTTAGGGACGGCTCTGTTTACAAGAACCTCGTTTATGGTACAAGTTCAATATCACAGAAAGCGAAAAATGGATAAAGAAGTTGTGGTACTTACGTACAATGCAATATCACTCAGCAATGAAATCTATGTCATCAGGCCCGTAGCAGCATAATGAGTGGATTCAGGTACGATGATTCTAAGTGAAATAAGTCACACAGAAAAAGAAACATCATAAGGTATCACTAATACACGCAATGTAAACTTGGCTACACAGGAACTGAATTACAAAGCAAAACAGGGTCTCAAATGTAGAAAACCAACTTATGCTTGCTTAAGGGGAAAGGTGAGTTGGGGTACTGCATAAAACCAGAGATTGAAATTAGCACAGATACCGTTCCATAAGCCAAATATGTAATAGACAAGAGCTACTCCTTGCTCAATGAAGTGGACTCAACACCCCATAATAAACGCCTAAGAATATACCTGACTAGTAAGAATCTTAAAACCTTTGGATTTATATGTCTCCAAAAGAGAATCAAGTGTGTGTACAGCGGCATAAACGCAGCAGTGATAGGATTGGTGAGGTTCGGTGAGCAAATGCAGACCCTTTGAAGTCATATTGCATGGTACCCATTCCATGGGTCTCAACTCTCCAGGTTTAAGGGATTCTTCCTTCAGCTAAAACATGCATGTGGAACCCAGAGTATGATCCACCGTGTGATCGGAAAACGTGTTCAAATGTGTCTCAGTTTTCGTCCCCTGGTACTCGGGTGCAACATTCCAGACGCTTTACTAACACTCTCCCCAATTGGAGAGTCAGTGCCTTTAACCTCCTGGTTGGCCCAGTTTGCAATTTCTGCGTAAGATGAAGAGGAATAGGGAGAACCAATGAGAGACTAGATGGAGGTGTCTGGACGGGCAAATTGAACTCTCATTTCCCACCAGGAAGAGGAATTAACCAAAGGCTCAGCGTGCCATGCCAGAAGCACACTAGGGCCTGAAGCAATCCTGCGGTGTTGCGGCCAGCTCACAAGAAAGCAAGTTGAGGAAAGGAACTCAGGGGTACTGTAATTCACAAACCTGCAGAGTTATAAATGACAGCTATTGTCCAAAAATATATTGAAGTAAGGCTGCCAAGAGGACTTGAAAGCGGGGCAGAATTGCAGGAAACCGATTTCAGGAGGTAGACTGGAATTGCATGTAAAGCATAGGAAAAGAGGCACAATGTCCACAATGATGCACTTGGCCAAAAAGGGCGTATGCGTTTTTTCCTGAATATATTCAGGAAAAAACGCATACGCCCTTTTTCCCCAACCAAGAAAGCTTGCAAAGGAAACCTGCACTACAATGAAATTTCACTGCCCCCCGGTCAAAAGGGCCATCTGAAAAAAGTGTAAAATCCAGAAAGGCAGGACAGGCCATGGAGAACTGGGAGCCTTGTTATGTTGATGGGCGGGATGGAAATTGCCAGCAGCCACTCTGGAGAAGTGTATGGTGTTTCCTGAAACATCCAAAAAACAAAGCAACAGAGCCTAGGGCACTTCCACTTATGGTCCTATAGCTTAGGGAAATTAAAATCAAAAAGACACAGCCACCCCAAAGTTTGGGCCGGCTCTGTTTACAAGAACCTCATTTACGGTACAAGTTCAATATCACAGAAAGCGAAAAATGGATAAAGAAGTTGTGGTACTTACGTACAATGCAATATCACTCAGCAATGAAATCTATGTCATCAGGCCCGTAGCAGCATAATGAGTGGATTCAGGTACGATGATTCTAAGTGAAATAAGTCACACAGAAAAAGAAACATCATAAGATATCACTACTACACGGAATGTAAACTTGGCTACACAGGAACTGAATTACAAAACAGAACAGGGTGTCAAATGTAGAAAACCAACTTATGCTTGCTTAAGGGGAAAGGTGAGTTGGGGTGCTGCATAAAACCAGAGATTGAAATTAGCATAGATACCGTTACATAAGCCAAATATGTAATAGACAAGAGCAACTCCTTGCTCAACGAAGTGGACTCAACACCCCACATTAAACGCCTAAGAATATACCTGACTAGTAATAATCTTAAAACCTAAGGATTTATATGTCTCCGAAAGAGAATCAAGCGTGTGTACAGCGGCATAAACGCAGCACTGATAGGATTGGTGAGGTTCGGTGAGCAAATGCAGACCCTTTGAAGTCATATTGCATGGTACCCATTCCATGGGTCTCAACTCTCCAGGTTTAAGGGATTCTTCCTTCAGCTAAAACATGCATGTGGAACCCAGAGTATGATCCACCATGTGATCGGAAAACGTGTTCAAATGTGTCTCAGTTTTCGTCCCCTGGTACTCGGGTGCAACATTCCAGACGCTTTACTAACACTCTCCCCAATTGGAGAGTCAGTGCCTTTAACCTCCTGTTTGGCCCAGTTTGCAATTTCTGTGGAAAATGAACAGGAATAGGGAGAACCAATGAGAGACTAGATGGAGGTGTCTGGACGGGCAAATTTAACTCTCATTTCCCACCAGGAAGAGGAATTAACCAAAGGCTCAACATGCCGTGCCGGAACCAAACTAGGGCCTGAAGCAATCCTGCGGTGTTGCGGCCAGCTCACAAGAAAGCGAGTTGAAGAAAGGAGCTCAGGGGCACTGTAATTCACAAACCTGCAGAGTTATAAATGACAGCTATCTTCCAAAAATATATTGAAGTAAGGCTGCCAAGAGGAGTTGAAAGCGGGGCAGAATTGCAGGAAACCGATATCAGGAGGGAGACTGGAATTGCATGTAAAGCATAGGAAAAGAGGCACAATGTCCACAATGATGCACTTGGTCAAAAAGGGCGTATGCGTTTTTTCCTGAATATATTCAGGAAAAAACGCATACGCCCTTTTTGGCCAACCAAGCAAGCTTGCAAAGGAAATCTGCACTACAATGAAGTCTCACTGCCCCCCGGTCAAAAGGGCCATCTGAAAAAAGTGTAAAATCCAGAAAGGCAGGACAGGCCAAGGAGAACTGGGAGCCTTGTTATGCTGATGGGCGGGATGTAAATTGCCAGCAGCCACTCTGGAGAAGTGTATGGTGTTTCCTGAAACATCCAAAAAACAAAGCAACAGAGCCTAGGGCACTTCCACTTATGGTCCTATAGCTTAGGGAAATTAAAATCAAAAAGACACAGCCACCCCAAAGTTTGGGACGGCTCTGTTTACAAGAACCTCGTTTACGGTACAAGTTCAATATCACAGAAAGCGAAAAATGGATAAAGAAGTTGTGGTACTTACGTACAATGCAATATCACTCAGCAATGAAATCTATGTCATCAGGCCCGTAGCAGCATAATGAGTGGATTCAGGTACGATGATTCTAAGTGAAATAAGTCACACAGAAAAAGAAACATCATAAGATATCACCAATACACGGAACGTAAACTTGGCTACACAGGAACTGAATTACAAAACAGAACAGGGTCTCAAATGTAGAAAACCAACTTATGCTTGCTTAAGGGGAAAGGTGAGTTGGGGTGCTGCATGAAACCAGAGATTGAAATTAGCACAGATACCGTTCCATAAGCCAAATATACAATAGACAAGAGCTACCCCTTGCTGAACGAAGTGGACTCAACACCCCATATTAAACGCCTAAGAATATACCTGACTAGAAATAATCTTAAAACCTACGGATTTATATGTCTCCAAAAGAGAATCAAGCGTGTGTACAGCGGCATAAACGCAGCAGTGATAGGATTGGTGAGGTTCGGTGAGCAAATGCAGACCCTTTGAAGTCATATTGCATGGTACCCATTCCATGGGTCTCAACTCTCCAGGTTTAAGGGATTCTTCCTTCAGCTAAAACATGCATGTGGAACCCAGAGTATGATCCACCGTGTGATCGGGAAACGTGTTCAAATGTGTCTCGTTTTCGTCCCTGGTACTCGGGTGCAACATTCCAGATGCTTTACTAACACTCTCCCCACTTGGAGAGTCAGTGCCTTTAACCTCCTGTTTGGCCCAGTTTGCAATTTCTGTGGAAAATGAACAGGAATAGGGAGAACCAATGAGAAACTAGCTGGAGGTGTCTGGACGGGCAAATTTAACTCTCATTTCCCACCAGAAAGAGGAATTAACCAAAGGCTCAGCATGCCGTGCCGGAACCACACTAGGGCCTGAAGCAATCCTGCGGTGTTGCGGCCAGCTCACAAGAAAGCGAGTTGAAGAAAGGAGCTCAGGGGCACTGTAATTCACAAACCTGCAGAGTTATAAATGACAGCTATCGTCCAAAAATATATTGAAGTAAGGCTGCCAAGAGGACTTGAAAGCGGGGCAGAATTGCAGGAAACCGATTTCAGGAGGTAGACAGGAATTGCATGTAAAGCATAGGAAAAGAGGCAGAACGTCCACAATGATGCACTTGGCCAAAAAGGGCGTATGCGTTTTTTCCTGAATATATTCAGGAAAAAACGCATACGCCCTTTTTGGCCAACCAAGCAAGCTTGCAAAGGAAATCTGCACTACAATGAAGTCTCACTGCCCCCCGGTCAAAAGGGCCATCTGAAAAAAGTGTAAAATCCAGAAAGGCAGGACAGGCCATGGAGAACTGGGAGCCTTGTTATGCTGATGGGCGGGATGTAAATTGCCAGCAGCCACTCTGGAGAAGTGTATGGTGTTTCCTGAAACATCCAAAAAACAAAGCAACAGAGCCTAGGGCACTTCCACTTATGGTCCTATAGCTTAGGGAAATTAAAATCAAAAAGACACAGCCACCCCAAGTTTGGGACGGCTCTGTTTACAAGAACCTCGTTTACGGTACAAGTTCAATATCACAGAAAGCGAAAAATGGATAAAGAAGTTGTGGTACTTACGTACAATGCAATATCACTCAGCAATGAAATCTATGTCATCAGGCCTGTAGCAGCATAATGAGTGGATTCAGGTACGATGATTCTAAGTGAAATAAGTCACACAGGGCTTACCTGGTGGCGCAGTGGTTGAGAGTCCGCCTGCCGATGCATAGGACATGGGTTCGTGGCCCGCTCCGGGAAGATCCCACATGCCGCGGAGCGGCTGGGCGTGTGAGCCATGGCCGCTGAGCCTGCGCGTCCGGAGCCTGTGCTCCGCAATGGGAAACACCACAACAGTGAGAGGCACACGTACCGCAAAAAAAAAATAAATAAAAAAAAAAATAAATAAAAAAATAAGTCACACAGAAAAAGAAACATCATAAGATATCACTACTACACGGAATGTAACCTTGGTTACACAGGAACTAAATTACTAAACAGAACAGAGTGTCAAATGTAGAAAACCAATTTATGCTTGCTTAAGGGGAAAGGTGAGTTGGGGTGCTGCATACAACAAGAGATTGAAATTAGCACAGATACCGTTCCATAAGCCAAATATATAATAGACAAGTGCTACTCCTTGCTCAACGAAGTGGACTCAACACCCCATATTAAACGCCTAACAATATACCTGACTAGTAAGAATCTTAAAAACTATGGATTTATATGTCTCCGAAAGAGAATCAAGCGTGTGTACAGCGGCATAAACGCAGCAGTGATAGGATTGGTGAGGTTCGGTGAGCAAATGCAGACCCTTTGAAGTCATATTGCATGGTACCCATTCCATGGGTCTCAACTCTCCATGTTTAAGGGATTCTTCCTTCAGCTAAAACATGCATGTGGAACCCAGAGTATGATCCACCGTGTGATCGGAAAACGTGTTCAAATGTGTCTCAGTTTACGTCCCCTGGTACTCGGGTGCAACATTCCAGACGCTTTACTAACACTCTCCCAACTTGGAGAGTCAGTGCCTTTAACCTCCTGTTTGGCCCAGTTTGCAATTTCTGTGGAAAATGAACAGGAATAGGGAGAACCAATGAGAGACTAGCTGGAGCTGTCTGGACGGGCAAATTTAACTCTCATTTCCCACCAGGAAGAGGAATTAACCAAAGGCTCAGCATGCCGTGCCGGAAACAAACTAGGGCCTGAAGCAATCCTGCGGTGTTGCGGCCAGCTCACAAGAAAGCGAGTTGAAGAAAGGAGCTCAGGGGCACTGTAATTCACAAACCTGCAGAGTTATAAATGACAGCTATCTTCCAAAAATATATTGAAGTAAGGCAGCCAAGAGGAGTTGAAAGCGGGGCAGAATTGCAGGAAACCGATTTCAGGAGGTAGACTGGAATTGCATGTAAAGCATAGGAAAAGAGGCAGAACGTCCACAATGAAGCACTTGGCCAAAAAGGGCGTATGCGTTTTTTCCTGAATATATTCAGGAAAAAACGCATACGCCCTTTTTGGCCAACCAAGCAAGCTTGCAAAGGAAATCTGCACTACAATGAAGTCTCACTGCCCCCCGGTCAAAAGGGCCATCTGAAAAAAGTGTAAAATCCAGAAAGGCAGGACAGGCCATGGAGAACTGGGAGCCTTGTTATGCTGATGGGCGGGATGTAAATTACCAGCAGCCACTCTGGAGAAGTGTATGGTGTTTCCTGAAACATCCAAAAAACAAAGCAACAGAGCCTAGGGCACTTCCACTTATGGTCCTATAGCTTAGGGAAATTAAAATCAAAAAGACACAGTCACCCCAAGTTTGGAACGGCTCTGTTTACAAGAACCTCGTTTACGGTACAAGTTCAATATCACAGAAAGTGAAAAATGGATAAAGAAATTGTGGTACTTACGTACAATGCAATATCACTCAGCAATGAAATCTATGTCATCAGGCCCGTAGCAGCATAATGAGTGGATTCAGGTACGATGATTCTAAGTGAAATAAGTCACACAGAAAAAGAAACATCATAAGATATCACCAATACACGGAATGTAAACTTGGCTACACAGGAACTGAATTACAAAACATAACAGGGTCTCAAATGTAGAAAACCAACTTATGCTTGCTTAAGGGGAAAGGTGAGTTGGGGTGCTGCATGAAACCAGAGATTGAAATTAGCACAGATACCGTTCCATAAGCCAAATATACAATAGACAAGAGCTACCCCTTGCTGAACGAAGTGGACTCAACACCCCATATTAAACGCCTAAGAATATACCTGACTAGAAATAATCTTAAAACCTACGGATTTATATGTCTCCAAAAGAGAATCAAGCGTGTGTACAGCGGCATAAACGCAGCAGTGATAGGATTGGTGAGGTTCGGTGAGCAAATGCAGACCCTTTGAAGTCATATTGCATGGTACCCATTCCATGGGTCTCAACTCTCCAGGTTTAAGGGATTCTTCCTTCAGCTAAAACATGCATGTGGAACCCAGAGTATGATCCACCGTGTGATCGGGAAACGTGTTCAAATGTGTCTCGTTTTCGTCACTGGTACTCGGGTGCAACATTCCAGATGCTTTACTAACACTCTCCCCACTTGGAGAGTCAGTGCCTTTAACCTCCTGTTTGGCCCAGTTTGCAATTTCTGTGGAAAATGAACAGGAATAGGGAGAACCAATGAGAAACTAGCTGGAGGTGTCTGGACGGGCAAATTTAACTCTCATTTCCCACCAGAAAGAGGAATTAACCAAAGGCTCAGCATGCCGTGCCGGAACCACACTAGGGCCTGAAGCAATCCTGCGGTGTTGCGGCCAGCTCACAAGAAAGCGAGTTGAAGAAAGGAGCTCAGGGGCACTGTAATTCACAAACCTGCAGAGTTATAAATGACAGCTATCGTCCAAAAATATATTGAAGTAAGGCTGCCAAGAGGACTTGAAAGCGGGGCAGAATTGCAGGAAACCGATTTCAGGAGGTAGACAGGAATTGCATGTAAAGCATAGGAAAAGAGGCAGAACGTCCACAATGATGCACTTGGCCAAAAAGGGCGTATGCGTTTTTTCCTGAATATATTCAGGAAAAAACGCATACGCCCTTTTTGGCCAACCAAGCAAGCTTGCAAAGGAAATCTGCACTACAATGAAGTCTCACTGCCCCCCGGTCAAAAGGGCCATCTGAAAAAAGTGTAAAATCCAGAAAGGCAGGACAGGCCATGGAGAACTGGGAGCCTTGTTATGCTGATGGGTGGGATGTAAATTGCCAGCAGCCACTCTGGAGAAGTGTATGGTGTTTCCTGAAACATCCAAAAAACAAAGCAACAGAGCCTAGGGCACTTCCACTTATGGTCCTATAGCTTAGGGAAATTAAAATCAAAAAGACACAGCCACCCCAAGTTTGGGACGGCTCTGTTTACAAGAACCTCGTTTACGGTACAAGTTCAATATCACAGAAAGCGAAAAATGGATAAAGAAGTTGTGGTACTTACGTACAATGCAATATCACTCAGCAATGAAATCTATGTCATCAGGCCTGTAGCAGCATAATGAGTGGATTCAGGTACGATGATTCTAAGTGAAATAAGTCACACAGGGCTTACCTGGTGGCGCAGTGGTTGAGAGTCCGCCTGCCGATGCATAGGACATGGGTTCGTGCCCCGCTCCGGGAAGATCCCACATGCCCCGGAGCGGCTGGGCCTGTGAGCCATGGCCGCTGAGCCTGCGCGTCCGGAGCCTGTGCTCCGCAATGGGAAACACCACAACAGTGAGAGGCACACGTACCGCAAAAAATAAATAAATAAAAAAAAATAAATAAAAAAATAAGTCACACAGAAAAAGAAACATCATAAGATATCACTACTACACGGAATGTAACCTTGGTTACACAGGAACTAAATTACTAAACAGAACAGAGTGTCAAATGTAGAAAACCAATTTATGCTTGCTTAAGGGGAAAGGTGAGTTGGGGTGCTGCATACAACAAGAGATTGAAATTAGCACAGATACCGTTCCATAAGCCAAATATATAATAGACAAGTGCTACTCCTTGCTCAACGAAGTGGACTCAACACCCCATATTAAACGCCTAACAATATACCTGACTAGTAAGAATCTTAAAAACTATGGATTTATATGTCTCCGAAAGAGAATCAAGCGTGTGTACAGCGGCATAAACGCAGCAGTGATAGGATTGGTGAGGTTCGGTGAGCAAATGCAGACCCTTTGAAGTCATATTGCATGGTACCCATTCCATGGGTCTCAACTCTCCATGTTTAAGGGATTCTTCCTTCAGCTAAAACATGCATGTGGAACCCAGAGTATGATCCACCGTGTGATCGGAAAACGTGTTCAAATGTGTCTCAGTTTACGTCCCCTGGTACTCGGGTGCAACATTCCAGACGCTTTACTAACACTCTCCCCACTTGGAGAGTCAGTGCCTTTAACCTCCTGTTTGGCCCAGTTTGCAATTTCTGTGGAAAATGAACAGGAATAGGGAGAACCAATGAGAGACTAGCTGGAGCTGTCTGGACGGGCAAATTTAACTCTCATTTCCCACCAGGAAGAGGAATTAACCAAAGGCTCAGCATGCCGTGCCGGAAACAAACTAGGGCCTGAAGCAATCCTGCGGTGTTGCGGCCAGCTCACAAGAAAGCGAGTTGAAGAAAGGAGCTCAGGGGCACTGTAATTCACAAACCTGCAGAGTTATAAATGACAGCTATCTTCCAAAAATATATTGAAGTAAGGCAGCCAAGAGGAGTTGAAACCGGGGCAGAATTGCAGGAAACCGATTTCAGGAGGTAGACTGGAATTGCATGTAAAGCATAGGAAAAGAGGCAGAACGTCCACAATGAAGCACTTGGCCAAAAAGTGCGTATGCGTTTTTTCCTGAATATATTCAGGAAAAAACGCATACGCCCTTTTTGGCCAACCAAGCAAGCTTGAAAAGGAAATCTGCACTACAATGAAGTCTCACTGCCCCCCGGTCAAAAGGGCCATCTGAAAAAAGTGTAAAATCCAGAAAGGCAGGACAGGCCATGGAGAACTGGGAGCCTTGTTATGCTGGTGGGCGGGATGTAAATTACCAGCAGCCACTCTGGAGAAGTGTATGGTGTTTCCTGAAACATCCAAAAAACAAAGCAACAGAGCCTAGGGCACTTCCACTTATGGTCCTATAGCATAGGGAAATTAAAATCAAAAAGACACAGCCACCCCAAAGTTTGGGACGGCTCTGTTTACAAGAACCTTGTTCACCGTACAAGTTCAATATCACAGAAAGCGAAAAATGGATAAAGAAGTTGTGGTACTTACGTACAATGCAATATCACTCAGCAATGAAATCTATGTCATCAGGCACATAGCAGCATAATGAGTGGATTCAGGTACGATGATTCTAAGTGAAATAAGTCACACAGAAAAAGAAACATCATAAGATATCACTACTACACGGAATGTAAACTTGGCTACACAGGAACTAAATTACTAAACAGAACAGAGTGTCAAATGTAGAAAACCAATTTATGCTTGCTTAAGGGGAAAGGTGAGTTGGGGTGCTGCATACAACAAGAGATTGAAATTAGCACAGATACCGTTCCATAAGCCAAATATATAATAGACAAGTGCTACTCCTTGCTCAACGAAGTGGACTCAACACCCCATATTAAACGCCTAACAATATACCTGACTAGTAAGAATCTTAAAACCTATAGATTTATATGTCTCCGAAAGAGAATCAAGCGTGTGTACAGCGGCATAAACGCAGAAGCGATAGGATTGGTGAGGTTTGGTGAACAAATGCAGACACTTTGAAGTCATATTGCATGGTATCCATTCCATGGGTCTCAACTCTCCAGTTTTAAGGGATTCTTCCTTCAGCTAAAACATGCATGTGGAACCCAGAGTATGATCCACCGTGTGATCGGGAAGCGTGTTCAAATGTGTCTGAGTTTTCGTCCCCTGGTACTCGGGTGCAACATTCCAGACGCTTTACTAACACTCTCCCCACTTGGAGAGTCAGTGCCTTTAACCTCCTGTTTGGCCCAGTTTGCAATTTCTGTGGAAAATGAACAGGAATAGGAAGAATCAATGAGAGACTAGGTGGATGTGTCTGAACGGGCAAATTTAACTCTCATTTCCCACCAGAAAGAGGAATTAACCAAAGGCTCAGCATGCCGTGCCGGAACCACACTAGGGCCTGAAGCAATCCTGCGGTGTTGCGGCCAGCTCACAAGAAAGCGAGTTGAAGAAAGGAGCTCAGGGGCACTGTAATTCACAAACCTGCAGAGTTATAAATGACAGCTATCGTCCAAAAATATATTGAAGTAAGGCTGCCAAGAGGACTTGAAAGCGGGGCAGAATTGCAGGAAACCGATTTCAGGAGGTAGACAGGAATTGCATGTAAAGCATAGGAAAAGAGGCAGAACGTCCACAATGATGCACTTGGCCAAAAAGGGCGTATGCGTTTTTTCCTGAATATATTCAGGAAAAAACGCATACGCCCTTTTTGGCCAACCAAGCAAGCTTGCAAAGGAAATCTGCACTACAATGAAGTCTCACTGCCCCCCGGTCAAAAGGGCCATCTGAAAAAAGTGTAAAATCCAGAAAGGCAGGACAGGCCATGGAGAACTGGGAGCCTTGTTATGCTGATGGGCGGGATGTAAATTGCCAGCAGCCACTCTGGAGAAGTGTATGGTGTTTCCTGAAACATCCAAAAAACAAAGCAACAGAGCCTAGGGCACTTCCACTTATGGTCCTATAGCTTAGGGAAATTAAAATCAAAAAGACACAGCCACCCCAAGTTTGGGACGGCTCTGTTTACAAGAACCTCGTTTACGGTACAAGTTCAATATCACAGAAAGCGAAAAATGGATAAAGAAGTTGTGGTACTTACGTACAATGCAATATCACTCAGCAATGAAATCTATGTCATCAGGCCTGTAGCAGCATAATGAGTGGATTCAGGTACGATGATTCTAAGTGAAATAAGTCACACAGGGCTTACCTGGTGGCGCAGTGGTTGAGAGTCCGCCTGCCGATGCATAGGACATGGGTTCGTGCCCCGCTCCGGGAAGATCCCACATGCCGCGGAGCGGCTGGGCCTGTGAGCCATGGCCGCTGAGCCTGCGCGTCCGGAGCCTGTGCTCCGCAATGGGAAACACCACAACAGTGAGAGGCACACGTACCGCAAAAAAAAAAATAAATAAAAAAAAATAAATAAAAAAATAAGTCACACAGAAAAAGAAACATCATAAGATATCACTACTACACGGAATGTAACCTTGGTTACACAGGAACTAAATTACTAAACAGAACAGAGTGTCAAATGTAGAAAACCAATTTATGCTTGCTTAAGGGGAAAGGTGAGTTGGGGTGCTGCATACAACAAGAGATTGAAATTAGCACAGATACCGTTCCATAAGCCAAATATATAATAGACAAGTGCTACTCCTTGCTCAACGAAGTGGACTCAACACCCCATATTAAACGCCTAACAATATACCTGACTAGTAAGAATCTTAAAAACTATGGATTTATATGTCTCCGAAAGAGAATCAAGCGTGTGTACAGCGGCATAAACGCAGCAGTGATAGGATTGGTGAGGTTCGGTGAGCAAATGCAGACCCTTTGAAGTCATATTGCATGGTACCCATTCCATGGGTCTCAACTCTCCATGTTTAAGGGATTCTTCCTTCAGCTAAAACATGCATGTGGAACCCAGAGTATGATCCACCGTGTGATCGGAAAACGTGTTCAAATGTGTCTCAGTTTACGTCCCCTGGTACTCGGGTGCAACATTCCAGACGCTTTACTAACACTCTCCCCACTTGGAGAGTCAGTGCCTTTAACCTCCTGTTTGGCCCAGTTTGCAATTTCTGTGGAAAATGAACAGGAATAGGGAGAACCAATGAGAGACTAGCTGGAGCTGTCTGGACGGGCAAATTTAACTCTCATTTCCCACCAGGAAGAGGAATTAACCAAAGGCTCAGCATGCCGTGCCGGAAACAAACTAGGGCCTGAAGCAATCCTGCGGTGTTGCGGCCAGCTCACAAGAAAGCGAGTTGAAGAAAGGAGCTCAGGGGCACTGTAATTCACAAACCTGCAGAGTTATAAATGACAGCTATCTTCCAAAAATATATTGAAGTAAGGCAGCCAAGAGGAGTTGAAAGCGGGGCAGAATTGCAGGAAACCGATTTCAGGAGGTAGACTGGAATTGCATGTAAAGCATAGGAAAAGAGGCAGAACGTCCACAATGAAGCACTTGGCCAAAAAGTGCGTATGCGTTTTTTCCTGAATATATTCAGGAAAAAACGCATACGCCCTTTTTGGCCAACCAAGCAAGCTTGAAAAGGAAATCTGCACTACAATGAAGTCTCACTGCCCCCCGGTCAAAAGGGCCATCTGAAAAAAGTGTAAAATCCAGAAAGGCAGGACAGGCCATGGAGAACTGGGAGCCTTGTTATGCTGGTGGGCGGGATGTAAATTACCAGCAGCCACTCTGGAGAAGTGTATGGTGTTTCCTGAAACATCCAAAAAACAAAGCAACAGAGCCTAGGGCACTTCCACTTATGGTCCTATAGCATAGGGAAATTAAAATCAAAAAGACACAGCCACCCCAAAGTTTGGGACGGCTCTGTTTACAAGAACCTTGTTCACCGTACAAGTTCAATATCACAGAAAGCGAAAAATGGATAAAGAAGTTGTGGTACTTACGTACAATGCAATATCACTCAGCAATGAAATCTATGTCATCAGGCACATAGCAGCATAATGAGTGGATTCAGGTACGATGATTCTAAGTGAAATAAGTCACACAGAAAAAGAAACATCATAAGATATCACTACTACACGGAATGTAAACTTGGCTACACAGGAACTAAATTACTAAACAGAACAGAGTGTCAAATGTAGAAAACCAATTTATGCTTGCTTAAGGGGAAAGGTGAGTTGGGGTGCTGCATACAACAAGAGATTGAAATTAGCACAGATACCGTTCCATAAGCCAAATATATAATAGACAAGTGCTACTCCTTGCTCAACGAAGTGGACTCAACACCCCATATTAAACGCCTAACAATATACCTGACTAGTAAGAATCTTAAAACCTATAGATTTATATGTCTCCGAAAGAGAATCAAGCGTGTGTACAGCGGCATAAACGCAGAAGCGATAGGATTGGTGAGGTTTGGTGAACAAATGCAGACACTTTGAAGTCATATTGCATGGTATCCATTCCATGGGTCTCAACTCTCCAGTTTTAAGGGATTCTTCCTTCAGCTAAAACATGCATGTGGAACCCAGAGTATGATCCACCGTGTGATCGGGAAGCGTGTTCAAATGTGTCTGAGTTTTCGTCCCCTGGTACTCGGGTGCAACATTCCAGACGCTTTACTAACACTCTCCCCACTTGGAGAGTCAGTGCCTTTAACCTCCTGTTTGGCCCAGTTTGCAATTTCTGTGGAAAATGAACAGGAATAGGAAGAATCAATGAGAGACTAGGTGGATGTGTCTGAACGGGCAAATTTAACTCTCATTTCCCACCAGAAAGAGGAATTAACCAAAGGCTCAGCATGCCGTGCCGGAACCACACTAGGGCCTGAAGCAATCCTGCGGTGTTGCGGCCAGCTCACAAGAAAGCGAGTTGAAGAAAGGAGCTCAGGGGCACTGTAATTCACAAACCTGCAGAGTTATAAATGACAGCTATCGTCCAAAAATATATTGAAGTAAGGCTGCCAAGAGGACTTGAAAGCGGGGCAGAATTGCAGGAAACCGATTTCAGGAGGTAGACAGGAATTGCATGTAAAGCATAGGAAAAGAGGCAGAACGTCCACAATGATGCACTTGGCCAAAAAGGGCGTATGCGTTTTTTCCTGAATATATTCAGGAAAAAACGCATACGCCCTTTTTGGCCAACCAAGCAAGCTTGAAAAGGAAATCTGCACTACAATGAAGTCTCACTGCCCCCCGGTCAAAAGGGCCATCTGAAAAAAGTGTAAAATCCAGAAAGGCAGGACAGGCCATGGAGAACTGGGAGCCTTGTTATGCTGATGGGCGGGATGTAAATTGCCAGCAGCCACTCTGGAGAAGTGTATGGTGTTTCCTGAAACATCCAAAAAACAAAGCAACAGAGCCTAGGGCACTTCCACTTATGGTCCTATAGCTTAGGGAAATTAAAATAAAAAAGACACAGCCACCCCAAGTTTGGGACGGCTCTGTTTACAAGAACCTCGTTTACGGTACAAGTTCAATATCACAGAAAGCGAAAAATGGATAAAGAAGTTGTGGTACTTACGTACAATGCAATATCACTCAGCAATGAAATCTATGTCATCAGGCCTGTAGCAGCATAATGAGTGGATTCAGGTACGATGATTCTAAGTGAAATAAGTCACACAGGGCTTACCTGGTGGCGCAGTGGTTGAGAGTCCGCCTGCCGATGCATAGGACATGGGTTCGTGCCCCGCTCCGGGAAGATCCCACATGCCGCGGAGCGGCTGGGCCTGTGAGCCATGGGGGCTGAGCCTGCGCGTCCGGAGCCTGTGCTCCGCAATGGGAAACACCACAACAGTGAGAGGCACACGTACCGCAAAAAAAAAATAAATAAAAAAAAATAAATAAAAAAATAAGTCACACAGAAAAAGAAACATCATAAGATATCACTACTACACGGAATGTAACCTTGGTTACACAGGAACTAAATTACTAAACAGAACAGAGTGTCAAATGTAGAAAACCAATTTATGCTTGCTTAAGGGGAAAGGTGAGTTGGGGTGCTGCATACAACAAGAGATTGAAATTAGCACAGATACCGTTCCATAAGCCAAATATATAATAGACAAGTGCTACTCCTTGCTCAACGAAGTGGACTCAACACCCCATATTAAACGCCTAACAATATACCTGACTAGTAAGAATCTTAAAAACTATGGATTTATATGTCTCCGAAAGAGAATCAAGCGTGTGTACAGCGGCATAAACGCAGCAGTGATAGGATTGGTGAGGTTCGGTGAGCAAATGCAGACCCTTTGAAGTCATATTGCATGGTACCCATTCCATGGGTCTCAACTCTCCATGTTTAAGGGATTCTTCCTTCAGCTAAAACATGCATGTGGAACCCAGAGTATGATCCACCGTGTGATCGGAAAACGTGTTCAAATGTGTCTCAGTTTACGTCCCCTGGTACTCGGGTGCAACATTCCAGACGCTTTACTAACACTCTCCCCACTTGGAGAGTCAGTGCCTTTAACCTCCTGTTTGGCCCAGTTTGCAATTTCTGTGGAAAATGAACAGGAATAGGGAGAACCAATGAGAGACTAGCTGGAGCTGTCTGGACGGGCAAATTTAACTCTCATTTCCCACCAGGAAGAGGAATTAACCAAAGGCTCAGCATGCCGTGCCGGAAACAAACTAGGGCCTGAAGCAATCCTGCGGTGTTGCGGCCAGCTCACAAGAAAGCGAGTTGAAGAAAGGAGCTCAGGGGCACTGTAATTCACAAACCTGCAGAGTTATAAATGACAGCTATCTTCCAAAAATATATTGAAGTAAGGCAGCCAAGAGGAGTTGAAAGCGGGGCAGAATTGCAGGAAACCGATTTCAGGAGGTAGACTGGAATTGCATGTAAAGCATAGGAAAAGAGGCAGAACGTCCACAATGAAGCACTTGGCCAAAAAGTGCGTATGCGTTTTTTCCTGAATATATTCAGGAAAAAACGCATACGCCCTTTTTGGCCAACCAAGCAAGCTTGAAAAGGAAATCTGCACTACAATGAAGTCTCACTGCCCCCCGGTCAAAAGGGCCATCTGAAAAAAGTGTAAAATCCAGAAAGGCAGGACAGGCCATGGAGAACTGGGAGCCTTGTTATGCTGGTGGGCGGGATGTAAATTACCAGCAGCCACTCTGGAGAAGTGTATGGTGTTTCCTGAAACATCCAAAAAACAAAGCAACAGAGCCTAGGGCACTTCCACTTATGGTCCTATAGCATAGGGAAATTAAAATCAAAAAGACACAGCCACCCCAAAGTTTGGGACGGCTCTGTTTACAAGAACCTTGTTCACCGTACAAGTTCAATATCACAGAAAGCGAAAAATGGATAAAGAAGTTGTGGTACTTACGTACAATGCAATATCACTCAGCAATGAAATCTATGTCATCAGGCACATAGCAGCATAATGAGTGGATTCAGGTACGATGATTCTAAGTGAAATAAGTCACACAGAAAAAGAAACATCATAAGATATCACTACTACACGGAATGTAAACTTGGCTACACAGGAACTAAATTAGTAAACAGAACAGAGTGTCAAATGTAGAAAACCAATTTATGCTTGCTTAAGGGGAAAGGTGAGTTGGGGTGCTGCATACAACAAGAGATTGAAATTAGCACAGATACCGTTCCATAAGCCAAATATATAATAGACAAGTGCTACTCCTTGCTCAACGAAGTGGACTCAACACCCCATATTAAACGCCTAACAATATACCTGACTAGTAAGAATCTTAAAACCTATAGATTTATATGTCTCCGAAAGAGAATCAAGCGTGTGTACAGCGGCATAAACGCAGAAGCGATAGGATTGGTGAGGTTTGGTGAACAAATGCAGACACTTTGAAGTCATATTGCATGGTATCCATTCCATGGGTCTCAACTCTCCAGTTTTAAGGGATTCTTCCTTCAGCTAAAACATGCATGTGGAACCCAGAGTATGATCCACCGTGTGATCGGGAAGCGTGTTCAAATGTGTCTGAGTTTTCGTCCCCTGGTACTCGGGTGCAACATTCCAGACGCTTTACTAACACTCTCCCCACTTGGAGAGTCAGTGCCTTTAACCTCCTGTTTGGCCCAGTTTGCAATTTCTGTGGAAAATGAACAGGAATAGGAAGAATCAATGAGAGACTAGGTGGATGTGTCTGAACGGGCAAATTTAACTCTCATTTCCCACCAGGAAGAGGAATTAACCAAAGGCTCAACATGCCGTGCCGGAACCAAACTAGGGCCTGAAGCAATCCTGCGGTGCTGCGGGCATCTCACAAGAAAGCAAGTTGAAGAAAGGAGCTCAGGGGCACTGTAATTCACAAAACTGCAGAGTTATAAATGACAGCTATCTTCCAAAAATATATTGAAGTAAGGCAGCCAAGAGGAGTTGAAAGCGGGGCAGAATTGCAGGAAACCGATTTCAGGAGGGAGACTGGAATTGCATGTAAAGCATAGGAAAAGAGGCAGAACGTCCACAATGATGCACTTGGCCAAAAAGGGCGTATGCGTTTTTTCCTGAATATATTCAGGAAAAAACGCATACGCCCTTTTTGGCCAACCAAGCAAGCTTGCAAAGGAAATCTGCACTACAATGAAGTCTCACTGCCCCCCGGTCAAAAGGGCCATCTGAAAAAAGTGTAAAATCCAGAAAGGCAGGACAGGCCATGGAGAACTGGGAGCCTTGTTATGCTGATGGGCGGGATGTAAATTGCCAGCAGCCACTCTGGAGAAGTGTATGGTGTTTCCTGAAACATCCAAAAAACAAAGCAACAGAGCCTAGGGCACTTCCACTTATGGTCCTATAGCTTAGGGAAATTAAAATAAAAAAGACACAGCCACCCCAAGTTTGGGACGGCTCTGTTTACAAGAACCTCGTTTACGGTACAAGTTCAATATCACAGAAAGCGAAAAATGGATAAAGAAGTTGTGGTACTTACGTACAATGCAATATCACTCAGCAATGAAATCTATGTCATCAGGCCTGTAGCAGCATAATGAGTGGATTCAGGTACGATGATTCTAAGTGAAATAAGTCACACAGGGCTTACCTGGTGGCGCAGTGGTTGAGAGTCCGCCTGCCGATGCATAGGACATGGGTTCGTGCCCCGCTCCGGGAAGATCCCACATGCCGCGGAGCGGCTGGGCCTGTGAGCCATGGCCGCTGAGCCTGCGCGTCCGGAGCCTGTGCTCCGCAATGGGAAACACCACAACAGTGAGAGGCACACGTACCGCAAAAAAAAAATAAATAAAAAAAAATAAATAAAAAAATAAGTCACACAGAAAATGAAACATCATAAGATATCACTACTACACGGAATGTAACCTTGGTTACACAGGAACTAAATTACTAAACAGAACAGAGTGTCAAATGTAGAAAACCAATTTATGCTTGCTTAAGGGGAAAGGTGAGTTGGGGTGCTGCATACAACAAGAGATTGAAATTAGCACAGATACCGTTCCATAAGCCAAATATATAATAGACAAGTGCTACTCCTTGCTCAACGAAGTGGACTCAACACCCCATATTAAACGCCTAACAATATACCTGACTAGTAAGAATCTTAAAAACTATGGATTTATATGTCTCCGAAAGAGAATCAAGCGTGTGTACAGCGGCATAAACGCAGCAGTGATAGGATTGGTGAGGTTCGGTGAGCAAATGCAGACCCTTTGAAGTCATATTGCATGGTACCCATTCCATGGGTCTCAACTCTCCATGTTTAAGGGATTCTTCCTTCAGCTAAAACATGCATGTGGAACCCAGAGTATGATCCACCGTGTGATCGGAAAACGTGTTCAAATGTGTCTCAGTTTACGTCCCCTGGTACTCGGGTGCAACATTCCAGACGCTTTACTAACACTCTCCCCACTTGGAGAGTCAGTGCCTTTAACCTCCTGTTTGGCCCAGTTTGCAATTTCTGTGGAAAATGAACAGGAATAGGGAGAACCAATGAGAGACTAGCTGGAGCTGTCTGGACGGGCAAATTTAACTCTCATTTCCCACCAGGAAGAGGAATTAACCAAAGGCTCAGCATGCCGTGCCGGAAACAAACTAGGGCCTGAAGCAATCCTGCGGTGTTGCGGCCAGCTCACAAGAAAGCGAGTTGAAGAAAGGAGCTCAGGGGCACTGTAATTCACAAACCTGCAGAGTTATAAATGACAGCTATCTTCCAAAAATATATTGAAGTAAGGCAGCCAAGAGGAGTTGAAAGCGGGGCAGAATTGCAGGAAACCGATTTCAGGAGGTAGACTGGAATTGCATGTAAAGCATAGGAAAAGAGGCAGAACGTCCACAATGAAGCACTTGGCCAAAAAGGGCGTATGCGTTTTTTCCTGAATATATTCAGGAAAAAACGCATACGCCCTTTTTGGCCAACCAAGCAAGCTTGAAAAGGAAATCTGCACTACAATGAAGTCTCACTGCCCCCCGGTCAAAAGGGCCATCTGAAAAAAGTGTAAAATCCAGAAAGGCAGGACAGGCCATGGAGAACTGGGAGCCTTGTTATGCTGGTGGGCGGGATGTAAATTACCAGCAGCCACTCTGGAGAAGTGTATGGTGTTTCCTGAAACATCCAAAAAACAAAGCAACAGAGCCTAGGGCACTTCCACTTATGGTCCTATAGCATAGGGAAATTAAAATCAAAAAGACACAGCCACCCCAAAGTTTGGGACGGCTCTGTTTACAAGAACCTTGTTCACCGTACAAGTTCAATATCACAGAAAGCGAAAAATGGATAAAGAAGTTGTGGTACTTACGTACAATGCAATATCACTCAGCAATGAAATCTATGTCATCAGGCACATAGCAGCATAATGAGTGGATTCAGGTACGATGATTCTAAGTGAAATAAGTCACACAGAAAAAGAAACATCATAAGATATCACTACTACACGGAATGTAAACTTGGCTACACAGGAACTAAATTAGTAAACAGAACAGAGTGTCAAATGTAGAAAACCAATTTATGCTTGCTTAAGAGGAAAGGTGAGTTGGGGTGCTGCATACAACAAGAGATTGAAATTAGCACAGATACCGTTCCATAAGCCAAATATATAATAGACAAGTGCTACTCCTTGCTCAACGAAGTGGACTCAACACCCCATATTAAACGCCTAACAATATACCTGACTAGTAAGAATCTTAAAACCTATAGATTTATATGTCTCCGAAAGAGAATCAAGCGTGTGTACAGCGGCATAAACGCAGAAGCGATAGGATTGGTGAGGTTTGGTGAACAAATGCAGACACTTTGAAGTCATATTGCATGGTATCCATTCCATGGGTCTCAACTCTCCAGTTTTAAGGGATTCTTCCTTCAGCTAAAACATGCATGTGGAACCCAGAGTATGATCCACCGTGTGATCGGGAAGCGTGTTCAAATGTGTCTGAGTTTTCGTCCCCTGGTACTCGGGTGCAACATTCCAGACGCTTTACTAACACTCTCCCCACTTGGAGAGTCAGTGCCTTTAACCTCCTGTTTGGCCCAGTTTGCAATTTCTGTGGAAAATGAACAGGAATAGGAAGAATCAATGAGAGACTAGGTGGATGTGTCTGAACGGGCAAATTTAACTCTCATTTCCCACCAGGAAGAGGAATTAACCAAAGGCTCAACATGCCGTGCCGGAACCAAACTAGGGCCTGAAGCAATCCTGCGGTGCTGCGGGCATCTCACAAGAAAGCAAGTTGAAGAAAGGAGCTCAGGGGCACTGTAATTCACAAAACTGCAGAGTTATAAATGACAGCTATCTTCCAAAAATATATTGAAGTAAGGCAGCCAAGAGGAGTTGAAAGCGGGGCAGAATTGCAGGAAACCGATTTCAGGAGGGAGACTGGAATTGCATGTAAAGCATAGGAAAAGAGGCAGAACGTCCACAATGATGCACTTGGCCAAAAAGGGCGTATGCGTTTTTTCCTGAATATATTCAGGAAAAAACGCATACGCCCTTTTTGGCCAACCAAGCAAGCTTGCAAAGGAAATCTGCACTACAATGAAGTCTCACTGCCCCCCGGTCAAAAGGGCCATCTGAAAAAAGTGTAAAATCCAGAAAGGCAGGACAGGCCATGGAGAACTGGGAGCCTTGTTATGCTGATGGGCGGGATGTAAATTGCCAGCAGCCACTCTGGAGAAGTGTATGGTGTTTCCTGAAACATCCAAAAAACAAAGCAACAGAGCCTAGGGCACTTCCACTTATGGTCCTATAGCTTAGGGAAATTAAAATAAAAAAGACACAGCCACCCCAAGTTTGGGACGGCTCTGTTTACAAGAACCTCGTTTACGGTACAAGTTCAATATCACAGAAAGCGAAAAATGGATAAAGAAGTTGTGGTACTTACGTACAATGCAATATCACTCAGCAATGAAATCTATGTCATCAGGCCTGTAGCAGCATAATGAGTGGATTCAGGTACGATGATTCTAAGTGAAATAAGTCACACAGGGCTTACCTGGTGGCGCAGTGGTTGAGAGTCCGCCTGCCGATGCATAGGACATGGGTTCGTGCCCCGCTCCGGGAAGATCCCACATGCCGCGGAGCGGCTGGGCCTGTGAGCCATGGCCGCTGAGCCTGCGCGTCCGGAGCCTGTGCTCCGCAATGGGAAACACCACAACAGTGAGAGGCACACGTACCGCAAAAAAAAAATAAATAAAAAAAAATAAATAAAAAAATAAGTCACACAGAAAAAGAAACATCATAAGATATCACTACTACACGGAATGTAACCTTGGTTACACAGGAACTAAATTACTAAACAGAACAGAGTGTCAAATGTAGAAAACCAATTTATGCTTGCTTAAGGGGAAAGGTGAGTTGGGGTGCTGCATACAACAAGAGATTGAAATTAGCACAGATACCGTTCCATAAGCCAAATATATAATAGACAAGTGCTACTCCTTGCTCAACGAAGTGGACTCAACACCCCATATTAAACGCCTAACAATATACCTGACTAGTAAGAATCTTAAAAACTATGGATTTATATGTCTCCGAAAGAGAATCAAGCGTGTGTACAGCGGCATAAACGCAGCAGTGATAGGATTGGTGAGGTTCGGTGAGCAAATGCAGACCCTTTGAAGTCATATTGCATGGTACCCATTCCATGGGTCTCAACTCTCCATGTTTAAGGGATTCTTCCTTCAGCTAAAACATGCATGTGGAACCCAGAGTATGATCCACCGTGTGATCGGAAAACGTGTTCAAATGTGTCTCAGTTTACGTCCCCTGGTACTCGGGTGCAACATTCCAGACGCTTTACTAACACTCTCCCCACTTGGAGAGTCAGTGCCTTTAACCTCCTGTTTGGCCCAGTTTGCAATTTCTGTGGAAAATGAACAGGAATAGGGAGAACCAATGAGAGACTAGCTGGAGCTGTCTGGACGGGCAAATTTAACTCTCATTTCCCACCAGGAAGAGGAATTAACCAAAGGCTCAGCATGCCGTGCCGGAAACAAACTAGGGCCTGAAGCAATCCTGCGGTGTTGCGGCCAGCTCACAAGAAAGCGAGTTGAAGAAAGGAGCTCAGGGGCACTGTAATTCACAAACCTGCAGAGTTATAAATGACAGCTATCTTCCAAAAATATATTGAAGTAAGGCAGCCAAGAGGAGTTGAAAGCGGGGCAGAATTGCAGGAAACCGATTTCAGGAGGTAGACTGGAATTGCATGTAAAGCATAGGAAAAGAGGCAGAACGTCCACAATGAAGCACTTGGCCAAAAAGTGCGTATGCGTTTTTTCCTGAATATATTCAGGAAAAAACGCATACGCCCTTTTTGGCCAACCAAGCAAGCTTGAAAAGGAAATCTGCACTACAATGAAGTCTCACTGCCCCCCGGTCAAAAGGGCCATCTGAAAAAAGTGTAAAATCCAGAAAGGCAGGACAGGCCATGGAGAACTGGGAGCCTTGTTATGCTGGTGGGCGGGATGTAAATTACCAGCAGCCACTCTGGAGAAGTGTATGGTGTTTCCTGAAACATCCAAAAAACAAAGCAACAGAGCCTAGGGCACTTCCACTTATGGTCCTATAGCATAGGGAAATTAAAATCAAAAAGACACAGCCACCCCAAAGTTTGGGACGGCTCTGTTTACAAGAACCTTGTTCACCGTACAAGTTCAATATCACAGAAAGCGAAAAATGGATAAAGAAGTTGTGGTACTTACGTACAATGCAATATCACTCAGCAATGAAATCTATGTCATCAGGCACATAGCAGCATAATGAGTGGATTCAGGTACGATGATTCTAAGTGAAATAAGTCACACAGAAAAAGAAACATCATAAGATATCACTACTACACGGAATGTAAACTTGGCTACACAGGAACTAAATTACTAAACAGAACAGAGTGTCAAATGTAGAAAACCAATTTATGCTTGCTTAAGGGGAAAGGTGAGTTGGGGTGCTGCATACAACAAGAGATTGAAATTAGCACAGATACCGTTCCATAAGCCAAATATATAATAGACAAGTGCTACTCCTTGCTCAACGAAGTGGACTCAACACCCCATATTAAACGCCTAACAATATACCTGACTAGTAAGAATCTTAAAACCTATAGATTTATATGTCTCCGAAAGAGAATCAAGCGTGTGTACAGCGGCATAAACGCAGAAGCGATAGGATTGGTGAGGTTTGGTGAACAAATGCAGACACTTTGAAGTCATATTGCATGGTATCCATTCCATGGGTCTCAACTCTCCAGTTTTAAGGGATTCTTCCTTCAGCTAAAACATGCATGTGGAACCCAGAGTATGATCCACCGTGTGATCGGGAAGCGTGTTCAAATGTGTCTGAGTTTTCGTCCCCTGGTACTCGGGTGCAACATTCCAGACGCTTTACTAACACTCTCCCCACTTGGAGAGTCAGTGCCTTTAACCTCCTGTTTGGCCCAGTTTGCAATTTCTGTGGAAAATGAACAGGAATAGGAAGAATCAATGAGAGACTAGGTGGATGTGTCTGAACGGGCAAATTTAACTCTCATTTCCCACCAGGAAGAGGAATTAACCAAAGGCTCAACATGCCGTGCCGGAACCAAACTAGGGCCTGAAGCAATGCTGCGGTGCTGCGGGCAGCTCACAAGAAAGCAAGTTGAAGAAAGGAGCTCAGGGGCACTGTAATTCACAAAACTGCAGAGTTATAAATGACAGCTATCTTCCAAAAATATATTGAAGTAAGGCAGCCAAGAGGAGTTGAAAGCGGGGCAGAATTGCAGGAAACCGATTTCAGGAGGGAGACTGGAATTGCATGTAAAGCATAGGAAAAGAGGCACAATGTCCACAATGATGCACTTGGCCAAAAAGGGCGTATGCGTTTTTTCCTGAATATATTCAGAAAAAACGCATACGCCCTTTTTGGTCAACCAAGCAAGCTTGCAAAGGAAATCTGCACTACAATGAAGTCTCACTGCCCCCCGGTCAAAAGGGCCATCTGAAAAAACTGTAAAATCCAGAAAGGCAGGACAGGCCAAGGAGAACTGGGAGCCTTGTTATGCTGATGGGCGGGATGTAAATTGCCAGCAGCCACTCTGGAGAAGTGTATGGTGTTTCCTGAAACATCCAAAAAACAAATCAACAGAGCCTAGGGCACTTCCACTTATGGTCCTATAGCTTAGGGAAATTAAAATCAAAAAGACACAGCCACCCCAAAGTTTGGGACGGCTCTGTTTACAAGAAACTCGTTTACGGTACAAGCTCAATATCACAGAAAGCGAAAAATGGATAAAGAAGTTGTGGTACTTACGTACAATGCAATATCACTCAGCAATGAAATCTATGTCATCAGGCTCATAGCAGCATAATGAGTGGATTCAGGTACGATGATTCTAAGTGAAATAAGTCACACAGAAAAAGAAACATCATAAGATATCACTACTACACGGAATGTAAACTTGGCTACACAGGAACTGAATTACAAAACAGAACACGGTGTCAAATGTAGAAAACCAACTTATGCTTGCTTAAGGGGAAAGGTGAGTTGGGGTGCTGCATAAAACCAGAGATTGAAATTAGCACAGATACCATTCCATAAGCCAAATATGTAATACACAAGATCTACTCCTTGCTCAACGAAGTGGACTCAACACCCCATATTAAACGCTTAACAATATACCTGACTAGTAAGAATCTTAAAACCTATGGATTTATATGTCTCCGAAAGAGAATCAAGCGTGTGTACAGCGGCATAAACGCAGCAGTGATAGGATTGGTGAGGTTCGGTGAGCAAATGCAGACCCTTTGAAGTCATATTGCATGGTACCCATTCCATGGGTCTCAACTCTCCATGTTTAAGGGATTCTTCCTTCAGCTAAAACATGCATGTGGAACCCAGAGTACGATCCACCGTGTGATCGGAAAACGTGTTCAAATATGTCTCAGTTTTCGTCCCCTGGTACTCGGGTGCAACATTCCAGACGCTTTACTAACACTCTCCCCACTTGGAGATTCAGTGCCTTTAACCTCCTGTTTGGCCCAGTTTGCAATTTCTGTGGAAAATGAACAGTAATAGGGAGAACCAATGAGAGACTAGCTGGAGGCGTCTGGACGGGCAAATTTAACTCTCATTTCCCACCAGAGAGAGGAATTAACCAAAGGCTCAGCGTGCCATGCCGGAACCACACTAGGGCCAGAAGCAATCCTGCGGTGTTGCGGCCAGCTCACAAGAAAGCGAGTTGAAGAAAGGAGCTCAGGGGCACTGTAATTCACAAACCTGCAGTTATAAATGACAGCTATCGTCCAAAAATATATTGAAGGAAGGCTGCCAAGAGGACTTGAAAGCGGGGCAGAATTGCAGGAAACCGATTTCAGGAGGTAGACTGGAATTGCATGTAAAGCATAGGAAAAGAGGCAGAACGTCCACAATGATGCTCTTGGCCAAAAAGGGCGTATGCGTTTTTTCCTGAATATATTCAGGAAAAAACGCATACGCCCTTTTTGGCCAACCAAGCAAGCTTGCAAAGGAAATCTGCACTACAATGAAGTCTCACTGCCCCCCGGTCAAAAGGGCCATCTGAAAAAAGTGTAAAATCCAGAAAGGCAGGACAGGCCATGGAGAACTGGGAGCCTTGTTATGCTGATGGGCGGGATGTAAATTGCCAGCAGCCACTCTGGAGAAGTGTATGGTGTTTCCTGAAACATCCAAAAAACAAAGCAACAGAGCCTAGGGCACTTCCACTTATGGTCCTATAGCTTAGGGAAATTAAAATAAAAAAGACACAGCCACCCCAAGTTTGGGACGGCTCTGTTTACAAGAACCTCGTTTACGGTACAAGTTCAATATCACAGAAAGCGAAAAATGGATAAAGAAGTTGTGGTACTTACGTACAATGCAATATCACTCAGCAATGAAATCTATGTCATCAGGCCTGTAGCAGCATAATGAGTGGATTCAGGTACGATGATTCTAAGTGAAATAAGTCACACAGGGCTTACCTGGTGGCGCAGTGGTTGAGAGTCCGCCTGCCGATGCATAGGACATGGGTTCGTGCCCCGCTCCGGGAAGATCCCACATGCCGCGGAGCGGCTGGGCCTGTGAGCCATGGCCGCTGAGCCTGCGCGTCCGGAGCCTGTGCTCCGCAATGGGAAACACCACAACAGTGAGAGGCACACGTACCGCAAAAAAAAAATAAATAAAAAAAAATAAATAAAAAAATAAGTCACACAGAAAAAGAAACATCATAAGATATCACTACTACACGGAATGTAACCTTGGTTACACAGGAACTAAATTACTAAACAGAACAGAGTGTCAAATGTAGAAAACCAATTTATGCTTGCTTAAGGGGAAAGGTGAGTTGGGGTGCTGCATACAACAAGAGATTGAAATTAGCACAGATACCGTTCCATAAGCCAAATATATAATAGACAAGTGCTACTCCTTGCTCAACGAAGTGGACTCAACACCCCATATTAAACGCCTAACAATATACCTGACTAGTAAGAATCTTAAAAACTATGGATTTATATGTCTCCGAAAGAGAATCAAGCGTGTGTACAGCGGCATAAACGCAGCAGTGATAGGATTGGTGAGGTTCGGTGAGCAAATGCAGACCCTTTGAAGTCATATTGCATGGTACCCATTCCATGGGTCTCAACTCTCCATGTTTAAGGGATTCTTCCTTCAGCTAAAACATGCATGTGGAACCCAGAGTATGATCCACCGTGTGATCGGAAAACGTGTTCAAATGTGTCTCAGTTTACGTCCCCTGGTACTCGGGTGCAACATTCCAGACGCTTTACTAACACTCTCCCCACTTGGAGAGTCAGTGCCTTTAACCTCCTGTTTGGCCCAGTTTGCAATTTCTGTGGAAAATGAACAGGAATAGGGAGAACCAATGAGAGACTAGCTGGAGCTGTCTGGACGGGCAAATTTAACTCTCATTTCCCACCAGGAAGAGGAATTAACCAAAGGCTCAGCATGCCGTGCCGGAAACAAACTAGGGCCTGAAGCAATCCTGCGGTGTTGCGGCCAGCTCACAAGAAAGCGAGTTGAAGAAAGGAGCTCAGGGGCACTGTAATTCACAAACCTGCAGAGTTATAAATGACAGCTATCTTCCAAAAATATATTGAAGTAAGGCAGCCAAGAGGAGTTGAAAGCGGGGCAGAATTGCAGGAAACCGATTTCAGGAGGTAGACTGGAATTGCATGTAAAGCATAGGAAAAGAGGCAGAACGTCCACAATGAAGCACTTGGCCAAAAAGTGCGTATGCGTTTTTTCCTGAATATATTCAGGAAAAAACGCATACGCCCTTTTTGGCCAACCAAGCAAGCTTGAAAAGGAAATCTGCACTACAATGAAGTCTCACTGCCCCCCGGTCAAAAGGGCCATCTGAAAAAAGTGTAAAATCCAGAAAGGCAGGACAGGCCATGGAGAACTGGGAGCCTTGTTATGCTGGTGGGCGGGATGTAAATTACCAGCAGCCACTCTGGAGAAGTGTATGGTGTTTCCTGAAACATCCAAAAAACAAAGCAACAGAGCCTAGGGCACTTCCACTTATGGTCCTATAGCATAGGGAAATTAAAATCAAAAAGACACAGCCACCCCAAAGTTTGGGACGGCTCTGTTTACAAGAACCTTGTTCACCGTACAAGTTCAATATCACAGAAAGCGAAAAATGGATAAAGAAGTTGTGGTACTTACGTACAATGCAATATCACTCAGCAATGAAATCTATGTCATCAGGCACATAGCAGCATAATGAGTGGATTCAGGTACGATGATTCTAAGTGAAATAAGTCACACAGAAAAAGAAACATCATAAGATATCACTACTACACGGAATGTAAACTTGGCTACACAGGAACTAAATTACTAAACAGAACAGAGTGTCAAATGTAGAAAACCAATTTATGCTTGCTTAAGGGGAAAGGTGAGTTGGGGTGCTGCATACAACAAGAGATTGAAATTAGCACAGATACCGTTCCATAAGCCAAATATATAATAGACAAGTGCTACTCCTTGCTCAACGAAGTGGACTCAACACCCCATATTAAACGCCTAACAATATACCTGACTAGTAAGAATCTTAAAACCTATAGATTTATATGTCTCCGAAAGAGAATCAAGCGTGTGTACAGCGGCATAAACGCAGAAGCGATAGGATTGGTGAGGTTTGGTGAACAAATGCAGACACTTTGAAGTCATATTGCATGGTATCCATTCCATGGGTCTCAACTCTCCAGTTTTAAGGGATTCTTCCTTCAGCTAAAACATGCATGTGGAACCCAGAGTATGATCCACCGTGTGATCGGGAAGCGTGTTCAAATGTGTCTGAGTTTTCGTCCCCTGGTACTCGGGTGCAACATTCCAGACGCTTTACTAACACTCTCCCCACTTGGAGAGTCAGTGCCTTTAACCTCCTGTTTGGCCCAGTTTGCAATTTCTGTGGAAAATGAACAGGAATAGGAAGAATCAATGAGAGACTAGGTGGATGTGTCTGAACGGGCAAATTTAACTCTCATTTCCCACCAGGAAGAGGAATTAACCAAAGGCTCAACATGCCGTGCCGGAACCAAACTAGGGCCTGAAGCAATGCTGCGGTGCTGCGGGCAGCTCACAAGAAAGCAAGTTGAAGAAAGGAGCTCAGGGGCACTGTAATTCACAAAACTGCAGAGTTATAAATGACAGCTATCTTCCAAAAATATATTGAAGTAAGGCAGCCAAGAGGAGTTGAAAGCGGGGCAGAATTGCAGGAAACCGATTTCAGGAGGGAGACTGGAATTGCATGTAAAGCATAGGAAAAGAGGCACAATGTCCACAATGATGCACTTGGCCAAAAAGGGCGTATGCGTTTTTTCCTGAATATATTCAGAAAAAACGCATACGCCCTTTTTGGTCAACCAAGCAAGCTTGCAAAGGAAATCTGCACTACAATGAAGTCTCACTGCCCCCCGGTCAAAAGGGCCATCTGAAAAAACTGTAAAATCCAGAAAGGCAGGACAGGCCAAGGAGAACTGGGAGCCTTGTTATGCTGATGGGCGGGATGTAAATTGCCAGCAGCCACTCTGGAGAAGTGTATGGTGTTTCCTGAAACATCCAAAAAACAAATCAACAGAGCCTAGGGCACTTCCACTTATGGTCCTATAGCTTAGGGAAATTAAAATCAAAAAGACACAGCCACCCCAAAGTTTGGGACGGCTCTGTTTACAAGAAACTCGTTTACGGTACAAGCTCAATATCACAGAAAGCGAAAAATGGATAAAGAAGTTGTGGTACTTACGTACAATGCAATATCACTCAGCAATGAAATCTATGTCATCAGGCTCATAGCAGCATAATGAGTGGATTCAGGTACGATGATTCTAAGTGAAATAAGTCACACAGAAAAAGAAACATCATAAGATATCACTACTACACGGAATGTAAACTTGGCTACACAGGAACTGAATTACAAAACAGAACACGGTGTCAAATGTAGAAAACCAACTTATGCTTGCTTAAGGGGAAAGGTGAGTTGGGGTGCTGCATAAAACCAGAGATTGAAATTAGCACAGATACCATTCCATAAGCCAAATATGTAATACACAAGATCTACTCCTTGCTCAACGAAGTGGACTCAACACCACATATTAAACGCTTAACAATATACCTGACTAGTAAGAATCTTAAAACCTATGGATTTATATGTCTCCGAAAGAGAATCAAGCGTGTGTACAGCGGCATAAACGCAGCAGTGATAGGATTGGTGAGGTTCGGTGAGCAAATGCAGACCCTTTGAAGTCATATTGCATGGTACCCATTCCATGGGTCTCAACTCTCCATGTTTAAGGGATTCTTCCTTCAGCTAAAACATGCATGTGGAACCCAGAGTACGATCCACCGTGTGATCGGAAAACGTGTTCAAATATGTCTCAGTTTTCGTCCCCTGGTACTCGGGTGCAACATTCCAGACGCTTTACTAACACTCTCCCCACTTGGAGATTCAGTGCCTTTAACCTCCTGTTTGGCCCAGTTTGCAATTTCTGTGGAAAATGAACAGTAATAGGGAGAACCAATGAGAGACTAGCTGGAGGCGTCTGGACGGGCAAATTTAACTCTCATTTCCCACCAGAGAGAGGAATTAACCAAAGGCTCAGCGTGCCATGCCGGAACCACACTAGGGCCAGAAGCAATCCTGCGGTGTTGCGGCCAGCTCACAAGAAAGCGAGTTGAAGAAAGGAGCTCAGGGGCACTGTAATTCACAAACCTGCAGTTATAAATGACAGCTATCGTCCAAAAATATATTGAAGGAAGGCTGCCAAGAGGACTTGAAAGCAGGGCAGAATTGCAGGAAACCGATTTCAGGAGGTAGACTGGAATTGCATGTAAAGCATAGGAAAAGAGGCAGAACGTCCACAATGATGCTCTTGGCCAAAAAGGGCGTATGCGTTTTTTCCTGAATATATTCAGGAAAAAACGCATACGCCCTTTTTGGCCAACCAAGCAAGCTTGCAAAGGAAATCTGCACTACAATGAAGTCTCACTGCCCCCCGGTCAAAAGGGCCATCTGAAAAAAGTGTAAAATCCAGAAAGGCAGGACAGGCCATGGAGAACTGGGAGCCTTGTTATGCTGATGATCGGGATGTGAATTGCCAGCAGCCACTCTGGAGAAGTGTATGGTGTTTCCTGAAACATCCAAAAAACAAAGCAACAGAGCCTAGGGCACTTCCACTTATGGTCCTATAGCTTAGGGAAATTAAAATCAAAAGACACAGCCACCCCAAAGTTTGGGACGGCTCTGTTTACAAGAACCTCGTTTACGGTACAAGTTCAATATCACAGAAAGCGAAAAATGGATAAAGAAGTTGTGGTACTTACGTACAATGCAATATCACTCAGCAATGAAATCTATGTCATCAGGCCCGTAGCAGCATAGTGAGTGGATTCAGGTACGAGTATTCTAAGTGAAATAAGTCACACAGAAAAAGAAACATCATAAGATATCCCTAATACACGGAATGTAAACTTGGCTACACAGGAACTGAATTACAAAACAGAACAGGGTCTCAAATGTAGAAAACCAACTTATGCTTGCTTAAGGGGAAAGGTGAGTTGGGGTGCTGCATGAAACCAGAGATTGAAATTAGCACAGATACCGTTCCATAAGCCAAATATGTAATAGACAAGAGCTACTCCTTGCTCAACGAAGTGGACTCAACACCCCATATTAAACGCCTAAGAATATACCTGACTCGTAATAATCTTAAAACCTTTGGATTTATATGTCTCCGAAAGAGAATCAAGCGTCTGTACAGCAGCATAAACGCAGCAGTGATAGGATTGGTGAGGTTCGGTGAGCAAATGCAGACACTTTGAAGTCATATTGCATGGTACCCATTCCATGGGTCTCAACTCTCCAGGTTTAAGGGATTCTTCCTTCAGCTAAAACATGCATGTGGAACGGAGTGTATGATCCACCGTGTGATCGGGAAACGTGTTCAAATGTGTCTCAGTTTTCGTCCCCTGGTACTCGGGTGCAACATTCCAGACGCTTTACTAACACTCTCCCCACTTGGAGAGTCAGTGCCTTTAACCTCCTGTTTGGCCCAGTTTGCAATTTCTTCGGAAGATGAACAGGAATAAGGAGAAGCAATGGCAGACTATCTGTAGGTGTCTGGACGGGCAAATTTAACTCTCATTTCCCACCAGGAAGATAAATGAACCAAAGGCTCCGCGTGCCATGCTGGAACTAGATTAGGGCCTGAGGAGATCCTGCGGTGTTGCGGCCAGCTCACAAGAAAGCGAGTTGAAGAAAGGAGCTCAGGGGCACTGTAATTCAGAAACCTGCGGAGTTATAAATGACAGCTATCATCCAAAATTATACTGAAGTAAGGCTGCGAAGAGGACTTGAATGCGGGGCAGAATTGCTGGAAACTGATTTCAGAACATACACTGGAGTAGCTCTTAAAGCATAGGAAAAGAGACAGAACTTGGAAAATAATGCACTTGGCAAAAAAGGGCATATGTGTTTTATCCAGAGCTCTCATACCTGAGGGGAGGAGATTCCCAGCAGGCTCCAACTGCCACCTGAGGGCTCACATTGCCAAGGCAACGTGAGCATGCCAGGCAGGAGTTACCTCACAGCAGAGGTCCCACCTCACAGAAGGGTGAGAAACCCAGCCAACATCAGACTCTCACCAGAGGGCCCACATCACCAAGGGGATGGGAACCAGGCAGGAGTGTCTTCACATCAGTGGGGCCACATCATCAAAAGCTGAGGTACTCAGCACATGTGTCCTCAAACCAGAGGACCCACATCACCAAGGACCTCGGAGTGAGGCAGGCAGGAGTAGCCTCACAACACTGGGCCCATAGAATAAAAAAGTGAGGAATCCAGCAGTTGGAACCTCCCAGCAGGCGGCCCAGAGCACCGAGGCCATGGGATCCAGGCCACAGTGAACTCACAGAAGAGGGCCCATGTCATGAAACTGAGCAACCCAGCCATTGGGACCTCAGAGCAGGAGGCCCACATCCCCATGGGGATGGAATTCTGGTAGGAGTGTCCTCGCACCACTGAGAACGTATCAGAAAATTTTGGGCGACCAGCAGTTAGGGCCTGACGCCAGAGGACCCTCATCACCAAGGGAAGGAGGCTCCCAGCAGGCTCCAACTGCCACCAGAGAGCTGACGTCGCCAAGCCGATGTGTGCCAACCAGGCACGAATGACCTCACAGCAGAGGCCCCACCTCAGAGAAGTGTGACGAACCCAGTCAGGATCAGACTCGCACCAGAGGGCCCACATCACCAAATGGATTGGAACCAGGCAGGAGTGTCCTCACATGAGTAGGGCCACATCATCTAAAGGTGAGGAACCCAGAACATGTGGCTTCAAACCATAGGACACCCATCACCAAGGGGCTGGGAGTGAGGCAGGCAGGAGGAGCCTCATAACAGAGGGCCCAAAAATAAGAAAGGTGAGGAATCCAGCAGTTGGAACCTCCCAGCAGGCGGCCCAGAGCACAGAGGCTAGAGGATCCAGGCCAGAGTGAACTAACACCAGACAGCCCACATCATGAAACTGTGAGCAACCCAGACATTGGGACCTCAGAGCAGAAGGCCCACATCCCCATGGTGATGGGAACATGACAGGAGTGTCCTGGCATCACTGGGCTCACATCAGAAAACGTGGGGTGCTCAGAAGTTAGGGCCTGACGCTAGAGGGCACTCATCACCGAGAGGAGGAGGCTCCCAGCAGGCTCCAGCTGCCACCAGAGGGCCAATTTCGCCAAGGCGATGTGTGCCAGTCTGGCAGGAGTGACCTCACAGCAGAGGGCCCACCTCACAGAAGGGTGAGGAACACAGCCAGGATCAGACTCTCACCAGAGGGCCCACATCACCAAGGGGATGGGAACCAGGCAGGAGTGTCCCCACACCAGTGGGACAACATCATCGAAAGGTGAAGATCCCAGCACATGTGTCCTCAAACCAGAGGAACCACATCACCAAGGGGTTCGGAATGAGGCTGGCAGGACTGGCCTCACAACACAGGGTCCATAGAATATAAAAGTTGAGGAATCCAGCAGTTGGAACCTCCCAGCAAGTGGCCCAGAGCACCGAGGCTATGGGATCCAGGCCGCAGTGAACTCACAGCAGAGGGCCCACATCATGAACCTGTGAGCAGCCCAGCTGTTGGGACCTCAGAACAGAAGGCCCACATCCCCATTGGGATGGGAACCTGGCAGGAGTGGCTTTGCACCACTTAGCACATATCAGAAAAAGTTAGGAGCCCAGCAGTTAGGGCCTGACGCCAGGGGGCCCTCATAACTGAGGGGAGGAGACTCCCAGCAGGTTCCAACTGCCAACAGAGGGCCCACATCTACAAGGTGGCATGCGCCAGCCAGGCAGTAGTGACCTCACAGCAGAGGGCCTATCTCACAGAAGGGTGAGGAACCGAGGCAGGATGAGACTCTCACCAGAGGGCCCACAACACCAAGGGGATGGGAACCAGTCAGGACTGTCCTCCCACCAGTGGGGCCACATCATCGAAAGGTGCGGAACCCAGCACATGTGGCCTCATATCAGAGGACATACATCACAAAGGGGATGGGAGTGAGGCAGGTAGGAGTAGCCTAAAAACAGAGGGCCCAAAGAATAAAAAAAGTGAGGAATCCAGCATTTGGAACCTCCCAGCAGGCGGCCGAGAGCACAGAAGCTATGGGATGCAGGCAGGAGTGAACTAACAGCAGAGAGCCCACATCATGAAACTGTGAGCAACCCAGGCATTGGGACCTCAGAGCAGAAAGCCCACATCCCCATGGGGATGGGAACCTGACAGGAGTGTCCTGGCATCACTGGGCTCACATCAGAAAACGTGGGGAGCCCAGCAGTTAGAGCCTGATGCTAGAGGGCCATCATCACCGAGGGCAGGAGGCTCCCAGCAGGTTCCATGTGCCAACAGAGGGCCCACGTCGCCAAGGTGATGTGTGCAAGTCAGGCAGGATTGACCTCACAGCAGAGGGCCTACCTCACAGAAGAGTGAGGAACCCAGCCAGGATAAGACTGTCACCAGAAGGCCCACATCACCAAGGGGATGGGAACCAGGCAGGAGTGTCCTCACACCAGTGGGGCCACATCATTGAAAGTTGCCTAACCCAGCACATGTGGCCTCAAACCAGAAGACCCACATCACGAAGGGGTTGCGAGTGAGGCAGGCAGGAGGAGCATCACAACACAGGACCCATAGAATACAAAAGTTGAGGAATCGAGCAGTTGGAACCTCCCAGCAGGCAGCCAAGACCACAGAGGCTATGGGATCCAGGCCACAGTGAACTAACACCAGAGAGCCCACATCATGAAATTGTGATCAACCCAGCCGTTGGAACCTCAGAGCAGAAGGCCCACATCCCCATGGGGATGGGAACCTAAGAGGAGTGCTTGAGCAACACTGGGCTCACTAAGAAAAGTTGGGGAGCCCAGCAGTTAGGGCCTGACGTCAGAGGGCCCTCATCACAGAGCTGAGGAGGCTCCCAGCAGGGTCCAATTGCCACCAGAGGGCTCATGTCAACAAGGCGAGGTGAGCAACCCAGGCAAGAGTTACCTGATAGTAGAGGGCCCACCTCACAGATGGGTGAGGAACCCAGCCAGGATCAGACTCTCACCAGAGGGCCCACATCACAAAGGGGATGGGACCCAGTCAGGATTATCCTCACACCAGTGGGGCCTCATCATCTTAAGGTGAGGAACCCAGCACATGTGTCCTCAAACCAGAGGACCCACATCACCAAGGGCCTTGGAGTGAGGCAGGCAGGAGTAGCCTCACAACACAGGGCACATAATATAAAAAACGTGAGAATTCCAGCATTTAGACCTTCCAGCAGGCGGCCCAGAACACCGAGGCTATGGGATCCAGGCCACAGTGAACTCACAGCAGAGGGCCCACATCACAAAACTGTGAGCAACCCAGGAGTTGAGACCTCAGCGCAGAAGGCCCACATCCCCATGGGAATGGGAACCTGGCTGGAGTGTCCTCGCACCACTGGGCGCACATCAGAAAATGTGGGGAGCCCACCATTTAGGGCCTGACGCCAGAGGGCCATCATCACCGAGAGGAGGAGGTGCCCTGCACGCTCCAACTGCCACCAGAGGGCTCACGTCTCCAAGGTGACGTGTGCCAGCCAGGCAGGAGTGACCTCACAGCAGAGGGCCTACCTCACAGAACGTTGAGGAACCCAGCCAGGATTAGACTCTCGCCAGAGGGCCCACCTCACCAAGGGGATGGGAACCAGGCAGGAGTGTCCTCACACGAGTGGGGTCACATCATCGAAAGGTGAGGAACGCAGCACATGTGGCCTCAAGCCATAGGACAGTCATCACCAAGGGGCTGGCAGTGAGGCAGGCAGGAGGAGCCTCACAACAGAGGGCACATAGAATAAAAAAGTTGAGGAATCCAGCAGTTGGAACCTCCCAGCAGGCGGCTCAGAGCACCGATGATAAGGGATCCTTGCCGGAGTGAACTCACAGCAGAGGGCCCACATCATGGTACTGTGAGCAAGCCAGCCGTTTTGACCTCAGAGCAGAAGGCCCATATCGCCATGGGGATGGGAACCTGGCAAGAGTCTCCTCACTCACTTGGCACACATCAGAAAATGTGGGGAGCCCTGCAGTTATGGCCTAAGGCAAGAGGGCCCTCATCACTGAGGGGAGGAGGATCCCAGCACACTCCAACTGCCACCAGAGGGCCCACGTCGCCAAGGTGACGTGTGCCAGACAGGCATGATTGACCTCACAGCAGAGGGCCCACCTCACAGAAGGGTGAGGAACCCAGCCAGGATCAGACTCTCACCTGAGGGCCCACATCAGCAAGGGGATGGGAACCAGTCAGGACTGTCTTCCCTCCAGTGGGGTCACATCATCGAAAGGTGCGGAACCCAGCACATGTGGCCTCAAATCAGAGGACACATATCACAAAGGGAATGGGAGTGAGGCAGGCAGGAGTAGCCTAAAATCAGAGGGCCCAAAGAATAAGAAAGGTGAGGAATCCAGCAGTTGGAACCTCCCAGCAGGCGGCCCAGAGCACAGAAGCTATGGGATGCAGGCAGGAGTGAACTAATACCAGAGAGCCCACATCATGAAACTGTGAGCAACCCAGGCTTTGGGACCTCAGAGCAGAAGGCCCACACCCCAATGGGGATGTGAACCTGGCTGGAGTGTCCTCGCACCACTGGGCGCACATCACAAAATGTGGGGAGCCCAGCAGTTAAGGCCTGATGCCAGAGGGCCCTCATCACCGAGGAGAGGAGGCTCCCAGCAGGCTCCAAGTGCCACCAGAGGGCTCATGTCCACAAGGCGAGGTGAGCAAGCCAGGCAGGAGTGACCTCACATCAGACGGCCTACCTCACAGATGGGTGAGGAACCCAGCCAGGATCAGACTCTCAACAGAGGGCCCACATCACCAAGGGGATGTGAACCAGGCAGGAGTCTCCTAAGACCATTGGTCCCACATCATCGAAAGGTGAGGAACCCAGCACATGTGGCCTCAAACCAGACGACACACATCACGAAGGGGCTGGGAGTGAGGCAGGCAGGAGGATCCTCACAACAGAGGGCCCAAAAAATTAAAAAAGTGAGGAATCCAGCAGTTGGAACCTCCCAGCAGGCGGCCAAGAGCACAGAGGCTATGGGATCCAGGCTTCTGTGAACACCAGAGAGCCCACATCATGAAAATGTGAACAACCCAGCCGTTGGGACCTCAGAGCAGAAGGCCCACAACCCCATGGAGATGGGATCCTAAGAGGAGTGCCAAAGCATCACCGGGCTCCCTAAGAAAAGTTGGTGAGTCCAGCAGTTAGGGCCTGACGCAAGAGGGTCCTCATCACCGGGGGGAGGAGATTCCCAGCACGCTCCAACTGCCACCACACGGCTGACTTCACCAAGGCAATGTGTGCCAGCCATGCAGGAGTGACCTATCAGCAGAGGGTCTCCCTCACAGGTGGGTGAGGAACAAAGCCAGGAACAGACTCTCACCAGGGGGTCCACATAACCACGTGGATGAGAACCAAGCAGGAGTGTCCTCACACTAGTGGGGCCACATCATCGAAAGGTGAGGAACCCAGCAAAGGTGGCCACAAACCAGAGGACCCACATCACCAAGGGGTTGAGAGTGAGGTAGGTGTCTGGACGGGTATATTTAACACTCATTTCCCACCAGGAAGAGAAATTAACCAAAGGCTCAGCGTGCCCTGCCAGAAGCAGATTAGGGCCTGAAGCAGTCTTGCGGGTTTGCGGCCAGCTCACAAGAAAGCGAGTTGAAGAAAGGAGCTCAGGGGCCCTGTAATTCACAAACCTGGAGAGTTATAAATAACAGATAACGTCCAAAAATATATTGAAGTAAGGCTGCGAAGAGGACTTGAAAGCGGGGCAGAATTTCAGGAAACCGATTTCAGGAGGTAGACTGGAATTGCATTTAAAGCATAGGAAAAGAGGCAGAACATCGACAATGATGCACTTGGCAACAAAGGGCGTATGAGTTTGTTCCTGAATATATTCAGGAAAAAACACATACGCCCTTTTTGGCAAACCAAGCAAGCTTGCAATGGAAATCCGAACTACTATGAAGTGTCACTTCCCCCCGGTCTAAAGGGCCATCTGAGAAAAGTGTAAAATCCAGAAAGGCAAGACAGGCCATGGGGAAAAAGGAGCCTTGTTATGCTGATGGGCGGGATGTAAATTGCCAACAGCCACTCTGGAGAAGTGTATGGTGTTTCCTGATACATCTGAAAAACAAAGCAACAGAGTCTAGGGCATTTCCACTTATGGTCCTATAGCTTAGGGAAATTAAAATCAAAAAGACACAGCCACCCCAAAATTTGGGACGGCTCTGTTTACAGGAACCTCTTCTACAGTACGAGTTAAATATCCCAGAGAACAAATAATTGATAAAGAAGTTGCGGTACTTACGTACAACAGAATACCACTCAGCAATGAAATCTGTGTCACCAGGCCTGTACCAGCATAATGAGTGGATTGAGGCATGATGATTCTAAGTGAAATAAGTCACACAGAAAAAGAAACATCATAAGGTATCACTAATGCACGGAATGTAAACTTGGCTACACATGAACTGAATTACAAAACAGAACAGGGTCTCAAGATTAGAAAACCAACTTATGCTTGCTTAAAGGGAAAGGTGAGTTAAGGGGGTGCTGCATAAAACCAGAGATTGAAATTAACACAGATACCGTTCCATAAGCCAAATATGTAATAGACAAGACCTACCCCCTGCTCAACGAAATGGACTCAACAATGAGGTATCACCTCACACCTGTTAGAATGGGCATCATCTGAAAATCTACAAACAACAAATGCTGGAAAGGGTGTGGAGAAAAGGAAGCCTCTTCCACTATTGTTGGGAATATAAGTTGATACAGTCACTATGGAGAACAATATGGAGTTTCTTAAGAAACTAATAATAGAATTACCATATGATACAGCGATCCCAGGACTGGACATATACCCAGACAAAACCATAAATCAAAAAGAGACATTCACCGCAATGTTCATTGCATCACTATTTACAATATCGAGGTAATGGAAGCAACCTAAATGCCCACAGACAGACGAATGCATAAAGATGTGGTACATATATAAAATGGAATATTACTAAGCCATGAAAGGAATGAAATTGGGTCATTTGTAGAGACGTCGATGGATCTAGAGACTGTCATACAGAGTGAAGTAAGTCAGAAAGAGAAAAACAAATCTTGTATATTCATGCATATATGTGGAACCTAGAAAAACTGTACAGATTAACCGTTTTGCAAGGCATAAATAGAGCAACAGATGTAGACAACAATCGTATGGACAACAAGGGGGGAAAGCTCTTGGAGGGGTGGTGGTGGGAGGAGTTGAGAGATTGGGATTGGCATGTAAACATTTATATGTATAAAATAGATAACCAATGAGAACCTGCTGTATAAAAATATAAAATAAAATTCAAAATTAAAAAGAAATAAAATTTAAAAAATAAAACAGAAAAAACAATTATTCCCTTCACATACATGTATTTATATGAATAAATTATTTCCATGCTTATATCTGTAAATACAAAAAAGAGGAATAAAATCTACCTTGAACCAAAAACGAAAAAGAGAAAAAAAAAACAGAACCCACCAGTTACTCAGAGGAAAACCGTATCAGGGCACTTGCTCCAGTTGTAAACAATTCTGAAGTTGGTCAGTGGTGGGGAATCGTCTCCCATTCAGCCAGCAGCCCCCACACAACAAGCGTCCTCATTGCAAAGCTGGGGCACCGTGCCGAGGCATCTGTGAGTAAACGTGAGCTGAACCCCAGGCCAGTTGCTGCTGAACTGTTCCCGCCCTTCCCAGGTAAAACACCTGAATATATACAAGGACTTGAAAGCCTAGAGGAAGGGCCATGGAGCCACACGAGTGACAGCATGCCAGCTGACTTGGTGCCTGCAGGCCAGCCAGGATGGTCCTGGCCCTGGGTGCTCTTCTGGAAGATTTCCATTTCCCTGCCTGAGATACCCGTCCTGTCCCTGCCCCCACTGCTTTTTTCCTTCCTCACCTCTGCCCAGGGAGAAATTCCAGCAGCAGGTATGGGTGACACATCCTCTTCTTTAGCAGGTGGCAGCCTGGCAACTGCTGCAGAAAGTCCAGCAGAGCCCCACTCACACTGGGCCACCCACAAAGCCGTGGCCTCTCACTCCCTCCCACCAGCCCAGCCCCGAGACTGCTGACAGGGCAGAGAAAATGGCGTCAGGCACAGCTGCAGGGGCTTTTGCTGCCTGGAGTGGTATTTATATTGATCTCAACCCAGGCACACCTGGGGAGGGCTGGCCGGCATGGTAAGGCTGCCCAGGTAGCCAATCATCACCCCTCAGGGGCTCACAGTTGCAGAAAATGGAACTTGCTGAACCGGCCAGGTCCAAGGAACAGGTGTGGGCTCCTGAGAGTCAGGATAGACAAGGGGCTGCAGCTTTGGCTTGTTTTCTAATCATTTTATCTGGCCCATGAGTGGGAGACAACTTCAAGAAAACCCTCTCCTAATGAGAGGAACCCAGGAGTCAGGGAGAGGAGGGGTGGGTGGTGGTTGGAGACAGAGGCCTGGTGCCCTGGGTGCAGTGGAAGTCTCTGGAAGACCAGGTGGAGGGAGGCCACACAGAGTGATGCCCAGGGTCACAGACCTGTCGGAGCTGCTGTTTGTTAGTTCAAGTCCTGCTCTGAGGTGCTCTGTGTCAGCTCTGAGCGACAGGTGAGCTGGGGGTGCTCTTCAATGAGGGCTATGTGCACGGTTCCTGTGTGCCCAGCCCTGCCACGGTACCTGCAAGGGTAGCTCTGTATCCTGGGAGGGGCCTGACCATGAGAGCCCCGTGGGCTGGGTTGGGGGTGGGGTACCTGCCCAGGAGAGCTCCATATCCTGGGATTGGCCTGACCACGAGAGCCCCATGGGCTGCTGGGGACCTGGTAAAGGATGTCAGGACAGTCAGTGAAGCCACCGAGGATATACCTCCAGTTGCTCCTGATCCCTACACCCTGCTGGTCATTCTACCAACCACCAGGACATGGTATTCTGTATTAGTCTTCAATGATACCTTCTTTTGTATTCCATTAGTCCCAGAGTCACAAGAAATTTTGGCTTGTGAGTGGCAGGACTCAACATACAACTAAAACAATACTTCCGGGCCGTCTTGCCCCAAGGGTTCAAAAATTCCCACACCATCTTTGGGGAAAGCTTAGCTAACGACCGAAAAGTTCTACCTCTGGAAAAGGAAACCCTCCTTCAATATGCAGACGACATTCTGATCGCCAGCCCTACTAAGGAGGCCTCTGAACTACCAAGCCAATAAAGGATAGAAGTTGTCCAAGAAAAAGCTCAAATATCACAGACTGCAGTGACCTGCCTGGGCTTCATTCTCACACAAGGTCAGAGAAGCCCATCCCAGGAAAGGGAAGAAACCATTTGCAGCCTTACCCCTTTCTAAAACTAGAAGACAGCTTAGGGGTTCCTGGGGAGGCCAGGGTTTGCTGCTTCTGGATCCCTAACTACAGTCTACTAGCTGGGCCTCTATATGAAACACTGAAAGGAAAAGATGATGATCCTTTTGAACAGAATCCAGAAGTGGCCTTTCAAGAATGGAAAGAGCAGTCAATTCAGACCCTTGCCCTGGAACTCCCTAATTGAGCTAAACCCTTTGACCTTTCCATTCCCGGTGAAAGGTGAATCGCCATTGGAGAATTAGTGCAAAAACTGGGACCACTTGAAATGGAACAACGCAAGAATGCCATCCAGGTAGGATAAACTACAGTCACCAAGGGGCTTGGCCCACTGCCACATCTGGCCAAGATACTGGCAGTATCTAAAAACCTGGAAATCAGCAGCCCAAAAGGCCACCTCCCTCCTAAGGGAAAAGGACCCCACGTGGTGATCCTAATCACCAACCATGCCCTGAAGTTGCAGGGTTCGCTCCGTGGGCACACCGACCTCGAGTGAGGAGGCCCTCCAACTCCAACATCCAGAGAGATAACCGGGGGCAACAGGGCACCATGACGACTCGTGTGAACATCACTTGACCTGGAGTTTCTCTCATAAAACAACAATAGTGTGTCCCGAAGGAGTAGACTACTGCTTGCAGGACTTCCTGCACCCGGAGGGGAGCTAATAATCTTGGCGGGGGAACCGTATATCACACCGTCACCATAGAAAAGCCTACAGACACCGTGATGATGGTGGCCAATAAGACCGGCTGGACTCCTGTTTACTTCAAAAGGCTGTTGACTCAGTGGCCATCATGGTCCTTGATCACCACTGACCCTGGACTGTCTGGGAGTTGAGCGGGCAGGGCTCTGACACCTGGTGCTGTTTTTACGTTAATTCAGGGGCCTAATTGAAGAAAGAGCAGACTACTGGTCAGAGCATCTAGGCTGGCAGAAACGGTCAGCCTAAGGTGGCCGAACAAATGTGGGGCGGGGTGAAACCGGCCCCCACAGCGTCTCTGCACATCTCTTTCCTGGACCCTTAAAGGTCATTAGAATCTATAACACTTCCAATGCTGGTGCTCAGGCGGACGAGCAGGGAGGCAGGGGTCCTGGGGCCAATCAACGTCACCTGGAGGCTGCTGGGGAGAAGTTCTGACCCTCATCCCCTGGTATGAGGGCTCCCAACTCAGCACTCAGCAGTTACAGAAGAAGGGTCTGCACCCTCAGCACTCCAAGAATGAGGAACGGGACAAAAGGCAGAGGAGGGGTTTGTCCCCAGCAAAGCCCATTAAAAATCCCTGGGAGATAAAAATAGAATGTGGGCAATAAAGTCAAGTCTGACCTTTTTTATCCTTTGTGCTTTGTCTAATTTCACATGCTCCTAGGGTCCCGCATGCAGAGGTTCCACACCCGGCACTTCAGACCAGATTTCCTGGTGCAGAATGGCTGGGTCGACACCTCAGCTCCTGGGGCCCAGTGCAGACTCCGAGATATAGAGCCTGAGCTGCAGCCAACCCGGCCCTTGAGAGCTCCGCCCCCTCCCTCCCACTGACTCTGACAGGATCTCTACACAGCAGCCCAGCCCACAGCCCACGGGGTAGTGCATGCTCTCACCTCTCCATTCTCTGATGAAAATATAAAGTTTCCTTTGCTTGGGAACCAAACTCAGTCTCGATCTGTTGGCCCCAATGACACTGGGCATGGGGACCCTTGTTGGGGTCCACTCTGGAGGATCAGTAACAGAAATTGAGACTATTGTAACTTCAATGAACAGATGTGTGAGCCAAACTGTAGTTAACATAGAACAGTTTATAAGGCTCGGGTAAAATAAGATGTTTCTAACACTTCCATTTGATATTTCCATCACTTTATTATAAGCAAGTTCAGTGAAAAGGTTTGTCTTATTTGTCAGGTCAATATTAGAGAAATGAAGTGATTTCTTTCCAAGGATGTACATCTAATAATCTTGGTTAAAGCTTCAATCTTGTTTTAAATGCTTTTCCATTGAAAATGATACCTCTCTTTCAGCTCCCCCATTTCTGAGAAGTATAAAATCTTATAATTTATTATTACCAAAGGGGAAAGTTGGGAGGAGGGATAAATTAACAGTTTGGAATTAACACATACACACTGCTATGTATAAAATAGATCATCAACAAGGAACTACTGTATAGCACAGGGAACTACACTCAATATTGTGCAATAACCTATAAGGGGAAATAATCGGAAAAAGAATAGATATTTTTATTGACATCATCTATCAATGACAGTTAAAGTGTAACCTAAGGGAAGCCGGTGGTGAGTGCTTCTGACCCTGAAGACTTCAGTCATCTAAAGTTTGGACTCTGCCTACTTCCCAAGGCCCTTAATGAACATATGTGTAGCCGTAGCTTAAAAAACTCCCCAGTTTGGGTTTCGGGGAGACACTGATTTTGAAAAAGCCCTGGTGTTCTCCTTACATGAATGGGACTCTTCCTACTGCTAAAACATGTCTGTCACATCCAGAGGATGGTATACCGTCTGATCGGGAAGAGTTTGGAAAAGGCATCTCATCTCCTCATCTCCTGGTGCTCGGGTTCACCCCTCCAGCGTCTTTACTAACAGTCTCCCCACTTGGAGATGTCAACACTGTCAACATCCTGTTGCGTACAGTTTGGAATTTGTCCAGAGGATGAAGCGGAAGGATGAGGAACAATGAGAGACAAGTCCTAGGTGTTCAGACAGGCACATGTCACTCTAATTTCCAATCAGGAAGATGAATTGACCAAAGGCTAGGGTTGCCCATGGAAACAGTATAGGGCTTGAGGAAATCCCACTGCTTTGTGGCCAGTTCCCATAAACACAAGTTGAACAATGGAACTCAGGGGCAGTAAAATTCACGAAACTGCAGAGTTGAAAATATCTATCACTGAAAAATGTCTTGAGGAAAGTCAGAGAAAAGGATTGGCAAGCAAGGGAGAATGGCAGGAAAGGGATTTGAGGAGGTAGAAAGGACTCGCCATTAAGCACAAGAAAAGGGGCTGAACATTGCCGACATTGCAGTTGGCCAAAAAGGCTGTATGCGTTTTTTTCTGTATATATTCAAGAAAAGGGCATACACTTTTTTAGCCAACCAAACAGGTGGGCACTGGAAATCAATACTACAAAAGATATCACTTCGCATCAGTCAGAAGAGCCATCCTCATAAAGTGTAAACGCCAGAAATGCAGGACAGGGCAAGGAGAAGAGGGAGCCCTGTGAGGCTTATAGTGGAAATGTATATTGCCAACGGCCATTCTGGAGAAGTGTATTGTGTTTACTAAAGCATCTAAAAAATGAGCTACAGAGCATAGGGCACTTGCACTCATGGGCGTATATCTTGGGAAAAACAAAAATCGAGAGGACACAGGCACCCCAATGTTTACTGCCTCTCTGTTTAAAAGATCCTCGACTAGGATATAACTTAAATGTCTCTGGAGGGAAAAAATGGATAGAGATGTGGTACTTATGTAGAGTGGAATATTACTCAGCCTGGAAATCAATGAAATATGGCCAGTTGTAACAACTCCGGAGGAGTTACGTATGATCATTCTAAGTGACATAAATATGTAGAAAACACGCGTAAGGCTGCTAAACGGGAAAGGTGGGGAGGGGTGAGGCATCATCCAGGAGGTTGAAATTAGCAAAGATACCATTCCAAATACCAAACTGATAATCAACAAGGCCTACACGGTAGCTAAAAGAACTGCACTCAGCACACTCAAGTCACCGGAAAAGAATATCTATGACTGGTAAGAATCTGAAAAAGAAATTATTGATGTCTCTCTGTACGTGAATCAAGTGGATGTACAGCAGCAAGAAACAGAGCTTTGAAAATCAGCTGTAAACAACATAGTAATAAATTGAAAAAAATAAACGACAGAGAGACAGAGAAAACCTCTTACAACTTTTCCTCAGGGACGGTGATGCAACATGGATTGAACACATCTAGACCCACAGCAGGATGAGACATAAGGCTGGAAACTGTTCGCGCTAAGAGAAATGTGAGGTTGGGTGAGGAAATGCACACCCTTTAAAGTAATACTACCTGGTACCCATTCAATGGGTCCCAAATCTGCAGGTTCAAGGAATCTTCCTACAGCTAAAACATGCATGGAAAACCCAGAGGACTGTACACCATGTGATCGGGAGATGTGTCTAAAATGCACCTCATTTATCCTCTCCTGGTGCTCCTGTTCATCATTCCAGCCACGTTACTTAGAATCTCCCCACTTAGAGAATCAGCACATTTAAACTTCTGTTTCACACATTTTGCAAATTGTGAGGAGGATGAACGGGAACAGGGGGAACCAATGAGAGAATAGTTGTAGGGGTTTGGACGGGCACATGTCACTCTAATTTCCCATTAAGAATAAGAATTAAAAAAAGGCTCAGCCCGCCTCGCCGGAGCCAAAATAGGGCCTGAAGCAATCCTGCGGTTTTGAGGCCAGCTCACAAAAGAGCAACTTAAAAAATGGAGCTCAGGGTCACTGCAATTCACAAACCTGCAGAGTTATAAATGAAAACTAACGTCCAAAAATATGTTGAGGTAAGGCAAAGAAGAGGATCTGAATGCAAGACAGAATTGCAAGAAACAGATTTCAAGAGATAGATTGGACTCGCCTTTAAAGCACATGAAAAGCGGCAGAATTTCGACAATGATGCAGTTGGCCCAAAAGGGAGTATGCGTTTTTTCCTGAATATATCCAGGAAAAAACGCATACGCACTTTATGGGCAACCAAGCAAGCAAGCAATGCAAATGTGCACAACAAAGAAGTCTCATTTCCCACCGGTCAAAAGGGCCATCCGAAAAAATTGTAAAAACCAGAAATGCAGGACAGGCCATGGAGAACAGGGAGCCTTTATACGCTGATGGACAGTGTGTGAACTGCCGAGAGCCACTCTGGAGAAGTGTATGGTGGTTCCTAAATCATCTAAAAAACAGAGCGACAGAGCATAGGGCACTTCCAATCACGGGAGTATATCTAGGGAAGTCTAAAAATCAACAAGACACAAGCACACCACAGTTTAGGGCTACTCTGTTTACAAGAACCTCAACTTCAGTACACCTTAAATATCCCAGGAAAGAGAACAATGGATAAAGAAAATGTGGTACTTATGTACAATGGAATATCTCTTCACCATGAAATCAATGTAATAAGGCTAGTAGAAGGATAAAGAGTGGATTGAGGTCCGATAATACTACTTGAAATAAGTCAAACAGAAAAAGAAACATATCATAAGATATCACTTATAGAGGGAGGATAAATATGGCTGCACAAAAAATGAATTACAAAACAGAACAGTGTCTCACATTTAGAAAACACACTTATGTCAGCTTAAGGGGAAAGGAGAGGTGGGGTGATGCATAAAACCAGAGTTTGAAATTAGCACAGATACCGTTCAATAAACCAAATAGGTATCAGACAAGATCTACACCTTGCTCAATGAACTGGCCTCAACACACCCTATAAACCGCAGAGAAATATATCTGAGTAATAAGAATCTTAAAACCCATGTATTGATATATCTCCATAAGGGAATCAAGTGTGCACAGAGCGGCACAAACACAGCAGTGAAAATGAGCTAAACCCCATTATAGAAATAAATTTTAAAACCAAAACGCAGAAACAATGAAAGAGAGAAAAATTCTTACAAAATTCGCTCAGGGGCTGTGATGCAACCTGGAATGACCACATATAAACCCACAGCTGGATAAGACATAAGGCTGGACACTTGGGGCTGAAAGGATTGGAGAGCTTTGGTGAGCAACTGCCGAAAGTTTAATGCAATACTTCATGCTACTTATTCCAAGGGTCCCAACACTCCAAGTTGAAGGGAATCTTCCTACAGCTAAACCATGCATGGGAAATCCAGCAGATGGTATACCATATGATCGGGAAAGGTTTCTAAAATGCACCTCATTTTCCTCTCCTGGGGCTCCGGATCAACATTCCAGCCACTTTACTAACAACATCTCCACATGGAGAGTCAATGCCTTTAAGTTCCGGTATCGCACAGTCTGCAGTTAGTGCGGAGGATGAATGGGAATAGGGGGAACCAGTGAGAAAATAGCTGTAGCGGTTTCAATGGGCACATGTCACTCTAATTTCAATTCAGGAAGAAGAATTAACCAAAGGCAGAGCAAGGCGCCCCAGAAGAAGAATAGGGCCTGAAGAAATCCTGTGGATATGAGGCAAGATCACAAAAATAAGAGCTGAAAAATGGAGCTAAGGGCCACTGCAATTCAAAAACCTGCAGAGTTATAAAGGCCAACTATTTTCCAAAAATATTGAAGTAAGGCTATGAAGAGGCACTGAGAGCAAGGCAGAACTGCAGGAAACCTATTTCAGGAGGTAGACTGGAATTGCACTGAAAACATATGAAAAGACTCAGAACGTCGACAATGATGCACTTGGCCAAAAAGGGCGTATGCGTTCTTTCCTGAATATATTCAGGAAGAAACGCATACGCCCTTTCTGGCCAAACAAGCAAGCTCCCAAAGGAAATCTGCACTACAATGAAGTCTCACTGCCCCCCGGTCAAAGGGCCTTCTGAAAAAAGAGTAAAATCCAGAAAGGCAGGACAGGCCATGGAGAACTGGGAGCCTTGTTATGCTGATGGGCGAGATGTAAATTGCCAACAGCCACTCTGGAGAAGTGTATGGTGTTTCCTGAAACATCCAAGAAACTAAGCAACAGAGCCTAGGGCACTTCCACTTATGGTCCTATAGCTTAGGGAAATTAAAATCAAAAAGACACAGCCACCCCAAAGGTTGGGATGGCTCTGTTTACAAGAACCTCGTTTACGGTACAAGTTCAATATCGCAAAAAGCGAAAAATGGATAAAGAAGTTGTGGTACTTACGTACAATGCAATATCACTCAGCAATGAAATCTATGTCATCAGGCCCGTAGCAGCATAATGAGTGGATTCAGGTACGATGATTCTAAGTGAAATAAGTCACACAGAAAGAGAAACATCATAAGATATCACTACTACACGGAATGTAAACTTGGCTACACAGGAACTGAATTACAAAACAGAACAGCGTCTCAAATGTAGAAAACCAACTTATGCTTGCTTAAGGGGAAAGGTGAGTTGGGGTGCTGCATAAAACCAGAAATTGAAATTAGCAGATACCGTTCCATAAGACAAATATGTAATAGACAAGAGCTACTCCTTGCTCAACGAAGTGGACTCAACATCCCATATTAAAAGCCTAAGAATATACCTGATTAGTAAGAATCTTAAAACCTATGGATTTATATGTCTCCAAAAGAGAATCAAGCATGTGTACAGCGGCATAAATGCAGCAGTGATAGGATTGGTGAGGTTCGGTGAGCAAATGCAGACCCTTTGAAGTCATATTGCATGGTACCCATTCCATGGTCTCAACTCTCCAGGTTTAAGGGATTCTTCATTCAGCTAAAACATGCATGTGGAACCCAGAGTATGATCCACGGTGTGATCGGGAAACGTGTTCAAATGTGTCTCAGTTTTCATCCCCTGGTACTCGGGTACAACATTCCAGACGCTTTACTAACACTCTCCCCACTTGGAGAGTCAGTGCCTTTAACCTCCTGTTTGGCCCAGTTTGCAGTTTCTGTGGAAGATGAACAGGAAGATGGAGAACCAAGGAGAGACTAGCTGGGGTGTCTGGAAGGGCAAATTTAACTCTCATTTCCCACCAGGAAGAGGAATTAACCAAAGGCTCAGCGTGCCATGCCGGAACCACACTAGGGACTGAAGCAATCCTGCGGTGTTGCGGCCAGCTCACAAAAAAGCGAGTTGAAGAAAGGAGCTCAGGGACACTGTAATTCACAACCCTACAGAGTTATAAATGACACTTATCGTCCAAAAATATATTGAAGTAAGGCTGCCAAGAGGACTTGAAAGCGGGGCAGAATTGCAGGAAACCGATTTGAGGAGGTAGACTGGAATTGCATGTAAAGCATAGGAAAAGAGGCAGAACGTCCACAATGATGCACTTGGCCAAAAAGGGCGTATGCGTTCTTTCCTGAATATATTCAGGAAAAAACGCATACGCCCTTTTTGGCCAACCAAGCAAGCTTGCAAAGGAAATCTGCACTACAATGAAGTCTCACTGCCCCCCGGTCAAAAGGGCCATCTGAAAAAAGTGTAAAATCCAGAAAGGCAGGACAGGCCATGGAGAACTGGGAGCCTTGTTATGCTGATGGGCAGGATGTAAATTGCCAGCAGCCACTCTGGAGAAGTGTATGGTGTTTCCTGAAACATCCAAAAAACAAAGCAACAGAGCCTAGGGCACTTCCACTTATGGTCCTATAGCTTAGGGAAATTAAAATCAAAAAGACACAGCCACCCCAAGTTTGGGACGGCTCTGTTTACAAGAACCTCGTTTACGGTACAAGTTCAATATCACAGAAAGCGAAAAATGGATAAAGAAGTTGTGGTACTTACGTACAATGCAATATCACTCAGCAATGAAATCTATGTCATCAGGCCTGTAGCAGCATAATGACTGGATTCAGGTACGATGATTCTAAGTGAAATAAGTCACACAGAAAAAGAAACATCATAAGGTATCACTAATACATGGAATGTAAACTTGGCTACACAGGAACTGAATTACAAAGCAAAACAGGGTCTCAAATGTAGAAAACCAACTTATGCTTGCTTAAGGGGAAAGGTGAGTTGGGGTGCTGCATAAAACCAGAGATTGAAATTAGCACAGATACCGTTCCATAAGCCAAATATGTAATAGACAAGAGCTACTCCTTGCTCAACGAAGTGGACTCAACACCCCATATTAAAAGCCTAAGAATATACCTGACTAGTAAGAATCTTAAAACCTATGGATTTATATTTCTCCGAAAGAGAATCAAGCGTGTGTACAGCGGCATAAACGCAGCAGTGATAGGATTGGTGAGGTTCGGTGAGCAAATGCAGACCCTTTGAAGTCATATTGCATGGTACCCATTACATCGGTCTCAACTCTCTAGGTCTAAGGGATTCTTCCTTCAGCTAAAACATCCATGTGGAATCAAGAGTATGATCCACCATGTGATCGGGAAATGTGTTCAAATGTGTCTCAGTTTTAGTCCCCTGGTACTCGGGTGCAACATTCCAGACGCTTTACTAACACTCTCCCCACTTGGAGAGTCAGTGCCTTTAACCTCCTGTTTGGCCCAGTTTGCAATTTCTGTGGAAGATGAACAGGAATAGTGAGAACCAATGAGAGACTAGCTCGAGGTGTCTGGACGGGCAAATTTAACTCTCATTTCCCACCAGGAAGAGGAATTAACCAAAGGTTCAGCATGCCGTGCCAGAACCAAACTAGGGCCTGAAGAAATCCTGCAGTGTTGCGGCCAGCTCACAAGAAAGCGAGTTGAAGAAAGGAGCTCAGGGGCACTGTAATTCACAAACCTGCAGAGTTATAAATGACAGGTATCGTCCAAAAATATATTGAAGTAAGGCTGCCAAGAGGAGTTGAAAGCGGGGCAGAATTGCAGGAAACCGATTTCAGGAGGTAGACGGGAATTGCATGTAAAGCATAGGAAAAGAGGCAGAACGTCCACAATGATGCACTTGGCCAAAAAGGGCGTATGCGTTTTTTCCTGAATATATTCAGGGAAAAACGCATACGCTCTTTTTGGCCAACCAAGCAAGCTTGCAAAGGAAATCTGCACTACAATGAAGTCTCACTGCCCCCCGGTCAAAAGGGCCATCTGAAAAAAGTGTAAAATCCAGAAAGGCAGGACAGGCCATGGAGAACTGGGAGCCTTGTTATGCTGATGGGCGTGATGTAAATTGCCAACAGCCACTCTGGAGAAGTGTATGGTGTTTCCTGAAACATCCAAAAAACAAAGCAACAGAGCCTAGGGCACTTCCACTTATGGTCCTATAGCTTAGGGAAATTAAAATCAAAAAGACACAGCCACCCTAAAGTTTGGGACGGCTCTGTTTGCAAGAACCTCATTTACGGTACAAGTTCAATATCACAGAAAGCAAAAAATGGATAAAGAAGTTGTGGTACTTACGTACAATGCAATATCAGTCAGCAATGAAATCTATGTCATCAGGCCCGTAGCAGCATAATGAATGGATTCAGGTACGATGATTCTAAGTGAAATAAGTCACACAGAAAAAGAAACATCATAAGATATCCTAATACATGGAATGTAAACTTGGCTACACAAGAACTGAATTACAAAACAGAACAGAGTGTCAAATGTAGAAAACCAACTTAGGCTTGCTTAAGGGGAAGGGTGAGTTGGGGTGCTGCATAAAACCAGAGATTGAAATTAGCACAGATACCGTTCCATAAGCCAAATATGTAATAGACAAGAGCTACTCCTTGCTCAACGAAGTGGACTCAACACCCCATATTAAACGCCTAAGAATATACCTGACTAGTAAGAATCTTAAAACCTTTGAATTTATGTCTCCGAAAGAGAATCAAGCGTGTGTACAGCGGCATAAACGCAGCAGTGATAGGATTGGTGAGGTTCGGTGAGCAAATGCAGACCCTTTGAAGTCATATTGCATGGTACCCATTCCATGGGTCTCAACTCTCCAGGTTTAAGGGATTCTTCCTTCAGCTAAAACATGCATGTGGAACCCAGAGTATGATCCACCGTGTGATCGGGAAACGTGTTCAAATGTGTCTCGTTTTCGTCCCTGGAACTCGGGTGCAACATTCCAGATGCTTTACTAACACTCTCCCCACTTGGAGAGTCAGTGCCTTTAACCTCCTGTTTGGCCCAGTTTGCAATTTCTGTGGAAAATGAACAGGAATAGGGAGAACGAAAGAGAGACAAGCTGGAGGTGTCTGGACGGGCAAATTTAACTCTCATTTCCCACCAGGAAGAGGAATTAACCAAAGGCTCAGGGTGCCGTGCCGGAACTACACTAGGGCCTGAAGCAATCCTGTGGTGTTGCGGCAGCTCACAAGAAAGCGAGTTGAAGAAAGGAGCTCAGGGGCACTGTAATTCACAAACCTGCAGAGTTATAAATGACAGCTATCGTCCAAAAATATATTGAAGTAAGGCTGCCAAGAGGACTTGAAAGCGGGGCAGAATTGCAGGAACTCGATTTCAGGAGGTACACTAGAATTGCATGTAAAGCATAGAAAAGAGGCAGAACGTCCACAATGATGCACTTGGCCAAAAAGGGCGTATGCGTTTTTTCCTGAATATATTCAGGAAAAAACGCATACGCCCTTTTTGGCCAACCAAGCAAGCTTGCAAAGGATATCTGCACTACAATGAAGTCTCACTGCCTCCCGGTCAAAAGGGCCATCTGAAAAAAGTGTAAAATTCAGAAAGGCAGGACAGGCCATGGAGAACTGGGAGCCTTGTTATGCTGATGGGCGGCATGTAAATTGCCAAATGCCACTCTGGAGAAGTGTATGGTGTTTCCTGAAACATCTAAAAAACAAAGCAACAGAGCCTAGGTCACTTCCACTTATGGTCCTATAGCTTAGGGAAATTAAAATCAAAAAGACACGGTCACCCCAAAGTTTGGGACGGCTCTGTTTACAAGAACCTCGTTTACGGTACAAGTTCAATATCACAGAAAGGGAAAATGGATAAAGAAGTTGTGGTACTTACGTACAATGCAATATCACTCAGCAATGAAATCTATGTCATCAGGCCCGTACCAGCATAATGAGTGGATTCAGGTATGATGATTCTAAGTGAAATAAGTCACACAGAAAAAGAAACACCATAAGATATCACTACTACACGGAAGGTAAACTTGGCTACACAAGAACTGAATTACAAAACAGAACAGGGTCTCAAATGTAGAAAACCAACTTATGCTTGCTTATGGGGAAAGGTGAGTTGGGGTGCTGCATGAAACCAGAGATTGAAATTAGCACAGATACCGTTCCATAAGCCAAATATGTAATAGACAAGAGCTACTCCTTGCTCAACGAAGTGGACTCAACACCCCATATTAAACGCTTAAGAATACACCTGACTAGAAATAATCTTAAAAACTACGGATTTATATGTCTCCGAAAGAGAATCAAGCGTGTGTACAGTGGCATAAACGCAGCAGTGATAGGATTGGTGAGGTTCGGTGAGCAAATGCAGACCCTTTGAAGTCATATTGCATGGTACCCATTCCATGGGTCTCAACTCTCCCAGTTTAAGGGATTCTTCCTTCAGCTAAAACATGCATGTGGAACACAGAGTATGATCCACCGTGTGATCAGGAAACGTGTTCAAATGTGTCTCAGTTTTCGTCCCCTGGTACTCGGGTGCAACACTCCAGACGCTTTACTAACACTCTCCCCACTTGGAGAGTCAGTGCCTTTAACCTCCTGTATGGCCCAGTTTGCAATTTCTGCGGAAAATGTACAGGAATAGGGAGAACCAATGAGAAACTAGCTGGAGGTGTCTGGACGGGCAAATTTAACTCTCATTTCCCACCAGAAAGAGGAATTAACCAAAGGCTCAGCATGCCGTGCCGGAACCACACTAGGGCCTGAAGCAATCCTACAGTGTTGCGGCCAGCTCACAAGAAAGCGAGTTGAAGAAACGAGCTCAGGGGCACTGTAATTCACAAACCTGCAGAGTTATAAATGACAGCTATCGTCCAAAAATATATTGAAGTAAGGCTGCCAAGAGGACTTGAAAGCGGGGCAGGATTGCAGGAAACCGATTTCAGGAGGTAGACAGGAATTGCATGTAAAGCATAGGAAAAGAGGCAGAACGTCCACAATGATGCACTTGGCCAAAAAGGGCGTATGGGTTTTTTCCTGAATATATTCAGGAAAAAACGCATACGCCCTTTTTGGCCAACCAAGCAAGCTTGCAAAGGAAATCTGCACTACAATGAAGTCTCACTGCCCCCCGGTCAAAAGGGCCATCTGAAAAAAGTGTAAAATCCAGAAAGGCAGGACAGGCCATGGAGAACTGGGAGCCTTGTTATGCTGATGGGCGGGATGTAAATTGCCAACAGCCACTCTGGAGAAGTGTATGGTGTTTCCTGAAACATCTAAAAAACAAAGCAACAGAGCCTAGGGCACTTCCACTTATGGTCCTATAGCTTAGGGAAATGAAAATCAAAAAGACACAGCCTCCCCAAACTTTGGGACGGCTCTGTTTACAAGAACCTCGTTTATGGTACAACTTCAATATCACAGAAAGCAAAAATGGATACAGAAGTTGTGGTACTTACGTACAATGCAATATCACTCAGCAATGAAATCTATGTCATCAGGCCCGTAGCAGCATAATGAGTGGATTCAGGTATGATGATTCTAAGTGAAATAAGTCACACAGAAAAAGAAACACCATAAGATATCACTACTACACGGAAGGTAAACTTGGCTACACAAGAACTGAATTACAAAACAGAACAGGGTCTCAAATGTAGAAAACCAACTTATGCTTGCTTAAGGGGAAAGGTGAGTTGGGGTGCTGCATGACACCAGAGATTGAAATTAGCACAGATACCGTTCCATAAGGCAAATATGTAATAGACAAGAGCTACTCCTTGCTCAACGAAGTGGACTCAACACCCCTTATTAAATGCCTAAGAATATACCTGACTAGTAAGAATATTAAAACCTACGGATTTATATGTCTCCGAAAGAGAATCAAGCGTGTGTACAGCAGCATAAACGCAGCAGTGATAGGATTGGTGAGGTTCGGTGAGCAAATGCAGACCCTTTGAAGTCATATTGCATGGTACCCATTCCATGGGTCTCAACTCTCCCAGTTTAAGGGATTCTTCCTTCAGCTAAAACATGCATGTGGAACACAGAGTATGATCCACCGTGTGATCAGGAAACGTGTTCAAATGTGTCTCAGTTTTCGTCCCCTGGTACTCGGGTGCAACACTCCAGACGCTTTACTAACACTCTCTCCACTTGGAGAGTCAGTGCCTTTAACCTCCTGTATGGCCCAGTTTGCAATTTCTGCAGAAAATGTACAGGAACAGGGAGAACCAATGATAAACTAGCTGGAGGTGTCTGGACGGGCAAATTTAACTCTCATTTCCCACCAGGAAGAGGAATTAACCAAAGGCTCAGCGTGCCGTGCCGGATCCACACTAGGGCCTGAAGCAATCCTGCGGTGTTGCGGCCAGCTCACAAAAAAGCGAGTTGAAGAAAGGAGCTCAGGGGCACTGTAATTCACAAACCTGCAGAGTTATAAATGACAGGTATCGTCCAAAAATATATTGAAGTAAGGCTGCCAAGAGGAGTTGAAAGCGGGGCAGAATTGCAGGAAACCGATTTCAGGAGGTAGACGGGAATTGCATGTAAAGCATAGGAAAAGAGGCAGAACGTCCACAATGATGCACTTGGCCAAAAAGGGCGTATGCGTTTTTTCCTGAATATATTCAGGGAAAAACGCATACGCTCTTTTTGGCCAACCAAGCAAGCTTGCAAAGGAAATCTGCACTACAATGAAGTCTCACTGCCCCCCGGTCAAAAGGGCCATCTGAAAAAAGTGTAAAATCCAGAAAGGCAGGACAGGCCATGGAGAACTGGGAGCCTTGTTATGCTGATGGGCGTGATGTAAATTGCCAACAGCCACTCTGGAGAAGTGTATGGTGTTTCCTGAAACATCCAAAAAACAAAGCAACAGAGCCTAGGGCACTTCCACTTATGGTCCTATAGCTTAGGGAAATTAAAATCAAAAAGACACAGCCACCCTAAAGTTTGGGACGGCTCTGTTTGCAAGAACCTCATTTACGGTACAAGTTCAATATCACAGAAAGCAAAAAATGGATAAAGAAGTTGTGGTACTTACGTACAATGCAATATCAGTCAGCAATGAAATCTATGTCATCAGGCCCGTAGCAGCATAATGAATGGATTCAGGTACGATGATTCTAAGTGAAATAAGTCACACAGAAAAAGAAACATCATAAGATATCCTAATACATGGAATGTAAACTTGGCTACACAAGAACTGAATTACAAAACAGAACAGAGTGTCAAATGTAGAAAACCAACTTAGGCTTGCTTAAGGGGAAGGGTGAGTTGGGGTGCTGCATAAAACCAGAGATTGAAATTAGCACAGATACCGTTCCATAAGCCAAATATGTAATAGACAAGAGCTACTCCTTGCTCAACGAAGTGGACTCAACACCCCATATTAAACGCCTAAGAATATACCTGACTAGTAAGAATCTTAAAACCTTTGAATTTATGTCTCCGAAAGAGAATCAAGCGTGTGTACAGCGGCATAAACGCAGCAGTGATAGGATTGGTGAGGTTCGGTGAGCAAATGCAGACCCTTTGAAGTCATATTGCATGGTACCCATTCCATGGGTCTCAACTCTCCAGGTTTAAGGGATTCTTCCTTCAGCTAAAACATGCATGTGGAACCCAGAGTATGATCCACCGTGTGATCGGGAAACGTGTTCAAATGTGTCTCGTTTTCGTCCCTGGAACTCGGGTGCAACATTCCAGATGCTTTACTAACACTCTCCCCACTTGGAGAGTCAGTGCCTTTAACCTCCTGTTTGGCCCAGTTTGCAATTTCTGTGGAAAATGAACAGGAATAGGGAGAACGAAAGAGAGACAAGCTGGAGGTGTCTGGACGGGCAAATTTAACTCTCATTTCCCACCAGGAAGAGGAATTAACCAAAGGCTCAGGGTGCCGTGCCGGAACTACACTAGGGCCTGAAGCAATCCTGTGGTGTTGCGGCAGCTCACAAGAAAGCGAGTTGAAGAAAGGAGCTCAGGGGCACTGTAATTCACAAACCTGCAGAGTTATAAATGACAGCTATCGTCCAAAAATATATTGAAGTAAGGCTGCCAAGAGGACTTGAAAGCGGGGCAGAATTGCAGGAACTCGATTTCAGGAGGTACACTAGAATTGCATGTAAAGCATAGAAAAGAGGCAGAACGTCCACAATGATGCACTTGGCCAAAAAGGGCGTATGCGTTTTTTCCTGAATATATTCAGGAAAAAACGCATACGCCCTTTTTGGCCAACCAAGCAAGCTTGCAAAGGATATCTGCACTACAATGAAGTCTCACTGCCTCCCGGTCAAAAGGGCCATCTGAAAAAAGTGTAAAATTCAGAAAGGCAGGACAGGCCATGGAGAACTGGGAGCCTTGTTATGCTGATGGGCGGCATGTAAATTGCCAAATGCCACTCTGGAGAAGTGTATGGTGTTTCCTGAAACATCTAAAAAACAAAGCAACAGAGCCTAGGTCACTTCCACTTATGGTCCTATAGCTTAGGGAAATTAAAATCAAAAAGACACGGTCACCCCAAAGTTTGGGACGGCTCTGTTTACAAGAACCTCGTTTACGGTACAAGTTCAATATCACAGAAAGGGAAAATGGATAAAGAAGTTGTGGTACTTACGTACAATGCAATATCACTCAGCAATGAAATCTATGTCATCAGGCCCGTACCAGCATAATGAGTGGATTCAGGTATGATGATTCTAAGTGAAATAAGTCACACAGAAAAAGAAACACCATAAGATATCACTACTACACGGAAGGTAAACTTGGCTACACAAGAACTGAATTACAAAACAGAACAGGGTCTCAAATGTAGAAAACCAACTTATGCTTGCTTATGGGGAAAGGTGAGTTGGGGTGCTGCATGAAACCAGAGATTGAAATTAGCACAGATACCGTTCCATAAGCCAAATATGTAATAGACAAGAGCTACTCCTTGCTCAACGAAGTGGACTCAACACCCCATATTAAACGCTTAAGAATACACCTGACTAGAAATAATCTTAAAAACTACGGATTTATATGTCTCCGAAAGAGAATCAAGCGTGTGTACAGTGGCATAAACGCAGCAGTGATAGGATTGGTGAGGTTCGGTGAGCAAATGCAGACCCTTTGAAGTCATATTGCATGGTACCCATTCCATGGGTCTCAACTCTCCCAGTTTAAGGGATTCTTCCTTCAGCTAAAACATGCATGTGGAACACAGAGTATGATCCACCGTGTGATCAGGAAACGTGTTCAAATGTGTCTCAGTTTTCGTCCCCTGGTACTCGGGTGCAACACTCCAGACGCTTTACTAACACTCTCCCCACTTGGAGAGTCAGTGCCTTTAACCTCCTGTATGGCCCAGTTTGCAATTTCTGCGGAAAATGTACAGGAATAGGGAGAACCAATGAGAAACTAGCTGGAGGTGTCTGGACGGGCAAATTTAACTCTCATTTCCCACCAGAAAGAGGAATTAACCAAAGGCTCAGCATGCCGTGCCGGAACCACACTAGGGCCTGAAGCAATCCTACAGTGTTGCGGCCAGCTCACAAGAAAGCGAGTTGAAGAAACGAGCTCAGGGGCACTGTAATTCACAAACCTGCAGAGTTATAAATGACAGCTATCGTCCAAAAATATATTGAAGTAAGGCTGCCAAGAGGACTTGAAAGCGGGGCAGGATTGCAGGAAACCGATTTCAGGAGGTAGACAGGAATTGCATGTAAAGCATAGGAAAAGAGGCAGAACGTCCACAATGATGCACTTGGCCAAAAAGGGCGTATGGGTTTTTTCCTGAATATATTCAGGAAAAAACGCATACGCCCTTTTTGGCCAACCAAGCAAGCTTGCAAAGGAAATCTGCACTACAATGAAGTCTCACTGCCCCCCGGTCAAAAGGGCCATCTGAAAAAAGTGTAAAATCCAGAAAGGCAGGACAGGCCATGGAGAACTGGGAGCCTTGTTATGCTGATGGGCGGGATGTAAATTGCCAACAGCCACTCTGGAGAAGTGTATGGTGTTTCCTGAAACATCTAAAAAACAAAGCAACAGAGCCTAGGGCACTTCCACTTATGGTCCTATAGCTTAGGGAAATGAAAATCAAAAAGACACAGCCTCCCCAAACTTTGGGACGGCTCTGTTTACAAGAACCTCGTTTATGGTACAACTTCAATATCACAGAAAGCAAAAATGGATACAGAAGTTGTGGTACTTACGTACAATGCAATATCACTCAGCAATGAAATCTATGTCATCAGGCCCGTAGCAGCATAATGAGTGGATTCAGGTATGATGATTCTAAGTGAAATAAGTCACACAGAAAAAGAAACACCATAAGATATCACTACTACACGGAAGGTAAACTTGGCTACACAAGAACTGAATTACAAAACAGAACAGGGTCTCAAATGTAGAAAACCAACTTATGCTTGCTTAAGGGGAAAGGTGAGTTGGGGTGCTGCATGACACCAGAGATTGAAATTAGCACAGATACCGTTCCATAAGGCAAATATGTAATAGACAAGAGCTACTCCTTGCTCAACGAAGTGGACTCAACACCCCTTATTAAATGCCTAAGAATATACCTGACTAGTAAGAATATTAAAACCTACGGATTTATATGTCTCCGAAAGAGAATCAAGCGTGTGTACAGCAGCATAAACGCAGCAGTGATAGGATTGGTGAGGTTCGGTGAGCAAATGCAGACCCTTTGAAGTCATATTGCATGGTACCCATTCCATGGGTCTCAACTCTCCAAGTTTAAGGGATTCTTCCTTCAGCTAAAACATGCATGTGGAACACAGAGTATGATCCACCGTGTGATCAGGAAACGTGTTCAAATGTGTCTCAGTTTTCGTCCCCTGGTACTCGGGTGCAACACTCCAGACGCTTTACTAACACTCTCTCCACTTGGAGAGTCAGTGCCTTTAACCTCCTGTATGGCCCAGTTTGCAATTTCTGCAGAAAATGTACAGGAACAGGGAGAACCAATGATAAACTAGCTGGAGGTGTCTGGACGGGCAAATTTAACTCTCATTTCCCACCAGGAAGAGGAATTAACCAAAGGCTCAGCGTGCCGTGCCGGATCCACACTAGGGCCTGAAGCAATCCTGCGGTGTTGCGGCCAGCTCACAAAAAAGCGAGTTGAAGAAAGGAGCTCAGGGGCACTGTAATTCACAAACCTGCAGAGTTATAAATGACAGCTATCGTCCAAAAATATATTGAAGTAAGGCTGCCAAGAGGACTTGAAAGTGGTGCAGAATTGCACGAAACCGATTTCAGGAGGTAGACTGGAATTGCATGTAAAGCATAGGAAAAGAGGCAGAACATCCACAATGATGCACTTGGCCAAAAAGGGCGTATGCGTTTTTTCCTGAATATATTCAGAAAAAAACGCATACGCCCTTTTTGGCCAACCAAGAAAGCTTGCAAAGGAAATCTGCACTACAATGAAGTCTCACTGCCCCCCGGTCAAAAGGGACATATGAAAAAAGTGTAAAATCCAGAAAGGCAGGACAGGCCATGGAGAACTGGGAGCTTTGTTATGCTGATGGGCGGGATGTAAATTGCCAACAGCCACTCTGGAGAAGTGTATGGTGTTTCCTGAAACATCCAAAAAACAAAGCAACAGAGCCTAGGGCACTTCCACTTATGGTCCTATAGCTTAGGGAAATTAAAATCAAAAAGACACAGCCACCCCAAAGTTTGGGAAGGCTCTGTTTACAAGAACCTCGTTTACGGTACAAGTTCAATATCACAGAAAGCGAAAAATGGATAAAGAAGTTGTGGTACTTACGTACAATGCAATATCACTCAGCAATGAAATCTATGTCATCAGGCCCGTACCAGCATAATGAGTGGATTCAGGTATGATGATTCTAAGTGAAATAAGTCACACAGAAAAAGAAACATCATAAGATATCACCAATACACGGACTGTAAACTTGGCTACGCAGGAACTGAAATACAAAACAGAACAGGGTCTCAAATGTAGAAAACCAACTTATGCTTGCTTAAGGGGAAAGGTGAGTTGGGGTGCTGCATGAAACCAGAGATTGAAATTAGCACAGATACCGTTCCATAAGCCAAATATGTAATAGACAAGAGCTACTCCTTGCTCAACGCAGTGGACTCAACACCCCATATTAAACGCCTAAGAATATACCTGACTAGAAATAATCTTAAAACCTACGAATTTATATGTCTCCGAAAGAGAATCAAGCGTGTGTACGGCGGCATAAACGCAGCAGTGATAGGATTTGTGAGGTTCGGTGAGCAAATGCAGACCCTTTGAAGTCATACTGCATGGTACCCATTCCATGGGTCTCAACTCTCCAGGTTTAAGGGATTCTTCCTTCAGCTGAAACATGCATGTGGAACACAGAGTATGATCCACCGTGTGATCAGGAAACGTGTTCAAATGTGTCTCAGTTTTCGTCCCCTGGTACTCGGGTGCAACATTCAAGACGCTTTACTAACACTCTCCCCACTTGGAGAGTCAGTGTCTTTAAACTCCTGTTTGGCCCAGTTTGCAATTTCTGCGGAAAATGTACAGGAATAGGGAGAACCAATGAGAAACTAGCTGGAGGTGTCTGGACGGGCAAATTTAACTCTCATTTCCCACCAGAAAGAAGAATTAACCAAAGGCTCAGCATGCCGTGCCGGAACCACACTAGGGCCTGAAGCAATCCTGCGGTATTGCGGCCAGCTCACAAGAAAGCGAGTTGAAGAAAGGAGCTCAGGGGCACTGTAATTCACAAACCTGCAGTGTTATAAATGACAGCTATCGTCCAAAAATATATTGAAGTAAGGCTGCCAAGAGGACTTGAAAGCGGGGCAGGATTGCAGGAAACCGATTTCAGGAGGTAGACAGGAATTGCATGTAAAGCATAGGAAAAGAGGCAGAACGTCCACAATGATGCACTTGGCCAAAAAGGGCGTATGCGTTTTTTCCTGAATATATTCAGGAAAAAACGCATACGCCCTTTTTGGCCAACCAAGCAAGCTTGCAAAGGAAATCTGCACTACAATGAAGTCTCACTGACCCCGGTCAAAAGGGCCATCTGAAAAAAGTGTAAAATCCAGAAAGGCAGGACAGGCCATGGAGAACTGGGAGCCTTGTTATGCTGGTGGGCGGGATGTAAATTGCCAACAGCCACTCTGGAGAAGTGTATGGTGTTTCCTGAAACATCTAAAAAACAAAGCAACAGAGCCTAGGGCACTTCCACTTATGGTCCTATAGCTTAGGGAAATTAAAATCAAAAAGACACAGCCACCCCAAAGTTTGGGACGGCTCTGTTTACAAGAACCTCGTTTACGGTACAAGTTCAATATCACAGAAAGCGAAAAATGGATAAAGAAGTTGTGGTACTTACGTACAATGCAATATCACTCAGCAATGAAATCTATGTCATCAGGCCCGTAGCAGCATAATGAGTGGATGCAGGTACGATGATTCTAAGTGAAATAAGTCACACAGAAAAAGAAACATCATAACGTATCACTACTACACGGAATGTAAACTTGGCTACACAGGAACTGAATTACAAAACAGAACAGGGTCTCAAATGTAGAAAACCAACTTATGCTTGCTTAAGGGCAAAGGTGAGTTGGGGTGCTGCATAAAACCAGAGATTGAAATTAGCACAGATACCGTTCCATAAGCCAAATATGTAATAGACAAGAGCTACTCCTTGCTCAACGCAGTGGACTCAACACCCCATATTAAACGCCTAAGAATATACCTGACTAGTAAGAATATTAAAACCTACGGTTTATATGTCTCCGAAAGAGAATCAAGCGTGTGTACAGCAGCATAAACGCAGCAGTGATAGGACTGGTGAGGTTCGGTGAGCAAATGCAGACCCTTTGAAGTCATATTGCATGGTACCCATTCCATGGGTCTCAACTCTCCAGGTTTAAGGGATTCTTCCTTCAGCTAAAACATGCATGTGGAACCCAGAGTATGATCCACCGTGTGATCGGGAAACGTGTTCAAATGTGTCTCGTTTTCGTCCCTGGTACTCGGGTGCAACATTCCAGATGCTTTACTAACACTCTCCCCACTTGGAGAGTCAGTGCCTTTAACCTCCTGTTTGGCCCAGTTTGCAATTTCTGTGGAAAATGAACAGGAATAGGGAGAACCAAAGAGAGACTAGCTGGAGGTGTCTGGACGGGCAAATTTAACTCTCATTTCCCACCAGGAAGAGGAATTAACCAAAGGCTCAGCGTGCCATACCGGATCCACACTAGGGCCTGAAGCAATCCTGCGGTGTTGCGGCCAGCTCACAAAAAAGCGAGTTGAAGAAAGGAGCTCAGGGGCACTGTAATTCACAAACCTGCAGAGTTATAAATGACAGCTATCGTCCAAAAATATATTGAAGTAAGGCTGCCAAGAGGACTTGAAAGTGGTGCAGAATTGCACGAAACCGATTTTAGGAGGTAGACTGGAATTGCATGTAAAGCATAGGAAAAGAGGCAGAACATCCACAACGATGCACTTGGCCAAAAAGGGCGTATGGGTTTTTTCCTGAATATATTCAGGAAAAAACGCATACGCCCTTTTTGGCCAACCAAGAAAGCTTGCAAAGGAAATCTGCACTACAATGAAGTCTCACTGCTGCCCAGTCAAAAGGGCCATCTGAAAAATGTGTATAATCCAGAAAGGCAGGACAGGCCATGGAGAACTGGGAGCCTTGTTATGCTGATGGGCGGGATGTAAATTGCCAACAGCCACTCTGGAGAAGTGTATGGTGTTTCCTGAAACATCTAAAAAACAAAGCAACAGAGCCTAGGGCACTTCCACTTATGGTCCTATAGCTTAGGGAAATTAAAATCAAAAAGACACAGCCACCCCAAAGTTTGGGAAGGCTCTGTTTACAAGAACCTCGTTTATGGTACAAGTTCAATATCATAGAAAGCGAAAAATGGATAAAGAAGTTGTGGTACTTACGTACAATGCAATATCACTCAGCAATGAAATCTATGTCATCAGGCCCGTACAAGCATAATGAGTGGATTCAGGTACGATGATTCTAAGTGAAATAAGTCACACAGAAAAAGAAACATCATAAGATATCACCAATACACGGAATGTAAACTTGGCTACGCAGGAACTGAAATACAAAACAGAACAGGGTCTCAAATGTAGAAAACCATCTTATGCTTGCTTAAGGGGAAAGGTGAGTTGGGGTGCTGCATGAAACCAGAGATTGAAATTAGCACAGATACCGTTCCATAAGCCAAATAAGCAATAGACAAGAGCTACTCCTTGCTGAACGAAGTGGACTCAACACCCCATATTAAACGCCTAAGAATATAAGTGACTAGAAATAATATTAAAACCTACGGATTTATATGTCTCCAAAAGAGAATCAAGCGTGTGTAGGGCGGCATAAACGCAGCAGTGATAGGATTGGTGAGGTTCGGTGAGCAAATGCAGACCCTTTGAAGTCATACTGCATGGTACCCATTCCATGGGTCTCAACTCTCCAGGTTTAAGGGATTCTTCCTTCAGCTGAAACATGCATGTGGAACACAGAGTATGATCCACCGTGTGATCAGGAAACGTGTTCAAATGTGTCTCAGTTTTCGTCCCCTGGTACTCGGGTGCAACATTCAAGACGGTTTACTAACACTCTCCCCACTTGGAGAGTCAGTGTCTTTAAACTCCTGTTTGGCCCAGTTTGTAATTTCTGCGGAAACGGTACAGCAATAGGGAGAACCAATGAGAGACTAGCTGGAGGTGTGTGGACGGGCAAATTTAACTCTTATTTCCCACAAGGAAGAGGAATTAACCAAAGGCTCAGCATGCCGTTCCGGAACCACACTAGGGCCTGAAGCAATCCTGCGGTGTTGCGGCCAGCTCACAAGAAAACGAGTTGAAGAAAGGAGCTCAGGGGCACTGTAATTCACAAACCTGCAGAGTTATAAATGACAGCTATCGTCCAAAAATAAATTGAAGTAAGGCTGCCAAGAGGACTTGAAAGCGGGGCAGAATTGCAGGAAACCGATTTCAGGAGGTAGACGGGAATTGCATGTAAAGCATAGGAAAAGAGGCAGAACGTCCACAATGATGCACTTGGCCAAAAAGGGCGTATGCGTTTTTTCCTGAATATATTCAGGAAAAAACACATACGCCCTTTTTGGCCAACCAAGCAAGCTTGCAAAGGAAATCTGCACTACAATGAAGTCTCACTGCCCCCCGGTCAAAAGGGCCATCTGAAAAAAGTGTAAAATCCAGAAAGGCAGGACAGGCCATGGAGAACTGGGAGCCTTGTTATGCTGATGGGCGTGATGTAAATTGCCAACAGCCACTCTGGAGAAGTGTATGGTGTTTCCTGAAACATCTAAAAAACTAAGCAACAGAGCCTAGGGCACTTCCACTTATGGTCCCATAGCTTAGGGAAATTAAAATCAAAAAGACACAGCCACCCCAAAGTTTGGGACGGCTCTGTTTACAAGAACCTCGTTTACGGTACTAGTTCAATATCACAGAAAGCGAAAAATGGATAAAGAAGTTGTGGTACTTACGTACAATGCAATATCACTCAGCAATGAAATCTATGTCATCAGGCCCGTAGCAGCATAATGAGTGGATGCAGGTATGATGAGTCTAAGTGAAATAAGTCACACAGAAATAGAAACACCATAAGATATCACTACTACACGGAAGGTAAACTTGGCTACACAAGAACTGAATTACAAAACAGAACAGGGTCTCAAATGTAGAAAACCAACTTATGCTTGCTTGAGGGGAAAGGTGAGTTGGGGTGCTGCATGAAACCAGAGATTGAAATTAGCACAGATACCGTTCCATAAGCCAAATATGTAATAGACAAGAGCTACTCCTTGCTCAACGAAGTGGACTCAACACCCCATATTAAACGCCTAAGAATATACCTGACTAGTAAGAATATTAAAACCTACCGATTTATATGTCTCCGAAAGAGAATCAAGAGTGTGTACGGCGGCATAAACGCAGCAGTGATAGGATTGGTGAAGTTCGGTGAGCAAATGCAGACCCTTTGAAGTCATATTGCATGGTACCCATTCCATGGGTCTCAACTCTCCAGGTTTAAGGGATTCTTCCTTCAGCTAAATCATGCATGTGGAACACAGAGTATGATCCACCGTGTAATCGGGAAACGTGTTCAAATGTGTCTCAGTTTTCGTCCCGTGGAACTCGGGTGCAACATTCCACATGCTTTACTAACACTCTCCCCACTTGGAGAGTCAGTGCCTTTAACCTCCTGTTTGGCCCAGTTTGCAATTTCTGTGGAAAATGAACAGGAATAGGGAGAACCAAAGAGAGACTAGCTGGAGGTGTCTGGACGGGCAAATTTAACTCTCATTTCCCACCAGGAAGAGGAATTAACCAAAGGCTCAGCATGCCGTGCCGGAACCACTCTAGGGCCTGAAGCAATCCTGCGGTGTTGCGGCCAGCTCACAAGAAAGCGAGTTGAAGAAACGAGCTCAGGGGCACTGTAATTCACAAACCTGCAGAGTAATAAAGGACAGCTATCGTCCAAAAATATATTGAAGTAAGGCTGCCAAGAGGACTTGAAAGCGGGGCAGAATTGCAGGAAACCGATTTCAGGAGGTAGACGGGAATTGCATGTACAGCATAGGAAAAGAGGTAGAACGTCCACAATGATGCACTTGGCCAAAAAGGGCGTATGCGTTTTTTCCTGAATATATTCAGGAAAAAACGCATACGCCCTTTTTGGCCAACCAAGCAAGTTTGCAAAGGAAATCTGCACTACAATGAAGTCTCACTGCCCCCCGGTCAAAAGGGCCATCTGAAAAAAGTGTAAAATCCAGAAAGGCAGGACAGGCCATGGAGAACTGGGAGCCTTGTTATGCTGGTGGGCGGGATGTAAATTGCCAACAGCCACTCTGGAGAAGTGTATGGTGTTTCCTGAAACATCTAAAAAACAAAGCAACAGAGCCTAGGGCACTTCCACTTATGGTCCTATAGCTTAGGGAAATTAAAATCAAAAAGACACAGCCACCCCAAAGTTTGGGCCGGCTCTGTTTACAAGAACCTCGTTTACGGTACAAGTTCAATATCACAGAAAGCGAAAAATGGATAAAGAAGTTGTGGTACTTACGTACAATGCAATATCACTCAGCAATGAAATCTATGTCATCAGGCCCGTAGCAGCATAATGAGTGGATGCAGGTACGATGATTCTAAGTGAAATAAGTCACACAGAAAAAGAAACATCATAAGGTATCACTACTACACGGAATGTAAACTTGGCTACACAGGAACTGAATTACAAAACAGAACAGGGTCTCAAATGTAGAAAACCAACTTATGCTTGCTTAAGGGGAAAGGTGAGTTGGGGTGCTGCATGAAACCAGAGATTGAAATTAGCACAGATACCGTTCCATAAGCCAAATATGTAATAGACAAGAGCTACTCCTTGCTCAACGCAGTGGACTCAACACCCCATATTAAATGCCTAAGAATATACCTGACTAGTAAGAATATTAAAACCTACGGTTTATATGTCTCCGAAAGAGAATCAAGCGTGTGTACAGCAGCATAAACGCAGCAGTGATAGGACTGGTGAGGTTCGGTGAGCAAATGCAGACCCTTTGAATTCATATTGCATGGTACCCATTCCATGGGTCTCAACTCTCCAAGTTTAAGGGATTCTTCCTTCAGCTAAAACATGCATGTGGAACACAGAGTATGATCCACCGTGTGATCAGGAAACGTGTTCAAATGTGTCTCACTTTTAGTCCCCTGGTACTCGGGTGCAACACTCCAGACGCTTTACTAACACTCTCTCCACTTGGAGAGTCAGTGCCTTTAACCTCCTGTATGGCCCAGTTGGCAATTTCTGCGGAAAATGTACAGGAATAGGGAGAACCAATGATAAACTAGCTGGAAGTGTCTGGACGGGCAAATTTAACTCTCATTTCCCACCAGGAAGAGGAATTAACCAAAGGCTCAGCGTGCCGTGCCGGATCCACACTAGGGCCTGAAGCAATCCTGCGGTGTTGCGGCCAGCTCACAAAAAAGCGAGTTGAAGAAAGGAGTTCTGGGGCACTGTAATTCACAAACCTGCAGAGTTATAAATGACAGCTATCGTCCAAAAATATATTGAAGTAAGGCTGCCAAGAGGACTTGAAAGTGGTGCAGAATTGCACGAAACCGATTTCAGGAGGTAGACTGGAATTGCATGTAAAGCATAGTTAAAGAGGCAGAACATCCACAACGATGCACTTGGCCAAAAAGGGCGTATGCGTTTTTTCCTGAATATATTCAGGAAAAAACGCATACGCCCTTTTTGGCCAACCAAGAAAGCTTGCAAAGGAAATCTGCACTACAATGAAGTCTCACTGCTGCCCAGTCAAAAGGGCCATCTGAAAAATGTGTAAAATCCAGAAAGGCAGGACAGGCCATGGAGAACTGGGAGCCTTGTTATGCTGATGGGCGGGATGTAAATTGCCAACAGCCACTCTGGAGAAGTGTATGGTGTTTCCTGAAACATCTAAAAAACAAAGCAACAGAGCCTAGGTCACTTCCACTTATGGTCCTATAGCTTAGGGAAATTAAAATCAAAAAGACACGGTCACCCCAAAGTTTGGGACGGCTCTGTTTACAAGAACCTCGTTTATGGTACAAGTTCAATATCACAGAAAGGGAAAAATGGATAAAGAAGTTGTGGTACTTACGTACAATGCAATATCACTCAGCAATGAAATCTATGTCATCAGGCCCGTAAGAGCATAATGAGTGGATTCAGGTATGATGATTCTAAGTGAAATAAGTCACACAGAAAAAGAAACACCATAAGATATCACTACTACACGGAATATAAACTTGGCTACACAGGAACTGAATTACAAAACAGAACAGGGTCTCAAATGTAGAAAACCAACTTATGCTTGCTTAAGGGGAAAGGTGAGTTGGGGTGCTGCATGAAACCAGAGATTGAAATTAGCACAGATACCGTTCCATAAGCCAAATAAGCAATAGACAAGAGCTACTCCTTGCTGAACGAAGTGGACTCAACACCCCATATTAAACGCCTAAGAATATAAGTGACTAGAAATAATATTAAAACCTACGGATTTATATGTCTCCAAAAGAGAATCAAGCGTGTGTACGGCAGCATAAACGCAGCAGTGATAGGATTGGTGAGGTTCGTTGAGCAAATGCAGACCCTTTGAAGTCATATTGCATGGTACCCATTCCATGGGTCTCAACTCTCCAGGTTTAAGGGATTCTTCCTTCAGCTGAAACATGCATGTGGAACACAGAGTATGATCCACCGTGTGATCAGGAAACGTGTTCAAATGTGTCTCAGTTTTCGTCCCCTGGTACTCGGGTGCAACATTCAAGACGCTTTACTAACACTCTCCCCACTTGGAGAGTCAGTGCCTTTAAACTCCTGTGTGGCCCAGTTTGCAATTTCTGCGGAAAATGTACAGGAATAGGGAGAACCAATGAGAGACTAGCTGGGGGTGTCTGGACGGGCAAATTTAACTCTGATTTCCCACCAGGAAGAGGAATTAACCAAAGGCTCAGCGTGCCGTGCCGGGAAACAAACTAGGGCCTGAAGCAATCCTGCGGTGTTGCGGCCAGCTCACAAGAAAGCGAGTTGAAGAAACGAGCTCAGGGGCACTGAAATTCACAAACCTGCAGAGTTATAAATGACAGCTATCGTCCAAAAATATATTGAAGTAAGGCTGCCAAGAGGACTTGAAAGCGGGGCAGAATTGCAGGAAACCGATTTCAGGAGGTAGACGGGAATTGCATGTAAAGCATAGGAAAAGAGGCAGAACGTGCACAATGATGCACGTGGCCAAAAAGGGCGTATGCTTTTTTTCCTGAATATATTCAGGAAAAAACGCATACGCCCTTTTTGGCCAACCAAGCAAGCTTGCAAAGGAAATCTGCACTACAATGAAGTCTCACTGCCCCACGGTCAAAAGGGCCATCTGAAAAAAGTGTAAAATCCAGAAAGGCAGGACAGGCCATGGAGAACTGGGAGCCTTGTTATGCTGGAGGGCGGGATGTAAATTGCCAACAGCCACTCTGGAGAAGTGTACGGTGTTTCCTGAAACATCTAAAAAACAAAGCAACAGAGCCTAGGGCACTTCCACTTATGGTCCTATAGCTTAGGGAAATTAAAATCAGAAAGACACAGCCACCCCAAAGTTTGGGCCGGCTCTGTTTACAAGAACCTCGTTTACGGTACAAGTTCAATATCACAGAAAGCGAAAAATGGATAAAGAAGTTGTGGTACTTACGTACAATGCAATATCACTCAGCAATGAAATCTATGTCATCAGGCCCGTAGCAGCATAATGAGTGGATGCAGGTACGATGATTCTAAGTGAAATAAGTCACACAGAAAAAGAAACATCATAAGATATCACTACTACACGGAATATAAACTTGGCTACACAGGAACTGAATTACAAAACAGAACAGGGTCTCAAATGTAGAAAACCAACTTATGCTTGCTTAAGGGGAAAGGTGAGTTGGGGTGCTGCATGAAACCAGAGATTGAAATTAGCACAGATACCGTTCCATAAGCCAAATATGTAGTAGACAAGAGCTACTCCTTGCTCAACGCAGTGGACTCAACACCCCATATTAAACGCTTAAGAATATACCTGACTAGAAATAATCTTAAAACCTATGGATTTATATGTCTCCGAAAGAGAATCAAGCGTGTGTACGGCGGCATAAACGCTGCAGTGATAGGATTGGTGAGGTTCGGTGAGCAAATGCAGACCCTTTGAAGTCATACTGCATGGTACCCATTCCATGGGTCTCAACTCTCCAGGTTTAAGGGATTCTTCCTTCAGCTGAAACATGCATGTGGAACACAGAGTATGATCCACCGTGTGATCAGGAAACGTGTTCAAATGTGTCTCAGTTTTCGTCCCCTGGTACTCGGGTGCAACATTCAAGACGCTTTACTAACACTCTCCCCACTTGGAGAGTCAGTGTCTTTAAACTCCTGTTTGGCCCAGTTTGCAATTTCTGCGGAAACTGTACAGGAATAGGGAGAACCAATGAGAGACTAGCTGGAGGTGTGTGGACGGGCAAATTTAACTCTCATTTCCCACCAGGAAGAGGAATTAACCAAAGGCTCAGCGTGCCGTGCCGGAACCACACTAGGGCCTGAAGCAATCATGCGGTGTTGCGGCCAGCTCACAAGAAAGCGAGTTGAAGAAAGGAGCTCAGGGGCACTGTAATTCACAAACCTGCAGAGTTATAAATGACAGCTATCGTCCAAAAATATATTGAAGTAAGGCTGCCAAGAGGACTTGAAAGCGGGGCAGAATTGCAGGAAACCGATTTCAGGAGGTAGACGGGAATTGCATGTAAAGCATAGGAAAAGAGGCAGAACGTCCACAATGATGCACTTGGCCAAAAAGGGCGTATGCGTTTTTTCCTGAATATATTCAGGAAAAAACGCATACGCCCTTTTTGGCCAACCAAGCAAGCTTGCAAAGGAAATCTGCACTACAATGAAGTCTCACTGCCCCCCAGTCAAAAGGGCCATCTGAAAAAAGTGTAAAATCCAGAAAGGCAGGACAGGCCATGGAGAACTGGGAGCCTTGTTATGCTGGTGGGCGGGATGTAAATTGCCAACAGCCACTCTGGAGAAGTGTATGGTGTTTCCTGAAACATCTAAAAAACAAAGCAACAGAGCCTAGGGCACTTCCACTTATGGTCCTATAGCTTAGGGAAATTAAAATCAAAAAGACACAGCCACCCCAAAGTTTGGGACGGCTCTGTTTACAAGAACCTCGTTTACGGTACAAGTTCAATATCACAGAAAGCAAAAAATGGATAAAGAAGTTGTGGTACTTACGTACAATGCAGTATCACTCAGCAATGAAATCTATGTCATCAGGCCCGTAGCAGCACAATGAGTGGATGCAGGTATGATGAGTCTAAGTGAAATAAGTCACACAGAAAAAGAAACATAATAAGATATCACTAGTACACGGAATGTAATCTTGGCTACACAGGAACTGAATTACAAAACAGAACAGGGTCTCAAATGTAGAAAACCAACCTATACTTGCTTAAGGGGAAAGGTGAGTTGGGGTGCTGCATAAAACCAGAGATTGAAATTAGCACAGATACCGTTCCATAAGCCAAATATGTAATAAACAAGAGCTACTCCTTGCTCAACGAAGTGGACTCAACACCCCATATTAAACGCTTAAGAATACACCTGACTAGAAATAATCTTAAAAACTACGGATTTATATGTCTCCGAAAGAGAATCAAGCGTGTGTACAGTGGCATAAACGCAGCAGTGATAGGATTGGTGAGGTTCAGTGAGCAAATGCAGACCCTTTGAAGTCATATTGCATGGTACCCATTCCATTATCTCAAATCTCCAAGTTTAAGGGATTCTTCCTTCAGCTAAAACATGCATGTGGAACACAGAGTATGATCCACCGTGTGATCAGGAAACGTGTTCAAATGTGTCTCAGTTTTCGTCCCCTGGTACTCGGGTGCAACACTCCAGACGCTTTACTAACACTCTCCCCACTTGGAGAGTCAGTGCCTTTAACCTCCTGTATGGCCCAGTTTGCAATTTCTGTGGAAAATGAACAGGAATAGGGAGAACGACAGAGAGACTAGCTGGAGGTGTCTGGACGGGCAAATTTAACTCTCATTTCCCACCAGGAAGAGGAATTAACCAAAGGCTCAGCATGCGGTGCCGGAATTACACTAGGGCCTGAAGCAATCCTGCGGTGTTGCGGCCAGCTCACAAGAAAGCGAGTTGAAGAAACGAGCTCAGGGACACTGTAATTCACAAACCTGCAGAGTTATAAATGACAGCTATCGTCCAAAAATATATTGAAGTAAGGCTGCCAAGAGGACTTGAAAGCGGGGCAGAATTGCAGGAAATCGATTTCAGGAGGTACACTGGAATTGCATGTAAAGCATAGAAAAGAGGCAGAACGTCCACAATGATGCACTTGGCCAAAAAGGGCGTATGCGTTTTTTCCTGAATATATTCAGGAAAAAACGCATACGCCCTTTTTGGCCAACCAAGCAAGCTTGCAAAGGATATCTGCACTACAATGAAGTCTCACTGCCCCCCGGTCAAAAGGGCCATCTGAAAAAAGTGTAAAATCCAGAAAGGCAGGACAGGCCATGGAGAACTGGGAGCCTTGTTATGCTGATGGGCGGGATGTAAATTGCCAACAGCCACTCTGGAGAAGTGTATGGTGTTTCCTGAAACATCTAAAAAACAAAGCAACAGAGCCTAGGTCACTTCCACTTATGGTCCTATAGCTTAGGGAAATTAAAATCAAAAAGACACGGTCACCCCAAAGTTTGGGACGGCTCTGTTTACAAGAACCTAGTTTATGGTACAAGTTCAATATCACAGAAAGGGAAAAATGGATAAAGAAGTTGTGGTACTTACGTACAATGCAATATCACTCAGCAATGAAATCTATGTCATCAGGCCCGTAGCAGCATAATGAGTGGATTCAGGTATGATGATTCTAAGTGAAATAAGTCACACAGAAAAAGAAACACCATAAGATATCACTACTACATGGAAGGTAAACTTGGCTACACAAGAACTGAATTACAAAACAGAACAGGGTCTCAAATGTAGAAAACCAACTTATGCTTGTTTAAGGGGAAAGGTGAGTTGGGGTGCTGCATGAAACCAGAGATTGAAATTAGCACAGATACCGTGCCATAAGCCAAATATGTAATAGACAAGAGCTACTCCTTGCTCAATGAAGTGGACTCAACAGCCTATATTAAACGCCTAAGAATATACCTGACTAGAAATAATCTTAAAACCAACGGATTTATATGTCTCCGAAAGAGAATCAAGCGTGTGTACAGCGGCATAAACGCAGCAGTGATAGGATTGGTGAGGTTCGGTGAGCAAATGCAGACCCTTTGAAGTCATACTGCATGGTACCCATTCCATGGGTCTCAACTCTCCAGGTTTAAGGGATTCTTCCTACAGCTGAAACATGCATGTGGAACACAGAGTATGATCCACCGTGTGATCAGGAAACGTGTTCAAATGTGTCTCAGTTTTCGTCCCCTGGTACTCGGGTGCAACATTCAAGACGCTTTACTAACACTCTCCCCACATGGAGAGTCAGTGTCTTTAAACTCCTGTTTGGCCCAGTTTGCAATTTCTGCGGAAAATGTACAGGAATAGGGAGAACCAAAGAGAGACTAGCTGGAGGTGTCTGGACGGGCAAATTTAACTCTCATTTCCCACCAGGAAGAGGAATTAACCAAAGGCTCAGCATGCCGTGCCGGAACCACACTAGGGCCTGAAGCAATCCTGCGGTGTTGCGGCCAGCTCACAAGAAAGCGAGTTGAAGAAAGGAGCTCAGGGGCACTGTAATTCACAAACCTGCAGAGTTATAAAGGACAGCTATCGTCCAAAAATATATTGAAGTAAGGCTGCCAAAAGGACTTGAAAGTAGGGCAGAATTGCAGAAAACCGATTTCAGGAGGTAGACGGGAATTGCATGTAAAGCATAGGAAAAGAGGCAGAACGTCCACAATGATGCACTTGGCCAAAAAGGGCGTATGCGTTTTTTCCTGAATATATTCAGGAAAAAACGCATACGCCCTTTTTGGCCAACCAAGCAAGCTTGCAAAGGAAATCTGCACTACAATGAAGTCTCACTGCCCCCCGGTCAAAAGGGCCATCTGAAAAAAGTGTAAAATCCAGAAAGGCAGGACAGGCCATGGAGAACTGGGAGCCTTGTTATGCTGGTGGGCGGGATGTAAATTGCCAAGAGCCACTCTGGAGAAGTGTATGGTGTTTCCTGAAACATCTAAAAAACTAAGCAACAGAGCCTAGGGCACTTCCACTTATGGTCCTATAGCTTAGGGAAATTAAAATCAGAAAGACACAGCCACCCCAAAGTTTGGGCCGGCTCTGTTTACAAGAAGCTCGTTTACGGTACAAGTTCAATATCACAGAAAGCGAAAAATGGATAAAGAAGTTGTGGTACTTACGTACAATGCAATATCACTCAGCAATGAAATCTATGTCATCAGGCCCGTAGCAGCATAATGAGTGGATGCAGGTACGATGATTCTAAGTGAAATAAGTCACACAGAAAAAGAAACATCATAAGGTATCACTACTACACGGAATGTAAACTTGGCTAAACAGGAACTGAATTACAAAACAGAACAGGGTCTCAAATGTAGAAAACCAACTTATGCTTGCTTAAGGGGAAAGGTGAGTTGGGGTGCTGCATAAAAACAGAGATTGAAATTAGCACAGATACCGTTCCATAAGCCAAATATGTAATAGACAAGAGCTACTCCTTGCTCAACGCAGTGGACTCAACACCCCATATTAAACGCCTAAGAATATACCTGACTAGAAATAATCTTAAAACCTACGGATTTATATGTCTCCGAAAGAGAATCAAGCATGTGTACGGCGGCATAAACGCAGCAGTGATAGGATTGGTGAAGTTCGGTGAGCAAATGCAGACCCTTTGAAGTCATATTGCATGGTACCCATTCCATGGGTCTCAACTCTCCAAGTTTAAGGGATTCTTCCTTCAGCTAAAACATGCATGTGGAACCCAGAGTATGATCCACCATGTGATCAGGAAACGTGTTCAAATGTGTCTCAGTTTTCGTCCCGTGGAACTCGGGTGCAACATTCCAGATGCTTTACTAACACTCTCCCCACTTGGAGAGTCAGTGCCTTTAACCTCCTGTTTGGCCCAGTTTGCAATTTCTGCGGAAAATGTACAGGAATAGGGAGAACCAATGAGAGACTAGCTGGAGGTGTCTGGACGGGCAAATTTAACTCTTATTTCCCACCAGGAAGAGGAATTAACCAAAGGTTCAGCGTGCAGTGCCGGAACCACACTAGGGCCTGAAGCAATCCTGCGGTGTTGCGGCCAGCTCAAAAGAAAGCGAGTTGAAGAAAGGAGCTCAGGGGCACTGTAATTCACAAACCTGCAGAGTTATAAATGACAGCTATCGTCCAAAAATATATTGAAGTAAGGCTGCCAAGAGGACTTGAAAGCGGGGCAGAATTGCAGGAAACCGATTTCAGGAGGTAGACGGGAATTGCATGTAAAGCATAGGAAAAGAGGCAGAACGTCCACAATGATGCACTTGGCCTAAAAGAGCGTATGGGTTTTTTCCTGAATATATTCAGGAAAAAACGCATACGCACTTTTTGGCCAACCAAGCAAGCTTGCAAAGGAAATCTGCACTACAATGAAGTCTCACTGCCCCCCGGTCAAAAGAGCCATCTGAAAAAAGTGTAAAATCCAGAAAGGCAGGACAGGCCATGGAGAACTGGGAGCCTTGTTATGCTGGTGGGCGGGATGTAAATTGCCAACAGCCACTCTGGAGAAGTGTATGGTGTTTCCTGAAACATCTAAAAAACAAAGCAACAGAGCCTAGGGCACTTCCACTTATGGTCCTATAGCTTACGGAAATTAAAATCAAAAAGACACAGCCACCCCAAAATTTGGGACGGCTCTGTTTACAAGAACCTCGTTTACGGTACAAGTTCAATATCACAGAAAGCAAAAAATGGATAAAGAAGTTGTGGTACTTACGTACAATGCAATATCACTCAGCAATGAAATCTATGTCATCAGGCCCGTAGCAGCATAATGAGTGGATGCAGGTACGATGATTCTAAGTGAAATAAGTCACACAGAAAAAGAAACATCATAAGGTATCACTACTACACGGAATGTAAACTTGGCTACACAGGAACTGAATTACAAAACAAAACAGGGTCTCAAATGTAGAAAACCAACTTATGCTTGCTTAAGGGGAAAGGTGAGTTGGGGTGCTGCATAAAACCAGAGATTGAAATTAGCACAGATACCGTTCCATAAGCCAAATATGTAGTAGACAAGAGCTAATCCTTGCTTAACGCAGTGGACTCAACACCCCATATTAAACGCTTAAGAATATACCTGACTAGAAATAATCTTAAAACCTATGGATTTATATGTCTCCGAAAGAGAATCAAGCGTGTGTACGGCAGCATAAACGCAGCAGTGATAGGATTGGTGAGGTTCGGTGAGCAAATGCAGACCCTTTGAAGTCATACTGCATGGTACCCATTCCATGGGTCTCAACTCTCCAGGTTTAAGGGATTCTTCCTTCAGCTGAAACATGCATGTGGAACACAGAGTATGATCCACCGTGTGATCAGGAAACGTGTTCAAATGTGTCTCAGTTTTCGTCCCCTGGTACTCGGGTGCAACATTCAAGACGCTTTACTAACACTCTCCCCACTTGGAGAGTCAGTGTCTTTAAACTCCTGTTTGGCCCAGTTTGCAATTTCTGCGGAAACTGTACAGGAATAGGGAGAACCAATGAGAGACTAGCTGGAGGTGTGTGGACGGGCAAATTTAACTCTCATTTCCCACCAGGAAGAGGAATTAACCAAAGGCTCAGCGTGCCGTGCCGGAACCACTCTAGGGCCTGAAGCAATCCTGCGGTGTTGCGGCCAGCTCACAAGAAAGCGAGTTGAAGAAAGGAGCTCAGGGGCACTGTAATTCACAAACCTGCAGAGTTATAAATGACAGCTATTGTCCAAAAATATATTGAAGTAAGGCTGCCAAGAGGACTTGAAAGCGGGGCAGAATTGCAGGAAACCGATTTCAGGAGGTAGACGGGAATTGCATGTAAAGCATAGGAAAAGAGGCAGAACGTCCACAATGATGCACTTGGCCAAAAAGGGCGTATGCGTTTTTTCCTGAATATATTCAGGAAAAAACGCATACGCCCTTTTTGGCCAACCAAGCAAGCTTGCAAAGGAAATCTGCACTACAATGAAGTCTCACTGCCCCCCGGTCAAAAGGGCCATCTGAAAAAAGTGTAAAATCCAGAAAGGCAGGACAGGCCATGGAGAACTGGGAGCCTTGTTATGCTGGTGGGCGGGATGTAAATTGCCAACAGCCACTCTGGAGAAGTGTATGGTGTTTCCTGAAACATCTAAAAAACAAAGCAACAGAGCCTAGGTCACTTCCACTTATGGTCCTATAGCTTAGGGAAATTAAAATCAAAAAGACACAGCCACCACAAAGTTTGGGACGGCTCTGTTTACAAGAACCTCGTTTACGGTACAAGTTCAATATCACAGAAAGCAAAAAATGGATAAAGAAGTTGTGGTACTTACGTACAATGCAGTATCACTCAGCAATGAAATCTATGTCATCAGGCCCGTAGCAGCATAATGAGTGGATGCAGGTATGATGAGTCTAAGTGAAATAAGTCACACAGAAAAAGAAACATAATAAGATATCACTACTACACGGAATGTAAACTTGGCTACACAGGAACTGAATTACAAAACAGAACAGGGTCTCAAATGTAGAAAACCAACTTATGCTTGCTTAAGGGGAAAGGTGAGTTGGGGTGCTGCATAAAACCAGAGATTGAAATTAGCACAGATACCGTTCCATAAGCCAAATATGTAATAAACAAGAGCTACTCCTTGCTCAACGAAGTGGACTCAACACCCCATATTAAACGCTTAAGAATACACCTGACTAGAAATAATCTTAAAAACTACGGATTTATATGTCTCCGAAAGAGAATCAAGCGTGTGTACAGTGGCATAAACGCAGCAGTGATAGGATTGGTGAGGTTCAGTGAGCAAATGCAGACCCTTTGAAGTCATATTGCATGGTACCCATTCCATGGGTCTCAACTCTCCAAGTTTAAGGGATTCTTCCTTCAGCTAAAACATGCATGTGGAACACAGAGTATGATCCACCGTGTGATCAGGAAACGTGTTCAAATGTGTCTCAGTTTTCGTCCCCTGGTACTCGGGTGCAACACTCCAGACGCTTTACTAACACTCTCCCCACTTGGAGAGTCAGTGCCTTTAACCTCCTGTATGGCCCAGTTTGCAATTTCTGCGGAAAATGTACAGGAATAGGGAGAACCAATGAGAAACTAGCTGGAGGTGTCTGGACGGGCAAATTTAACTCTCATTTCCGACCAGAAAGAGGAATTAACCAAAGGCTCAGCATGCCATGCCGGAACCACACTAGGGCCTGAAGCAATCCTGCGGTATTGCGGCCAGCTCACAAGAAAGCGAGTTGAAGAAAGGAGCTCAGGGGCACTGTAATTCACAAACCTGCAGAGTTATAAATGACAGCTATCGTCCAAAAATATATTGAAGTAAGGCTGCCAAGAGGACTTGAAAGCGGGGCAGAATTGCAGGAAACCGATTTCAGGAGGTAGACGGAAATTGCATGTAAAGCATAGGAAAAGAGGCAGAACGTCCACAATGATGCACTTGGCCAAAAAGGGCGTATGTGTTCCTTCCTGAATATATTCAGGAAAAAACGCATACGCCCTTTTTGGCCAACCAAGCAGGCTTGCAAAGGAAATTTACACTACAATGAAGTCTCACTGCAGCCCAGTCAAAAGGGCCATCTAAAAAATGTGTAAAATCCAGAAAGGCAGGACAGGCCATGGAGAACTGGGAGCCTTGTTATGCTGATGGGCGGGATGTAAATTGCCAACAGCCACTCTGGAGAAGTGTATGGTGTTTCCTGAAACATCTAAAAAACAAAGCAACAGAGCCTAGGGCACTTCCACTTATGGTCCTATAGCTTAGGGAAATTAAAATCAAAAAGACACAGCCACCCCAAAGTTTGGGACGGCTCTGTTTACAAGAAGCTCGTTTACGGTACAAGTTAAATATCACAGAAAGCGAAAAATGGATAAAGAAGTTGTGGTACTTACGTACAATGCAATATCACTCAGCAATGAAATCTATGTCATCAGGCCCGTAGCAGCATAATGAGTGGATTCAGGTACGATGATTCTAAGTGAAATAAGTCACACAGAAAAAGAAACATCATAAGATATCACCAATACACGGAATGTAAACTTGGCTACACAGGAACTGAATTACAAAACAGAACAGGGTCTCAAATGTAGAAAACCAACTTATGCTTGCTTAAGGGGAAAGGTGAGTTGGGGTGCTGCATGAAACCAGAGATTGAAATTAGCACAGATACCGTTCCATAAGCCAAATATATAATAGACAAGTGCTACTCCTTGCTCAACGAAGTGGACTCAACACCCCATATTAAACGCCTAAGAATATACCTGACTAGTAAGAATATTAAAACCTACCGATTTATATGTCTCCGAAAGAGAATCAAGCGTGTGTACGGCGGAATAAACGCAGCAGTGATAGGATTGGTGAGGTTCGGTGAGCAAATGCAGACCCTTTGAAGTCATATTGCATGGTACCCATTCCATGGGTCTCAACTCTCCATGTTTAAGGGATTCTTCCTTCAGCTAAAACATGCATGTGGAACCCAGAGTATGATCCACCGTGTGATCGGAAAACGTGTTCAAATGTGTCTCAGTTTACGTCCCCTGGTACTCGGGTGCAACATTCCAGACGCTTTACTAACAGTCTCCCCACTTGGAGAGTCAGTGCCTTTAACCTCCTATTTGGCCCAGTTTGCAATTTCTGTGGAAAATGAACAGGAATAGGGAGATCCAATGAGAGACTAGCTGGAGCTGTCTGGACGGGCAAATTTAACTCTCATTTCCCACCAGGAAGAGGAATTAACCAAAGGCTCAGCATGCCGTGCCGGGAAACAAACTAGGGCCTGAAGCAATCCTGCGGTGTTGCGGCCAGCTCACAAGAAAGCGAGTTGAAGAAAGGAGCTCAGGGGCACTGAAATTCACAAACCTGCAGAGTTATAAATGACAGCTATGTTCCAAAAATATATTGAAGTAAGGCTGCCAAGAGGAGTTGAAAACGGGGCAGAATTGCAGGAAACCGATTTCGGGAGGTAGACTGGAATTGCATGTAAAGCATAGGAAAAGAGGCAGAACGTCCACAATGATGCACTTGGCCAAAAAGGGCGTATGCGTTTTTTCCTGAATATATTCAGGAAAAAACGCATACGCCCTTTTTGGCCAACCAAGCAAGCTTGCAAAGGAAATCTGCACTACAATGAAGTCTCACTGCCCCCCGGTCAAAAGGGCCATCTGAAAAAAGTGTAAAATCCAGAAAGGCAGGACAGGCCATGGAGAACTGGGAGCCTTGTTATGCTGGTGGGCGGGATGTAAATTGCCAACAGCCACTCTGGAGAAGTGTATGGTGTTTCCTGAAACATCTAAAAAACAAAGCAACAGAGCCTAGGGCACTTCCACTTATGGTCCTATAGCTTACGGAAATTAAAATCAAAAAGACACAGCCACCCCAAAATTTGGGACGGCTCTGTTTACAAGAACCTCGTTTACGGTACAAGTTCAATATCACAGAAAGCAAAAAATGGATAAAGAAGTTGTGGTACTTACGTACAATGCAATATCACTCAGCAATGAAATCTATGTCATCAGGCCCGTAGCAGCATAATGAGTGGATGCAGGTACGATGATTCTAAGTGAAATAAGTCACACAGAAAAAGAAACATCATAAGGTATCACTACTACACGGAATGTAAACTTGGCTACACAGGAACTGAATTACAAAACAAAACAGGGTCTCAAATGTAGAAAACCAACTTATGCTTGCTTAAGGGGAAAGGTGAGTTGGGGTGCTGCATAAAACCAGAGATTGAAATTAGCACAGATACCGTTCCATAAGCCAAATATGTAGTAGACAAGAGCTAATCCTTGCTCAACGCAGTGGACTCAACACCCCATATTAAACGCTTAAGAATATACCTGACTAGAAATAATCTTAAAACCTATGGATTTATATGTCTCCGAAAGAGAATCAAGCGTGTGTACGGCAGCATAAACGCAGCAGTGATAGGTTTGGTGAGGTTCGGTGAGCAAATGCAGACCCTTTGAAGTCATACTGCATGGTACCCATTCCATGGGTCTCAACTCTCCAGGTTTAAGGGATTCTTCCTTCAGCTGAAACATGCATGTGGAACACAGAGTATGATCCACCGTGTGATCAGGAAACGTGTTCAAATGTGTCTCAGTTTTCGTCCCCTGGTACTCGGGTGCAACATTCAAGACGCTTTACTAACACTCTCCCCACTTGGAGAGTCAGTGTCTTTAAACTCCTGTTTGGCCCAGTTTGCAATTTCTGCGGAAACTGTACAGGAATAGGGAGAACCAATGAGAGACTAGCTGGAGGTGTGTGGACGGGCAAATTTAACTCTCATTTCCCACCAGGAAGAGGAATTAACCAAAGGCTCAGCGTGCCGTGCCGGAACCACACTAGGGCCTGAAGCAATCCTGCGGTGTTGCGGCCAGCTCACAAGAAAGCGAGTTGAAGAAAGGAGCTCAGGGGCACTGTAATTCACAAACATGCAGAGTTATAAATGACAGCTATCGTCCAAAAGTATATTGAAGTAAGGCTGCCAAGAGGACTTGAAAGCGGGGCAGAATTGCAGGAAACCGATTTCAGGAGGTAGACGGGAATTGCATGTAAAGTATAGGAAAAGAGGCAGAACGTCCACAATGATGCACTTGGCCAAAAAGGGCGTATGCCTTTTTTCCTGAATATATTCAGGAAAAAACGCATACGCCCTTTTTGGCCAACCAAGCAAGCTTGCAAAGGAAATCTGCACTACAATGAAGTCTCACTGCCCCCCGGTCAAAAGGGCCATCTGAAAAAAGTGTAAAATCCAGAAAGGCAGGACAGGCCATGGAGAACTGGGAGCCTTGTTATGCTGATGGGTGGGATGTAAATTGCCAACAGCCACTCTGGAGAAGTGTATGGTGTTTCCTGAAACATCTAAAAAACAAGCAACAGAGCCTAGGGCACTTCCACTTATGGTCCTATAGCTTAGGGAAATTAAAATCAAAAAGACACAGCCACCCCAAAGTTTGGGACGGCTCTGTTTACAAGAACCTCGTTTACGGTACAAGTTCAATATCACAGAAAGCAAAAAATGGATAAAGAAGTTGTGGTACTTACGTACAATGCAGTATCACTCAGCAATGAAATCTATGTCATCAGGCCCGTAGCAGCATAATGAGTGGATGCAGGTATGATGAGTCTAAGTGAAATAAGTCACACAGAAAAAGAAACATAATAAGATATCACTACTACACGGAATGTAAACTTGGCTACACAGGAACTGAATTACAAAACAGAACAGGGTCTCAAATGTAGAAAACCAACTTATGCTTGCTTAAGGGGAAAGGTGAGTTGGGGTGCTGCATAAAACCAGAGATTGAAATTAGCACAGATACCGTTCCATAAGCCAAATATGTAATAAACAAGAGCTACTCCTTGCTCAACGAAGTGGACTCAACACCCCATATTAAACGCTTAAGAATACACCTGACTAGAAATAATCTTAAAAACTACGGATTTATATGTCTCCGAAAGAGAATCAAGCGTGTGTACAGTGGCATAAACGCAGCAGTGATAGGATTGGTGAGGTTCAGTGAGCAAATGCAGACCCTTTGAAGTCATATTGCATGGTACCCATTCCATGGGTCTCAACTCTCCAAGTTTAAGGGATTCTTCCTTCAGCTAAAACATGCATGTGGAACACAGAGTATGATCCACCGTGTGATCAGGAAACGTGTTCAAATGTGTCTCAGTTTTCGTCCCCTGGTACTCGGGTGCAACACTCCAGACGCTTTACTAACACTCTCCCCACTTGGAGAGTCAGTGCCTTTAACCTCCTGTATGGCCCAGTTTGAATTTCTGCGGAAAATGTACAGGAATAGGGAGAACCAATGAGAAACTAGCTGGAGGTGTCTGGACGGGCAAATTTAACTCTCATTTCCGACCAGAAAGAGGAATTAACCAAAGGCTCAGCATGCCATGCCGGAACCACACTAGGGCCTGAAGCAATCCTGCGGTATTGCGGCCAGCTCACAAGAAAGCGAGTTGAAGAAAGGAGCTCAGGGGCACTGTAATTCACAAACCTGCAGAGTTATAAATGAGAGCTATCGTCCAAAAATATATTGAAGTAAGGCTGCCAAGAGGACTTGAAAGCGGGGCAGAATTGCAGGAAACCGATTTCAGGAGGTAGACGGGAATTGCATGTAAAGCATAGGAAAAGAGGCAGAACGTCCACAATGCTGCACTTGGCCAAAAATGGCGTATGTGTTCCTTCCTGAATATATTCAGGAAAAAACGCATACGCCCTTTTTGGCCAACCAAGCAGGCTTGCAAAGGAAATCTACACTACAATGAAGTCTCACTGCAGCCCAGTCAAAAGGGCCATCTAAAAAATGTGTAAAATCCAGAAAGGCAGGACAGGCCATGGAGAACTGGGAGCCTTGTTATGCTGATGGGCGGGATGTAAATTGCCAACAGCCACTCTGGAGAAGTGTATGGTGTTTCCTGAAACATCTAAAAAACAAAGCAACAGAGCCTAGGGCACTTCCACTTATGGTCCTATAGCTTAGGGAAATTAAAATCAAAAAGACACAGCCACCCCAAAGTTTGGGACGGCTCTGTTTACAAGAAGCTCGTTTACGGTACAAGTTAAATATCACAGAAAGCGAAAAATGGATAAAGAAGTTGTGGTACTTACGTACAATGCAATATCACTCAGCAATGAAATCTATGTCATCAGGCCCGTAGCAGCATAATGAGTGGATTCAGGTACGATGATTCTAAGTGAAATAAGTCACACAGAAAAAGAAACATCATAAGATATCACCAATACACGGAATGTAAACTTGGCTACACAGGAACTGAATTACAAAACAGAACAGGGTCTCAAATGTAGAAAACCAACTTATGCTTGCTTAAGGGGAAAGGTGAGTTGGGGTGCTGCATGAAACCAGAGATTGAAATTAGCACAGATACCGTTCCATAAGCCAAATAAGCAATAGACAAGAGCTACTCCTTGCTGAACGAAGTGGACTCAACACCCCATATTAAACACCTAAGAATATACCTGACTAGTAAGAATATTAAAACCTACCGATTTATATGTCTCCGAAAGAGAATCAAGCGTGTGTACGGCGGCATAAACGCAGCAGTGATAGGATTGGTGAAGTTCGGTGAGCAAATGCAGACCCGTTGAAGTCATATTGCACGGTACCCATTCCATGGGACTCAACTCTCCAGGTTTAAGGGATTCTTCCTTCAGCTAAAACATGCATGTGGAACCCAGAGTATGATCCACCGTGTGATCGGGAAACGTGTTCAAATGTGTCTCAGTTTTCGTCCCGTGGAACTCGGGTGCAATATTCCAGATGCTTTACTAACACTCTCCCCACTTGGAGAGTCAGTGCCTTTTACCTCCTGTTTGGCCCAGTTTGCAATTTCTGTGGAAAATGAACAGGAATAGGGAGAACCAATGAGAGACTAGCTGGAGCTGTCTGGACGGGCAAATTTAACTCTCATTTCCCACCAGGAAGAGGAATTAACCAAAGGCTCAGCATGCCGTGCCGGAAACAAACTAGGGCCTGAAGCAATCCTGCGGTGTTGCGGCCAGCTCACAAGAAAGCGAGTTGAAGAAAGGAGCTCAGGGGCACTGTATTTCACAAACCTGCAGAGTTATAAATGACAGCTATCTTCCAAAAATATATTGAAGTAAGGCAGCAAAGAGGACTTGAAAGCGGGGCAGAATTGCAGGAAACCGATTTCAGGAGGTAGACTGGAATTGCATGTAAAGCATAGGAAAAGAGGCAGAACGTCCACAATGATGCACTTGGCCAAAAAGGGCGTATGCGTTTTTTCCTGAATATATTCAGGAAAAAACGCATACGCCCTTTTTGGCCAACCAAGCAAGCTTGCAAAGGAAATCTGCACTACAATGAAGTCTCACTGCCCCCCGGTCAAAAGGGCCATCTGAAAAAAGTGTAAAATCCAGAAAGGCAGGACAGGCCATGGAGAACTGGGAGCCTTGTTATGCTGGTGGGCGGGATGTAAATTGCCAACAGCCACTCTGGAGAAGTGTATGGTGTTTCCTGAAACATCTAAAAAACAAAGCAACAGAGCCTAGGGCACTTCCACTTATGGTCCTATAGCTTAGGGAAATTAAAATCAAAAAGACACAGCCACCCCAAAGTTTGGGACGGCTCTGTTTACAAGAACCTCGTTTACGGTACAAGTTCAATATCACAGAAAGCAAAAAATGGATAAAGAAGTTGTGGTACTTACGTACAATGCAGTATCACTCAGCAATGAAATCTATGTCATCAGGCCCGTAGCAGCACAATGAGTGGATGCAGGTATGATGAGTCTAAGTGAAATAAGTCACACAGAAAAAGAAACATAATAAGATATCACTAGTACACGGAATGTAATCTTGGCTACACAGGAACTGAATTACAAAACAGAACAGGGTCTCAAATGTAGAAAACCAACCTATACTTGCTTAAGGGGAAAGGTGAGTTGGGGTGCTGCATAAAACCAGAGATTGAAATTAGCACAGATACCGTTCCATAAGCCAAATATGTAATAAACAAGAGCTACTCCTTGCTCAACGAAGTGGACTCAACACCCCATATTAAACGCTTAAGAATACACCTGACTAGAAATAATCTTAAAAACTACGGATTTATATGTCTCCGAAAGAGAATCAAGCGTGTGTACAGTGGCATAAACGCAGCAGTGATAGGATTGGTGAGGTTCAGTGAGCAAATGCAGACCCTTTGAAGTCATATTGCATGGTACCCATTCCATTATCTCAAATCTCCAAGTTTAAGGGATTCTTCCTTCAGCTAAAACATGCATGTGGAACACAGAGTATGATCCACCGTGTGATCAGGAAACGTGTTCAAATGTGTCTCAGTTTTCGTCCCCTGGTACTCGGGTGCAACACTCCAGACGCTTTACTAACACTCTCCCCACTTGGAGAGTCAGTGCCTTTAACCTCCTGTATGGCCCAGTTTGCAATTTCTGTGGAAAATGAACAGGAATAGGGAGAACGACAGAGAGACTAGCTGGAGGTGTCTGGACGGGCAAATTTAACTCTCATTTCCCACCAGGAAGAGGAATTAACCAAAGGCTCAGCATGCGGTGCCGGAATTACACTAGGGCCTGAAGCAATCCTGCGGTGTTGCGGCCAGCTCACAAGAAAGCGAGTTGAAGAAACGAGCTCAGGGACACTGTAATTCACAAACCTGCAGAGTTATAAATGACAGCTATCGTCCAAAAATATATTGAAGTAAGGCTGCCAAGAGGACTTGAAAGCGGGGCAGAATTGCAGGAAATCGATTTCAGGAGGTACACTGGAATTGCATGTAAAGCATAGAAAAGAGGCAGAACGTCCACAATGATGCACTTGGCCAAAAAGGGCGTATGCGTTTTTTCCTGAATATATTCAGGAAAAAACGCATACGCCCTTTTTGGCCAACCAAGCAAGCTTGCAAAGGATATCTGCACTACAATGAAGTCTCACTGCACCCCGGTCAAAAGGGCCATCTGAAAAAAGTGTAAAATCCAGAAAGGCAGGACAGGCCATGGAGAACTGGGAGCCTTGTTATGCTGATGGGCGGGATGTAAATTGCCAACAGCCACTCTGGAGAAGTGTATGGTGTTTCCTGAAACATCTAAAAAACAAAGCAACAGAGCCTAGGTCACTTCCACTTATGGTCCTATAGCTTAGGGAAATTAAAATCAAAAAGACACGGTCACCCCAAAGTTTGGGACGGCTCTGTTTACAAGAACCTAGTTTATGGTACAAGTTCAATATCACAGAAAGGGAAAAATGGATAAAGAAGTTGTGGTACTTACGTACAATGCAATATCACTCAGCAATGAAATCTATGTCATCAGGCCCGTAGCAGCATAATGAGTGGATTCAGGTATGATGATTCTAAGTGAAATAAGTCACACAGAAAAAGAAACACCATAAGATATCACTACTACATGGAAGGTAAACTTGGCTACACAAGAACTGAATTACAAAACAGAACAGGGTCTCAAATGTAGAAAACCAACTTATGCTTGTTTAAGGGGAAAGGTGAGTTGGGGTGCTGCATGAAACCAGAGATTGAAATTAGCACAGATACCGTGCCATAAGCCAAATATGTAATAGACAAGAGCTACTCCTTGCTCAATGAAGTGGACTCAACACCCTATATTAAACGCCTAAGAATATACCTGACTAGAAATAATCTTAAAACCAACGGATTTATATGTCTCCGAAAGAGAATCAAGCGTGTGTACAGCGGCATAAACGCAGCAGTGATAGGATTGGTGAGGTTCGGTGAGCAAATGCAGACCCTTTGAAGTCATACTGCATGGTACCCATTCCATGGGTCTCAACTCTCCAGGTTTAAGGGATTCTTCCTACAGCTGAAACATGCATGTGGAACACAGAGTATGATCCACCGTGTGATCAGGAAACGTGTTCAAATGTGTCTCAGTTTTCGTCCCCTGGTACTCGGGTGCAACATTCAAGACGCTTTACTAACACTCTCCCCACATGGAGAGTCAGTGTCTTTAAACTCCTGTTTGGCCCAGTTTGCAATTTCTGCGGAAAATGTACAGGAATAGGGAGAACCAAAGAGAGACTAGCTGGAGGTGTCTGGACGGGCAAATTTAACTCTCATTTCCCACCAGGAAGAGGAATTAACCAAAGGCTCAGCATGCCGTGCCGGAACCACACTAGGGCCTGAAGCAATCCTGCGGTGTTGCGGCCAGCTCACAAGAAAGCGAGTTGAAGAAAGGAGCTCAGGGGCACTGTAATTCACAAACCTGCAGAGTTATAAAGGACAGCTATCGTCCAAAAATATATTGAAGTAAGGCTGCCAAAAGGACTTGAAAGTAGGGCAGAATTGCAGAAAACCGATTTCAGGAGGTAGACGGGAATTGCATGTAAAGCATAGGAAAAGAGGCAGAACGTCCACAATGATGCACTTGGCCAAAAAGGGCGTATGCGTTTTTTCCTGAATATATTCAGGAAAAAACGCATACGCCCTTTTTGGCCAACCAAGCAAGCTTGCAAAGGAAATCTGCACTACAATGAAGTCTCACTGCCCCCCGGTCAAAAGGGCCATCTGAAAAAAGTGTAAAATCCAGAAAGGCAGGACAGGCCATGGAGAACTGGGAGCCTTGTTATGCTGGTGGGCGGGATGTAAATTGCCAAGAGCCACTCTGGAGAAGTGTATGGTGTTTCCTGAAACATCTAAAAAACTAAGCAACAGAGCCTAGGGCACTTCCACTTATGGTCCTATAGCTTAGGGAAATTAAAATCAGAAAGACACAGCCACCCCAAAGTTTGGGCCGGCTCTGTTTACAAGAAGCTCGTTTACGGTACAAGTTCAATATCACAGAAAGCGAAAAATGGATAAAGAAGTTGTGGTACTTACGTACAATGCAATATCACTCAGCAATGAAATCTATGTCATCAGGCCCGTAGCAGCATAATGAGTGGATGCAGGTACGATGATTCTAAGTGAAATAAGTCACACAGAAAAAGAAACATCATAAGGTATCACTACTACACGGAATGTAAACTTGGCTAAACAGGAACTGAATTACAAAACAGAACAGGGTCTCAAATGTAGAAAACCAACTTATGCTTGCTTAAGGGGAAAGGTGAGTTGGGGTGCTGCATAAAAACAGAGATTGAAATTAGCACAGATACCGTTCCATAAGCCAAATATGTAATAGACAAGAGCTACTCCTTGCTCAACGCAGTGGACTCAACACCCCATATTAAACGCCTAAGAATATACCTGACTAGAAATAATCTTAAAACCTACGGATTTATATGTCTCCGAAAGAGAATCAAGCATGTGTACGGCGGCATAAACGCAGCAGTGATAGGATTGGTGAAGTTCGGTGAGCAAATGCAGACCCTTTGAAGTCATATTGCATGGTACCCATTCCATGGGTCTCAACTCTCCAAGTTTAAGGGATTCTTCCTTCAGCTAAAACATGCATGTGGAACCCAGAGTATGATCCACCATGTGATCAGGAAACGTGTTCAAATGTGTCTCAGTTTTCGTCCCGTGGAACTCGGGTGCAACATTCCAGATGCTTTACTAACACTCTCCCCACTTGGAGAGTCAGTGCCTTTAACCTCCTGTTTGGCCCAGTTTGCAATTTCTGCGGAAAATGTACAGGAATAGGGAGAACCAATGAGAGACTAGCTGGAGGTGTCTGGACGGGCAAATTTAACTCTTATTTCCCACCAGGAAGAGGAATTAACCAAAGGTTCAGCGTGCAGTGCCGGAACCACACTAGGGCCTGAAGCAATCCTGCGGTGTTGCGGCCAGCTCAAAAGAAAGCGAGTTGAAGAAAGGAGCTCAGGGGCACTGTAATTCACAAACCTGCAGAGTTATAAATGACAGCTATCGTCCAAAAATATATTGAAGTAAGGCTGCCAAGAGGACTTGAAAGCGGGGCAGAATTGCAGGAAACCGATTTCAGGAGGTAGACGGGAATTGCATGTAAAGCATAGGAAAAGAGGCAGAACGTCCACAATGATGCACTTGGCCTAAAAGAGCGTATGGGTTTTTTCCTGAATATATTCAGGAAAAAAGGCATACGCACTTTTTGGCCAACCAAGCAAGCTTGCAAAGGAAATCTGCACTACAATGAAGTCTCACTGCCCCCCGGTCAAAAGAGCCATCTGAAAAAAGTGTAAAATCCAGAAAGGCAGGACAGGCCATGGAGAACTGGGAGCCTTGTTATGCTGGTGGGCGGGATGTAAATTGCCAACAGCCACTCTGGAGAAGTGTATGGTGTTTCCTGAAACATCTAAAAAACAAAGCAACAGAGCCTAGGGCACTTCCACTTATGGTCCTATAGCTTACGGAAATTAAAATCAAAAAGACACAGCCACCCCAAAATTTGGGACGGCTCTGTTTACAAGAACCTCGTTTACGGTACAAGTTCAATATCACAGAAAGCAAAAAATGGATAAAGAAGTTGTGGTACTTACGTACAATGCAATATCACTCAGCAATGAAATCTATGTCATCAGGCCCGTAGCAGCATAATGAGTGGATGCAGGTACGATGATTCTAAGTGAAATAAGTCACACAGAAAAAGAAACATCATAAGGTATCACTACTACACGGAATGTAAACTTGGCTACACAGGAACTGAATTACAAAACAAAACAGGGTCTCAAATGTAGAAAACCAACTTATGCTTGCTTAAGGGGAAAGGTGAGTTGGGGTGCTGCATAAAACCAGAGATTGAAATTAGCACAGATACCGTTCCATAAGCCAAATATGTAGTAGACAAGAGCTAATCCTTGCTTAACGCAGTGGACTCAACACCCCATATTAAACGCTTAAGAATATACCTGACTAGAAATAATCTTAAAACCTATGGATTTATATGTCTCCGAAAGAGAATCAAGCGTGTGTACGGCAGCATAAACGCAGCAGTGATAGGATTGGTGAGGTTCGGTGAGCAAATGCAGACCCTTTGAAGTCATACTGCATGGTACCCATTCCATGGGTCTCAACTCTCCAGGTTTAAGGGATTCTTCCTTCAGCTGAAACATGCATGTGGAACACAGAGTATGATCCACCGTGTGATCAGGAAACGTGTTCAAATGTGTCTCAGTTTTCGTCCCCTGGTACTCGGGTGCAACATTCAAGACGCTTTACTAACACTCTCCCCACTTGGAGAGTCAGTGTCTTTAAACTCCTGTTTGGCCCAGTTTGCAATTTCTGCGGAAACTGTACAGGAATAGGGAGAACCAATGAGAGACTAGCTGGAGGTGTGTGGACGGGCAAATTTAACTCTCATTTCCCACCAGGAAGAGGAATTAACCAAAGGCTCAGCGTGCCGTGCCGGAACCACTCTAGGGCCTGAAGCAATCCTGCGGTGTTGCGGCCAGCTCACAAGAAAGCGAGTTGAAGAAAGGAGCTCAGGGGCACTGTAATTCACAAACCTGCAGAGTTATAAATGACAGCTATTGTCCAAAAATATATTGAAGTAAGGCTGCCAAGAGGACTTGAAAGCGGGGCAGAATTGCAGGAAACCGATTTCAGGAGGTAGACGGGAATTGCATGTAAAGCATAGGAAAAGAGGCAGAACGTCCACAATGATGCACTTGGCCAAAAAGGGCGTATGCGTTTTTTCCTGAATATATTCAGGAAAAAACGCATACGCCCTTTTTGGCCAACCAAGCAAGCTTGCAAAGGAAATCTGCACTACAATGAAGTCTCACTGCCCCCCGGTCAAAAGGGCCATCTGAAAAAAGTGTAAAATCCAGAAAGGCAGGACAGGCCATGGAGAACTGGGAGCCTTGTTATGCTGGTGGGCGGGATGTAAATTGCCAACAGCCACTCTGGAGAAGTGTATGGTGTTTCCTGAAACATCTAAAAAACAAAGCAACAGAGCCTAGGTCACTTCCACTTATGGTCCTATAGCTTAGGGAAATTAAAATCAAAAAGACACAGCCACCACAAAGTTTGGGACGGCTCTGTTTACAAGAACCTCGTTTACGGTACAAGTTCAATATCACAGAAAGCAAAAAATGGATAAAGAAGTTGTGGTACTTACGTACAATGCAGTATCACTCAGCAATGAAATCTATGTCATCAGGCCCGTAGCAGCATAATGAGTGGATGCAGGTATGATGAGTCTAAGTGAAATAAGTCACACAGAAAAAGAAACATAATAAGATATCACTACTACACGGAATGTAAACTTGGCTACACAGGAACTGAATTACAAAACAGAACAGGGTCTCAAATGTAGAAAACCAACTTATGCTTGCTTAAGGGGAAAGGTGAGTTGGGGTGCTGCATAAAACCAGAGATTGAAATTAGCACAGATACCGTTCCATAAGCCAAATATGTAATAAACAAGAGCTACTCCTTGCTCAACGAAGTGGACTCAACACCCCATATTAAACGCTTAAGAATACACCTGACTAGAAATAATCTTAAAAACTACGGATTTATATGTCTCCGAAAGAGAATCAAGCGTGTGTACAGTGGCATAAACGCAGCAGTGATAGGATTGGTGAGGTTCAGTGAGCAAATGCAGACCCTTTGAAGTCATATTGCATGGTACCCATTCCATGGGTCTCAACTCTCCAAGTTTAAGGGATTCTTCCTTCAGCTAAAACATGCATGTGGAACACAGAGTATGATCCACCGTGTGATCAGGAAACGTGTTCAAATGTGTCTCAGTTTTCGTCCCCTGGTACTCGGGTGCAACACTCCAGACGCTTTACTAACACTCTCCCCACTTGGAGAGTCAGTGCCTTTAACCTCCTGTATGGCCCAGTTTGCAATTTCTGCGGAAAATGTACAGGAATAGGGAGAACCAATGAGAAACTAGCTGGAGGTGTCTGGACGGGCAAATTTAACTCTCATTTCCGACCAGAAAGAGGAATTAACCAAAGGCTCAGCATGCCATGCCGGAACCACACTAGGGCCTGAAGCAATCCTGCGGTATTGCGGCCAGCTCACAAGAAAGCGAGTTGAAGAAAGGAGCTCAGGGGCACTGTAATTCACAAACCTGCAGAGTTATAAATGACAGCTATCGTCCAAAAATATATTGAAGTAAGGCTGCCAAGAGGACTTGAAAGCGGGGCAGAATTGCAGGAAACCGATTTCAGGAGGTAGACGGGAATTGCATGTAAAGCATAGGAAAAGAGGCAGAACGTCCACAATGATGCACTTGGCCAAAAAGGGCGTATGTGTTCCTTCCTGAATATATTCAGGAAAAAACGCATACGCCCTTTTTGGCCAACCAAGCAGGCTTGCAAAGGAAATTTACACTACAATGAAGTCTCACTGCAGCCCAGTCAAAAGGGCCATCTAAAAAATGTGTAAAATCCAGAAAGGCAGGACAGGCCATGGAGAACTGGGAGCCTTGTTATGCTGATGGGCGGGATGTAAATTGCCAACAGCCACTCTGGAGAAGTGTATGGTGTTTCCTGAAACATCTAAAAAACAAAGCAACAGAGCCTAGGGCACTTCCACTTATGGTCCTATAGCTTAGGGAAATTAAAATCAAAAAGACACAGCCACCCCAAAGTTTGGGACGGCTCTGTTTACAAGAAGCTCGTTTACGGTACAAGTTAAATATCACAGAAAGCGAAAAATGGATAAAGAAGTTGTGGTACTTACGTACAATGCAATATCACTCAGCAATGAAATCTATGTCATCAGGCCCGTAGCAGCATAATGAGTGGATTCAGGTACGATGATTCTAAGTGAAATAAGTCACACAGAAAAAGAAACATCATAAGATATCACCAATACACGGAATGTAAACTTGGCTACACAGGAACTGAATTACAAAACAGAACAGGGTCTCAAATGTAGAAAACCAACTTATGCTTGCTTAAGGGGAAAGGTGAGTTGGGGTGCTGCATGAAACCAGAGATTGAAATTAGCACAGATACCGTTCCATAAGCCAAATAAGCAATAGACAAGAGCTACTCCTTGCTGAACGAAGTGGACTCAACACCCCATATTAAACGCCTAAGAATATACCTGACTAGTAAGAATATTAAAACCTACCGATTTATATGTCTCCGAAAGAGAATCAAGCGTGTGTACGGCGGAATAAACGCAGCAGTGATAGGATTGGTGAGGTTCGGTGAGCAAATGCAGACCCTTTGAAGTCATATTGCATGGTACCCATTCCATGGGTCTCAACTCTCCATGTTTAAGGGATTCTTCCTTCAGCTAAAACATGCATGTGGAACCCAGAGTATGATCCACCGTGTGATCGGAAAACGTGTTCAAATGTGTCTCAGTTTACGTCCCCTGGTACTCGGGTGCAACATTCCAGACGCTTTACTAACAGTCTCCCCACTTGGAGAGTCAGTGCCTTTAACCTCCTATTTGGCCCAGTTTGCAATTTCTGTGGAAAATGAACAGGAATAGGGAGATCCAATGAGAGACTAGCTGGAGCTGTCTGGACGGGCAAATTTAACTCTCATTTCCCACCAGGAAGAGGAATTAACCAAAGGCTCAGCATGCCGTGCCGGGAAACAAACTAGGGCCTGAAGCAATCCTGCGGTGTTGCGGCCAGCTCACAAGAAAGCGAGTTGAAGAAAGGAGCTCAGGGGCACTGAAATTCACAAACCTGCAGAGTTATAAATGACAGCTATGTTCCAAAAATATATTGAAGTAAGGCTGCCAAGAGGAGTTGAAAACGGGGCAGAATTGCAGGAAACCGATTTCGGGAGGTAGACTGGAATTGCATGTAAAGCATAGGAAAAGAGGCAGAACGTCCACAATGATGCACTTGGCCAAAAAGGGCGTATGCGTTTTTTCCTGAATATATTCAGGAAAAAACGCATACGCCCTTTTTGGCCAACCAAGCAAGCTTGCAAAGGAAATCTGCACTACAATGAAGTCTCACTGCCCCCCGGTCAAAAGGGCCATCTGAAAAAAGTGTAAAATCCAGAAAGGCAGGACAGGCCATGGAGAACTGGGAGCCTTGTTATGCTGGTGGGCGGGATGTAAATTGCCAACAGCCACTCTGGAGAAGTGTATGGTGTTTCCTGAAACATCTAAAAAACAAAGCAACAGAGCCTAGGGCACTTCCACTTATGGTCCTATAGCTTACGGAAATTAAAATCAAAAAGACACAGCCACCCCAAAATTTGGGACGGCTCTGTTTACAAGAACCTCGTTTACGGTACAAGTTCAATATCACAGAAAGCAAAAAATGGATAAAGAAGTTGTGGTACTTACGTACAATGCAATATCACTCAGCAATGAAATCTATGTCATCAGGCCCGTAGCAGCATAATGAGTGGATGCAGGTACGATGATTCTAAGTGAAATAAGTCACACAGAAAAAGAAACATCATAAGGTATCACTACTACACGGAATGTAAACTTGGCTACACAGGAACTGAATTACAAAACAAAACAGGGTCTCAAATGTAGAAAACCAACTTATGCTTGCTTAAGGGGAAAGGTGAGTTGGGGTGCTGCATAAAACCAGAGATTGAAATTAGCACAGATACCGTTCCATAAGCCAAATATGTAGTAGACAAGAGCTAATCCTTGCTCAACGCAGTGGACTCAACACCCCATATTAAACGCTTAAGAATATACCTGACTAGAAATAATCTTAAAACCTATGGATTTATATGTCTCCGAAAGAGAATCAAGCGTGTGTACGGCAGCATAAACGCAGCAGTGATAGGTTTGGTGAGGTTCGGTGAGCAAATGCAGACCCTTTGAAGTCATACTGCATGGTACCCATTCCATGGGTCTCAACTCTCCAGGTTTAAGGGATTCTTCCTTCAGCTGAAACATGCATGTGGAACACAGAGTATGATCCACCGTGTGATCAGGAAACGTGTTCAAATGTGTCTCAGTTTTCGTCCCCTGGTACTCGGGTGCAACATTCAAGACGCTTTACTAACACTCTCCCCACTTGGAGAGTCAGTGTCTTTAAACTCCTGTTTGGCCCAGTTTGCAATTTCTGCGGAAACTGTACAGGAATAGGGAGAACCAATGAGAGACTAGCTGGAGGTGTGTGGACGGGCAAATTTAACTCTCATTTCCCACCAGGAAGAGGAATTAACCAAAGGCTCAGCGTGCCGTGCCGGAACCACACTAGGGCCTGAAGCAATCCTGCGGTGTTGCGGCCAGCTCACAAGAAAGCGAGTTGAAGAAAGGAGCTCAGGGGCACTGTAATTCACAAACATGCAGAGTTATAAATGACAGCTATCGTCCAAAAGTATATTGAAGTAAGGCTGCCAAGAGGACTTGAAAGCGGGGCAGAATTGCAGGAAACCGATTTCAGGAGGTAGACGGGAATTGCATGTAAAGTATAGGAAAAGAGGCAGAACGTCCACAATGATGCACTTGGCCAAAAAGGGCGTATGCCTTTTTTCCTGAATATATTCAGGAAAAAACGCATACGCCCTTTTTGGCCAACCAAGCAAGCTTGCAAAGGAAATCTGCACTACAATGAAGTCTCACTGCCCCCCGGTCAAAAGGGCCATCTGAAAAAAGTGTAAAATCCAGAAAGGCAGGACAGGCCATGGAGAACTGGGAGCCTTGTTATGCTGATGGGTGGGATGTAAATTGCCAACAGCCACTCTGGAGAAGTGTATGGTGTTTCCTGAAACATCTAAAAAACAAGCAACAGAGCCTAGGGCACTTCCACTTATGGTCCTATAGCTTAGGGAAATTAAAATCAAAAAGACACAGCCACCCCAAAGTTTGGGACGGCTCTGTTTACAAGAACCTCGTTTACGGTACAAGTTCAATATCACAGAAAGCAAAAAATGGATAAAGAAGTTGTGGTACTTACGTACAATGCAGTATCACTCAGCAATGAAATCTATGTCATCAGGCCCGTAGCAGCATAATGAGTGGATGCAGGTATGAAGAGTCTAAGTGAAATAAGTCACACAGAAAAAGAAACATAATAAGATATCACTACTACACGGAATGTAAACTTGGCTACACAGGAACTGAATTACAAAACAGAACAGGGTCTCAAATGTAGAAAACCAACTTATGCTTGCTTAAGGGGAAAGGTGAGTTGGGGTGCTGCATAAAACCAGAGATTGAAATTAGCACAGATACCGTTCCATAAGCCAAATATGTAATAAACAAGAGCTACTCCTTGCTCAACGAAGTGGACTCAACACCCCATATTAAACGCTTAAGAATACACCTGACTAGAAATAATCTTAAAAACTACGGATTTATATGTCTCCGAAAGAGAATCAAGCGTGTGTACAGTGGCATAAACGCAGCAGTGATAGGATTGGTGAGGTTCAGTGAGCAAATGCAGACCCTTTGAAGTCATATTGCATGGTACCCATTCCATGGGTCTCAACTCTCCAAGTTTAAGGGATTCTTCCTTCAGCTAAAACATGCATGTGGAACACAGAGTATGATCCACCGTGTGATCAGGAAACGTGTTCAAATGTGTCTCAGTTTTCGTCCCCTGGTACTCGGGTGCAACACTCCAGACGCTTTACTAACACTCTCCCCACTTGGAGAGTCAGTGCCTTTAACCTCCTGTATGGCCCAGTTTGAATTTCTGCGGAAAATGTACAGGAATAGGGAGAACCAATGAGAAACTAGCTGGAGGTGTCTGGACGGGCAAATTTAACTCTCATTTCCGACCAGAAAGAGGAATTAACCAAAGGCTCAGCATGCCATGCCGGAACCACACTAGGGCCTGAAGCAATCCTGCGGTATTGCGGCCAGCTCACAAGAAAGCGAGTTGAAGAAAGGAGCTCAGGGGCACTGTAATTCACAAACCTGCAGAGTTATAAATGAGAGCTATCGTCCAAAAATATATTGAAGTAAGGCTGCCAAGAGGACTTGAAAGCGGGGCAGAATTGCAGGAAACCGATTTCAGGAGGTAGACGGGAATTGCATGTAAAGCATAGGAAAAGAGGCAGAACGTCCACAATGCTGCACTTGGCCAAAAATGGCGTATGTGTTCCTTCCTGAATATATTCAGGAAAAAACGCATACGCCCTTTTTGGCCAACCAAGCAGGCTTGCAAAGGAAATCTACACTACAATGAAGTCTCACTGCAGCCCAGTCAAAAGGGCCATCTAAAAAATGTGTAAAATCCAGAAAGGCAGGACAGGCCATGGAGAACTGGGAGCCTTGTTATGCTGATGGGCGGGATGTAAATTGCCAACAGCCACTCTGGAGAAGTGTATGGTGTTTCCTGAAACATCTAAAAAACAAAGCAACAGAGCCTAGGGCACTTCCACTTATGGTCCTATAGCTTAGGGAAATTAAAATCAAAAAGACACAGCCACCCCAAAGTTTGGGACGGCTCTGTTTACAAGAAGCTCGTTTACGGTACAAGTTAAATATCACAGAAAGCGAAAAATGGATAAAGAAGTTGTGGTACTTACGTACAATGCAATATCACTCAGCAATGAAATCTATGTCATCAGGCCCGTAGCAGCATAATGAGTGGATTCAGGTACGATGATTCTAAGTGAAATAAGTCACACAGAAAAAGAAACATCATAAGATATCACCAATACACGGAATGTAAACTTGGCTACACAGGAACTGAATTACAAAACAGAACAGGGTCTCAAATGTAGAAAACCAACTTATGCTTGCTTAAGGGGAAAGGTGAGTTGGGGTGCTGCATGAAACCAGAGATTGAAATTAGCACAGATACCGTTCCATAAGCCAAATAAGCAATAGACAAGAGCTACTCCTTGCTGAACGAAGTGGACTCAACACCCCATATTAAACACCTAAGAATATACCTGACTAGTAAGAATATTAAAACCTACCGATTTATATGTCTCCGAAAGAGAATCAAGCGTGTGTACGGCGGCATAAACGCAGCAGTGATAGGATTGGTGAAGTTCGGTGAGCAAATGCAGACCCGTTGAAGTCATATTGCACGGTACCCATTCCATGGGACTCAACTCTCCAGGTTTAAGGGATTCTTCCTTCAGCTAAAACATGCATGTGGAACCCAGAGTATGATCCACCGTGTGATCGGGAAACGTGTTCAAATGTGTCTCAGTTTTCGTCCCGTGGAACTCGGGTGCAATATTCCAGATGCTTTACTAACACTCTCCCCACTTGGAGAGTCAGTGCCTTTTACCTCCTGTTTGGCCCAGTTTGCAATTTCTGTGGAAAATGAACAGGAATAGGGAGAACCAATGAGAGACTAGCTGGAGCTGTCTGGACGGGCAAATTTAACTCTCATTTCCCACCAGGAAGAGGAATTAACCAAAGGCTCAGCATGCCGTGCCGGAAACAAACTAGGGCCTGAAGCAATCCTGCGGTGTTGCGGCCAGCTCACAAGAAAGCGAGTTGAAGAAAGGAGCTCAGGGGCACTGTATTTCACAAACCTGCAGAGTTATAAATGACAGCTATCTTCCAAAAATATATTGAAGTAAGGCAGCAAAGAGGACTTGAAAGCGGGGCAGAATTGCAGGAAACCGATTTCAGGAGGTAGACTGGAATTGCATGTAAAGCATAGGAAAAGAGGCAGAACGTCCACAATGATGCACTTGGCCAAAAAGGGCGTATGCGTTTTTTCCTGAATATATTCAGGAAAAAACGCATACGCCCTTTTTGGCCAACCAAGCAAGCTTGCAAAGGAAATCTGCACTACAATGAAGTCTCACTGCCCGCCGGTCAAAAGGGCCATCTGAAAAAAGTGTAAAATCCAGAAAGGCAGGACAGGCCATGGAGAACTGGGAGCCTTGTTATGCTGATGGGCGGCATGTAAATTGCCAGCAGCCACTCTGGAGAAGTGTATGGTGTTTCCTGAAACATCCAAAAAACAAAGCAACAGAGCCTAGGGCACTTCCACTTATGGTCCTATAGCTTAGGGAAATTAAAATCAAAAAGACACAGCCACCCCAAGTTTGGGACGGCTCTGTTTACAAGAACCTCGTTTACGGTACAAGTTCAATATCACAGAAAGCGAAAAATGTATAAAGAAGTTGTGGTACTTACGTACAATGCAATATCACTCAGCAATGAAATCTATGTCATCAGGCCTGTAGCAGCATAATGAGTGGATTCAGGTACGATGATTCTAAGTGAAATAAGTCACACAGGGCTTACCTGGTGGCGCAGTGGTTGAGAGTCCGCCTGCCGATGCAGAGGACATGGGTTCGTGCCCCGCTCCGGGCAGATCCCACATGCCGCGGAGCGGCTGGGCCTGTGAGCCATGGCCGCTGAGCCTGCGCGTCCGGAGCCTGTGCTCTGCAATGGGAAAGACCACAACAGTCAGAGGCCCACGTACCGCAAAAAAAAATAAATAAATAAAAAAATAAAAAAATAAAAAAATAAAAAAATAAGTCACACAGAAAAAGAAACATCATAAGATATCACTACTACACGGATATAAACTTGGTTACACAGGAACTAAATTACTAAACAGAACAGAGTGTCAAATGTAGAAAACCAATTTATGCTTGCTTAAGGGGAAAGGTGAGTTGGGGTGCTGCATACAACAAGAGATTGAAATTAGCACAGATACCGTTCCATAAGCCAAATATATAATAGACAAGTGCTACTCCTTGCTCAACGAAGTGGACTCAACACCCCATATTAAACGCCTAACAATATACCTGACTAGTAAGAATCTTAAAAACTATGGATTTATATGTCTCCGAAAGAGAATCAAACGTGTGTACAGCGGCATAAACGCAGCAGTGATAGGATTGGTGAGGTTCGGTGAGCAAATGCAGACCCTTTGAAGTCATATTGCATGGTACCCATTCCATGGGTCTCAACTCTCCATGTTTAAGGGATTCTTCCTTCAGCTAAAACATGCATTTGGAACCCAGAGTATGATCCACCGTGTGATCAGAAAACGTGTTCAAATGTGTCTCAGTTTACGTCCCCTGGTACTCGGGTGCAACATTCCAGACGCTTTACTAACACTCTCCCCACTTGGAGAGTCAGTGCCTTTAACCTCCTATTTGGCCCAGTTTGCAATTTCTGTGGAAAATGAACAGGAATAGGGAGATCCAATGAGAGACTAGCTGGAGCTGTCTGGATGGGCAAATTTAACTCTCATTTCCCACCAGGAAGAGGAATTAACCAAAGGCTCAGCATGCCGTGCCGGGAAACAAACTAGGGCCTGAAGCAATCCTGCGGTGTTGCGGCCAGCTCACAAGAAAGCGAGTTGAAGAAAGGAGCTCAGGGGCACTGAAATTCACAAACCTGCAGAGTTATAAATGACAGCTATGTTCCAAAAATATATTGAAGTAAGGCTGCCAAGAGGAGTTGAAAGCGGGGCAGAATTGCAGGAAACCGATTTCAGGAGGTAGACTGGAATTGCATGTAAAGCATAGGAAAAGAGGCAGAACGTCCACAATGATGCACTTGGCCAAAAAGGGCGTATGCGTTTTTTCCTGAATATATTCAGGAAAAAACGCATACGCCCTTTTTGGCCAACCAAGCAAGCTTGCAAAGGAAATCTGCACTACAATGAAGTCTCACTGCCCCCTGGTCAAAAGGGCCATCTGAAAAAAGTGTAAAATCCAGAAAGGCAGGACAGGCCATGGAGAACTGGGAGCCTTGTTATGCTGATGATCGGGATTTGAATTGCCAGCAGCCACTCTGGAGATGTGTATGGTGTTTCCTGAAACATCCAAAAAACAAAGCAACAGAGCCTAGGGCACTTCCACTTATGGTCCTATAGCTTAGGGAAATTCAAATAAAAAGACACAGCCACCCCAAAGTTTGGGAGGGCTCTGTTTACAAGAACCTCCTTTACGGTACAAGTTCAATATCACAGAAAGCGAAAAATGGATAAAGAAGTTGTGGTACTTACGTACAATGCAATATCACTCAGCAATGAAATCTATGTCATCAGGCCCGTAGCAGCATAATGAGTGGATTGAGGTACGAGTATTCTAAGTGAAATAAGTCACACAGAAAAAGAAACATCATAAGATATCCCTAATACACGGAATGTAAACTTGGCTACACAGGAACTGAATTACAAAACAGAACAGGGTCTCAAATGTAGAAAACCATCTTATGCTTGCTTAAGGGGAAAGGTGAGTTGGGGTGCTGCATGAAACCAGAGATTGAAATTAGCACAGATACCGTTCCATAAGCCAAATATGTAATAGACAAGAGCTACTCCTTGCTCAACGAAGTGGACTCAACACCCCATATTAAACGCCTAAGAATATACCTGACTAGTAAGAATCTTAAAACCTTTGGATTTATATGTCTCCGAAAGAGAATCAAGGGTCTGTACAGCAGCATAAACGCAGCAGTGATAGGATTGGTGAGGTTCGGTGAGCAAATGCAGACCCTTTGAAGTCATATTGCATGGTACCCATTCCATGGGTCTCAACTCTCCAGGTTTAAGGGATTCTTCCTTCAGCTAAAACATGCATGTGGAACGGAGTGTATGATCCACCGTGTGATCGGGAAACGTGTTCAAATGTGTCTCAGTTTTTGTCCCCTGGTACTCGGGTGCAACATTCCAGACACTTTACTAACACTCTCCCCACTTGGAGAGTCAGTGCCTTTAACCTCCTGTTTGGCCCAGTTTGCAATTTCTTCGGAAGATGAACAGGAATAAGGAGAAGCAATGGGAGACTATCTGTAGGTGTCTGGACGGGCAAATTTAACTCTCATTTCCCACCAGGAAGATAAATGAACCAAAGGCTCCACGTGCCATGCTGGAAGTAGATTAGGGCCTGAGGAGATCCTGCGGTGTTGCGGCCAGCTCACAAGAAAGCGAGTTGAAGAAAGGAGCTCAGGGGCACTGTAATTCAGAAACCTGTGGAGTTATAAATGACAGCTATCATCCAAAATTATACTGAAGTAAGGCTGCGAAGAGGACTTGAATGCGGGGCAGAATTGCTGGAAACTGATTTCAGAACGTACACGGGAGTAGCTCTTAAAGCATAGGAAAAGAGACAGAACTTGGAAAATAATGCACTTGGCAAAAAAGGGCATATGTGTTTTATCCAGAGCTCTCATACCTGAGGGGAGGAGATTCCCAGCAGGCTCCAACTGCCACCTGAGGGCTCACATTGCCAAGGCAACGTGAGCATGCCAGGCAGGAGTTACCTCACAGCAGAGGTCCCACCTCACAGAAGGGTGAGAAACCCAGCCAACATCAGACTCTCACCAGAGGGCCCACATCACCAAGGGGATGGGAACCAGGCAGGAGTGTCTTCACATCAGTGGGGCCACATCATCAAAAGCTGAGGTACTCAGCACATGTGTCCTCAAACCAGAGGACCCACATCACCAAGGACCTCGGAGTGAGGCAGGCAGGAGTAGCCTCACAACACTGGGCCCATAGAATAAAAAAGTGAGGAATCCAGCAGTTGGAACCTCCCAGCAGGCGGCCTAGAGCACCGAGGCCATGGGATCCAGGCCACAGTGAACTCACAGAAGAGGGCCCATGTCATGAAACTGAGCAACCCAGCCATTGGGACCTCAGAGCAGGAGGCCCATATCCCCATGGGGATGGAATTCTGGTAGGAGTGTCCTCGCACCACTGAGAACGTATCAGAAAATTTTGGGCGACCAGCAGTTAGGGCCTGACGCCAGAGGACCCTCATCACCAAGGGAAGGAGGCTCCCAGCAGGCTCCAACTGCCACCAGAGGGCTGACGTCGCCAAGGCGATGTGTGCCAACCAGGCACGAATGACCTCACAGCAGAGGGCCCACCTCAGAGAAGTGTGACGAACCCAGTCAGGATCAGACTCGCACCAGAGGGCCCACATCACCAAATGGATTGGAACCAGGCAGGAGTGTCCTCACATGAGTAGGGCCACATCATCTAAAGGTGAGGAACCCAGAACATGTGGCTTCAAACCATAGGACACCCATCACCAAGGGGCTGGGAGTGAGGCAGGCAGGAGGAGCCTCATAACAGAGGGCCCAAAAATAAGAAAGGTGAGGAATCCAGCAGTTGGAACCTCCCAGCAGGCGGCCCAGAGCACAGAGGCTAGAGGAACCAGGCCAGAGTGAACTAACACCAGACAGCCCACATCATGAAACTGTGAGCAACCCAGACATTGGGACCTCAGAGCAGAAGGTCCACATCCCCATGGTGATGGGAACATGACAGGAGTGTCCTGGCATCACTGGGCTCACATCAGAAAACGTGGGGTGCTCAGAAGTTAGGGCCTGACGCTAGAGGGCACTCATCACCGAGAGGAGGAGGCTCCCAGCAGGCTCCAGCTGCCACCAGAGGGCCAACGTCGCCAAGGTGATGTGTGCCAGCCTGGCAGGAGTGACCTCACAGCAGAGGGCCCACCTCACAGAAGGGTGAGGAACACAGCCAGGATCAGACTCTCACCAGAGGGCCCACATCACCAAGGGGATGGGAACCAGGCAGGAGTGTCCCCACACCAGTGGGACAACATCATCGAAAGGTGAGGAACGCAGCACATGTGGCCTCAAGCCATAGGACAGTCATCACCAAGGGGCTGGCAGTGAGGCAGGCAGGAGGAGCCTCACAACAGAGGGCACATAGAATAAAAAAGTTGAGGAATCCAGCAGTTGGAACCTCCCAGCAGGCGGCTCAGAGCACCGATGATAAGGGATCCTTGCCGGAGTGAACTCACAGCAGAGGGCCCACATCATGGTACTGTGAGCAAGCCAGCCGTTTTGACCTCAGAGCAGAAGGCCCATATCGCCATGGGGATGGGAACCTGGCAAGAGTCTCCTCACTCACTTGGCGCACATCAGAAAATGTGGGGAGCCCAGCAGTTATGGCCTAAGGCAAGAGGGCCCTCATCACCGAGGGGAGGAGGATCCCAGCACACTCCAACTGCCACCAGAGGGCCCACGTCGCCAAGGTGACGTGTGCCAGACAGGCATGATTGACCTCACAGCAGAGGGCCCACCTCACAGAAGGGTGAGGAACCCAGCCAGGATCAGACTCTCACCTGAGGGCCCACATCAGCAAGGGGATGGGAACCAGTCAGGACTGTCTTCCCTCCAGTGGGGTCACATCATCGAAAGGTGCGGAACCCAGCACATGTGGCCTCAAATCAGAGGACACATATCACAAAGGGAATGGGAGTGAGGCAGGCAGGAGTAGCCTAAAAACAGAGGGCCCAAAGAATAAGAAAGGTGAGGAATCCAGCAGTTGGAACCTCCCAGCAGGCGGTCCAGAGCACAGAAGCTATGGGATGCAGGCAGGAGTGAACTAACAGCAGAGAGCCCACATCATGAAACTGTGAGCAACCCAGGCTTTGGGACCTCAGAGCAGAAGGCCCACACCCCAATGGGGATGTGAACCTGGCTGGAGTGTCCTCGCACCACTGGGCACACATCACAAAATGTGGGGAGCCCAGCAGTTAGGGCCTGATGCCAGAGGGCCCTCATCACCGAGGAGAGGAGGCTCCCAGCAGGCTCCAAGTGCCACCAGAGGGCTCATGTCCACAAGGCGAGGTGAGCAAGCCAGGCAAGAGTGACCTCACATCAGACGGCCTACCTCACAGATGGGTGAGGAACCCAGCCAGGATCAGACTCTCAACAGAGGGCCCACATCACCAAGGGGATGTGAACCAGGCAGGAGTCTCCTAAGACCATTGGTCCCACATCATCGAAAGGTGAGGAACCCAGCACATGTGGCCTCAAACCAGACGACACACATCACGAAGGGGCTGGGAGTGAGGCAGGCAGGAGGATCCTCACAACAGAGGGCCCAAAAATTTAAAAAAGTGAGGAATCCAGCAGTTGGAACCTCCCAGCAGGCGGCCAAGAGCACAGAGGCTATGGGATCCAGGCTTCTGTGAACTAACACCAGAGAGCCCACATCATGAAAATGTGAACAACCCAGCCGTTGGGACCTCAGAGCAGAAGGCCCACATCCCCATGGAGATGGGATCCTAAGAGGAGTGCCAAAGCATCACTGGGCTCACTAAGAAAAGTTGGTGAGCCCAGCAGTCAGGGCCTGATGCAAGAGGGCCCTCATCACCGGGGGGAAGAGATTCCCAGCACGCTCCAACTGCCACCACACGGCTGACTTCACCAAGGCAATGTGTGCCAGCCATGCAGGAGTGACCTATCAGCAGAGGGTCTCCCTCACAGGTGGGTGAGGAACAAAGCCAGGAACAGACTCTCACCAGGGGGTCCACATAACCACGTGGATGAGAACCAAGCAGGAGTGTCCTCACACTAGGGGGGCCACATCATCGAAAGGTGAGGAACCCAGCAAAAGTGGCCACAAACCAGAGGACCCACATCACCAAGGGGTTGAGAGTGAGGTAGGTGTCTGGACGGGCATATTTAACACTCATTTCCCACCAGGAAGAGGAATTAACCAAAGGCTCAGCGTGCCCTGCCAGAAGCAGATTAGGGCCTGAAGCAGTCTTGCGGGTTTGCGGCCAGCTCACAAGAAAGCGAGTTGAAGAAAGGAGCTTAGGGGCCCTGTAATTCACAAACCTGCAGAGTTATAAATGACAGATAACGTCCAAAAATATATTGAAGTAAGGCTGCGAAGAGGACTTGAAAGCGGGGCAGAATTGCAGGAAACCGATTTCAGGAGGTAGACTGGAATTGCATTTAAAGCATAGGAAAAGAGGCAGAACATCGACAATGATGCACTTGGCAACAAAGGGCGTATGAGTTTGTTCCTGAATATATTCAGGAAAAAACACATACGCCCTTTTTGGCAAACCAAGCAAGCTTGCAATGGAAATCCGAACTACTATGAAGTGTCACTTCCCCCCGGTCTAAAGGGCCATCTGAGAAAAGTGTAAAATCCAGAAAGGCAAGACAGGCCATGGGGAAAAAGGAGCCTTGTTATGCTGATGGGCGGGATGTACATTGCCAACAGCCACTCTGGAGAAGTGTGTGGTGTTTCCTGATACATCTGAAAAACAAAGCAACAGAGTCTAGGGCATTTCCACTTATGGTCCTATAGCTTAGGGAAATTAAAATCAAAAAGACACAGCCACCCCAAAATTTACAACGGCTCTGTTTACAGGAGCCTCTTCTACAGTACGAGTTAAATATCCCAGAGAACAAATAATTGATAAAGAAGTTGCGGTACTTATGTACAACAGAATACCACTCAGCAATGAAATCTGTGTCACCAGGCCTGTACCAGCATAATGAGTGGATTGAGGCATGATGATTCTAAGTGAAATAAGTCACACAGAAAAAGAAACATCATAAGGTATCACTAATGCACGGAATGTAAACTTGGCTACACATGAACTGAATTACAAAACAGAACAGGGTCTCAAGTTTAGAAAACCAACTTATGCTTGCTTAAGGGGAAAGGTGAGTTGGGGTGCTGCATAAAACCAGAGTTTGAAATTAGCACAGATACCGTTCCATAAGCCAAATACGTAATAGACAAGACCTACCCCTTGCTCAACGAAATGGACTCAACAATGAGGTATCACCTCACACCTGTTAGAATGGGCATCATCTGAAAATCTACAAACAACAAATGCTGGAAAGGGTGTGGAGAAAAGGAAGCCTCTTCCACTATTGTTGGGAATATAAATTGATACAGTCACTATGGAGAACAATATGGGGTTTCTTAAGAAACTAATAATAGAATTACCATATGATACAGCAATCCCAGGACTGGACATATACCCAGACAAAACCATAAATCAAAAAGAGACATTCACCGCAATGTTCATTGCATCACTATTTACAATATCGAGGTAATGGAAGCAACCTAAATGCCCACAGACAGACGAATGCATAAAGATGTGGTACATATATAAAATGGAATATTACTAAGCCATGAAAGGAATGAAATTGGGTCATTTGTAGAGACGTCGATGGATCTAGAGACTGTCATACAGAGTGAAGTAAGTCAGAAAGAGAAAAACAAATCTTGTATATTCATGCATATATGTGGAACCTAGAAAAACTGTACAGATTAACCGTTTTGCAAGGCATAAATAGAGCAACAGATGTAGACAACAATCGTATGGACAACAAGGGGGGAAAGCTCTTGGAGGGGTGGTGGTGGGAGGAGTTGAGAGATTGGGATTGGCATGTAAACATTTATATGTATAAAATAGATAACCAATGAGAACCTGCTGTATAAAAATATAAAATAAAATTCAAAATTAAAAAGAAATAAAATTTAAAAAATAAAACAGAAAAAACAATTATTCCCTTCACATACATGTATTTATATGAATAAATTATTTCCATGCTTATATCTGTAAATACAAAAAAGAGGAATAAAATCTACCTTGAACCAAAAACGAAAAAGAGAAAAAAAAAACAGAACCCACCAGTTACTCAGAGGAAAACCGTATCAGGGCACTTGCTCCAGTTGTAAACAATTCTGAAGTTGGTCAGTGGTGGGGAATCGTCTCCCATTCAGCCAGCAGCCCCCACACAACAAGCGTCCTCATTGCAAAGCTGGGGCACCGTGCCGAGGCATCTGTGAGTAAACGTGAGCTGAACCCCAGGCCAGTTGCTGCTGAACTGTTCCCGCCCTTCCCAGGTAAAACACCTGAATATATACAAGGACTTGAAAGCCTAGAGGAAGGGCCATGGAGCCACACGAGTGACAGCATGCCAGCTGACTTGGTGCCTGCAGGCCAGCCAGGATGGTCCTGGCCCTGGGTGCTCTTCTGGAAGATTTCCATTTCCCTGCCTGAGATACCCGTCCTGTCCCTGCCCCCACTGCTTTTTTCCTTCCTCACCTCTGCCCAGGGAGAAATTCCAGCAGCAGGTATGGGTGACACATCCTCTTCTTTAGCAGGTGGCAGCCTGGCAACTGCTGCAGAAAGTCCAGCAGAGCCCCACTCACACTGGGCCACCCACAAAGCCGTGGCCTCTCACTCCCTCCCACCAGCCCAGCCCCGAGACTGCTGACAGGGCAGAGAAAATGGCGTCAGGCACAGCTGCAGGGGCTTTTGCTGCCTGGAGTGGTATTTATATTGATCTCAACCCAGGCACACCTGGGGAGGGCTGGCCGGCATGGTAAGGCTGCCCAGGTCAGCCAATCATCACCCCTCAGGGGCTCACAGTTGCAGAAAATGGAATTTGCTGAACCGGCCAGGTCCAAGGAACAGGTGTGGGCTCCTGAGAGTCAGGATAGACAAGGGGCTGCAGCTTTGGCTTGTTTTCTAATCATTTTATCTGGCCCATGAGTGGGAGACAACTTCAAGAAAACCCTCTCCTAATGAGAGGAACCCAGGAGTCAGGGAGAGGAGGGGTGGGTGGTGGTTGGAGACAGAGGCCTGGTGCCCTGGGTGCAGTGGAAGTCTCTGGAAGACCAGGTGGAGGGAGGCCACACAGAGTGATGCCCAGGGTCACAGACCTGTCGGAGCTGCTGTTTGTTAGTTCAAGTCCTGCTCTGAGGTGCTCTGTGTCAGCTCTGAGCGACAGGTGAGCTGGGGGTGCTCTTCAATGAGGGCTATGTGCACGGTTCCTGTGTGCCCAGCCCTGCCACGGTACCTGCAAGGGTAGCTCTGTATCCTGGGAGGGGCCTGACCATGAGAGCCCCGTGGGCTGGGTTGGGGGTGGGGTACCTGCCCAGGAGAGCTCCATATCCTGGGATTGGCCTGACCACGAGAGCCCCATGGGCTGCTGGGGACCTGGTAAAGGATGTCAGGACAGTCAGTGAAGCCACCGAGGATATACCTCCAGTTGCTCCTGATCCCTACACCCTGCTGGTCATTCTACCAACCACCAGGACATGGTATTCTGTATTAGTCTTCAATGATGCCTTCTTTTGTATTCCATTAGTCCCAGAGTCACAAGAAATTTTGGCTTGTGAGTGGCAGGACTCAACATACAACTAAAACAATACTTCCGGGCCGTCTTGCCCCAAGGGTTCAAAAATTCCCACACCATCTTTGGGGAAAGCTTAGCTAACGACCGAAAAGTTCTACCTCTGGAAAAGGAAACCCTCCTTCAATATGCAGACGACATTCTGATCGCCAGCCCTACTAAGGAGGCCTCTGAACTACCAAGCCAATAAAGGATAGAAGTTGTCCAAGAAAAAGCTCAAATATCACAGACTGCAGTGACCTGCCTGGGCTTCATTCTCACACAAGGTCAGAGAAGCCCATCCCAGGAAAGGGAAGAAACCATTTGCAGCCTTACCCCTTTCTAAAACTAGAAGACAGCTTAGGGGTTCCTGGGGAGGCCAGGGTTTGCTGCTTCTGGATCCCTAACTACAGTCTACTAGCTGGGCCTCTATATGAAACACTGAAAGGAAAAGATGATGATCCTTTTGAACAGAATCCAGAAGTGGCCTTTCAAGAATGGAAAGAGCAGTCAATTCAGACCCTTGCCCTGGAACTCCCTAATTGAGCTAAACCCTTTGACCTTTCCATTCCCGGTGAAAGGTGAATCGCCATTGGAGAATTAGTGCAAAAACTGGGACCACTTGAAATGGAACAACGCAAGAATGCCATCCAGGTAGGATAAACTACAGTCACCAAGGGGCTTGGCCCACTGCCACATCTGGCCAAGATACTGGCGGTATCTAAAAACCTGGAAATCAGCAGCCCAAAAGGCCACCTCCCTCCTAAGGGAAAAGGACCCCACGTGGTGATCCTAATCACCAACCATGCCCTGAAGTTGCAGGGTTCGCTCCGTGGGCACACCGACCTCGAGTGAGGAGGCCCTCCAACTCCAACATCCAGAGAGATAACCGGGGGCAACAGGGCACCATGACGACTCGTGTGAACATCACTTGACCTGGAGTTTCTCTCATAAAACAACAATAGTGTGTCCCGAAGGAGTAGACTACTGCTTGCAGGACTTCCTGCACCCGGAGGGGAGCTAATAATCTTGGCGGGGGAACCGTATATCACACCGTCACCATAGAAAAGCCTACAGACACCGTGATGATGGTGGCCAATAAGACCGGCTGGACTCCTGTTTACTTCAAAAGGCTGTTGACTCAGTGGCCATCATGGTCCTTGATCACCACTGACCCTGGACTGTCTGGGAGTTGAGCGGGCAGGGCTCTGACACCTGGTGCTGTTTTTACGTTAATTCAGGGGCCTAATTGAAGAAAGAGCAGACTACTGGTCAGAGCATCTAGGCTGGCAGAAACGGTCAGCCTAAGGTGGCCGAACAAATGTGGGGCGGGGTGAAACCGGCCCCCACAGCGTCTCTGCACATCTCTTTCCTGGACCCTTAAAGGTCATTAGAATCTATAACACTTCCAATGCTGGTGCTCAGGCGGACGAGCAGGGAGGCAGGGGTCCTGGGGCCAATCAACGTCACCTGGAGGCTGCTGGGGAGAAGTTCTGACCCTCGTCCCCTGGTATGAGGGCTCCCAACTCAGCACTCAGCAGTTACAGAAGAAGGGTCTGCACCCTCAGCACTCCAAGAATGAGGAACGGGACAAAAGGCAGAGGAGGGGTTTGTCCCCAGCAAAGCCCATTAAAAATCCCTGGGAGATAAAAATAGAATGTGGGCAATAAAGTCAAGTCTGACCTTTTTTATCCTTTGTGCTTTGTCTAATTTCATGTGCTCCTAGGGTCCCGCATGCAGAGGTTCCACACCCGGCACTTCAGACCAGATTTCCTGGTGCAGAATGGCTGGGTCGACACCTCAGCTCCTGGGGCCCAGTGCAGACTCCGAGATATAGAGCCTGAGCTGCAGCCAACCCGGCCCTTGAGAGCTCCGCCCCCTCCCTCCCACTGACTCTGACAGGATCTCTACACAGCAGCCCAGCCCACAGCCCACGGGGTAGTGCATGCTCTCACCTCTCCATTCTCTGATGAAAATATAAAGTTTCCTTTGCTTGGGAACCAAACTCAGTCTCGATCTGTTGGCCCCAATGACACTGGGCAGGGGGACCCTTGTTGGGGTCCACTCTGGAGGATCAGTAACAGAAATTGAGACTATTGTAACTTCAATGAACAGATGTGTGAGCCAAACTGTAGTTAACATAGAACAGTTTATAAGGCTCGGGTAAAATAAGATGTTTCTAACACTTCCATTTGATATTTCCATCACTTTATTATAAGCAAGTTCAGTGAAAAGGTTTGTCTTATTTGTCAGGTCAATATTAGAGAAATGAAGTGATTTCTTTCCAAGGATGTACATCTAATAATCTTGGTTAAAGCTTCAATCTTGTTTTAAATGCTTTTCCATTGAAAATGATACCTCTCTTTCAGCTCCCCCATTTCTGAGAAGTATAAAATCTTATAATTTATTATTACCAAAGGGGAAAGGTGGGAGGAGGGATAAATTAACAGTTTGGAATTAACACATACACACTGCTATGTATAAAATAGATCATCAACAAGGAACTACTGTATAGCACAGGGAACTACACTCAATATTGTGCAATAACCTATAAGGGGAAATAATCGGAAAAAGAATAGATATTTTTATTGACATCATCTATCAATGACAGTTAAAGTGTAACCTAAGGGAAGCCGGTGGTGAGTGCTTCTGACCCTGAAGACTTCAGTCATCTAAAGTTTGGACTCTGCCTACTTCCCAAGGCCCTTAATGAACATATGTGTAGCCGTAGCTTAAAAAACTCCCCAGTTTGGGTTTCGGGGAGACACTGATTTTGAAAAAGCCCTGGTGTTCTCCTTACATGAATGGGACTCTTCCTACTGCTAAAACATGTCTGTCACATCCAGAGGATGGTATACCGTCTGATCGGGAAGAGTTTGGAAAAGGCATCTCATCTCCTCATCTCCTGGTGCTCGGGTTCACCCCTCCAGCGTCTTTACTAACAGTCTCCCCACTTGGAGATGTCAACACTGTCAACATCCTGTTGCGTACAGTTTGGAATTTGTCCAGAGGATGAAGCGGAAGGATGAGGAACAATGAGAGACAAGTCCTAGGTGTTCAGACAGGCACATGTCACTCTAATTTCCAATCAGGAAGATGAATTGACCAAAGGCTAGGGTTGCCCATGGAAACAGTATAGGGCTTGAGGAAATCCCACTGCTTTGTGGCCAGTTCCCATAAACACAAGTTGAACAATGGAACTCAGGGGCAGTAAAATTCACGAAACTGCAGAGTTGAAAATATCTATCACTGAAAAATGTCTTGAGGAAAGTCAGAGAAAAGGATTGGCAAGCAAGGGAGAATGGCAGGAAAGGGATTTGAGGAGGTAGAAAGGACTCGCCATTAAGCACAAGAAAAGGGGCTGAACATTGCCGACATTGCAGTTGGCCAAAAAGGCTGTATGCGTTTTTTTCTGTATATATTCAAGAAAAGGGCATACACTTTTTTAGCCAACCAAACAGGTGGGCACTGGAAATCAATACTACAAAAGATATCACTTCGCATCAGTCAGAAGAGCCATCCTCATAAAGTGTAAACGCCAGAAATGCAGGACAGGGCAAGGAGAAGAGGGAGCCCTGTGAGGCTTATAGTGGAAATGTATATTGCCAACGGCCATTCTGGAGAAGTGTATTGTGTTTACTAAAGCATCTAAAAAATGAGCTACAGAGCATAGGGCACTTGCACTCATGGGCGTATATCTTGGGAAAAACAAAAATCGAGAGGACACAGGCACCCCAATGTTTACTGCCTCTCTGTTTAAAAGATCCTCGACTAGGATATAACTTAAATGTCTCTGGAGGGAAAAAATGGATAGAGATGTGGTACTTATGTAGAGTGGAATATTACTCAGCCTGGAAATCAATGAAATATGGCCAGTTGTAACAACTCCGGAGGAGTTACGTATGATCATTCTAAGTGACATAAATATGTAGAAAACACGCGTAAGGCTGCTAAACGGGAAAGGTGGGGAGGGGTGAGGCATCATCCAGGAGGTTGAAATTAGCAAAGATACCATTCCAAATACCAAACTGATAATCAACAAGGCCTACACGGTAGCTAAAAGAACTGCACTCAGCACACTCAAGTCACCGGAAAAGAATATCTATGACTGGTAAGAATCTGAAAAAGAAATTATTGATGTCTCTCTGTACGTGAATCAAGTGGATGTACAGCAGCAAGAAACAGAGCTTTGAAAATCAGCTGTAAACAACATAGTAATAAATTGAAAAAAATAAACGACAGAGAGACAGAGAAAACCTCTTACAACTTTTCCTCAGGGACGGTGATGCAACATGGATTGAACACATCTAGACCCACAGCAGGATGAGACATAAGGCTGGAAACTGTTCGCGCTAAGAGAAATGTGAGGTTGGGTGAGGAAATGCACACCTTTTAAAGTAATACTACCTGGTACCCATTCAATGGGTCCCAAATCTGCAGGTTCAAGGAATCTTCCTACAGCTAAAACATGCATGGAAAACCCAGAGGACTGTACACCATGTGATCGGGAGATGTGTCTAAAATGCACCTCATTTATCCTCTCCTGGTGCTCCTGTTCATCATTCCAGCCACGTTACTTAGAATCTCCCCACTTAGAGAATCAGCACATTTAAACTTCTGTTTCACACATTTTGCAAATTGTGAGGAGGATGAACGGGAAGAGGGGGAAACAATGAGAGAATAGTTGTAGGGGTTTGGACGGGCACATGTCACTCTAATTTCCCATTAAGAATAAGAATTAAAAAAAGGCTCAGCCCGCCTCGCCGGAGCCAAAATAGGGCCTGAAGCAATCCTGCGGTTTTGAGGCCAGCTCACAAAAGAGCAACTTAAAAAATGGAGCTCAGGGTCACTGCAATTCACAAACCTGCAGAGTTATAAATGAAAACTAACGTCCAAAAATATGTTGAGGTAAGGCAAAGAAGAGGATCTGAATGCAAGACAGAATTGCAAGAAACAGATTTCAAGAGATAGATTGGACTCGCCTTTAAAGCACATGAAAAGCGGCAGAATTTCGACAATGATGCAGTTGGCCCAAAAGGGAGTATGCGTTTTTTCCTGAATATATCCAGGAAAAAACGCATACGCACTTTATGGGCAACCAAGCAAGCAAGCAATGCAAATGTGCACAACAAAGAAGTCTCATTTCCCACCGGTCAAAAGGGCCATCCGAAAAAATTGTAAAAACCAGAAATGCAGGACAGGCCATGGAGAACAGGGAGCCTTTATACGTTGATGGACAGTGTGTGAACTGCCGAGAGCCACTCTGGAGAAGTGTATGGTGGTTCCTAAATCATCTAAAAAACAGAGCGACAGAGCATAGGGCACTTCCAATCACGGGAGTATATCTAGGGAAGTCTAAAAATCAACAAGACACAAGCACACCACAGTTTAGGGCTACTCTGTTTACAAGAACCTCAACTTCAGTACACCTTAAATATCCCAGGAAAGAGAACAATGGATAAAGAAAATGTGGTACTTATGTACAATGGAATATCTCTTCACCATGAAAACAATGTAATAAGGCTAGTAGAAGGATAAAGAGTGGATTGAGGTCCGATAATACTACTTGAAATAAGTCAAACAGAAAAAGAAACATATCATAAGATATCACTTATAGAGGGAGGATAAATATGGCTGCACAAAAAATGAATTACAAAACAGAACAGTGTCTCACATTTAGAAAACACACTTATGTCAGCTTAAGGGGAAAGGAGAGGTGGGGTGATGCATAAAACCAGAGTTTGAAATTAGCACAGATACCGTTCAATAAACCAAATAGGTATCAGACAAGATCTACACCTTGCTCAATGAACTGGCCTCAACACACCCTATAAACCGCAGAGAAATATATCTGAGTAATAAGAATCTTAAAACCCATGTATTGATATATCTCCATAAGGGAATCAAGTGTGAGCAGAGCGGCACAAACACAGCAGTGAAAATGAGCTAAACCCCATTATAGAAATAAATTTTAAAACCAAAACGCAGAAACAATGAAAGAGAGAAAAATTCTTACAAAATTCGCTCAGGGGCTGTGATGCAACCTGGAATGACCACATATAAACCCACAGCTGGATAAGACATAAGGCTGGACACTTGGGGCTGAAAGGATTGGAGAGCTTTGGTGAGCAACTGCCGAAAGTTTAATGCAATACTTCATGCTACTTATTCCAAGGGTCCCAACACTCCAAGTTGAAGGGAATCTTCCTACAGCTAAACCATGCATGGGAAATCCAGCGGATGGTATACCATATGATCGGGAAAGGTTTCTAAAATGCACCTCATTTTCCTCTCCTGGGGCTCCGGATCAACATTCCAGCCACTTTACTAACAACATCTCCACATGGAGAGTCAATGCCTTTAAGTTCCGGTATCGCACAGTCTGCAGTTAGTGCGGAGGATGAATGGGAATAGGGGGAACCAGTGAGAAAATAGTTGTAGCGGTTTCAATGGGCACATGTCACTCTAATTTCAATTCAGGAAGAAGAATTAACCAAAGGCAGAGCAAGGCGCCCCAGAAGAAGAATAGGGCCTGAAGAAATCCTGTGGATATGAGGAAAGATCACAAAAATAAGAGCTGAAAAATGGAGCTAAGGGCCACTGCAATTCAAAAACCTGCAGAGTTATAAAGGCCAACTATTTTCCAAAAGTATATTGAAGTAAGGCTATGAAGAGGCACTGAGAGCAAGGCAGAACTGCAGGAAACCTATTTCAGGAGGTACACTGGAATTGCACTGAAAACATATGAAAAGACTCAGAACGTCGACAATGATGCACTTGGCCAAAAAGGGCGTATGCGTTCTTTCCTGAATATATTCAGGAAGAAACGCATACGCCCTTTCTGGCCAACCAAGCAAGCTCGCAAAGGAAATCTGCACTACAATGAAGTCTCACTGCCCCCCGGTCAAAGGGCCTTCTGAAAAAAGAGTAAAATCCAGAAAGGCAGGACAGGCCATGGAGAACTGGGAGCCTTGTTATGCTGATGGGCGAGATGTAAATTGCCAACAGCCACTCTGGAGAAGTGTATGGTGTTTCCTGAAACATCCAAAAAACTAAGCAACAGAGCCTAGGGCACTTCCACTTATGGTCCTATAGCTTAGGGAAATTAAAATCAAAAAGACACAGCCACCCCAAAGGTTGGGATGGCTCTGTTTACAAGAACCTCGTTTACGGTACAAGTTCAATATCGCACAAGCGAAAAATGGATTAAGAAGTTGTGGTACTTACGTACAATGCAATATCACTAAGCAATGAAATCTATGTCAACAGGCCCGTAGCAGGATAATGAGTGGATTCAGGTACGATGATTCTAAGTGAAATAAGTCACACAGGGCTTACCTGGTGGCGCAGTGGTTGAGAGTCCGCCTGCCGATGCAGAGGACATGGGTTCGTGCCCCGCTCCGGGAAGATCTCACATGCCACGGAGCGGCTGGGCCTGTGAGCAATGGCCACTGAGCCTACGCGTCCGGAGCCTGTGCTCCGCAATGGGAAAAACCACAACAGTGAGAGGCCCACGTACCGCAAAAAAAAAATAAATAAAAAAATAAAAAAAAAGTCACACAGAAAAAGAAACATCATAAGATATCACTACTACACGGAATGTAAACTTGGTTACACAGGAACTAAATTACTAAACAGAACAGAGTGTCAAATGTAGAAAACCAATTTATGCTTGCTTAAGGGGAAAGGTGAGTTGGGGTGCTGCATACAACAAGAGATTGAAATTAGCACAGATACCGTTCCATAAGCCAAATATATAATAGGCAAGTGCTACTCCTTGCTCAACGAAGTGGACTCAACACCCCATATTAAACACTTAACAATATACCTAACTAGTAAGAATCTTAAAAACTATGGATTTATATGTCACCCAAAGAGAATCAAGCGTGTGTACAGTGGCATAAACGCAGCAGTGATAGGATTGGTGAGGTTCGGTGAGCAAATGCAGACCCTTTGAAGTCATATTGCATGGTACCCATTCCATGGGTCTCAACTCTCCATGTTTAAGGGATTCTTCCTTCAGCTAAAACATGCATGTGGAACACAGAGTATGATCCACCGTGTGATCGGAAAACGTGTTCAAATGTGTCTCAGTTTACGTCCCCTGGTATTCGGGTGCAACATTCCAGACGCTTTACTAACACTCTCCCCACTTGGAGAGTCAGTGCCTTTAACCTCCTGTTTGGCCCAGTTTGCAATTTCTGTGGAAAATGAACAGGAATAGGGAGAACCAATGAGAGACTAGCTGGAGCTGTCTGGACGGGCAAATTTAACTCTCATTTCCCACCAGGAAGAGGAATTAACCAAAGGCTCAGCATGCCGTGCCGGAAACAAACTAGGGCCTGAAGCAATCCTGCGGTGTTGCGGCCAGCTCACAAGAAAGCGAGTTGAAGAAAGGAGCTCAGGGGCACTGTAATTCACAAACCTGCAGAGTTATAAATGACAGCTATCTTCCAAAAATATATTGAAGTAAGGCTGCCAAGAGGAGTTGAAAGCGGGGCAGAATTGCAGGAAACCGATTTCAGGAGGTAGACTGGAATTGCATGTAAAGCATAGGAAAAGAGGCAGAACGTCCACAATGATGCACTTGGCCAAAAAGGGCGTATGCCTTTTTTCCTGAATATATTCAGGAAAAAACGCATACGCCCTTTTTGGCCAACCAAGCAAGCTTGCAAAGGAAATCTGCACTACAATGAAGTCTCACAGCCCCCCGGTCAAAAGGGCCATCTGAAAAAAGTGTAAACTCCAGAAAGGCAGGACAGGCCATGGAGAACTGGGAGCCTTTTTATGCTGATGGGCAGGATGTAAATTGCCAGCAGCCACTCTGGAGAAGTGTATAGTGTTCCTAAAACATCCAAAAAACAAAGCAACAGAGCCTAGGGCACTTCCACTTATGGTCCTATAGCTTAGGGAAATTAAAATCAAAAAGACACAGCCACCCCAAAGTTTGGGATGGCTCTGTTTACAAGAACCTCGTTTACGGTACAAGTTCAATATCACAGAAAGCGAAAAATGTATAAAGAAGTTGTGGTACTTACGTACAATGCAATATCACTCAGCAATGAAATCTATGTCATCAGGCCCGTAGCAGAATAATGAGTGGATTCAGGTATGATGATTCTAAGTGAAATAAGTCACACAGAAAAAGAAACACCATAAGATATCACTACTAAACGGAAGGTAAACTTGGCTACACAAGAACTGAATTACAAAACAGAACAGGGTCTCAAATGTAGAAAACCAACTTATGCTTGCTTAAGGGGAAAGGTGAGTTGGGGTGCTGCATGAAACCAGAGATTGAAATTAGCACAGATACCATTCCATAAGCCAAGTATGTAATAGACAAGAGCTACTCCTTGCTCAACGAAGTGGACTCAACATCCCATATTAAACGCCTAACAATATACCTGACTAGTAAGAATCTTAAAACCTATGGATTTATATGTCTCCGAAAGAGAATCAAGCGTGTGCACAGTGGCATAAACGCAGCAGTGATAGCATTGGTGAGGTTCGGTGAGCAAATGCAGACCCTTTGAAGTCATATTGCATGGTACCCATTCCATGGGTCTCAACTCTCCAGGTTTAAGGAATTCTTCCTTCAGCTAAAACATGCATGTGGAACCCAGAGTATGATCCACCGTGTGATCGGGAAACGTGTTCAAATGTGTCTCGTTTTCGTCCCTGGTACTCGGGTGCAACATTCCAGATGCTTTACTAACACTCTCCCAACTTGGAGAGTCAGTGCCTTTAATCTCCTGTTTGGCCCAGTTTGTAATTTCTGTGGAAAATTAACAGGAATAGGGAGAACGAAAGAGAGACTAGCTGGAGGTGTCTGGACGGGCAAATTTAACTCTCATTTCCCACCAGGAAGAGGAATTAACCAAAGGCTCAGCGTGCCGTGCCGGATCCACACTAGGGCCTGAAGCAATCCTGCGGTGTTGCGGCCAGCTCACAAAAAAGCGAGTTGAAGAAAGGAGCTCAGGGGCACTGTAATTCACAAACCTGCAGAGTTATAAATGACAGCTATCGTCCAAAAATATATTGAAGTAAGGCTGCCAAGAGGACTTGAAAGTGGTACAGAATTGCACGAAACCGATTTCAGGAGGTAGACTGGAATTGCATGTAAAGCATAGGAAAAGAGGCAGAACATCCACAACGATGCACTTGGCCAAAAAGGGCATATGCGTTTTTTCCTGAATATATTCAGGAAAAAACGCATACGCCCTTTTTGGCCAACCAAGAAAGCTTGCAAAGGAAATCTGCACTACAATGAAGTCTCACTGCTGCCCAGTCAAAAGGGCCATCTGAAAAATGTGTAAAATCCAGAAAGGCAGGACAGGCCATGGAGAACTGGGAGCCTTGTTATGCTGATGGGCGGGATGTAAATTGCCAACAGCCACTCTGGAGAAATGTATGGTGTTTCCTGAAACATCTAAAAAACAAAGCAACAGAGCCTAGGGCACTTCCACTTATGGTCCTATAGCTTAGGGAAATTAAAATCAAAAAGACACAGCCACCCCAAAGTTTGGGAAGGCTCTGTTTACAAGAACCTCGTTTATGGTACAAGTTCAATATCACAGAAAGCGAAAAATGGATAAAGAAGTTGTGGTACTTACGTACAATGCAATATCACTCAGCAATGAAATCTATGTCATCAGGCCCGTACCAGCATAATGAGTGGATTCAGGTACGAAGATTCTAAGTGAAATAAGTCACACAGAAAAAGAAACATCATAAGATATCACCAATACACGGAATGTAAACTTGGCTACACAGGAACTGAATTACAAAACAGAACAGGGTCTCAAATGTAGAAAACCAACTTATGCTTGCTTAAGGGGAAAGGTGAGTTGGGGTGCTGCATGAAACCAGAGATTGAAATTAGCACAGATACCGTTCCATAAGCCAAATATGCAATAGACAAGAGCTACTCCTTGCTGAACGAAGTGGACTCAACACCCCATATTAAACGCCTAAGAATATACCTGACTAGAAATAATCTTAAAACCTACGGATTTATATGTCTCCGAAAGAGAATCAAGCATGTGTACAGCGGCATAAACGCAGCAGTGATAGGATTGGTGAGGTTCGGTGTGCAAATGCAGACCCTTTAAAGTCATATTGCATGGTACCCATTCCATGGGTCTCAACTCTCCAGGTTTAAGGGATTCTTCCTTCAGCTAAAACATGCATGTGGAACCCAGAGTATGATCCACCGTGTGATCGGGAAACGTGTTCAAATGTGTCTCAGTTTTCGTCCCCTGGTACTCGGGTGCAACATTCAAGACGCTTTACTAACACTCTCCCCACTTGGAGAGTCAGTGCCTTTAACCTCCTGTTTGGCCCAGTTTGTAATTTCTGTGGAAAATGAACAGGAATAGGGAGAACGAAAGAGAGACTAGCTGGAGGTGTCTGGACGGGCAAATTTAACTCTCATTTCCCACCAGGAAGAGGAATTAACCAAAGGCTCAGCATGCCGTGCCGGAAATACACTAGGGCCTGAAGCAATCCTGCGGTGTTGCGGCCAGCTCACAAAAAAGCGAGTTGAAGAAAGGAGCTCAGGGGCACTGTAATTCACAAACCTGCAGAGTTATAAATGACAGCTATCGTCCAAAAATATATTGAAGTAAGGCTGCCAAGAGGACTTGAAAGCGGGGCAGAATTGCAGGAAATCGATTTCAGGAGGTAGACGGGAATTGCATGTAAAGCATAGGAAAAGAGGCAGAACGTCCACAATGATGCACTTGGCCAAAAAGGGCGTATGCGTTTTTTCCAGGAAAAAACGCATACGCCCTTTTTGGCCAACCAAGCAAGCTTGCAAAGGAAATCTGCACTACAATGAAGTCTCACTGTCCCCCGGTCAAAAGGGCCATCTGAAAAATGTGTAAAATCCAGAAAGACAGGACAGGCCATGGAGAACTGGGAGCCTTGTTATGCTGATGGGCGGGATGTAAATTGCCAACAGCCACTCTGGAGAAGTGTATGCTGTTTCCTGAAACATCTAAAAAACTAAGCAACAGAGCCTAGGGCACTTCCACTTATGGTCCTATAGCTTAGGGAAATTAAAATCAAAAAGACACAGCCACCCCAAAGTTTGGGCCGGCTCTGTTTACAAGAACCTCGTTTACGGTACAAGTTCAATATCACAGAAAGCGAAAAATGGATAAAGAAGTTGTGGTACTTACGTACAATGCAATATCACTCAGCAATGAAATCTATGTCATCAGGCCCGTAGCAGCATAATGAGTGGATTCAGGTATGATGATTCTAAGTGAAATAAGTCACACAGAAAAGGAAACACCATAAGATATCAGTACTACACGGAAGGTAAACTTGGCTACACAAGAACTGAATTACAAAACAGAACAGGGTCTCAAATGTAGAAAACCAACTTATGCTTGCTTGAGGGGAAAGGTGAGTTGGGGTGCTGCATACAACAAGAGATTGAAATTAGCACATATACCGTTCCATAAGCCAAATATGTAATAGACAAGAGCTACTCCTTGCTCAACGAAGTAGACTCAACACCCCATATTAAACGCCTAAGAATATACCTGACTAGTAGAATATTAAAACCTACCGATTTATATGTCTCCAAAAGAGAATCAAGCGTGTGTACGGCGGCATAAACGCAGCAGTGATAGGATTGGTGAAGTTCGGTGAGCAAATGCAGACCCTTTGAAGTCATATTGCATGGTACCCATTCCATGGGTCTCAACTCTCCAGGTTTAAGGGATTCTTCCTTCAGCTAAAACATGCATGTGGAACCCAGAGTATGATCCACCGTGTGATTGGGAAACGTGTTCAAATGTGTCTCAGTTATCGTCCAATGGAACTCGGGTGCAACATTACAGATGCTTTACTAACACTCTCCCCACTTGGAGAGTCAGTGCCTTTAACCTCCTGTTTGGCCCAGTTTGCAATTTCTGTGGAAAATGAACAGGAATAGGGAGAACCAAAGAGAGACTAGCTGGAGGTGTCTGGATGGGCAAATTTAACTCTCATTTCCCACCAGGAAGAGGAATTAACCAAAGGCTCAGCGTGCCGTGCCGGAACCACACTAGGGCCTGAAGCAATCCTGCGGTGTTGCGGCCAGCTCACAAGAAAGCGAGTTGAAACAAGGAGCTCAGGGGCACTGTAATTCACAAACCTGCAGAGTTATAAATGACAGCTATCGTCCAAAAATATATTGAAGTAAGGCTGCCAAGAGGACTTGAAAGCGGGGCAGGATTGCAGGAAACCGATTTCAGGAGGTAGACAGGAATTGCATGTAAAGCATAGGAAAAGAGGCAGAACGTCCACAATGATGCACTTGGCCAAAAAGGGCATATGCGTTTTTTCCTGAATATATTCAGGAAAAAACGCATACGCCCTTTTTGGCCAACCAAGCAAGCTTGCAAAGGAAATCTGCACTACAATGAAGTCTCACTGCCCCCCGGTCAAAAGGGCCATCTGAAAAAAGTGTAAAATCCAGAAAGGCAGGACAGGCCATGGAGAACTGTGAGCCTTGTTATGCTGGTGGGCGGGATGTAAATTGCCAACAGCCACTCTGGAGAAGTGTATGGTGTTTCCTGAAACATCTAAAAAACAAAGCAACAGAACCTAAGGCACTTCCATTTATGGTCCTATAGCTTAGGGAAATTAAAATCAAAAAGACACAGCCACCCCAAAGTTTGGGACGGCTCTGTTTACAAGAACCACGTTTACGGTACAAGTTCAATATCACAGAAAGCGAAAAATGGATAAAGAAGTTGTGGTACTTACGTACAATGCAATATCACTCAGCAATGAAATCTATGTCATCAGGCCCGTAGCAGCATAATGAGTGGATGCAGGTACGATGATTCTAAGTGAAATAAGTCACACAGAAAAAGAAACATCATAAGATATCACTATTACACGGAATGTAAACTTGGCTACACAGGAACTGAATTACAAAACAGAACATGGTGTCAAATGTAGAAAACCAACTTATGCTTGCTTAAGGGGAAAGGTGAGTTGGGGTGCTGCATAAAACCAGAGATTGAAATTAGCACAGGTACCGTTCCATAAGCAAAATATGTAATAGACAAGAGCTACTCCTTGCTCAACGCAGTGGACTCAACACCCCATATTAAACGCCTAAGAATATACCTGACTAGAAATAATCTTAAAACCTACGCATTTATATGTCTCCGAAAGAGAATCAAGCGTGTGTACGGCGGCATAAACGCAGCAGTGATAGGATTTGTGAGGTTCAGTGAGCAAATGCAGACCCTTTGAAGTCATATTGCATGGTACCCATTCCATAGGTCTCAACTCTCCAGGTTTAAGGGATTCTTCCTTCAGCTAAAACATGCATGTGGAACCCAGAGTATGATCCACCGTGTGATTGGGAAACGTGTTCAAATGTGTCTCAGTTATCGTCCCATGGAACTCGGGTGCAACATTCCAGATGCTTTACTAACACTCTCCCCACTTGGAGAGTCAGTGCCTTTAACCTCCTGTTTGGCCCAGTTTGCAATTTCTGTGGAAAATGAACAGGAATAGGGAGAACCAAAGAGAGACTAGCTGGAGGTGTCTGGACGGGCAAATTTAACTCTCATTTCCCACCAGGAAGAGGAATTAACCAAAGGCTCAGCGTGCCGTGCCGGAACCACACTAGGGCCTGAAGCAATCCTGCGGTGTTGCGGCTAGCTCACAAGAAAGCGAGTTGAAAAAAGGAGCTCAGGGGCACTGTAATTCACAAACCTGCAGAGTTATAAATGACAGCTATCGTCCAAAAATATATTGAAGTAAGGCTGCCAAGAGGACTTGAAAGCGGGGCAGAATTGCAGGAAACCGATTTCAGGAGGTAGACGGGAATTGCATGTAAAGCATAGGAAAAGAGGCAGAACGTCCACAATGATGCACTTGGCCAAAAAGGGCGTATGCGTTTTTTCCTGAATATATTCAGGAAAAAACGCATACGCCCTTTTTGGCCAACCAAGCAAGCTTGAAAAGGAAATCTGCACTACAATGAAGTCTCACTGCCCCACGGTCAAAAGGGCCATCTGAAAAAAGTGTAAAATCCAGAAAGGCAGGACAGGCCATGGAGAACTGGGAGCCTTGTTATGCTGGTGGGGGGGATGTAAATTGCCAACAGCCACTCTGGAGAAGTGTATGCTGTTTCCTGAAACATCTAAAAAACAAAGCAACAGAGCCTAGGGCACTTCCACTTATGGTCCTATAGCTTAGGGAAATTAAAATCAAAAAGACACAGCCACCCCAAAGTTTGGGACGGCTCTGTTTACAAGAACCTCATTTACGGTACAAGTTCAATATCACAGAAAGCGAAAAATGGATAAAGAAGTTGTGGTACTTACGTACAATACAATATCACTCAGCAATGAAATCTATGTCATCAGGCCCGTAGCAGCATAATGAGTGGATTCAGGTACGATGATTGTAAGTGAAATAAGTCACACAGAAAAAGAAACATCATAAGATATCACTACTACACGGAATGTAAACTTCGCTACACAGGAACTGAATTACAAAACAGAACAGGGTCTCAAATGTAGAGAACCAACTTACGCTAGCTTAAGGGGAAAGGTGAGTTGGGGTGCTGCATGAAACCAGAGATTGAAATTAGCACAGATACCGTTCCATAAGCCAAATATGTAATAGACAAGAGCTACTCCTTGCTCAACGAAGTGGACTCAACACCCCATATTAAACGCCTAAGAATATACCTGACTAGAAATAATCTTTAAACCTACGGATTTATATGTCTCCGAAAGACAATCAAGCGTGTGTACAGCGGCATAAACGCAGCAGTGATAGGATTGGTGAGGTTCGGTGAGCAAATGCAGACCCTTTGAAGTCATATTGCATGGTACCCATTCCATGGGTCTCAACTCTCCAGGTTTAAGGGATTCTTCCTTCAGCTAAAACATGCATGTGGAACCCAGAGTATGATCCACCGTGTGATCGGGAAACGTGTTCAAATGTGTCTCAGTTTTCGTCCCCTGGTACTCGGGTGCAAACTCCAGACGCTTTACTAACACTCTCCCCACTTGGAGAGTCAGTGCCTTTAACCTCCTGTTTGGCCCAGTTTGCAATTTCTGCGGAAAATGTACAGGAATAGGGAGAACCAATGAGAGACTAGCTGGGGGTGTCTGGACGGGCAAATTTAACTCTCATTTCCCACCAGGAAGAGGAATTAACCAAAGGCTCAGCGTGCCATGCCGGAACCACACTAGGGCCTGAAGCAATCCTGCGGTGTTGTGGCCAGCTCACAAGAAAGCGAGTTGAAGAAAGGAGCTCAGGGGCACTGTAATTCACATACCTGCAGAGTTATAAATGACAGCTATCGTCCAAAAATATATTGAAGTAAGGCTGCCAAGAGGACTTGAAAGCGGGGCAGAATTGCAGGAAACCGATTTCAGGAGGTAGACGGGAATTGCATGTAAAGCATAGGAAAAGAGGCAGAACGTCCACAATGATGCACTTGGCCAAAAAGGGCGTATGCGTTTTTTACTGAATATATTCAGGAAAAAACGCATACGCCCTTTTTGGCCAACCAAGCAAGCTTGCAAAGGAAATCTGCACTACAATGAAGTCTCACTGCCCCCTGGTCAAAAGGGCCATCTGAAAAAAGTGTAAAATCCAGAAAGGCAAGACAGGACATGGAGAATTAGGAGCTTTGTGATGCTGATGGGCGGGATGTAAATTGCCAACAGCCACTCTGGAGAAGTGTATGCTGTTTCCTGAAACATCTAAAAAACAAAGCAACAGAGCCTAGGGCACTTCCACTTATGGTCCTATAGCTTAGGGAAATTAAAATCAAAAAGACACAGCCACCCCAAAGATTGGGACGGCTCTGTTTACAAGAAGCTCGTTTACGGTACAAGTTAAATATCACAGAAAGCGAAAAATGGATAAAGAAGTTGTGGTACTTACGTACAATGCAATATCACTCAGCAATGAAATCTATGTCATCAGGCCCGTAGCAGCATAATGAGTGGATTCAGGTACGATGATTCTAAGTGAAATAAGTCACACAGAAAAAGAAACATCATAAGATATCACTACTACACGGAATGTAAACTTGGCTACACAGGAACTGAATTACAAAACAGAACAGGGTCTCAAATGTAGAGAACCAACTTACGCTAGCTTAAGGGGAAAGGTGAGTTGGGGTGCTGCATGAAACCAGAGATTGAAATTAGCACAGATACCGTTCCATAAGCCAAATATGTAATAGACAAGAGCTACTCCTTGCTCAACGAAGTGGACTCAACACCCCATATTAAACGCCTAAGAATATACCTGACTAGAAATAATCTTAAAACCTACGGATTTATATGTCTCCGAAAGACAATCAAGCGTGTGTACAGCGGCATAAACGCAGCAGTGATAGGATTGGTGAGGTTCGGTGAGCAAATGCAGACCCTTTGAAGTCGTATTGCATGGTACCCATTCCATGGGTCTCAACTCTCCAGGTTTAAGGGATTCTTCCTTCAGCTAAAACATGCATGTGGAACCCAGAGTATGATCCACCGTGTGATCGGGAAACGTGTTCAAATGTGTCTCAGTTTTCGTCCCCTGGTACTTGGGTGCAAACTCCAGATGCTTTACTAACACTCTCCCCACTTGGAGAGTCAGTGCCTTTAAACTCCTGTTTGGCCCAGTTTGCAATTTCTGTGGAAAAAGTACAGGAATAGGGAGAACCAATGAGAGACTAGCTGGGGGTGTCTGGACGGGCAAATTTAACTCTCATTTCCCACCAGGAAGAGGAATTAACCAAAGGTTCAGCGTGCCGTGCCGGAACCACACTAGGGCCTGAAGCAATCCTGCGGTGTTGCGGCCAGCTCACAAGAAAGAGAGTTGAAGAAAGGAGCTCAGGGGCACTGTAATTCACAAACCTGCAGAGTTATAAATGACAGCTATCGTCCAAAAATATATTGAGGTAAGGCTGCCAAGAGGACTTGAAAGCGGGGCAGAATTGCAGGAAACCGATTTCAGGAGGTAGACGGGAATTGCATGTAAAGCATAGGAAAAGAGGCAGAACGTCCACAATGATGCACTTGGCCAAAAAGGGCGTATGCGTTTTTTCCTGAATATATTCAGGAAAAAACGCATACGCCCTTTTTGGCCAACCAAGCAAGCTTGCAAAGGAAATCTGCACTACAATGAAGTCTCACTGCCCCCCGGTCAAAAGGGCCATCTGAAAAAAGTGTAAAATCCAGAAAGGCAAGACAGGACATGGAGAATTGGGAGCCTTGTTATGCTGATGGGCGGGATGTAAATTGCCAACAGCCACTCTGGAGAAGTGTATGCTGTTTCCTGAAACATCTAAAAAACAAAGCAACAGAGCCTAGGGCACTTCCACTTATGGTCCTATAGCTTAGGGAAATTAAAATCAAAAAGACACAGCCACCCCAAAGTTTGGGATGGCTCTGTTTACAAGAACCTTGTTTACGGTACAAGTTCAATATCACAGAAAGCGAAAAATGGATAAAGAAGTTGTGGTACTTACGTACAATGCAATATCACTCAGCAATGAAATCTATGTCATCAGGCCTGTAGCAGCATAATGAGTGGATTAAGGTATGATGATTGTAAGTGAAATAAGTCACACAGAAAAAGAAACATCATAAGATATCACTACTACACGGAATGTAAACTTGGCTACACAGGAACTGAATTTCAAAACAGAACAGGGTCTCAAATGTAGAAAACCAACTTACGCTAGCTTAAGGGGAAAGGTGAGTTCGGGTGCTGCATGAAACCAGAGATTGAAATTAGCACAGATACCGTGCCATAAGCCAAATATGTAATAGACAAGAGCTACTCCTTGCTCAACGAAGTGGACTCAACACCCCATATTAAACGCCTAAGAATATACCTGACTAGAAATAATCTTAAAACCTACGGAATTATATGTCTCCGAAAGACAATCAAGCGTGTGTACAGCGGCATAAACGCAGCAGTGATAGGATTGGTGAGGTTCGGTGAGCAAATGCAGACCCTTTGAAGTCATATTGCATGGTACCCATTCCATGGGTCTCAACTCTCCAGGTTTAAGGGATTCTTCCTTCAGCTAAAACATGCATGTGGAACCCAGAGGATGATCCACTGTGTGATCGGGAAACGTGTTCAAATGTGTCTCAGTTTTCGTCCCCTGGTACTCGGGTGCAAACTCCAGACGCTTTACTAACACTCTCCCCACTTGGAGAGTCAGTGCCTTTAACCTCCTGTTTGGCCCAGTTTGCAATTTCTGCGGAAAATGTACAGGAATAGGGAGAACCAATGAGAGACTAGCTGGGGGTGTCTGGACGGGCAAATTTAACTCTCATTTCCCACCAGGAAGAGGAATTAACCAAAGGCTCAGCGTGCCATGCCGGAACCACACTAGGGCCTGAAGCAATCCTGCAGTGTTGTGGCCAGCTCACAAGAAAGCGAGTTGAAGAAAGGAGCTCAGGGGCACTGTAATTCACAAACCTGCAGAGTTATAAATGACAGCTATCGTCCAACAATATATTGAAGTAAGGCTGCCAAGAGGACTTGAAAGCGGGGCAGAATTGCAGGAAACCGATTTCAGGAGGTAGACGGGAATTGCATGTAAAGCATAGGAAAAGAGGCAGAACGTCCACAATGATGCACTTGGCCAAAAAGGGCGTATGCGTTTTTTCCTGAATATATTCAGGAAAAAACGCATACGCCCTTTTTGGCCAACCAAGCAAGCTTGCAAAGGAAATCTGCACTACAATGAAGTCTCACTGCCCCCCGGTCAAAAGGGCCATCTGAAAAAACTGTAAAATCCAGAAAGGCAAGACAGGACATGGAGAACTGGGAGCCTTGTTATGCTGATGGGCGGGATGTAAATTGCCAACAGCCACTCTGGAGAAGTGTATGCTGTTTCCTGAAACATCTAAAAAACAAAGCAACAGAGCCTAGGGCACTTCCACTTATGGTCCTATAGCTTAGGGAAATTAAAATCAAAAAGACACAGCCACCCCAAAGTTTGGGATGGCTATGTTTACAAGAACCTTGTTTACGGTACAAGTTCAATATCACAGAAAGCGAAAAATGGATAAAGAAGTTGTGGTACTTACGTACAATGCAATATCACTCAGCAATGAAATCTATGTCATCAGGCCCGTAGCAGCATAATGAGTGGATTAAGGTATGATGATTGTAAGTGAAATAAGTCACACAGAAAAAGAAACATCATAAGATATCACTACTACACGGAATGTAAACTTGGCTACACAGGAACTGAATTTCAAAACAGAACAGGGTCTCAAATGTAGAAAACCAACTTACGCTAGCTTAAGGGGAAAGGTGAGTTCGGGTGCTGCATGAAACCAGAGATTGAAATTAGCACAGATACCGTGCCATAAGACAAATATGTAATAGACAAGAGCTACTCCTTGCTCAACGAAGTGGACTCAACACCCCATATTAAACGCCTAAGAATATACCTGACTAGAAATAATCTTAAAACCTACGGAATTATATGTCTCCGAAAGACAATCAAGCGTGTGTACAGCGGCATAAACGCAGCAGTGATAGGATTGGTGAGGTTCGGTGAGCAAATGCAGACCCTTTGAAGTCATATTGCATGGTACCCATTCCATGGGTCTCAACTCTCCAGGTTTAAGGGATTCTTCCTTCAGCTAAAACATGCATGTGGAACCCAGAGTATGATCCACTGTGTGATCGGGAAACGTGTTCAAATGTGTCTCAGTTTTCGTCCCCTGGTACTCGGGTGCAAACTCCAGACGCTTTACTAACACTCTCCCCACTTGGAGAGTCAGTGCCTTTAACCTCCTGTTTGGCCCAGTTTGCAATTTCTGCGGAAAATGTACAGGAATAGGGAGAACCAATGAGAGACTAGCTGGGGGTGTCTGGACGGGCAAATTTAACTCTCATTTCCCACCAGGAAGAGGAATTAACCAAAGGCTCAGCGTGCCATGCCGGAACCACACTAGGGCCTGAAGCAATCCTGCAGTGTTGTGGCCAGCTCACAAGAAAGCGAGTTGAAGAAAGGAGCTCAGGGGCACTGTAATTCACAAACCTGCAGAGTTATAAATGACAGCTATCGTCCAACAATATATTGAAGTAAGGCTGCCAAGAGGACTTGAAAGCGGGGCAGAATTGCAGGAAACCGATTTCAGGAGGTAGACGGGAATTGCATGTAAAGCATAGGAAAAGAGGCAGAACGTCCACAATGATGCACTTGGCCAAAAAGGGCGTATGCGTTTTTTCCTGAATATATTCAGGAAAAAACGCATACGCCCTTTTTGGCCAACCAAGCAAGCTTGCAAAGGAAATCTGCAGTACAATGAAGTCTCACTGCCCCCCGGTCAAAAGGGCCATCTGAAAAAAGTGTAAAATCCAGAAAGGCAAGACAGGACATGGAGAATTGGGAGCCTTGTTATGCTGATGGGCGGGATGTAAATTGCCAACAGCCACTCAGGAGAAGTGTATGCTGTTTCCTGAAACATCTAAAAAACAAAGCAACAGAGCCTAGGGCACTTCCTCTTATGGTCCTATAGCTTAGGGAAATTAAAATCAAAAAGACACAGCCACCCCAAAGTTTGGGACGGCTCTGTTTACAAGAACCTTGTTTACGGTACAAGTTCAATATCACAGAAAGCGAAAAATGGATAAAGAAGTTGTGGTACTTACGTACAATGCAATATCACTCAGCAATGAAATCTATGTCATCAGGCCCGTAGCAGCATAATGAGTGGATTAAGGTACGATGATTGTAAGTAAAATAAGTCACACAGAAAAAGAAACATCATAAGATATCACTACTACACGGAATGTAAACTTGGCTACACAGGAACTGAATTACAAAACAGAACAGGGTCTCAAATGTAGAAAACCAACTTACGCTAGCTTAAGGGGAAAGGTGAGTTCGGGTGCTGCATGAATCCAGAGATTGAAATTAGCACAGATACCGTTCCATAAGCCAAATATGTAATAGACAAGAGCTACTGCTTGCTCAACGAAGTGGACTCAACACCCCATATTAAACGCCTAAGAATATACCTGACTAGAAATAATCTTAAAACCTACGGATTTATATGTCTCCGAAAGACAATCAAGCGTGTGTACAGCGGCATAAACGCAGCAGTGATAGGATTGGTGAGGTTCGGTGAGCAAATGCAGACCCTTTGAAGTCATATTGCATGGTACCCATTCCATGGGTCTCAACTCTCCAGGTTTAAGGGATTCTTCCTTCAGCTAAAACATGCATGTGGAACCCAGAGTATGATCCACCGTGTGATCGGGAAACGTGTTCAAATGTGTCTCAGTTTTCGTCCCCTGGTACTCGGGTGCAAACTCCAGATGCTTTACTAACACTCTCCCCACTTGGAGAGTCAGTGCCTTTAACCTCCTTTTTGGCCCAGTTTGCAATTTCTGTGGAAAATGTACAGGAATAGGGAGAACCAATGAGAGACTAGCTGGGGTTGTCTGGACGGGCAAATTTAACTCTCATTTCCCACCAGGAAGAGGAATTAACCAAAGGCTTAGCGTGCCGTGCCGGAACCACACTAGGGCCTGAAGCAATCCTGCGGTGTTGCGGCCAGCTCACAAGAAAGCGAGTTGAAGAAAGGAGCTCAGGGGCACTGTAATTCACAAACCTGCAGAGTTATAAATGACAGCTATCGTCCAAAAATATATTGAAGTAAGGCTGCCAAGAGGACTTGAAAGCGGGGCAGAATTGCAGGAAACCGATTTCAGGAGGTAAACGGGAATTGCATGTAAAGCATAGGAAAAGAGGCAGAACGTCCACAATGATGCACTTGGCCAAAAAGGGCGTATGCGTTTTTTCCTGAATATATTCAGGAAAAAACGCATACGCCCTTTTTGGCCAACCAAGCAAGCTTGCAAAGGAAATCTGCACTACAATGAAGTCTCACTGTCCCCCGGTCAAAAGGGCCATCTGAAAAATGTGTAAAATCCAGAAAGACAGGACAGGCCATGGAGAACTGGGAGCCTTGTTATGCTGATGGGCAGGATGTAAATTGCCAACAGCCACTCTGGAGAAGTGTATGCTGTTTCCTGAAACATCTAAAAAACTAAGCAACAGAGCCTAGGGCACTTCCACTTATGGTCCTATAGCTTAGGGAAATTAAAATCAAAAAGACACAGCCACCCCAAAGTTTGGGACGGCTCTGTTTACAAGAACCTCGTTTACGGTACAAGTTCAATATCACAGAAAGCGAAAAATGGATAAAGAAGTTGTGGTACTTACGTACAATGCAATATCACTCAGCAATGAAATCTATGTCATCAGGCCCGTAGCAGCATAATGAGTGGATTCAGGTATGATGATTCTAAGTGAAATAAGTCACACAGAAAAGGAAACACCATAAGATATCAGTACTACACGGAAGGTAAACTTGGCTACACAAGAACTGAATTACAAAACAGAACAGGGTCTCAAATGTAGAAAACCAACTTATGCTTGCTTAAGGGGAAAGGTGAGTTGGGGTGCTGCATGAAACCAGAGATTGAAATTAGCACAGATACCGTGCCATAAGACAAATATGTAATAGACAAGAGCTACTCCTTGCTCAACGAAGTGGACTCAACACCCCATATTAAACGCTTAAGAATATACCTGACTAGAAATAATCTTAAAAACTACGAATTTATATGTCTCCGAAAGACAATCAAGTGTGTGTACAGCGGCATAAACGCAGCAGTGATAGGATTGGTGAGGTTCGGTGAGCAAATGCAGACCCTTTGAAGTCATATTGCATGGTACCCATTCCATGGGTCTCAACTCTCCAGGTTTAAGGGATTCTTCCTTCAGCTAAAACATGCATGTGGAACCCAGAGTATGATCCACCGTGTGATCGGGAAACGTGTTCAAATGTGTCTCAGTTTTCGTCCCCTGGTACTCGGGTGCAAACTCCAGACGCTTTACTAACACTCTCCCCACTTGGAGAGTCAGTGCCTTTAACCTCCTGTTTGGCCCAGTTTGCAATTTCTGCGGAAAATGTACAGGAATAGGGAGAACCAATGAGAGACTAGCTGGGGGTGTCTGGACGGGCAAATTTAACTCTCATTTCCCACCAGGAAGAGGAATTAACCAAAGGCTCAGCGTGCCGTGCCGGAACCACACTAGGGCCTGAAGCAATCCTGCGGTGTTGCGGCCAGCTCACAAGAAAGCGAGTTGAAGAAAGGAGCTTAGGGGCACTGTAATTCACAAACCTGCAGAGTTATAAATGACAGCTATCGTCCAAAAATATATTGAAGTAAGGCTGCCAAGAGGACTTGAAAGCGGGGCAGAATTGCAGGAAACCGATTTCAGGAGGTAGACGGGAATTGCATGTAAAGCATAGGAAAAGAGGCAGAACGTCCACAATGATGCACTTGGCCAAAAAGGGCGTATGCGTTTTTTCCTGAATATATTCAGGAAAAAACGCATACGCCCTTTTTGGCCAACCAAGCAAGCTTGCAAAGGAAATCTGCACTACAATGAAGTCTCACTGCTCCCCGGTCAAAAGGGCCATCTGAAAAAAGTGTAAAATCCAGAAAGGCAGGACAGGCCATGGAGAACTGGGAGCTTTGTTATGCTGATGGGTGGGATGTAAATTGCCAACAGCCACTCTGGAGAAGTGTATGGTGTTTCCTGAAACATCTAAAAAACAAAGCAACAGAGCCTAGGGCACTTCCACTTATGGTCCTATAGCTTAGGGAAATTAAAATCAAAAAGACACAGCCACCCCAAAGTTTGGGACGGTTCTGTTTACAAGAACCTCGTTTACGGTACAAGTTCAATATCACAGAAAACGAAAAATGGATAAAGAAGTTGTGGTACTTACGTACAATGCAATATCACTCAGCAATGAAATCTATGTCATCAGGCCCGTCGCAGCATAATGAGTGGATTCAGGTACGATGATTCTAAGTGAAATAAGTCACACAGAAAAAGAAACATCATAAGATATCACTACTACACGGAATGTAAACTTGGCTACACAGGAACTGAATTACAAAACAGAACAGGGTCTCAAATGTAGAAAACCAACTTATGCTTGCTTAAGGGGAAAGGTGAGTTGGGGTGCTGCATGAAACCAGAGATTGAAATTAGCACAGATACCGTGCCATAAGCCAAAAATGTAATAGACAAGAGCTACTCCTTGCTAAACGAAGTGTACTCAACACCCCATATTAAACGCCTAAGAATACACCTGACTAGTAAGAATCTTAAAACCTGTGGATTTATATGTCTCCGAAAGAGAATCAAGCGTGTGTACGGCGGCATATACGCAGCAGTGATAGGATTGGTGAGGTTCGGTGAGCAAATGCAGACCCTTTGAAGTCATATTGCATGGTACCCATTCCATGGGTCTCAACTCTCCAGGTTTAAGGGATTCTTCCTTCAGCTAAAACATGCATGTGGAACCCAGAGTATGATCCACCGTGTGATCGGGAAACGTGTTCAAATGTGTCTCAGTTTTCGTCCCCTGGTACTCGGGTGCAACATTCAAGACGCTTTACTAACACTCTCCCCACTTGGAGAGTCAGTGCCTTTAAACTCCTGTTTGGCCCAGTTTGCAATTTCTGCGGAAAATGTACAGGAATAGGGAGAACCAATGAGAGACTAGCTGGAGGTGTCTGGACGGGCAAATTTAACTCTCATTTCCCACCAGGAAGAGGAATTAATCAAAGGTTCAGCATGCCGTGCCGGAACCACACTAGGGCCTGAAGCAATCCTGCGGTGTTGTGGCCAGCTCACAAGAAAGCGAGTTGAAGAAAGGAGCTCAGGGGCACTGTAATTCACAAACCTGCAGAGTTATAAATGACAGCTATCGTCCAAAAATATATTGAGGTAAGGCTGCCAAGAGGACTTGAAAGCGGGGCAGAATTGCAGGAAACCGATTTCAGGAGGTAGACGGGAATTGCATGTAAAGCATAGGAAAAGAGGCAGAACGTCCACAATGATGCACTTGGCCAAAAAGGGCGTATGCGTTTTTTCCTGAATATATTCAGGAAAAAACGCATACGCCCTTTTTGGCCAACCAAGCAAGCTTGCAAAGGAAATCTGCACTACAATGAAGTCTCACTGCCCCCCGGTCAAAAGGGCCATCTGAAAAAAGTGTAAAATCCAGAAAGGCAAGACAGGACATGGAGAATTGGGAGCCTTGTTATGCTGATGGGCGGGATGTAAATTGCCAACAGCCACTCTGGAGAAGTGTATGCTGTTTCCTGAAACATCTAAAAAACAAAGCAACAGAGCCTAGGGCACTTCCACTTATGGTCCTATAGCTTAGGGAAATGAAAATCAAAAAGACACAGCCACCCCAAAGTTTGGGACGGCTCTGTTTACAAGAACCTCGTTTACGGTACAAGTTCAATATCACAGAAAGCGAAAAATGGATAAAGAAGTTGTGGTACTTACGTACAATGCAATATCACTCAGCAATGAAATCTATGTCATCAGGCCCGTAGCAGCATAATGAGTGGATTCAGGTACAATGATTGTAAGTGAAATAAGTCACACAGAAAAAGAAACATCATAAGATATCACTACTACACGGAATGTAAACTTGGCTACACAGGAACTGAATTTCAAAACAGAACAGGGTCTCAAATGTAGAAAACCAACTTATGCTTGCTTAAGGGGAAAGGTGAGTTGGGGTGCTGCATGAAACCAGAGATTGAAATTAGCACAGATACCGTTCCATAAGCCAAATATGTAATAGACAAGAGCTACTCCTTGCTCAACGAAGTGGACTCAACACCCCATATTAAACGCTTAAGAATATACCTGACTAGAAATAATCTTAAAAACTACGAATTTATATGTCTCCGAAAGACAATCAAGCGTGTGTACAGCGGCATAAACGCAGCAGTGATAGGATTGGTGAGGTTCGGTGAGCAAATGCAGACCCTTTGAAGTCATATTGCATGGTACCCATTCCATGGGTCTCAACTCTCCAGGTTTAAGGGATTCTTCCTTCAGCTAAAACATGCATGTGGAACCCAGAGTATGATCCACCGTGTGATCGGGAAACGTGTTCAAATGTGTCTCAGTTTCCGTCCCCTGGTACTCGGGTGCAACACTCCAGACGCTTTACTAACACTCTCCCCACTTGGAGAGTCAGTGCCTTTAACCTCCTGTTTGGCCCAGTTTGCAATTTCTGCGGAAAATGTACAGGAATAGGGAGAACCAATGAGAAACTAGCTGGAGGTGTCTGGACGGGCAAATTTAACTCTCATTTCCCACCAGGAAGAGGAATTAACCAAAGGCTCAGCATGCCGTGCCGGAACCACACTAGGGCCTGAAGCAATCCTGCGGTGTTGCGGCCAGCTCACAAGAAAGCGAGTTGAAGAAAGGAGCTCAGGGGCACTGTAATTCACAAACCTGCAGAGTTATAAATGACAGCTATCGTCCAAAAATATATTGAAGTAAGGCTGCCAAGAGGACTTGAAAGCGGGGCAGAATTGCAGGAAACCGATTTCAGGAGGTACACTGGAATTGCATGTAAAGCATAGAAAAGAGGCAGAACGTCCACAATGATGCACTTGGCCAAAAAGGGCGTATGCGTTTTTTCCTGAATATATTCAGGAAAAAACGCATACGCCCTTTTTGGCCAACCAAGCAAGCTTGCAAAGGATATCTGAACTACAATGAAGTCTCACTGCCCCCCGGTCAAAAGGGCCATCTGAAAAAAGTGTAAAATCCAGAAAGGCAGGACAGGCCATGGAGAACTGGGAGCCTTGTTATGCTGATGGGCGGGATGTAAATTGCCAACAGCCACTCTGAAGAAGTGTATGGTGTTTCCTGAAACATCTAAAAAACAAAGCAACAGAGCCTAGGGCACTTCCACTTATGGTCCTATAGCTTAGGGAAATTAAAATCAAAAAGACACGATCACCCCAAAGTTTGGGACGGCTCTGTTTACAAGAACCTCGTTTACGGTACAAGTTCAATATCACAGAAAGCGAAAAATGGATAAAGAAGTTGTGGTACTTACGTACAATGCAATATCACTCAGCAATGAAATCTATGTCATCAGGCCCGTAGCAGCATAATGAGTGGATGCAGGTATGATGAGTCTAAGTGAAATAAGTCACACAGAAAAAGAAACATCATAAGATATCACTACTACACGGAATGTAAACTTGGCTACACAGGAACTGAATTACAAAACAGAACAGGGTCTGAAATGTAGAAAACCAACTTATGCTTGCTTAAGGGGAAAGGTGAGTTGGGGTGCTGCATGAAACCAGAGATTGAAATTAGCACAGATACCGTGCCATAAGCCAAAAATGTAATAGACAAGAGCTACTCCTTGCTAAACGAAGTGTACTCAACACCCCATATTAAACGCCTAAGAATACACCTGACTAGTAAGAATCTTAAAACCTGTGGATTTATATGTCTCCGAAAGAGAATCAAGCGTGTGTACGGCGGCATAAACGCAGCAGTGATAGGATTGGTGAGGTTCGGTGAGCAAATGCAGACCCTTTGAAGTCATATTGCATGGTACCCATTCCATGGGTCTCAACTCTCCAGGTTTAAGGGATTCTTCCTTCAGCTAAAACATGCATGTGGAACCCAGAGTATGATCCACCGTGTGATCGGGAAACGTGTTCCAATGTGTCTCAGTTTTCGTCCCCTGGTACTCGGGTGCAACATTCAAGACGCTTTACTAACACTCTCCTCACTTGGAGAGTCAGTGCCTTTAAACTCCTGTTTGGCCCAGTTTGCAATTTCTGCGGAAAATGTACAGGAATAGGGAGAACCAATGAGAGACTAGCTGGAGGTGTCTGGACGGGCAAATTTAACTCTCATTTCCCACCAGGAAGAGGAATTAATCAAAGGTTCAGCATGCCGTGCCGGAACCACACTAGGGCCTGAAGCAATCCTGCGGTGTTGCGGCCAGCTCACAAGAAAGCGAGTTGAAGAAAGGAGCTAAGGGGCACTGTAATTCACAAACCTGCAGAGTTATAAATGACAGCTATCGTCCAAAAATATATTGAAGTAAGGCTGCCAAGAGGACTTGAAAGCGGGGCAGAATTGCAGGAAACCGATTTCAGGAGGTAGACGGGAATTGCATGTAAAGCATAGGAAAAGAGGCAGAACGTCCACAATGATGCACTTGGCCAAAAAGGGCGTATGCGTTTTTTCCTGAATATATTCAGGAAAAAACGCATACGCCCTTTTTGGCCAACCAAGCAAGCTTGCAAATGAAATCTGCACTACAATGAAGTCTCACTGCTCCCCGGTCAAAAGGCTATCTGAAAAAAGTGTAAAATCCAGAAAGGCAGGACAGGCCATGGAGAACTGGGAGCCTTGTTATTCTGATGGGTGGGATGTAAATTGCCAACAGCCACTCTGCGGAAGTGTATGGTGTTTCCTGAAACATCCAAAAAACAAAGCAACAGAGCCTAGGGCACTTCCACTTATGGTCCTATAGATTAGGGAAATTAAAATCAAAAAGACACAGCCACCCCGAAGTTTGGGACAGCTCTGTTTAAAAGAACCTCATTTACGGTACAAGTTCAATATCACAGAAAGCGAAAAATGGATAAAGAAGTTGTGGTACTTACGTACAATGCAATATCACTCAGCAATGAAATCTATGTCATCAGGCCCATAACAGCATAATGAGTGGATTCAGGTACGATGATTCTAAGTGAAATAAGTCACACAGAAAAAGAAACATCATAAGATATCACTACTACACGTAATGTAAACTTGGCTACACAGGAACTAAATTACTAAACAGAACAGAGTGTCAAATGTAGAAAACCAATTTATGCTTGCTTAAGGGGAAAGGTGAGTTGGGGTGCTGCATACAACAAGAGATTGAAGTTAGCACAGATACCGTTCCATAAGCCAAATATATAATAGACAAGTGCTACTCCTTGCTCAACGAAGTGGACTCAACACCCCATATTAAACGCCTAACAATATACCTGACTAGTAAGAATCTTAAAACCTATGGATTTATATGTCTCCGAAAGAGAATCAAGCGTGTGTACAGCGGCATAAACGCAGCAGCGATAGGATTGGTGAGGTTCGGTGAGCAAATGCAGACACTTTGAAGTCATATTGTATGGTATCCATTCCATGGGTCTCAACTCTCCAGGTTTAAGGGATTCTTCCTTCAGCTAAAACATGCATGTGGAACCCAGAGTATGATCCACCGTGTGATTGGGAAACGTGTTCAAATGTGTCACAGTTTTCATCCCCTGGTACTCGGGTGCAACATTCAAGACGCTTTACTAACACTCTCCCCACTTGGAGAGTCAGTGCCTTTAAACTCCTGTTTGGCCCAGTTTGCAATTTCTGCGGAAAATGTACAGGAATAGGGAGAACCAATGAGAGACTAGCTGGAGGTGTCTGGACAGGCAAATTTAACTCTCATTTCCCACCAGGAAGAGGAATTAACCAAAGGTTCAGCGTGACATGCCGGAACCACACTAGGGCCTGAAGCAATCCTGCGGTGTTGTGGCCAGCTCACAAGAAAGCGAGTTGAAGAAAGGAGCTCAGGGGCACTGTAATTCACAAACCTGCAGAGTTATAAATGACAGCTATCGTCCAAAAATATATTGAGGTAAGGCTGCCAAGAGGACTTGAAAGCGGGGCAGAATTGCAGGAAACCGATTTCAGGAGGTAGACGGGAATTGCATGTAAAGCATAGGAAAAGAGGCAGAACGTCCACAATGATGCACTTGGCCAAAAAGGGCGTATGCGTTTTTTCCTGAATATATTCAGGAAAAAACGCATACGCCCTTTTTGGCCAACCAAGCAAGCTTGCAAAGGAAATCTGCACTACAATGAAGTCTCACTGCCCCCCGGTCAAAAGGGCCATCTGAAAAAAGTGTAAAATCCAGAAAGGCAAGACAGGACATGGAGAATTGGGAGCCTTGTTATGCTGATGGGCGGGATGTAAATTGCCAACAGCCACTCTGGAGAAGTGTATGCTGTTTCCTGAAACATCTAAAAAACAAAGCAACAGAGCCTAGGGCACTTCCACTTATGGTCCTATAGCTTAGGGAAATGAAAATCAAAAAGACACAGCCACCCCAAAGTTTGGGACGGCTCTGTTTACAAGAACCTCGTTTACGGTACAAGTTCAATATCACAGAAAGCGAAAAATGGATAAAGAAGTTGTGGTACTTACGTACAATGCAATATCACTCAGCAATGAAATCTATGTCATCAGGCCCGTAGCAGCATAATGAGTGGATTCAGGTACAATGATTGTAAGTGAAATAAGTCACACAGAAAAAGAAACATCATAAGATATCACTACTACACGGAATGTAAACTTGGCTACACAGGAACTGAATTTCAAAACAGAACAGGGTCTCAAATGTAGAAAACCAACTTATGCTTGCTTAAGGGGAAAGGTGAGTTGGGGTGCTGCATGAAACCAGAGATTGAAATTAGCACAGATACCGTTCCATAAGCCAAATATGTAATAGACAAGAGCTACTCCTTGCTCAACGAAGTGGACTCAACACCCCATATTAAACGCTTAAGAATATACCTGACTAGAAATAATCTTAAAAACTACGAATTTATATGTCTCCGAAAGACAATCAAGCGTGTGTACAGCGGCATAAACGCAGCAGTGATAGGATTGGTGAGGTTCGGTGAGCAAATGCAGACCCTTTGAAGTCATATTGCATGGTACCCATTCCATGGGTCTCAACTCTCCAGGTTTAAGGGATTCTTCCTTCAGCTAAAACATGCATGTGGAACCCAGAGTATGATCCACCGTGTGATCGGGAAACGTGTTCAAATGTGTCTCAGTTTTCGTCCCCTGGTACTCGGGTGCAACATTCAAGACGCTTTACTAACACTCTCCCCACTTGGAGAGTCAGTGCCTTTAACCTCCTGTTTGGCCCAGTTTGCAATTTCTGCGGAAAATGTACAGGAATAGGGAGAACCAATGAGAGACTAGCTGGGGGTGTCTGGACGGGCAAATTTAACTCTCATTTCCCACCAGGAAGAGGAATTAACCAAAGGCTCAGCGTACCGTGCCGGAACCACACTAGGGCCTGAAGCAATCCTGCGGTGTTGCGGCCAGCTCACAAGAAAGCGAGTTGAAGAAAGGAGCTCAGGGGCACTGTAATTCACAAACCTGCAGAGTTATAAATGACAGCTATCGTCCAAAAATATATTGAAGTAAGGCTGCCAAGAGGACTTGAAAGCGGGGCAGAATTGCAGGAAACCGATTTCAGGAGGTAGACGGGAATTGCATGTAAAGCATAGGAAAAGAGGCAGAAAGTCCACAATGATGCACTTGGCCAAAAAGGGCGTATGCGTTTTTTCCTGAATATATTCAGGGAAAAACGCATACGCCCTTTTTGGTCAACCAAGCAAGCTTGAAAAGGAAATCTGCACTACAATGAAGTCTCACTGCCCCCCGGTCAAAAGGGCCATCTGAAAAAAGTGTAAAATCCAGAAAGGCAGGACAGGCCATGGAGAACTGGGAGCTTTGTTATGCTGATGTGTGGGATGTAAATTGCCAACAGCCACTCTGGAGAAGTGTATGGTGTTTCCTGAAACATCTAAAAAACAAAGCAACAGAGCCTAGGGCACTTCCACTTATGGTCCTATAGCTTAGGGAAATTAAAATCAAAAAGACACAGCCACCCCAAAGTTTGGGATGGCTCTGTTTACAAGAACCTCGTTTACGGTACAAGTTCAATATCACAGAAAGCGAAAAATGGATAAAGAAGTTGTGGTACTTACGTACAATGCAATATCACTCAGCAATGAAATCTATGTCATCAGGCCCGTAGCAGCATAATGAGTGGATTCAGGTATGATGATTCTAAGTGAAATAAGTCACACAGAAAAAGAAACATCATAAGATATCACCAATACACGGAATGTAAACTTGGCTACACAGGAACTGAATTACAAAACAGAACAGGGTCTCAAATGTAGAAAACCAACTTATGCTTGCTTAAGGGGAAAGGTGAGTTGGGGTGCTGCATGAAACCAGAGATTGAAATTAGCACAGATACCGTGCCATAAGCCAAAAATGTAATAGACAAGAGCTACTCCTTGCTAAACGAAGTGTACTCAACACCCCATATTAAACGCCTAAGAATACACCTGACTAGTAAGAATCTTAAAACCTGTGGATTTATATGTCTCCGAAAGAGAATCAAGCGTGTGTACGGCGGCATAAACGCAGCAGTGATAGGATTGGTGAGGTTCGGTGAGCAAATGCAGACCCTTTGAAGTCATATTGCATGGTACCCATTCCATGGGTTTCAACTCTCCATGTTTAAGGGATTCTTCCTTCAGCTAAAACATGCATGTGGAACCCAGAGTATGATCCACCGTGTGATCGGGAAACGTGTTCAAATGTGTCTCAGTTTTCGTCCCCTGGTACTCGGGTGCAACATTCAAGACGCTTTACTAACACTCTCCCCACTTGGAGAGTCAGTGCCTTTAAACTCCTGTTTGGCCCAGTTTGCAATTTCTGCGGAAAATGTACAGGAATAGGGAGAACCAATGAGAGACTAGCTGGAGGTGTCTGGACGGGCAAATTTAACTCTCATTTCCCACCAGGAAGAGGAATTAATCAAAGGTTCAGCATGCCGGGCCGGAACCACACTAGGGCCTGAAGCAATCCTGCGGTGTTGCGGCCAGCTCACAAGAAAGTGAGTTGAAGAAAGGAGCTAAGGGGCACTGTAATTCACAAACCTGCAGAGTTATAAATGACAGCTATCGTCCAAAAATATATTGAAGTAAGGCTGCCAAGAGGACTTGAAAGCGGGGCAGAATTGCAGGAAACCGATTTCAGGAGGTAGACGGGAATTGCATGTAAAGCATAGGAAAAGAGGCAGAACGTCCACAATGATGCACTTGGCCAGAAAGGGCGTATGCGTTTTTTCCTGAATATATTCAGGAAAAAACGCATACGCCCTTTTTGGCCAACCAAGCAAGCTTGCAAAGGAAATCTGCACTACAATGAAGTCTCACTGCCCCCCAGTCAAAAGAGCCATCTGAAAAAAGTGTAAAATCCAGAAAGGCAGGACAGGCTAAGGAGAACTGGGAGCCTTTTTATGCTAATGGGTGGGATGTAAATTGCCAACAGCCACTCTGGAGAAGTGTATGCTGTTTCCTGAAACATCCAAAAAACAAAGCAACAGAGCCTAGGGCACTCCCACTTATGGTCCTATAGCTTAGGGAAATTAAAAACAAAAAGACACAGCCACCCCAAAGTTTCGGCCGGCGCTGTTTACAGGAACCTCGTTTACTGTACAAGTTCAATATCACAGAAAGCGAAAAATGATAAAGATGTTGTGGTACTTACGTACAATGCAATATCACTCAGCAATGAAATCTATGTCATCAGGCCCGTAACAGCATAATGAGTGGATTCAAGTACGATGATTCTAAGTGAAATAAGTCACACAGAAAAAGAAACATCATAAGATATCACTACTACACGGAATGTAAACTTGGCTACACAGGAACTGAATTACAAAACAGAACAGGGTCTCAAATGTAGAAAACCAACTTATGCTTGCTTAAGGGGACAGGTGAGTTGGGGTGCGGCATAAAACCAGAGATTGAAATTAGCACAGATACCGTTCCATAAGCCAAATATATAATAGACAAGAGCTACTCCTTGCTCAAAGAAGTGGACTCAACACCCCATAATAAACGCCTAAGCATATACCTGACTAGTAAGAATCTTAAAACCTTTGGATTTATATGTCTCCAAAAGAGAATCAAGCGTGTGTACAGCGGCATAAACGCAGCAGTGATAGGATTGGTGAGGTTCGGTGAGCAAATGCAGGCCCTTTGAAGTCATATTGCATGGTACCCATTCCATGGGTCTCAACTCTCCAGGTTTAAGGGATTCTTCCTTCAGCTAAAACATGCATGTGGAACCCAGAGTGTGATCCACCGTGTGATCGGGAAACGTGTTCAAATGTGTCTCACTTTTCGTCCCCTGGTACTCGGGTGCAACATTCCACACGCTTTACTAACACTCTCCCCACTTGGAGAGTCAGTGCCTTTAACCTCCTGGTTGGCCCAGTTTGCAATTTCTGCGTAAGATGAACAGGAATAGGGAGAACCAATGAGAGACTAGGTGGAGGTGTCTGGACGGGCAAATTTAACTCTCATTTCCCACCACGAAGAGGAATTAACCAAAGGCTCAGCGTGCCATGCCGGAACCACACTAGGGCCTGAAGCAATCCTGCGGTGTTGCAGCGAGCTCACAAGAAAGCAAGTTGAAGAAAGGAACTCAGAGACACTGTAATTCACAAACCTGCAGAGTTATAAATGACAGCTATCGTCCAAAAATATATTGAAGTAAGGCTGCCAAGAGGACTTGAAAGCGGGGCAGAATTGCAGGAAACCGATTTCAGGAGGTAGACTGGAATTGCATGTAAAGCATAGGAAAAGAGGCAGAACGTCCACAATGATGCACTTGGCCAAAAAGGGCGTATGCGTTTTTTCCTGAATATATTCAGGAAAAAACGCATACGCCCTTTTTGGCCAACCAAGCAAGCTTGCAAAGGAAATCTGCACTACAATGAAGTCTCACTGCTCCCCGGTCAAAAGGCTATCTGAAAAAAGTGTAAAATCCAGAAAGGCAGGACAGGCCATGGAGAACTGGGAGCCTTGTTATTCTGATGGGTGGGATGTAAATTGCCAACAGCCACTCTGGAGAAGTGTATGGTGTTTCCTGAAACATCCAAAAAACAAAGCAACAGAGCCTAGGGCACTTCCACTTATGGTCCTATAGATTAGGGAAATTAAAATCAAAAAGACACAGCCACCCCGAAGTTTGGGACAGCTCTGTTTAAAAGAACCTCATTTACGGTAGAAGTTCAATATCACAGAAAGCGAAAAATGGATAAAGAAGTTGTGGTACTTACGTACAATGCAATATCACTCAGCAATGAAATCTATGTCATCAGGCCCATAGCAGCATAATGAGTGGATGCAGGTATGATGAGTCTAAGTGAAATAAGTCACATAGAAAAAGAAACATCATAAGATATCACTACTACACGGAATGTAAACTTGGCTACACAGGAACTGAATTACAAAACAGAACAGGGTCTCAAATGTAGAAAACCAACTTATGCTTGCTTAAGGGGAAAGGTGAGTTGGGGTGCTGCATGAAACCAGAGATTGAAATTAGCACAGATACCGTTCCATAAGCCAAATATGCAATAGACAAGAGCTACTCCTTGCTGAACGGAGTGGACTCAACACCCCATATTAAACGCCTAAGAATATACCTGACTAGAAATAATCTTAAAACCTACAGATTTATATGTCTCCGAAAGAGAATCAATCGTGTGTACAGCGGCATAAACGCAGCAGTGATAGGATTGGTGAGGTTCGGTGAGCAAATGCAGACCCTTTGAAGTCATATTGCATGGTACCCATTCCATGGGTCTCAACTCTCCAGGTTTAAGGGATTCTTCCTTCAGCTAAAACATGCATGTGGAACCCAGAGTATGATCCACCGTGTGATCGGGAAACGTGTTCAAATGTGTCTCGTTTTCATCCCCTGGTACTCGGGTGCAACATTCCAGATGCTTTACTAACACTCTCCCCACTTGGAGAGTCAGTGCCTTTAACCTCCTGTTTGGCCCAGTTTGTAATTTCTGTGGAAAACGAACAGGAAGAGGGAGAACGAAAGAGAGACTAGCTGGAGGTGTCTGGACGGGCAAATTTAACTCTCATTTCCCACCAGGAAGAGGAATTAACCAAAGGCTCAGCGTGCCGTGCCGGAACTACACTAGGGCCTGAAGCAATCCTGCGGTGTTGCGGCCAGCTCACAAGAAAGCGAGTTGAAGAAACGAGCTCAGGGGCAGTGTAATTCACAAATCTGCAGAGTTATAAATGACAGCGATCGTCCAAAAATATATTGAAGTAAGGCTGCCAAGAGGACTTGAAAGCGGGGCAGAATGGCAGGAAATCGATTTCAGGAGGTACACTGGAATTGCATGTAAAGCATAGGAAAAGAGGCAGAACGTCCACAATGATGCACTTGGCCAAAAAGTGCGTATGTGTTTTTTCCTGAATATATTCAGGAAAAAACGCATACGCCCTTTTTGGCCAACCAAGCAAGCTTGCAAAGATATCTGCACTACAATGAAGTCTCACTGCCCCCCGGTCAAAAGGGCTATCTGAAAAAAGTGTAAAATCCAGAAAGGCAGGACAGGCCATGGAGAACTGGGAGCCTTGTTATGCTGGTAGGCGGGATGTAAATTGCCAACAGCCAGTCTGGAGAAGTGTATGGTGTTTCCTGAAACATCTAAAAAACAAGCAACAGAGCCTAGGGCACTTCCACTTATGGTCCTATAGCTTAGGGAAATTAAAATCAAAAAGACACAGCCACCCCAAAGTTTGGGACGGCTCTGTTTACAAGAATCTTGTTTACGGTACAAGTTCAATAGCACAAAAGCGAAAAATGGATAAAGGAGTTGTGGTACTTAAGTACAATGCAATATCACTCAGCAATGAAATCTTGTCATCAGGCCCGTCGCAGCATAATGAGTGGATTCAGGTACGATGATTCTAAGTGAAATAAGTCACACAGAAAAAGAAACATCATAAGATATCACTACTACACGGAATATAAACTTGGCTACACAGGAACTGAATTACAAAACAGAACAGTGTCTCAAATGTAGAACACCAACTTATGCTTGCTTAAGGGGAAAGGTGAGTTGGGGTGCTGCATGAAACCAGAGATTGAAATTAGCACAGACACCGTTTTATAAGCCAAATATGCAATAGACAAGAGCTACTCCTTGCTGAACGAAGTGGACTCAACACGCCATATTAAACGCCTAAGAATATACCTGACAAGAAATAATCTTAAAACCTACGGATTTATATGTCTCTGAAAGAGAATCAAGCGTGTGTACGGCGGCATAAACGCAGCAGGGATAGGATTGGGGAGGTTCGGTGAGCAAATGCAGACCCTTTGAAGTCATATTGCATGGTACCCATTCCATGGGTCTCAACTCTCCAGGTTTAAGGGATTCTTCCTTCAGCTGAAACATGCATGTGGAACACAGAGTATGATCCACCGTGTGATCAGGAAACGTGTTCAAATGTGTCTCAGTTTTCGTCCCCTGGTACTCGGGTGCAACATTCAAGACGCTTTACTAACACTCTCCCCACTTGGAGAGTCAGTGCCTTTAAACTCCTGTTTGGCCCAGTTTGCAATTTCTGCGGAAAATGTACAGGAATAGGGAGAACCAATGAGAGACTAGCTGGAGGTGTGTGGACGGGCAAATTTAACTCTCATTTCCCACCAGGAAGAGGAATTAACCAAAGGCTCAGCGTGCCGTGCCGGATCCACACTAGGGCCTGAAGCAATCCTGCGGTGTTGTGGCCAGGTCACAAAACAGCGAGTTGAAGAAAGGAGCTCAGGGGCACTGTAATTCACAAACCTGCAGAGTTATAAATGACAGCTATCGTCCAAAAATATATTGAAGTAAGGCTGCCAAGAGGAGTTGAAAGTGGTGCAGAATTGCAGGAAACCGATTTCAGGAGGTAGACTGGAATTGCATGTAAAGCATAGGAATAGAGGCACAACGTCCACAAGGATGCACTTGGCCAAAAAGGGCGTATGCGTTTTTTCCTGAATATATTCAGGAAAAAACGCATACGCCCTTTTTGGCCAACCAAGAAAGCTTGCAAAGGAAATCTGCACTACAATGAAGTCTCACTGCCGCCCAGTCAAAAGGGCCATCTGAAAAATGTGTAAAATCCAGAAAGGCAGGATAGGCCATGGACAACTGGGAGCCTTGTTATGCTGATGGGCGGGATGTAAATTGCCAACAGCCACTCTGGAGAAGTGTATGGTGTTTCCTGAAACATCTAAAAAACAAAGCAACAGAGCCTAGGGCACTTCCACTTATGGTCCTATAGCTTAGGGAAATTAAAATCAAAAAGACACAGCCACCCCAAAGTTTGGGATGGCTCTGTTTACAAGAACCTCGTTTATTGTACAAGTTCAATATTACAGAAAGCGAAAAATGGATAAAGAAGTTGTGGTACTTACGTACAATGCAATATCACTCAGCAATGAAATCTATGTCATCAGGCCCGTAGCAGCATAATGAGTGGATTCAGGTACGATGATTCTAAGTGAAATAAGTCACACAGAAAAAGAAACATCATAAGATATCACCAATACACGGAATGTAAACTTGGCTACACAGGAACTGAATTACAAAACAGAACAGGGTCTCAAATGTAGAAAACCAACTTATGCTTGCTTAAGGGGAAAGGTGAGTTGGGGTGCTGCATGAAACCAGAGATTGAAATTAGCACAGATACCGTTCCATAAGCCAAATATGCAATAGACAAGAGCTACTCCTTGCTGAACGGAGTGGACTCAACACCCCATATTAAACGCCTAAGAATATACCTGACTAGAAATAATCTTAAAACCTACGGATTTATATGTCTCCGAAAGAGAATCAATCGTGTGTACAGCGGCATAAACGCAGCAGTGATAGGATTGGTGAGGTTCGGTGAGCAAATGCAGACCCTTTGAAGTCATATTGCATGGTACCCATTCCATGGGTCTCAACTCTCCAGGTTTAAGGGATTCTTCCTTCAGCTAAAACATGCATGTGGAACCCAGAGTATGATCCACCGTGTGATCGGGAAACGTGTTCAAATGTGTCTCGTTTTCGTCCCCTGGTACTCGGGTGCAACATTCCAGATGCTTTACTAACACTCTCCCCACTTGGAGAGTCAGTGCCTTTAACCTCCTGTTTGGCCCAGTTTGTAATTTCTGTGGAAAACGAACAGGAAGAGGGAGAACGAAAGAGAGACTAGCTGGAGGTGTCTGGACGGGCAAATTTAACTCTCATTTCCCACCAGGAAGAGGAATTAACCAAAGGCTCAGCGTGCCGTGCCGGAACTACACTAGGGCCTGAAGCAATCCTGCGGTGTTGCGGCCAGCTCACAAGAAAGCGAGTTGAAGAAACGAGCTCAGGGGCAGTGTAATTCACAAATCTGCAGAGTTATAAATGACAGCGATCGTCCAAAAATATATTGAAGTAAGGCTGCCAAGAGGACTTGAAAGCGGGGCAGAATGGCAGGAAATCGATTTCAGGAGGTACACTGGAATTGCATGTAAAGCATAGGAAAAGAGGCAGAACGTCCACAATGATGCACTTGGCCAAAAAGTGCGTATGTGTTTTTTCCTGAATATATTCAGGAAAAAACGCATACGCCCTTTTTGGCCAACCAAGCAAGCTTGCAAAGATATCTGCACTACAATGAAGTCTCACTGCCCCCCGGTCAAAAGGGCTATCTGAAAAAAGTGTAAAATCCAGAAAGGCAGGACAGGCCATGGAGAACTGGGAGCCTTGTTATGCTGGTAGGCGGGATGTAAATTGCCAACAGCCACTCTGGAGAAGTGTATGGTGTTTCCTGAAACATCTAAAAAACAAGCAACAGAGCCTAGGGCACTTCCACTTATGGTCCTATAGCTTAGGGAAATTAAAATCAAAAAGACACAGCCACCCCAAAGTTTGGGACGGCTCTGTTTACAAGAATCTTGTTTACGGTACAAGTTCAATAGCACAAAAGCGAAAAATGGATAAAGGAGTTGTGGTACTTAAGTACAATGCAATATCACTCAGCAATGAAATCTTGTCATCAGGCCCGTCGCAGCATAATGAGTGGATTCAGGTACGATGATTCTAAGTGAAATAAGTCACACAGAAAAAGAAACATCATAAGATATCACTACTACACGGAATATAAACTTGGCTACACAGGAACTGAATTACAAAACAGAACAGTGTCTCAAATGTAGAACACCAACTTATGCTTGCTTAAGGGGAAAGGTGAGTTGGGGTGCTGCATGAAACCAGAGATTGAAATTAGCACAGACACCGTTTTATAAGCCAAATATGCAATAGACAAGAGCTACTCCTTGCTGAACGAAGTGGACTCAACACGCCATATTAAACGCCTAAGAATATACCTGACTAGAAATAATCTTAAAACCTACGGATTTATATGTCTCCGAAAGAGAATCAAGCGTGTGTACGGCGGCATAAACGCAGCAGTGATAGGATTGGGGAGGTTCGGTGAGCAAATGCAGACCCTTTGAAGTCATATTGCATGGTACCCATTCCATGGGTCTCAACTCTCCAGGTTTAAGGGATTCTTCCTTCAGCTGAAACATGCATGTGGAACACAGAGTATGATCCACCGTGTGATCAGGAAACGTGTTCAAATGTGTCTCAGTTTTCGTCCCCTGGTACTCGGGTGCAACATTCAAGACGCTTTACTAACACTCTCCCCACTTGGAGAGTCAGTGCCTTTAACCTCCTGTTTGGCCCAGTTTGTAATTTCTGTGGAAAATGAACAGGAATAGGGAGAACGAAAGAGAGACTAGCTGGAGGTGTCTGGACGGGCAAATTTAACTCTCATTTCCCACCAGGAAGAGGAATTAACCAAAGGCTCAGCGTGCCGTGCCGGAACTACACTAGGGACTGAAGCAATCCTGCGGTGTTGCGGCCAGCTTACAAAAAAGCGAGTTGAAGAAACGAGCTCAGGGGCACTGTAATTCACAAACCTGCAGAGTTATAAATGAAAGCGATCATCCAAAAATATATTGAAGTAAGGCTGCCAAGAGGACTTGAAAGCGGGGCAGAATTGCAGGAAATCGATTTCAGGAGGTACACTGGAATTGCATGTAAAGCATAGGAAAAGAGGCAGAACGTCCACAATGATGCACTTGGCCAAAAAGGGCGTATGCGTTTTTTCCTGAATATATTCAGGAAAAAACGCATACGCTCTTTTTGGCCAACCAAGCAAGCTTGCAAAGGATATCTGCACTACAATGAAGTCTCACGGCCCCCCGGTCAAAAGGGCCATCTGAAAAAAGTGTAAAATCCAGAAAGGCAGGACAGGCCATGGAGAACTGGGAGCCTTGTTATGCTGATGGGCGGGATGTAAATTGCCAACAGCCACTCTGGAGAAGTGTATGGTGTTTCCTGAAACATCTAAAAAACAAAGCAACAGAGCCTAGGGCACTTCCACTTATGGTCCTATAGCTTAGGGAAATTAAAATCAAAAAGACACAGCCACCCCAAAGTTTGGGAAGGCTCTGTTTACAAGAATCTTGTTTACGGTACAAGTTCAATACCACAAAAGCGAAAAATGGATAAAGAAGTTGTGGTACTTAAGTACAATGCAATATCACTCAGCAATGAAATCTTGTCATCAGGCCCGTAGCAGCATAATGAGTGGATTCAGGTACGATGATTCTAAGTGAAATAAGTCACACAGAAAAAGAAACATCATAAGATATCACTACTACACGGAAAATAAACTTGGCTACACAGGAACTGAATTACAAAACAGAACAGGGTCTCAATTGTAGAACACCAACTTATGCTTGCTTAAGGGGAAAGGTGAGTTGGGGTGCTGCATGAAACCAGAGATTGAAATTAGCACAGACACCGTTCTATAAGCCAAATATGCAATAGACAAGAGCTACTCCTTGCTGAACGAAGTGGACTCAACACCCCATATTAAACGCCTAAGAATATACCTGACTAGAAATAATCTTAAAACCTACGGATTTATATGTCTCCGAAAGAGAATCAAGCGTGTGTACGGCGGCATAAACGCAGCAGTGATAGGATTGGGGAGGTTCGGTGAGCAAATGCAGACCCTTTGAAGTCATATTGCATGGTACCCATTCCATGGGTCTCAACTCTCCAGGTTTAAGGGATTCTTCCTTCAGCTGAAACATGCATGTGGAACCCAGAGTATGATCCACCGTGTGATCGGGAAACGTGTTAAAATGTGTCTCAGTTTTCGTCCCCTGGTACTCGGGTGCAACATTGAAGACGCTTTACTAACACTCTCCCCACTTGGAGAGTCAGTGCCTTTAAACTCCTGTTTGGCCCAGTTTGCCATTTCTGCGGAAAATGTACAGGAATAGGGAGAACCAATGAGAGACTAGCTGGAGGTGTGTGGACGGGCAAATTTAACTCTCATTTCCCACCAGGAAGAGGAATTAACCAAAGGCTCAGCGTGCCGTGCCGGAATGACACTAGGGCCTGAAGCAATCCTGCGGTGTTGCGGCCAGCTCACAAGAAAGCGAGTTGAAGAAAGGAGCTCAGGGGCACTGTAATTCACAAACCTGCAGAGTTATAAATGACAGCTATCGTCCAAAAATATATTGAAGTAAGGCTGCCAAGAGGACTTGAAAGTGGTGCAGAATTGCACGAAACCGATTTCAGGAGGTAGACTGGAATTGCATGTAAAGCATAGGAAAAGAGGCAGAACGTCCACAATGATGCACTTGGCCAAAAAGGGCGTATGCGTTTTTTCCTCAATATATTCAGGAAAAAAAGCATACGCCCTTTTTGGCCAACCAAGAAAGCTTGCAAAGGAAATCTGCACTACAATGAAGTCTCACTGCCCCCCGGTCAAAAGGGCCATCTGAAAAAAATGTAAAATCCAGAAAGGCAGGACAGGCCATGGAGAACTGGGAGCCTTGTTATGCTGATAGGCGAGATGTAAATTGCCAACAGCCACTCTGGAGAAGTGTATGGTGTTTCCTGAAACATCTAAAAAACAAAGCAACAGAGCCTAGGGCACTTCCACTTATGGTCCTATAGCTTAGGGAAATTAAAATCTAAAAGACACAGCCACCCCAAAGTTTGGGACGGCTCTGTTTACAAGAACCTCGTTTACGGTACAAGTTCAATATCACAGAAAGCGAAAAATGGATAAAGAAGTTGTGGTACTTACGTACAATGCAATATCACTCAGCAATGAAATCTATGTCATCAGGTCCGTCGCAGCATAATGAGTGGATTCAGGTACGATGATTCTAAGTGAAATAAGTCACACAGAAAAAGAAACATCATAAGATATCACCAATACACGGAATGTAAACTTGGCTACACAGGAACTGAATTACAAAACAGAACAGGGTCTCAAATGTAGAAAACCAACTTATGCTTGCTTAAGGGGAAAGGTGAGTTGGGGTGCTGCATAAAACCAGAGATTGAAATTAGCACAGATACCGTTCCATAAGCCAAATATGTAATAGACAAGAGCTACTCCTTGCTCAACGCAGTGGACTCAACACCCCATATTAAACGCTTAAAAATACACCTGACTAGAAATAATCTTAAAACCTACGGATTTATATGTTTCCGAAAGAGAATCAAGCGTGTGTACAGCGGCATAAACGCAGCAGTGATAGGATTGGTGAGGTTCGGTGAGCAAATGCAGACCCTTTGAAGTCATATTGCATGGTACCCATTCCATGGGTCTCAACTCTCCAGGTTTAAGGGATTCTTCATTCAGCTAAAACATGCATGTGGAACCCAGAGTATGATCCACCGTGTGATCGGGAAACGTGTTCAAATGTGTCTCGTTTTCGTCCCCTGGTACTCGGGTGCAACATTCCAGATGCTTTACTAACACTCTCCCCACTTGGAGAGTCAGTGCCTTTAACCTCCTGTTTGGCCCAGGTTGTAATTTCTGTGGAAAATGAACAGGAATAGGGAGAACGAAAGAGAGACTAGCTGGAGGTGTCTGGACGGGCAAATTTAACTCTCATTTCCCACCAGGAAGAGGAATTAACCAAAGGCTCAGCGTGCCGTGCCGGAACTACACTAGGGACTGAAGCAATCCTGCGGTATTGCGGCCAGCTCACAAGAAAGCGAGTTGAAGAAAGGAGCTCAGGGGCACTGTAATTCACAAACCTGCAGAGTTATAAATGACAGCTATCTTCCAAAAATATATTGAAGTAAGGCTGCCAAGAGGACTTGAAAGCGGGGCAGAATTGCAGGAAATCGATTTCAGCAGGTACACTGGAATTGCATGTAAAGCATAGGAAAAGAGGCAGAACGTCCACAATGATGCACTTGGCCAAAAAGGGCGTATGCGTTTTTTCCTGAATATATTCAGGAAAAAACGCATACGCCCTTTTTGGCCAACCAAGCAAGCTTGCAAAGGATATCTGCACTACAATGAAGTCTCACTGCCCCCCGGTCAAAAGGGCCATCTGAAAAAAGTGTAAAATCCAGAAAGGCAGGACAGGCCATGGAGAACTGGGAGCCTTGTTATGCTGGTGGGCGGGATGTAAATTGCCAGCAGCCACTCTGGAGAAGTGTATGGTGTTTCCTGAAACATCCAAAAAACAAAGCAACAGAGCCTAGGGCACTTCCACTTATGGTCCTATAGCTTAGGGAAATTAAAATCAAAAAGACACAGCCACCCCAAGTTTGGGACGGCTCTGTTTACAAGAACCTCGTTTACGGTACAAGTTCAATATCACAGAAAGCGAAAAATGGATAAAGAAGTTGTGGTACTTACGTACAATGCAATATCACTCAGCAATGAAATCTATGTCATCAGGCCTGTAGCAGCATAATGAGTGGATTCAGGTACGATGATTCTAAGTGAAATAAGTCACACAGGGCTTACCTGGTGGCGCAGTGGTTGAGAGTCCGCCTGCCGATGCATAGGACATGGGTTCGTGCCCCGCTCCGGGAAGATCCCACATGCCGCGGAGCGGCTGGGCCTGTGAGCCATGGCCGCTGAGCCTGCGCGTCCGGAGCCTGTGCTCCGCAATGGGAAACACCACAACAGTGAGAGGCACACGTACCGCAAAAAAAAAATAAATAAAAATAAATAAATAAAAAAATAAGTCACACAGAAAAAGAAACATCATAAGATATCACTACTACACGGAATGTAACCTTGGTTACACAGGAACTAAATTACTAAACAGAACAGAGTGTCAAATGTAGAAAACCAATTTATGCTTGCTTAAGGGGAAAGGTGAGTTGGGGTGCTGCATACAACAAGAGATTGAAATTAGCACAGATACCGTTCCATAAGCCAAATATATAATAGACAAGTGCTACTCCTTGCTCAACGAAGTGGACTCAACACCCCATATTAAACGCCTAACAATATACCTGACTAGTAAGAATCTTAAAAACTATGGATTTATATGTCTCCGAAAGAGAATCAAGCGTGTGTACAGCGGCATAAACGCAGCAGTGATAGGATTGGTGAGGTTCGGTGAGCAAATGCAGACCCTTTGAAGTCATATTGCATGGTACCCATTCCATGGGTCTCAACTCTCCATGTTTAAGGGATTCTTCCTTCAGCTGAAACATGCATGTGGAACCCAGAGTATGATCCACCGTGTGATCGGAAAACGTGTTCAAATGTGTCTCAGTTTACGTCCCCTGGTACTCGGGTGCAACATTCCAGACGCTTTACTAACACTCTCCCCACTTGGAGAGTCAGTGCCTTTAACCTCCTGTTTGGCCCAGTTTGCAATTTCTGTGGAAAATGAACAGGAATAGGGAGAACCAATGAGAGACTAGCTGGAGCTGTCTGGACGGGCAAATTTAACTCTCATTTCCCACCAGGAAGAGGAATTAACCAAAGGCTCAGCATGCCGTGCCGGAAACAAACTAGGGCCTGAAGCAATCCTGCGGTGTTGCGGCCAGCTCACAAGAAAGCGAGTTGAAGAAAGGAGCTCAGGGGCACTGTAATTCACAAACCTGCAGAGTTATAAATGACAGCTATCTTCCAAAAATATATTGAAGTAAGGCAGCCAAGAGGAGTTGAAACCGGGGCAGAATTGCAGGAAACCGATTTCAGGAGGTAGACTGGAATTGCATGTAAAGCATAGGAAAAGAGGCAGAACGTCCACAATGAAGCACTTGGCCAAAAAGGGCGTATGCGTTTTTTCCTGAATATATTCAGGAAAAAACGCATACGCCCTTTTTGGCCAACCAAGCAAGCTTGCAAAGGAAATCTGCACTACAATGAAGTCTCACTGCCCCCCGGTCAAAAGGGCCATCTGAAAAAAGTGTAAAATCCAGAAAGGCAGGACAGGCCATGGAGAACTGGGAGCCTTGTTATGCTGGTGGGCGGGATGTAAATTACCAGCAGCCACTCTGGAGAAGTGTATGGTGTTTCCTGAAACATCCAAAAAACAAAGCAACAGAGCCTAGGGCACTTCCACTTATGGTCCTATAGCTTAGGGAAATTAAAATCAAAAAGACACAGCCACCCCAAAGTTTGGGACGGCTCTGTTTACAAGAACCTCGTTTACGGTAGAAGTTCAATATCACAGAAAGTGAAAAATGGATAAAGAAGTTGTGGTACTTACGTACAATGCAATATCACTCAGCAATGAAATCTATGTCATCAGGCCCGTAGCAGCATAATGAGTGGATTCAGGTACGATGATTCTAAGTGAAATGAGTCACACAGAAAAAGAAACATCATAAGATATCACCAATACACGGAATGTAAACTTGGCTACACAGGAACTGAATTACAAAACAGAACAGGGTCTCAAATGTAGAAAACCAACTTATGCTTGCTTAAGGGGAAAGGTGAGTTGGGGTGCTGCATGAAACCAGAGATTGAAATTAGCACAGATACCGTTCCATAAGCCAAATATACAATAGACAAGAGCTACCCCTTGCTGAACGAAGTGGACTCAACACCCCATATTAAACGCCTAAGAATATACCTGACTAGAAATAATCTTAAAACCTACGGATTTATATGTCTCCAAAAGAGAATCAAGCGTGTGTACAGCGGCATAAACGCAGCAGTGATAGGATTGGTGAGGTTCGGTGAGCAAATGCAGACCCTTTGAAGTCATATTGCATGGTATCCATTCCATGGGTCTCAACTCTCCAGGTTTAAGGGATTCTTCCTTCAGCTAAAACATGCATGTGGAACCCAGAGTATGATCCACCGTGTGATCGGGAAACGTGTTCAAATGTGTCTCGTTTTCGTCCCTGGTACTCGGGTGCAACATTCCAGATGCTTTACTAACACTCTCCCCACTTGGAGAGTCAGTGCCTTTAACCTCCTGTTTGGCCCAGTTTGCAATTTCTGTGGAAAATGAACAGGAATAGGGAGAACCAATGAGAAACTAGCTGGAGGTGTCTGGACGGGCAAATTTAACTCTCATTTCCCACCAGAAAGAGGAATTAACCAAAGGCTCAGCATGCCGTGCCGGAACCACACTAGGGCCTGAAGCAATCCTGCGGTGTTGCGGCCAGCTCACAAGAAAGCGAGTTGAAGAAAGGAGCTCAGGGGCACTGTAATTCACAAACCTGCAGAGTTATAAATGACAGCTATCGTCCAAAAATATATTGAAGTAAGGCTGCCAAGAGGACTTGAAAGCGGGGCAGAATTGCAGGAAACCGATTTCAGGAGGTAGACAGGAATTGCATGTAAAGCATAGGAAAAGAGGCACAATGTCCACAATGATGCACTTGGCCAAAAAGGGCGTATGCGTTTTTTCCTGAATATATTCAGGAAAAAACGCATACGCCCTTTTTGGCCAACCAAGCAAGCTTGCAAAGGAAATCTGCACTACAATGAAGTCTCACTGCTCCCCGGTCAAAAGGGCCATCTGAAAAAAGTGTAAAATCCAGAAAGGCAGGACAGGCCATGGAGAACTGGGAGCCTTGTTATGCTGATGGGCGGGATGTAAATTGCCAGCAGCCACTCTGGAGAAGTGTATGGTGTTTCCTGAAACATCCAAAAAACAAAGCAACAGAGCCTAGGGCACTTCCACTTATGGTCCTATAGCTTAGGGAAATTAAAATCAAAAAGACACAGCCACCCCAAGTTTGGGACGGCTCTGTTTACAAGAACCTCGTTTACGGTACAAGTTCAATATCACAGAAAGTGAAAAATGGATAAAGAAGTTGTGGTACTTACGTACAATGCAATATCACTCAGCAATGAAATCTATGTCATCAGGCCCGTAGCAGCATAATGAGTGGATTCAGGTACGATGATTCTAAGTGAAATAAGTCACACAGAAAAAGAAACATCATAAGATATCACTACTACACGGAATGTAAACTTGGCTACACAGGAACTAAATTACTAAACAGAACAGAGTGTCAAATGTAGAAAACCAATTTATGCTTGCTTAAGGGGAAAGGTGAGTTGGGGTGCTGCATACAACAAGAGATTGAAATTAGCACAGATACCGTTCCATAAGCCAAATATATAATAGACAAGTGCTACTCCTTGCTCAACGAAGTGGACTCAACACCCCATATTAAACGCCTAACAATATACCTGACTAGTAAGAATCTTAAAACCTATAGATTTATATGTCTCCGAAAGAGAATCAAGCGTGTGTACAGCGGCATAAACGCAGAAGCGATAGGATTGGTGAGGTTCGGTGAACAAATGCAGACACTTTGAAGTCATATTGCATGGTATCCATTCCATGGGTCTCAACTCTCCAGTTTTAAGGGATTCTTCCTTCAGCTAAAACATGCATGTGGAACCCAGAGTATGATCCACCGTGTGATCGGGAAGCGTGTTCAAATGTGTCTGAGTTTTCGTCCCCTGGTACTCGGGTGCAACATTCCAGACGCTTTACTAACACTCTCCCCACTTGGAGAGTCAGTGCCTTTAACCTCCTGTTTGGCCCAGTTTGCAATTTCTGTGGAAAATGAACAGGAATAGGAAGAATCAATGAGAGACTAGGTGGAGGTGTCTGAACGGGCAAATTTAACTCTCATTTCCCACCAGGAAGAGGAATTAACCAAAGGCTCAACATGCCGTGCCGGAACCAAACTAGGGCCTGAAGCAATCCTGCAGTGCTGCGGGCAGCTCACAAGAAAGCAAGTTGAAGAAAGGAGCTCAGGGGCACTGTAATTCACAAAACTGCAGAGTTATAAATGACAGCTATCTTCCAAAAATATATTGAAGTAAGGCAGCCAAGAGGAGTTGAAAGCGGGGCAGAATTGCAGGAAACTGATTTCAGGAGGTAGACTGGAATTGCATGTAAAGCATAGGAAAAGAGGCAGAACGTCCACAATGATGCACTTGGCCAAAAAGGGCGTATGCGTTTTTTCCTGAATATATTCAGTAAAAAACGCATACGCACTTTTTGGCCAACCAAGCAAGCTTGCAAAGGAAATCTGCACTACAATGAAGTCTCACTGCTCCCCGGTCAAAAGGGCTATCTGAAAAAAGTGTAAAATCCAGAAAGGCAGGACAGGCCAAGGAGAACTAGGAGCCTTGTTATGCTGATGGTTGGGATGTAAATTGCCAGCAGCCACTCTGGAGAAGTGTATGGTGTTTCCTGAAACATCCAAAAAACAAAGCAACAGAGCCTAGGGCACTTCCACTTATGGTCCTATAGCTTAGGGAAATTAAAATCAAAAAGACACAGCCACCCCAAAGTTTGGGACGGCTCTGTTTAAAAGAACCTCGTTTACGGTACAAGTTCAATATCACAGAAAGCGAAAAATGGATAAAGAAGTTGTGGTACTTACGTACAATGCAATATCACTCAGCAATGAAATCTATGTCATCAGGCCCGTAGCAGCATAATGAGTGGATTCAGGTACGATGATTCTAAGTGAAATAAGTCACACAGAAAAAGAAACATCATAAGATATCACTACTACACGGAATGTAAACTTGGCTACACAGGAACTGAATTACAAAACAGAACAGGGTGTCAAATGTAGAAAACCAACTTATGCTTGCTTAAGGGGAAAGGTGAGTTGGCGGGCTGCATAAAACCAGAGATTGAAATTAGCACAGATACCCTTCCATAAGCCAAATATGTAATAGACAAGAGCTACTCCTTGCTCAACGAAGTGGACACAACAACCCACATTAAACGCCTAAGAATATACCTGACTAGTAAGAATCTTAAAACCTAAGGATTTATATGTCTCCGAAAGAGAATCAAGCGTGTGTACAGCGGCATAAACGCAGCAGTGATAGGATTGGTGAGGTTCGGTGAGCAAATGCAGACCCTTTGAAGTCATATTGCATGGTACCCATTCCATGGGTCTCAACTCTCCATGTTTAAGGGATTCTTCCTTCAGCTAAAACATGCATGTGGAACCCAGAGTACGATCCACTGTGTGATCGGGAAACGTGTTCAAATGTGTCTCAGTTTTCGTCCCCTGGTACTCAGGTGCAACATTCCAGATGCTTTACTAACACTCTCCCCACTTGGAGAGTCAGTGCCTTTAACCTCCTGTTTGGCCCAGTTTGCAATTTCTGTGAAAAATGAACAGGAATAGGGAGAACCAATGAGAGACTAGCTGGAGGCGTCTGGACGGGCAAATTTAACTCTCATTTCCCACCAGGAAGAGGAATTAACCAAAGGCTCAGCGTGCCATGCCGGAACCACACTAGGGCCAGAAGCAATCCTGCGGTGTTGCAGCCAGCTCACAAGAAAGCGAGTTGAAGAAAGGAGCTCAGGGGCACTGTAATTCACAAACCTGCAGTTATAAATGACAGCTATCGTCCAAAAATATATTGAAGTAAGGCTGCCAAGAGGACTTGAAAGCGGGGCAGAATTGCAGGAAAACGATTTCAGGAGGTACACTGGAATTGCATGTAAAGCATAGGAAAAGAGGCAGAACGTCCACAATGATGCACTTGGCCAAAAAGGGCGTATGCGTTTTTTCCTGAATATATACAGGAAAAAACGCATACGCCCTTTTTGGCCAAACAAGCAAGCTTGCAAATGAAATCTGCACTACAATGAAGTCTCACTGCCCCCCCGGTCAAAAGGGCCATCTGAAAAAAGTGTAAAATCCAGAAAGGCAGGACAGGCCATGGAGAAATGGGAGCCTTGTTATGCTGATGGGTTGGATGTAAATTGCCAGCAGCCACTCTGGAGAAGTGTATGGTGTTTCCTGAAACATCCAAAAAACAAAGCAACAGAGCCTAGGGCACTTCCACTTATGGTCCTATAGCTTAGGGAAATTAAAATCAAAAGACACAGCCACCCCAAAGTTTGGGACGGCTCTGTTTACAAGAACCTCGTTTACGGTACAAGTTCAATATCACAGAAAGCGAAAAATGGATAAAGAAGTTGTGGTACTTACGTACAATGCAATATCACTCAGCAACGAAATCTATGTCATCAGGCCCGTAGAAGCATAATGAGTGGATTCAGGTACGATGATTCTAAGTGAAATAAGTCACACAGAAAAAGAAACATCATAAGATATCACTACTACACGGAATGTAAACTTGGCTACACAGGAACTGAATTACAAAACAGAACAGTGTCTCAGATGTAGAAAACCAACTTATGCTTGCTTAAGGGGAAAGGTGAGTTGGGGTGCAGCATAAAACCACACATTGAAATTAGCACAGATACCGTTCCATAAGCCAAATATGTAATAGACAAGAGCTACTCCTTGCTCAACCAAGTGGACTCAACACCCCATATTAAACGCCTAAGAATATACCTGACTAGTAAGAATCTTAAAACCTATGGATTTATATGTCTCCGAAAGAGAATCAAGCGTGTGTACAGCAGCATAAACGCAGCAGTGATAGGATTGGTGAGGTTCGGTGAGCAAATGCAGACCCTTTGTAGTCATATTGCATGGTACCTATTCCATGGGTCTCAACTCTCCAGGTTTAAGAGATTCTTCCTTCAGCTAAAACATGCATGTGGAACCCAGAGTATGATCCACCGTGTGATCGGGAAACGTGTTCAAATGTGTCTCAGTTTTCGTCCCCTGGTACTCGGGTGCAACATTCCAGACGCTTTACTAACACTCTCCCCACTTGGAGACGCAGTGCCTTTAACCTCCTGTTTGGCCCAGTTTGCAATTTCTGTGGAAAATGAACAAGAATAGGGAGAACCAATGAGAGACCAGCTGGAGGTGTCTGGACGGGCAAATTTAACTCTCATTTCCCACTAGGAAGAGGAATTAACCAAAGGCTCATCATGCCATGCCGTAACCAAACTAGGGCCTGAAGCAATCCTGCGGTGTTGCGGCCAGCTCACAAGAAAGCGAGTTGAAGAAAGGAGCTCAGGGGCACTGTAATTCACAAAACTGCAGAGTTATAAATGACAGCTATCGTCCAAAAATATATTGAAGTAAGGCTGCCAAGAGGACTTGAAAGCGGGGCAGAATTGCAGGAAACCGATTTCAGGAGGTAGACAGGAATTGCATGTAAAGCATAGGAAAAGAGGCAGAACGTCCACAATGATGCACTTGGCCAAAAAGGGCATATGCGTTTTTTCCTGAATATATTCAGGAAAAAACGCATACGCCCTTTTTGGCCAACCAAGCAAGCTTGCAAAGGAAATCTTCACTACAATGAAGTCTCACTGCCCCCCGGTCAAAAGGGCCATCTGAAAAAAGTGTAAAATCCAGAAAGGCAGGACAGGCCATGGAGAACTGGGAGCCTTGTTATGCTGGTGGGCGGGATGTAAATTACCAGCAGCCACTCTGGAGAAGTGTATGGTGTTTCCTGAAACATCCAAAAAACAAAGCAACAGAGCCTAGGGCACTTCCACTTATGGTCCTATAGCATAGGGAAATTAAAATCAAAAAGACACAGCCACCCCAAAGTTTGGGACGGCTCTGTTTACAAGAACCTTGTTCACCGTACAAGTTCAATATCACAGAAAGTGAAAAATGGATAAAGAAGTTGTGGTACTTACGTACAATGCAATATCACTCAGCAATGAAATCTATGTCATCAGGCACATAGCAGCATAATGAGTGGATTCAGGTACGATGATTCTAAGTGAAATAAGTCACACAGAAAAAGAAACATCATAAGATATCACTACTACACGGAATGTAAACTTGGCTACACAGGAACTAAATTACTAAACAGAACAGAGTGTCAAATGTAGAAAAACAATTTATGCTTGCTTAAGGGGAAAGGTGAGTTGGGGTGCTGCATACAACAAGAGATTGAAATTAGCACAGATACCGTTCCATAAGCCAAATATATAATAGACAAGTGCTACTCCTTGCTCAACGAAGTGGACTCAACACCCCATATTAAACGCCTAACAATATACCTGACTAGTAAGAATCTTAAAACCTATAGATTTATATGTCTCCGAAAGAGAATCAAGCGTGTGTACAGCGGCATAAACGCAGAAGCGATAGGATTGGTGAGGTTCGGTGAACAAATGCAGACACTTTGAAGTCATATTGCATGGTATCCATTCCATGGGTCTCAACTCTCCAGTTTTAAGGGATTCTTCCTTCAGCTAAAACATGCATGTGGAACCCAGAGTATGATCCACCGTGTGATCGGGAAGCGTGTTCAAATGTGTCTGAGTTTTCGTCCCCTGGTACTCGGGTGCAACATTCCAGACGCTTTACTAACACTCTCCCCACTTGGAGAGTCAGTGCCTTTAACCTCCTGTTTGGCCCAGTTTGCAATTTCTGTGGAAAATGAACAGGAATAGGAAGAATCAATGAGAGACTAGGTGGAGGTGTCTGAACGGGCAAATTTAACTCTCATTTCCCACCAGGAAGAGGAATTAACCAAAGGCTCAACATGCCGTGCCGGAACCAAACTAGGGCCTGAAGCAATCCTGCAGTGCTGCGGGCAGCTCACAAGAAAGCAAGTTGAAGAAAGGAGCTCAGGGGCACTGTAATTCACAAAACTGCAGAGTTATAAATGACAGCTATCTTCCAAAAATATATTGAAGTAAGGCAGCCAAGAGGAGTTGAAAGCGGGGCAGAATTGCAGGAAACTGATTTCAGGAGGTAGACTGGAATTGCATGTAAAGCATAGGAAAAGAGGCAGAACGTCCACAATGATGCACTTGGCCAAAAAGGGCGTATGCGTTTTTTCCTGAATATATTCAGTAAAAAACGCATACGCACTTTTTGGCCAACCAAGCAAGCTTGCAAAGGAAATCTGCACTACAATGAAGTCTCACTGCTCCCCGGTCAAAAGGGCTATCTGAAAAAAGTGTAAAATCCAGAAAGGCAGGACAGGCCAAGGAGAACTAGGAGCCTTTTTATGCTGATGGTTGGGATGTAAATTGCCAGCAGCCACTCTGGAGAAGTGTATGGTGTTTCCTGAAACATCCAAAAAACAAAGCAACAGAGCCTAGGGCACTTCCACTTATGGTCCTATAGCTTAGGGAAATTAAAACCAAAAAGACACAGCCACCCCAAAGTTTGGGACGGCTCTGTTTACAAGAAACTCGTTTACGGTACAAGTTCAATATCACAGAAAGCGAAAAATGGATAAAGAAGTTGTGGTACTTACGTACAATGCAATATCACTCAGCAATGAAATCTATGTCATCAGGGCCATAGCAGCATAATGAGTGGATTCAGGTACGATGATTCTAAGTGAAATAAGTCACACAGAAAAAGAAGCATCATAAGATATCACTACTACACGTAATGTAAACTTGGCTACACAGGAACTGAATTACTCAACAGAACAGGGTGTCAAATGTAGAAAACCAACTTATGCTTGCTTAAGGGGAAAGGTGAGTTGGGGTGCTGCATGAAACCAGAGATTGAAATTAGCACAGATACCATTCCATAAGCCAAATATGTAATAGACAAGAGCTACTCCTTGCTCAACGAAGTGGACTCAACACCCCATATTAAACGCCTAACATTATACCTGACTAGTAAGAATCTTAAAACCTATGGATTTATATGTCTCTGAAAGAGAATCAAGCGTGTGTACAGCGTCATAAACGGAGCAGTGATAGGATTGGTGAGGTTCGGTGAGCAAATGCAGACCCTTTGAAGTCATATTGCATGGTACCCATTCCATGGGTCTCAACTCTCCATGTTTAAGGGATTCTTCCGTCAGCAAAAACATGCATGTGGAACCCAGAGTATGATCCACTGTTTGATTGGAAAACGTGTTCAAATGTGTCTCAGTTTTCGTCCCCTGGTACTCGGGTGCAACATTCCAGACGCTTTACTAACACTCTCCCCACTTGGAGAGTCAGTGCCTTTAACCTCCTGTTTGGCCCAGTTTGCAATTTCTGTGGAAAATGAACAGGAATAGGGAGAACCAATGAGAGACTAGGTGGAGGTGTCTGGACGGGCAAATTTAACTCTCATTTCCCACCAGGAAGAGGAATTAACCAAAGGCTCAACATGCCGTGCCGGAACCAAACTAGGGCCTGAAGCAATCCTGCGGTGTTGCGGCCAGCTCACAAGAAAGCGAGTTGAAGAAAGGAGCTCAGGGACACTGTAATTCACAAACCTGCAGAGTTATAAATGACAGCTATCTTCCAAAAATATATTGAAGTAAGGCTGCCAAGAGGACTTGAAAGCGGGGCAGAATTGCAGTAAACCGATTTCAGGAGGGAGACTGGAATTGCATGTAAAGCATAGGAAAAGAGGCACAATGTCCACAATGATGCACTTGGCCAAAAAGGGCGTATGCGTTTTTTCCTGAATATATTCAGGAAAAAACGCATACGCACTTTTTGGCCAACCAAGCAAGCTTGCAAAGGAAATCTGCACTACAATGAAGTCTCACTGCCCCCCGGTCAAAAGGGCCATCTGAAAAAAGTGTAAAATCCAGAAAGGCAGGACAGGCCAAGGAGAACTGGGAGCCTTGTTATGCTGATGGGCGGGATGTAAATTGCCAGCAGCCACTCTGGAGAAGTGTATGGTGTTTCCTGAAACATCCAAAAAACAAAGCAACAGAGCCTAGGGCACTTCCACTTATGGTCCTATAGCTTAGGGAAATTAAAATCAAAAAGACACAGCCACCCCAAAGTTTGGGACGGCTCTGTTTAAAAGAACCTCGTTTACGGTACAAGTTCAATATCACAGAAAGCGAAAAATGGATAAAGAAGTTGTGGTACTTACGTACAATGCAATATCACTCAGCAATGAAATCTATGTCATCAGGCCCGTAGCAGCATAATGAGTGGATTCAGGTACGATGATTCTAAGTGAAATAAGTCACACAGAAAAAGAAACATCATAAGATATCACTACTACACGGAATGTAAACTTGGCTACACAGGAACTGAATTACAAAACAGAACAGGGTGTCAAATGTAGAAAACCAACTTATGCTTGCTTAAGGGGAAAGGTGAGTTGGCGTGCTGCATAAAACCAGAGATTGAAATTAGCACAGATACCCTTCCATAAGCCAAATATGTAATAGACAAGAGCTACTCCTTGCTCAACGAAGTGGACACAACAACCCACATTAAACGCCTAAGAATATACCTGACTAGTAAGAATCTTAAAACCTAAGGATTTATATGTCTCCGAAAGAGAATCAAGCGTGTGTACAGCGGCATAAACGCAGCAGTGATAGGATTGGTGAGGTTCGGTGAGCAAATGCAGACCCTTTGAAGTCATATTGCATGGTACCCATTCCATGGGTCTCAACTCTCCATGTTTAAGGGATTCTTCCTTCAGCTAAAACATGCATGTGGAACCCAGAGTACGATCCACTGTGTGATCGGGAAACGTGTTCAAATGTGTCTCAGTTTTCGTCCCCTGGTACTCGGGTGCAACATTCCAGATGCTTTACTAACACTCTCCCCACTTGGAGAGTCAGTGCCTTTAACCTCCTGTTTGGCCCAGTTTGCAATTTCTGTGAAAAATGAACAGGAATAGGGAGAACCAATGAGAGACTAGCTGGAGGCGTCTGGACGGGCAAATTTAACTCTCATTTCCCACCAGGAAGAGGAATTAACCAAAGGCTCAGCGTGCCATGCCGGAACCACACTAGGGCCAGAAGCAATCCTGCGGTGTTGCAGCCAGCTCACAAGAAAGCGAGTTGAAGAAAGGAGCTCAGGGGCACTGTAATTCACAAACCTGCAGTTATAAATGACAGCTATCGTCCAAAAATATATTGAAGTAAGGCTGCCAAGAGGACTTGAAAGCGGGGCAGAATTGCAGGAAAACGATTTCAGGAGGTACACTGGAATTGCATGTAAAGCATAGGAAAAGAGGCAGAACGTCCACAATGATGCACTTGGCCAAAAAGGGCGTATGCGTTTTTTCCTGAATATATACAGGAAAAAACGCATACGCCCTTTTTGGCCAAACAAGCAAGCTTGCAAATGAAATCTGCACTACAATGAAGTCTCACTGCCCCCCCGGTCAAAAGGGCCATCTGAAAAAAGTGTAAAATCCAGAAAGGCAGGACAGGCCATGGAGAAATGGGAGCCTTGTTATGCTGATGGGTTGGATGTAAATTGCCAGCAGCCACTCTGGAGAAGTGTATGGTGTTTCCTGAAACATCCAAAAAACAAAGCAACAGAGCCTAGGGCACTTCCACTTATGGTCCTATAGATTAGGGAAATTAAAATCAAAAAGACACAGCCACCGCGAAGTTTGGGACGGCTCTGTTTACAAGAACCTCGTTTACGGTAGAAGTTCAATATCACAGAAAGTGAAAAATGGATAAAGAAGTTGTGGTACTTACGTACAATGCAATATCACTCAGCAATGAAATCTATGTCATCAGGCCCGTAGCAGCATAATGAGTGGATTCAGGTACGATGATTCTAAGTGAAATGAGTCACACAGAAAAAGAAACATCATAAGATATCACCAATACACGGAATGTAAACTTGGCTACACAGGAACTGAATTACAAAACAGAACAGGGTCTCAAATGTAGAAAACCAACTTATGCTTGCTTAAGGGGAAAGGTGAGTTGGGGTGCTGCATGAAACCAGAGATTGAAATTAGCACAGATACCGTTCCATAAGCCAAATATACAATAGACAAGAGCTACCCCTTGCTGAACGAAGTGGACTCAACACCCCATATTAAACGCCTAAGAATATACCTGACTAGAAATAATCTTAAAACCTACGGATTTATATGTCTCCAAAAGAGAATCAAGCGTGTGTACAGCGGCATAAACGCAGCAGTGATAGGATTGGTGAGGTTCGGTGAGCAAATGCAGACCCTTTGAAGTCATATTGCATGGTACCCATTCCATGGGTCTCAACTCTCCAGGTTTAAGGGATTCTTCCTTCAGCTAAAACATGCATGTGGAACCCAGAGTATGATCCACCGTGTGATCGGGAAACGTGTTCAAATGTGTCTCGTTTTCGTCCCTGGTACTCGGGTGCAACATTCCAGATGCTTTACTAACACTCTCCCCACTTGGAGAGTCAGTGCCTTTAACCTCCTGTTTGGCCCAGTTTGCAATTTCTGTGGAAAATGAACAGGAATAGGGAGAACCAATGAGAAACTAGCTGGAGGTGTCTGGACGGGCAAATTTAACTCTCATTTCCCACCAGAAAGAGGAATTAACCAAAGGCTCAGCATGCCGTGCCGGAACCACACTAGGGCCTGAAGCAATCCTGCGGTGTTGCGGCCAGCTCACAAGAAAGCGAGTTGAAGAAAGGAGCTCAGGGGCACTGTAATTCACAAACCTGCAGAGTTATAAATGACAGCTATCGTCCAAAAATATATTGAAGTAAGGCTGCCAAGAGGACTTGAAAGCGGGGCAGAATTGCAGGAAACCGATTTCAGGAGGTAGACAGGAATTGCATGTAAAGCATAGGAAAAGAGGCACAATGTCCACAATGATGCACTTGGCCAAAAAGGGCGTATGCGTTTTTTCCTGAATATATTCAGGAAAAAACGCATACGCCCTTTTTGGCCAACCAAGCAAGCTTGCAAAGGAAATCTGCACTACAATGAAGTCTCACTGCCCCCCGGTCAAAAGGGCCATCTGAAAAAAGTGTAAAATCCAGAAAGGCAGGACAGGCCATGGAGAACTGGGAGCCTTGTTATGCTGATGGGCGGGATGTAAATTGCCAGCAGCCACTCTGGAGAAGTGTATGGTGTTTCCTGAAACATCCAAAAAACAAAGCAACAGAGCCTAGGGCACTTCCACTTATGGTCCTATAGCTTAGGGAAATTAAAATCAAAAAGACACAGCCACCCCAAGTTTGGGACGGCTCTGTTTACAAGAACCTCGTTTACGGTACAAGTTCAATATCACAGAAAGTGAAAAATGGATAAAGAAGTTGTGGTACTTACGTACAATGCAATATCACTCAGCAATGAAATCTATGTCATCAGGCCCGTAGCAGCATAATGAGTGGATTCAGGTACGATGATTCTAAGTGAAATAAGTCACACAGAAAAAGAAACATCATAAGATATCACCAATACACGGAATGTAAACTTGGCTACACAGGAACTGAATTACAAAACAGAACAGGGTCTCAAATGTAGAAAACCAACTTATGCTTGCTTAAGGGGAAAGGTGAGTTGGGGTGCTGCATGAAACCAGAGATTGAAATTAGCACAGATACCGTTCCATAAGCCAAATATACAATAGACAAGAGCTACCCCTTGCTGAACGAAGTGGACTCAACACCCCATATTAAACGCCTAAGAATATACCTGACTAGAAATAATCTTAAAACCTACGGATTTATATGTCTCCAAAAGAGAATCAAGCGTGTGTACAGCGGCATAAACGCAGCAGTGATAGGATTGGTGAGGTTCGGTGAGCAAATGCAGACCCTTTGAAGTCATATTGCATGGTACCCATTCCATGGGTCTCAACTCTCCAGGTTTAAGGGATTCTTCCTTCAGCTAAAACATGCATGTGGAACCCAGAGTATGATCCACCGTGTGATCGGGAAACGTGTTCAAATGTGTCTCGTTTTCGTCCCTGGTACTCGGGTGCAACATTCCAGATGCTTTACTAACACTCTCCCCACTTGGAGAGTCAGTGCCTTTAACCTCCTGTTTGGCCCAGTTTGCAATTTCTGTGGAAAATGAACAGGAATAGGGAGAACCAATGAGAAACTAGCTGGAGGTGTCTGGACGGGCAAATTTAACTCTCATTTCCCACCAGAAAGAGGAATTAACCAAAGGCTCAGCATGCCGTGCCGGAACCACACTAGGGCCTGAAGCAATCCTGCGGTGTTGCGGCCAGCTCACAAGAAAGCGAGTTGAAGAAAGGAGCTCAGGGGCACTGTAATTCACAAACCTGCAGAGTTATAAATGACAGCTATCGTCCAAAAATATATTGAAGTAAGGCTGCCAAGAGGACTTGAAAGCGGGGCAGAATTGCAGGAAACCGATTTCAGGAGGTAGACAGGAATTGCATGTAAAGCATAGGAAAAGAGGCAGAACGTCCACAATGATGCACTTGGCCAAAAAGGGCGTATGCGTTTTTTCCTGAATATATTCAGGAAAAAACGCATACGCCCTTTTTGGCCAACCAAGCAAGCTTGCAAAGGAAATCTGCACTACAATGAAGTCTCACTGCCCCCCGGTCAAAAGGGCCATCTGAAAAAAGTGTAAAATCCAGAAAGGCAGGACAGGCCATGGAGAACTGGGAGCCTTGTTATGCTGGTGGGCGGGATGTAAATTACCAGCAGCCACTCTGGAGAAGTGTATGGTGTTTCCTGAAACATCCAAAAAACAAAGCAACAGAGCCTAGGGCACTTCCACTTATGGTCCTATAGCATAGGGAAATTAAAATCAAAAAGACACAGCCACCCCAAAGTTTGGGACGGCTCTGTTTACAAGAACCTTGTTCACCGTACAAGTTCAATATCACAGAAAGCGAAAAATGGATAAAGAAGTTGTGGTACTTACGTACAATGCAATATCACTCAGCAATGAAATCTATGTCATCAGGCACATAGCAGCATAATGAGTGGATTCAGGTACGATGATTCTAAGTGAAATAAGTCACACAGAAAAAGAAACATCATAAGATATCACTACTACACGGAATGTAAACTTGGCTACACAGGAACTAAATTACTAAACAGAACAGAGTGTCAAATGTAGAAAACCAATTTATGCTTGCTTAAGGGGAAAGGTGAGTTGGGGTGCTGCATACAACAAGAGATTGAAATTAGCACAGATACCGTTCCATAAGCCAAATATATAATAGACAAGTGCTACTCCTTGCTCAACGAAGTGGACTCAACACCCCATATTAAACGCCTAACAATATACCTGACTAGTAAGAATCTTAAAACCTATAGATTTATATGTCTCCGAAAGAGAATCAAGCGTGTGTACAGCGGCATAAACGCAGAAGCGATAGGATTGGTGAGGTTCGGTGAACAAATGCAGACACTTTGAAGTCATATTGCATGGTATCCATTCCATGGGTCTCAACTCTCCAGTTTTAAGGGATTCTTCCTTCAGCTAAAACATGCATGTGGAACCCAGAGTATGATCCACCGTGTGATCGGGAAGCGTGTTCAAATGTGTCTGAGTTTTCGTCCCCTGGTACTCGGGTGCAACATTCCAGACGCTTTACTAACACTCTCCCCACTTGGAGAGTCAGTGCCTTTAACCTCCTGTTTGGCCCAGTTTGCAATTTCTGTGGAAAATGAACAGGAATAGGAAGAATCAATGAGAGACTAGGTGGAGGTGTCTGAACGGGCAAATTTAACTCTCATTTCCCACCAGGAAGAGGAATTAACCAAAGGCTCAACATGCCGTGCCGGAACCAAACTAGGGCCTGAAGCAATCCTGCAGTGCTGCGGGCAGCTCACAAGAAAGCAAGTTGAAGAAAGGAGCTCAGGGGCACTGTAATTCACAAAACTGCAGAGTTATAAATGACAGCTATCTTCCAAAAATATATTGAAGTAAGGCAGCCAAGAGGAGTTGAAAGCGGGGCAGAATTGCAGGAAACTGATTTCAGGAGGTAGACTGGAATTGCATGTAAAGCATAGGAAAAGAGGCAGAACGTCCACAATGATGCACTTGGCCAAAAAGGGCGTATGCGTTTTTTCCTGAATATATTCAGTAAAAAACGCATACGCACTTTTTGGCCAACCAAGCAAGCTTGCAAAGGAAATCTGCACTACAATGAAGTCTCACTGCTCCCCGGTCAAAAGGGCTATCTGAAAAAAGTGTAAAATCCAGAAAGGCAGGACAGGCCAAGGAGAACTAGGAGCCTTGTTATGCTGATGGTTGGGATGTAAATTGCCAGCAGCCACTCTGGAGAAGTGTATGGTGTTTCCTGAAACATCCAAAAAACAAAGCAACAGAGCCTAGGGCACTTCCACTTATGGTCCTATAGCTTAGGGAAATTAAAATCAAAAAGACACAGCCAACCCAAAGTTTGGGACGGCTCTGTTTAAAAGAACCTCGTTTACGGTACAAGTTCAATATCACAGAAAGCGAAAAATGGATAAAGAAGTTGTGGTACTTACGTACAATGCAATATCACTCAGCAATGAAATCTATGTCATCAGGCCCGTAGCAGCATAATGAGTGGATTCAGGTACGATGATTCTAAGTGAAATAAGTCACACAGAAAAAGAAACATCATAAGATATCACTACTACACGGAATGTAAACTTGGCTACACAGGAACTGAATTACAAAACAGAACAGGGTGTCAAATGTAGAAAACCAACTTATGCTTGCTTAAGGGGAAAGGTGAGTTGGCGGGCTGCATAAAACCAGAGATTGAAATTAGCACAGATACCCTTCCATAAGCCAAATATGTAATAGACAAGAGCTACTCCTTGCTCAACGAAGTGGACACAACAACCCACATTAAACGCCTAAGAATATACCTGACTAGTAAGAATCTTAAAACCTAAGGATTTATATGTCTCCGAAAGAGAATCAAGCGTGTGTACAGCGGCATAAACGCAGCAGTGATAGGATTGGTGAGGTTCGGTGAGCAAATGCAGACCCTTTGAAGTCATATTGCATGGTACCCATTCCATGGGTCTCAACTCTCCATGTTTAAGGGATTCTTCCTTCAGCTAAAACATGCATGTGGAACCCAGAGTACGATCCACTGTGTGATCGGGAAACGTGTTCAAATGTGTCTCAGTTTTCGTCCCCTGGTACTCAGGTGCAACATTCCAGATGCTTTACTAACACTCTCCCCACTTGGAGAGTCAGTGCCTTTAACCTCCTGTTTGGCCCAGTTTGCAATTTCTGTGAAAAATGAACAGGAATAGGGAGAACCAATGAGAGACTAGCTGGAGGCGTCTGGACGGGCAAATTTAACTCTCATTTCCCACCAGGAAGAGGAATTAACCAAAGGCTCAGCGTGCCATGCCGGAACCACACTAGGGCCAGAAGCAATCCTGCGGTGTTGCAGCCAGCTCACAAGAAAGCGAGTTGAAGAAAGGAGCTCAGGGGCACTGTAATTCACAAACCTGCAGTTATAAATGACAGCTATCGTCCAAAAATATATTGAAGTAAGGCTGCCAAGAGGACTTGAAAGCGGGGCAGAATTGCAGGAAAACGATTTCAGGAGGTACACTGGAATTGCATGTAAAGCATAGGAAAAGAGGCAGAACGTCCACAATGATGCACTTGGCCAAAAAGGGCGTATGCGTTTTTTCCTGAATATATACAGGAAAAAACGCATACGCCCTTTTTGGCCAAACAAGCAAGCTTGCAAATGAAATCTGCACTACAATGAAGTCTCACTGCCCCCCCGGTCAAAAGGGCCATCTGAAAAAAGTGTAAAATCCAGAAAGGCAGGACAGGCCATGGAGAAATGGGAGCCTTGTTATGCTGATGGGTTGGATGTAAATTGCCAGCAGCCACTCTGGAGAAGTGTATGGTGTTTCCTGAAACATCCAAAAAACAAAGCAACAGAGCCTAGGGCACTTCCACTTATGGTCCTATAGCTTAGGGAAATTAAAATCAAAAGACACAGCCACCCCAAAGTTTGGGACGGCTCTGTTTACAAGAACCTCGTTTACGGTACAAGTTCAATATCACAGAAAGCGAAAAATGGATAAAGAAGTTGTGGTACTTACGTACAATGCAATATCACTCAGCAACGAAATCTATGTCATCAGGCCCGTAGAAGCATAATGAGTGGATTCAGGTACGATGATTCTAAGTGAAATAAGTCACACAGAAAAAGAAACATCATAAGATATCACTACTACACGGAATGTAAACTTGGCTACACAGGAACTGAATTACAAAACAGAACAGTGTCTCAGATGTAGAAAACCAACTTATGCTTGCTTAAGGGGAAAGGTGAGTTGGGGTGCAGCATAAAACCACACATTGAAATTAGCACAGATACCGTTCCATAAGCCAAATATGTAATAGACAAGAGCTACTCCTTGCTCAACCAAGTGGACTCAACACCCCATATTAAACGCCTAAGAATATACCTGACTAGTAAGAATCTTAAAACCTATGGATTTATATGTCTCCGAAAGAGAATCAAGCGTGTGTACAGCAGCATAAACGCAGCAGTGATAGGATTGGTGAGGTTCGGTGAGCAAATGCAGACCCTTTGTAGTCATATTGCATGGTACCTATTCCATGGGTCTCAACTCTCCAGGTTTAAGAGATTCTTCCTTCAGCTAAAACATGCATGTGGAACCCAGAGTATGATCCACCGTGTGATCGGGAAACGTGTTCAAATGTGTCTCAGTTTTCGTCCCCTGGTACTCGGGTGCAACATTCCAGACGCTTTACTAACACTCTCCCCACTTGGAGACGCAGTGCCTTTAACCTCCTGTTTGGCCCAGTTTGCAATTTCTGTGGAAAATGAACAAGAATAGGGAGAACCAATGAGAGACCAGCTGGAGGTGTCTGGACGGGCAAATTTAACTCTCATTTCCCACTAGGAAGAGGAATTAACCAAAGGCTCATCATGCCATGCCGTAACCAAACTAGGGCCTGAAGCAATCCTGCGGTGTTGCGGCCAGCTCACAAGAAAGCGAGTTGAAGAAAGGAGCTCAGGGGCACTGTAATTCACAAAACTGCAGAGTTATAAATGACAGCTATCGTCCAAAAATATATTGAAGTAAGGCTGCCAAGAGGACTTGAAAGCGGGGCAGAATTGCAGGAAACCGATTTCAGGAGGTAGACAGGAATTGCATGTAAAGCATAGGAAAAGAGGCAGAACGTCCACAATGATGCACTTGGCCAAAAAGGGCATATGCGTTTTTTCCTGAATATATTCAGGAAAAAACGCATACGCCCTTTTTGGCCAACCAAGCAAGCTTGCAAAGGAAATCTTCACTACAATGAAGTCTCACTGCCCCCGGTCAAAAGGGCCATCTGAAAAAAGTGTAAAATCCAGAAAGGCAGGACAGGCCATGGAGAACTGGGGAGCCTTGTTATGCTGGTGGGCGGGATGTAAATTACCAGCAGCCACTCTGGAGAAGTGTATGGTGTTTCCTGAAACATCCAAAAAACAAAGCAACAGAGCCTAGGGCACTTCCACTTATGGTCCTATAGCATAGGGAAATTAAAATCAAAAAGACACAGCCACCCCAAAGTTTGGGACGGCTCTGTTTACAAGAACCTTGTTCACCGTACAAGTTCAATATCACAGAAAGTGAAAAATGGATAAAGAAGTTGTGGTACTTACGTACAATGCAATATCACTCAGCAATGAAATCTATGTCATCAGGCACATAGCAGCATAATGAGTGGATTCAGGTACGATGATTCTAAGTGAAATAAGTCACACAGAAAAAGAAACATCATAAGATATCACTACTACACGGAATGTAAACTTGGCTACACAGGAACTAAATTACTAAACAGAACAGAGTGTCAAATGTAGAAAAACAATTTATGCTTGCTTAAGGGGAAAGGTGAGTTGGGGTGCTGCATACAACAAGAGATTGAAATTAGCACAGATACCGTTCCATAAGCCAAATATATAATAGACAAGTGCTACTCCTTGCTCAACGAAGTGGACTCAACACCCCATATTAAACGCCTAACAATATACCTGACTAGTAAGAATCTTAAAACCTATAGATTTATATGTCTCCGAAAGAGAATCAAGCGTGTGTACAGCGGCATAAACGCAGAAGCGATAGGATTGGTGAGGTTCGGTGAACAAATGCAGACACTTTGAAGTCATATTGCATGGTATCCATTCCATGGGTCTCAACTCTCCAGTTTTAAGGGATTCTTCCTTCAGCTAAAACATGCATGTGGAACCCAGAGTATGATCCACCGTGTGATCGGGAAGCGTGTTCAAATGTGTCTGAGTTTTCGTCCCCTGGTACTCGGGTGCAACATTCCAGACGCTTTACTAACACTCTCCCCACTTGGAGAGTCAGTGCCTTTAACCTCCTGTTTGGCCCAGTTTGCAATTTCTGTGGAAAATGAACAGGAATAGGAAGAATCAATGAGAGACTAGGTGGAGGTGTCTGAACGGGCAAATTTAACTCTCATTTCCCACCAGGAAGAGGAATTAACCAAAGGCTCAACATGCCGTGCCGGAACCAAACTAGGGCCTGAAGCAATCCTGCAGTGCTGCGGGCAGCTCACAAGAAAGCAAGTTGAAGAAAGGAGCTCAGGGGCACTGTAATTCACAAAACTGCAGAGTTATAAATGACAGCTATCTTCCAAAAATATATTGAAGTAAGGCAGCCAAGAGGAGTTGAAAGCGGGGCAGAATTGCAGGAAACTGATTTCAGGAGGTAGACTGGAATTGCATGTAAAGCATAGGAAAAGAGGCAGAACGTCCACAATGATGCACTTGGCCAAAAAGGGCGTATGCGTTTTTTCCTGAATATATTCAGTAAAAAACGCATACGCACTTTTTGGCCAACCAAGCAAGCTTGCAAAGGAAATCTGCACTACAATGAAGTCTCACTGCTCCCCGGTCAAAAGGGCTATCTGAAAAAAGTGTAAAATCCAGAAAGGCAGGACAGGCCAAGGAGAACTAGGAGCCTTTTTATGCTGATGGTTGGGATGTAAATTGCCAGCAGCCACTCTGGAGAAGTGTATGGTGTTTCCTGAAACATCCAAAAAACAAAGCAACAGAGCCTAGGGCACTTCCACTTATGGTCCTATAGCTTAGGGAAATTAAAACCAAAAAGACACAGCCACCCCAAAGTTTGGGACGGCTCTGTTTACAAGAAACTCGTTTACGGTACAAGTTCAATATCACAGAAAGCGAAAAATGGATAAAGAAGTTGTGGTACTTACGTACAATGCAATATCACTCAGCAATGAAATCTATGTCATCAGGGCCATAGCAGCATAATGAGTGGATTCAGGTACGATGATTCTAAGTGAAATAAGTCACACAGAAAAAGAAGCATCATAAGATATCACTACTACACGTAATGTAAACTTGGCTACACAGGAACTGAATTACTCAACAGAACAGGGTGTCAAATGTAGAAAACCAACTTATGCTTGCTTAAGGGGAAAGGTGAGTTGGGGTGCTGCATGAAACCAGAGATTGAAATTAGCACAGATACCATTCCATAAGCCAAATATGTAATAGACAAGAGCTACTCCTTGCTCAACGAAGTGGACTCAACACCCCATATTAAACGCCTAACATTATACCTGACTAGTAAGAATCTTAAAACCTATGGATTTATATGTCTCTGAAAGAGAATCAAGCGTGTGTACAGCGTCATAAACGGAGCAGTGATAGGATTGGTGAGGTTCGGTGAGCAAATGCAGACCCTTTGAAGTCATATTGCATGGTACCCATTCCATGGGTCTCAACTCTCCATGTTTAAGGGATTCTTCCGTCAGCAAAAACATGCATGTGGAACCCAGAGTATGATCCACTGTTTGATTGGAAAACGTGTTCAAATGTGTCTCAGTTTTCGTCCCCTGGTACTCGGGTGCAACATTCCAGACGCTTTACTAACACTCTCCCCACTTGGAGAGTCAGTGCCTTTAACCTCCTGTTTGGCCCAGTTTGCAATTTCTGTGGAAAATGAACAGGAATAGGGAGAACCAATGAGAGACTAGGTGGAGGTGTCTGGACGGGCAAATTTAACTCTCATTTCCCACCAGGAAGAGGAATTAACCAAAGGCTCAACATGCCGTGCCGGAACCAAACTAGGGCCTGAAGCAATCCTGCGGTGTTGCGGCCAGCTCACAAGAAAGCGAGTTGAAGAAAGGAGCTCAGGGACACTGTAATTCACAAACCTGCAGAGTTATAAATGACAGCTATCTTCCAAAAATATATTGAAGTAAGGCTGCCAAGAGGACTTGAAAGCGGGGCAGAATTGCAGGAAACCGATTTCAGGAGGGAGACTGGAATTGCATGTAAAGCATAGGAAAAGAGGCACAATGTCCACAATGATGCACTTGGCCAAAAAGGGCGTATGCGTTTTTTCCTGAATATATTCAGGAAAAAACGCATACGCACTTTTTGGCCAACCAAGCAAGCTTGCAAAGGAAATCTGCACTACAATGAAGTCTCACTGCCCCCCGGTCAAAAGGGCCATCTGAAAAAAGTGTAAAATCCAGAAAGGCAGGACAGGCCAAGGAGAACTGGGAGCCTTGTTATGCTGATGGGCGGGATGTAAATTGCCAGCAGCCACTCTGGAGAAGTGTATGGTGTTTCCTGAAACATCCAAAAAACAAAGCAACAGAGCCTAGGGCACTTCCACTTATGGTCCTATAGCTTAGGGAAATTAAAATCAAAAAGACACAGCCACCCCAAAGTTTGGGACGGCTCTGTTTAAAAGAACCTCGTTTACGGTACAAGTTCAATATCACAGAAAGCGAAAAATGGATAAAGAAGTTGTGGTACTTACGTACAATGCAATATCACTCAGCAATGAAATCTATGTCATCAGGCCCGTAGCAGCATAATGAGTGGATTCAGGTACGATGATTCTAAGTGAAATAAGTCACACAGAAAAAGAAACATCATAAGATATCACTACTACACGGAATGTAAACTTGGCTACACAGGAACTGAATTACAAAACAGAACAGGGTGTCAAATGTAGAAAACCAACTTATGCTTGCTTAAGGGGAAAGGTGAGTTGGCGTGCTGCATAAAACCAGAGATTGAAATTAGCACAGATACCCTTCCATAAGCCAAATATGTAATAGACAAGAGCTACTCCTTGCTCAACGAAGTGGACACAACAACCCACATTAAACGCCTAAGAATATACCTGACTAGTAAGAATCTTAAAACCTAAGGATTTATATGTCTCCGAAAGGGAATCAAGCGTGTGTACAGCGGCATAAACGCAGCAGTGATAGGATTGGTGAGGTTCGGTGAGCAAATGCAGACCCTTTGAAGTCATATTGCATGGTACCCATTCCATGGGTCTCAACTCTCCAGGTTTAAGAGATTCTTCCTTCAGCTAAAACATGCATGTGGAACCCAGAGTATGATCCACCGTGTGATCGGGAAACGTGTTCAAATGTGTCTCAGTTTTCGTCCCCTGGTACTCGGGTGCAACATTCCAGACGCTTTACTAACACTCTCCCCACTTGGAGACGCAGTGCCTTTAACCTCCTGTTTGGCCCAGTTTGCAATTTCTGTGGAAAATGAACAGGAATAGGGAGAACCAATGAGAGACCAGCTGGAGGTGTCTGGACGGGCAAATTTAACTCTCATTTCCCACTAGGAAGAGGAATTAACCAAAGGCTCATCATGCCATGCCGTAACCAAACTAGGGCCTGAAGCAATCCTGCGGTGTTGCGGCCAGCTCACAAGAAAGCGAGTTGAAGAAAGGAGCTCAGGGGCACTGTAATTCACAAACCTGCAGAGTTATAAATGACAGCTATCTTCCAAAAATATATTGAAGTGAGGCTGCCAAGAGGAGTTGAAAGCGGGGCAGAATTGCAGGACACCGATTTCAGGAGGTAGACAGGAATTGCATGTAAAGCATAGGAAAAGAGGCAGAACGTCCACAATAATCCACTTGGCCAAAAAGGGCGTATGCGTTTTTTCCTGAATATATTCAGGAAAAAACGCATACGCCCTTTTTGGCCAACCAAGCAAGCTTGCAAAGGAAATCTGCACTACAATGAACTCTCACTGCCCCCTGGTCCAAAGGGCCATCTGAAAAAAGTGTAAAATCCAGAAAGGCAGGACAGGCCATGGAGAAATGGGAGCCTTGTTATGCTGATGGGCGGGATGTAAATTGCCAACAGCCACTCTGGAGAAGTGTATGGTGTTTCCTGAAACATCAAACAAACAAAGCAACAGAGCCTAGGGCACTTCCACTTATGGTCCTATAGCTTAGGGAAATTAAAATCAAAAAGACACAGCCACCCCAAAGTTTGGGCCGGCTCTGTTTACAAGAAACTCGTTTACAGTACAAGTTCAATAGCACAGAAAGCGAAAAATGGATAAAGAAGTTGTGGTACTTACGTACAATACAATATCACTCAGCAATGAAATCTATGTCATCAGGCCCATAGCAGCATAATGAGTGGATTCAGGTACGATGATTCTAAGTGAAATAAGTCACACAGAAAAAGAAACATCATAAGATATCACTACTACACGTAATGTAAACTTGGCTACACAGGAACTGAATTACTCAACAGAACAGGGTGTCAAATGTAGAAAACCAACTTATGCTTGCTTAAGGGGAAAGGTGAGTTGGGGTGCTGCATACAACAAGAGATTGAAATTAGCACAGATACCATTCCATAAGCCAAATATGTAATAGACAAGAGCTACTCCTTGCTCAACGAAGTGGACTCAACACCCCATATTAAACGCCTAACAATATACCTGACTAGTAAGAATCTTAAAACCTATGAATTTATATGTCTCCGAAAGAGAATCAAGCGTGTGTACAGCGGCATAAACGCAGCAGTGATAGGATTGGTGAGGTTCGGTGAGCAAATGCAGACCCTTTGAAGTCATATTGCATGGTACCCATTCCATGGGTCTCAACTCTCCATGTTTAAGGGATTCTTCCTTCAGCTAAAACATGCATGTGGAACCCAGAGTATGATCCACCGTGTGATCGGAAAACATGTTCAAATGTGTCTCAGTTTTCGTCCCCTGCTACTCGGGTGCAACATTCCAGACGCTTTACAAACACTCTCCCCAATTGGAGAGTCAGTGCCTTTAACCTCCTGTTTGGCCCAGTTTGCAATTTCTGTGGAAAATGAACAGGAATAGGGAGAACCAATGAGAGACTAGGTGGAGGTGTCTGGACGGGCAAATTTAACTCTCATTTCCCACCAGAAAGAGGAATTAACCAAAGGCTCAACATGCCGTGCCGGAACCAAACTAGGGCCTGAAGCAATCCTGCGGTGTTGCGGCCAGCTCACAAGAAAGCGAGTTGAAGAAAGGAGCTCAGGGGCACTGTAATTCACAAACCTGCAGAGTTATAAATGACAGCTATCTTCCAAAAATATATTGAAGTAAGGCTGCCAAGAGGACTTGAAAGCGGGGCAGAATTGCAGGAAACCGATTTCAGGAGGGAGACTGGAATTGCATGTAAAGCATAGGAAAAGAGGCACAATGTCCACAATGATGCACTTGGCCAAAAAGGGCGTATGCGTTTTTTCCTGAATATATTCAGGAAAAAACGCATACGCCCTTTTTGGCCAACCAAGCAAGCTTGCAAAGGAAATCTGCACTACAATGAAGTCTCACTGCCCCCCGGTCAAAAGGGCCATCTGATAAAAGTGTAAAATCCAGAAAGGCAGGACAGGCCAAGGAGAACTGGGAGCCTTGTTATGCTGATGGGCGGGATGTAAATTGCCAGCAGCCACTCTGGAGAAGTGTATGGTGTTTCCTGAAACATCCAAAAAACAAAGCAACAGAGCCTAGGGCACTTCCACTTATGGTCCTATAGCTTAGGGAAATTAAAATCAAAAAGACACAGCCACCCCAAAGTTTGGGACGGCTCTGTTTACAAGAAACTCGTTTACGGTACAAGCTCAATATCACAGAAAGCGAAAAATGGATAAAGAAGTTGTGGTACTTACGTACAATGCAATATCACTCAGCAATGAAATCTATGTCATCAGGCCCATAGCAGCATAATGAGTGGATTCAGGTACGATGATTCTAAGTGAAATAAGTCACACAGAAAAAGAAACATCATAAGATATCACTACTACACGGAATGTAAACTTGGCTACACAGGAACTGAATTACAAAACAGAACAGGGTGTCAAATGTAGAAAACCAACTTATGCTTGCTTAAGGGGAAAGGTGAGTTGGGGTGCTGCATAAAACCAGAGATTGAAATTAGCACAGATACCATTCCATAAGCCAAATATGTAATACACAAGAGCTACTCCTTGCTCAACGAAGTGGACTCAACACCCCATATTAAACGCTTAACAATATACCTGACTAGTAAGAATCTTAAAACCTATGGATTTATATGTCTCCGAAAGAGAATCAAGCGTGTGTACAGCGGCATAAACGCAGCAGTGATAGGATTGGTGAGGTTCGGTGAGCAAATGCAGACCCTTTGAAGTCATATTGCATGGTACCCATTCCATGGGTCTCAACTCTCCATGTTTAAGGGATTCTTCCTTCAGCTAAAACATGCATGTGGAACCCAGAGTACGATCCACCGTGTGATCGGAAAACGTGTTCAAATATGTCTCAGTTTTCGTCCCCTGGTACTCGGGTGCAACATTCCAGACGCTTTACTAACACTCTCCCCACTTGGAGAGTCAGTGCCTTTAACCTCCTGTTTGACCCAGTTTGCAATTTCTGTGGAAAATGAACAGGAATAGGGAGAACCAATGAGAGACTAGCTGGAGGCGTCTGGACGGGCAAATTTAACTCTCATTTCCCACCAGAGAGAGGAATTAACCAAAGGCTCAGCATGCCATGCCGGAACCACACTAGGGCCAGAAGCAATCCTGCGGTGTTGCGGCCAGCTCACAAGAAAGCGAGTTGAAGAAAGGAGCTCAGGGGCACTGTAATTCACAAACCTGCAGTTATAAATGACAGCTATCGTCCAAAAATATATTGAAGGAAGGCTGCCAAGAGGACTTGAAAGCGGGGCAGAATTGCAGGAAACCGATTTCAGGAGGTACACTGGAATTGCATGTAAAGCATAGGAAAAGAGGCAGAACGTCCACAATGATGCACTTGGCCAAAAAGGGCGTATGCGTTTTTTCCTGAATATATTCAGGAAAAAACGCATACGCCCTTTTTGGCCAAACAAGCAAGCTTGCAAAGGAAATCTGCACTACAATGAAGTCTCACTGCCCCCCGGTCAAAAGGGCCATCTGAAAAAAGTGTAAAATCCAGAAAGGCAGGACAGGCCATGGAGAACTGGGAGCCTTGTTATGCTGATGATCGGGATGTGAATTGCCAGCAGCCACTCTGGAGAAGTGTATGGTGTTTCCTGAAACATCCAAAAAACAAAGCAACAGAGCCTAGGGCACTTCCACTTATGGTCCTATAGCTTAGGGAAATTAAAATCAAAAGACACAGCCACCCCAAAGTTTGGGACGGCTCTGTTTACAAGAACCTCGTTTACGGTACAAGTTCAATATCACAGAAAGCGAAAAATGGATAAAGAAGTTGTGGTACTTACGTACAATGCAATATCACTCAGCAATGAAATCTATGTCATCAGGCCCATAGCAGCATAGTGAGTGGATTCAGGTATGAGTATTCTAAGTGAAATAAGTCACACAGAAAAAGAAACATCATAAGATATCCCTAATACACGGAATGTAAACTTGGCTACACAGGAACTGAATTAAAAAACAGAACAGGGTCTCAAATGTAGAAAACCAACTTATGCTTGCTTAAGGGGAAAGGTGAGTTGGGGTGCTGCATGAAACCAGAGATTGAAATTAGCACAGATACCATTCCATAAGCCAAATATGTAATAGACAAGAGCTACTCCTTGCTCAACGAAGTGGACTCAACACCCCATATTAAACGCCTAAGAATATACCTGACTCGTAATAATCTTAAAACCTTTGGATTTATATGTCTCCGAAAGAGAATCAAGCGTCTGTACAGCAGCATAAACGCAGCAGTGATAGGATTGGTGAGGTTCGGTGAGCAAATGCAGATCCTTTGAAGTCATATTGCATGGTACCCATTCCATGGGTCTCAACTCTCCAGGTTTAAGGGATTCTTCCTTCAGCTAAAACATGCATGTGGAACGGAGTGTATGATCCACCGTGTGATCGGGAAACGTGTTCAAATGTGTCTCAGTTTTCGTCCCCTGGTACTCGGGTGCAACATTCCAGATGCTTTACTAACACTCTCCCCACTTGGAGAGTCAGTGCCTTTAACCTCCTGTTTGGCCCAGTTTGCAATTTCTTCGGAAGATGAACAGGAATAAGGAGAAGCAATGGAAGACTATCTGTAGGTGTCTGGACGGGCAAATTTAACTCTCATTTCCCACCAGGAAGATAAATGAACCAAAGGCTCCGCGTGCCATGCTGGAACTAGATTAGGGCCTGAGGAGATCCTGCGGTGTTGCGGCCAGCTCACAAGAAAGCGAGTTGAAGAAAGGAGCTCAGGGGCACTGTAATTCAGAAACCTGCGGAGTTATAAATGACAGCTATCATCCAAAATTATACTGAAGTAAGGCTGCGAAGAGGACTTGAATGCGGGGCAGAATTGCTGGAAACTGATTTCAGAACGTACACTGGAGTAGCTCTTAAAGCATAGGAAAAGAGACAGAACTTGGAAAATAATGCACTTGGCAAAAAAGGGCATATGTGTTTTATCCAGAGCTCTCATACCTGAGGGGAGGAGATTCCCAGCAGGCTCCAACTGCCACCTGAGGGCTCACATTGCCAAGGCAACGTGAGCATGCCAGGCAGGAGTTACCTCACAGCAGAGGTCCCACCTCACAGAAGGGTGAGAAACCCAGCCAACATCAGACTCTCACCAGAGGGCCCACATCACCAAGGGGATGGGAACCAGGCAGGAGTGTCTTCACATCAGTGGGGCCACATCATCAAAAGCTGAGGTACTCAGCACATGTGTCCTCAAACCAGAGGACCCACATCACCAAGGACCTCGGAGTGAGGCAGGCAGGAGTAGCCTCACAACACTGGGCACATAGAATAAAAAAGTGAGGAATCCAGCAGTTGGAACCTCCCAGCAGGCGGCCCAGAGCACCGAGGCCATGGGATCCAGGCCACAGTGAACTCACAGAAGAGGGCCCATGTCATGAAACTGAGCAACCCAGCCATTGGGACCTCAGAGCAGGAGGCCCACATCCCCATGGGGATGGAATTCTGGTAGGAGTGTCCTCGCACCACTGAGAACGTATCAGAAAATTTTGGGCGACCAGCAGTTAGGGCCTGACGCCAGAGGACCCTCATCACCAAGGGAAGGAGGCTCCCAGCAGGCTCCAACTGCCACCAGAGGGCTGACGTCGCCAAGCCGATGTGTGCCAACCAGGCACGAATGACCTCACAGCAGAGGGCCCACCTCAGAGAAGTGTGACGAACCCAGTCAGGATCAGACTCGCACCAGAGGGCCCACATCACCAAATGGATTGGAACCAGGCAGGAGTGTCCTCACATGAGTAGGGCCACATCATCTAAAGGTGAGGAACCCAGAACATGTGGCTTCAAACCATAGGACACCCATCACCAAGGGGCTGGGAGTGAGGCAGGCAGGAGGAGCCTCATAACAGAGGGCCCAAAAATAAGAAAGGTGAGGAATCCAGCAGTTGGAACCTCCCAGCAGGCGGCCCAGAGCACAGAGGCTAGAGGAACCAGGCCAGAGTGAACTAACACCAGACAGCCCACATCATGAAACTGTGAGCAACCCAGACATTGGGACCTCAGAGCAGAAGGCCCACATCCCCATGGTGATGGGAACATGACAGGAGTGTCCTGGCATCACTGGGCTCACATCAGAAAACGTGGGGTGCTCAGAAGTTAGGGCCTGACGCTAGAGGGCACTCATCACCGAGAGGAGGAGGCTCCCAGCAGGCTCCAGCTGCCACCAGAGGGCCAACGTCGCCAAGGTGATGTGTGCCAGCCTGGCAGGAGTGACCTCACAGCAGAGGGCCCACCTCACAGAAGGGTGAGGAACACAGCCAGGATCAGACTCTCACCAGAGGGCCCACATCACCAAGGGGATGGGAACCAGGCAGGAGTGTCCCCACACCAGTGGGACAACATCATCGAAAGGTGAGGATCCCAGCACATGTGTCCTCAAACCAGAGGAACCACATCACCAAGGGGTTCGGAATGAGGCTGGCAGGACTGGCCTCACAACACAGGGTCCATAGAATATAAAAGTTGAGGAATCCAGCAGTTGGAACCTCCCAGCAAGTGGCCCAGAGCACCGAGGCTATGGGATCCAGGCCGCAGTGAACTCACAGCAGAGGGCCCACATCATGAACCTGTGAGCAGCCCAGCTGTTGGGACCTCAGAACAGAAGGCCCACATCCCCATTGGGATGGGAACCTGGCAGGAGTGGCTTTGCACCACTTAGCACATATCAGAAAATGTTAGGAGCCCAGCAGTTAGGGCCTGACGCCAGGGGGCCCTCATAACTGAGGGGAGGAGACTCCCAGCAGGTTCCAACTGCCAACAGAGGGCCCACGTCTACAAGGTGGCATGCGCCAGCCAGGCAGTAGTGACCTCACAGCAGAGGGCCTATCTCACAGAAGGGTGAGGAACCGAGGCAGGATGAGACTCTCACCAGAGGGCCCACAACACCAAGGGGATGGGAACCAGTCAGGACTGTCCTCCCACCAGTGGGGTCACATCATCGAAAGGTGCGGAACCCAGCACATGTGGCCTCATATCAGAGGACATACATCACAAAGGGGATGGGAGTGAGGCAGGTAGGAGTAGCCTAAAAACAGAGGGCCCAAAGAATAAAAAAAGTGAGGAATCCAGCATTTGGAACCTCCCAGCAGGCGGCCGAGAGCACAGAAGCTATGGGATGCAGGCAGGAGTGAACTAACAGCAGAGAGCCCACATCATGAAACTGTGAGCAACCCAGGCATTGGGACCTCAGAGCAGAAAGCCCACATCCCCATGGGGATGGGAACCTGACAGGAGTGTCCTGGCATCACTGGGCTCACATCAGAAAACGTGGGGAGCCCAGCAGTTAGAGCCTGATGCTAGAGGGCCGTCATCACCGAGGGCAGGAGGCTCCCAGCAGGTTCCATGTGCCAACAGAGGGCCCACGTCACCAAGGTGATGTGTGCAAGTCAGGCAGGATTGACCTCACAGCAGAGGGCCTACCTCACAGAAGAGTGAGGAACCCAGCCAGGATAAGACTGTCACCAGAAGGCCCACATCACCAAGGGGATGGGAACCAGGCAGGAGTGTCCTCACACCAGTGGGGCCACATCATTGAAAGTTGCCTAACCCAGCACATGTGGCCTCAAACCAGAAGACCCACATCACGAAGGGGTTGCGAGTGAGGCAGGCAGGAGGAGCATCACAACACAGGACCCATAGAATACAAAAGTTGAGGAATCGAGCAGTTGGAACCTCCCAGCAGGCAGCCAAGACCACAGAGGCTATGGGATCCAGGCCACAGTGAACTAACACCAGAGAGCCCACATCATGAAATTGTGATCAACCCAGCCGTTGGAACCTCAGAGCAGAAGGCCCACATCCCCATGGGGATGGGAACCTAAGAGGAGTGCTTGAGCAACACTGGGCTCACTAAGAAAAGTTGGGGAGCCCAGCAGTTAGGGCCTGACGTCAGAGGGCCCTCATCACAGAGCTGAGGAGGCTCCCAGCAGGGTCCAATTGCCACCAGAGGGCTCATGTCAACAAGGCGAGGTGAGCAACCCAGGCAAGAGTTACCTGATAGTAGAGGGCCCACCTCACAGATGGGTGAGGAACCCAGCCAGGATCAGACTCTCACCAGAGGGCCCACATCACAAAGGGGATGGGACCCAGTCAGGATTATCCTCACACCAGTGGGGCCTCATCATCTTAAGGTGAGGAACCCAGCACATGTGTCCTCAAACCAGAGGACCCACATCACCAAGGGCCTTGGAGTGAGGCAGGCAGGAGTAGCCTCACAACACAGGGCACATAATATAAAAAACGTGAGGATTCCAGCATTTAGACCTTCCAGCAGGCGGCCCAGAACACCGAGGCTATGGGATCCAGGCCACAGTGAACTCACAGCAGAGGGCCCACATCACAAAACTGTGAGCAACCCAGGAGTTGAGACTTCAGCGCAGAAGGACCACATCCCCATGGGAATGGGAACCTGGCTGGAGTGTCCTCGCACCACTGGGCGCACATCAGAAAATGTGGGGAGCCCACCATTTAGGGCCTGACGCCAGAGGGCCATCATCACCAGAGGAGGAGGCGCCCTGCACGCTCCAACTGCCACCAGAGGGCTCACGTCTCCAAGGTGACGTGTGCCAGCCAGGCAGGAGTGACCTCACAGCAGAAGGCCTACCTCACAGAACGTTGAGGAACCCAGCCAGGATTAGATTCTCGCCAGAGGGCCCACCTCACCAAGGGGATGGGAACCAGGCAGGAGTGTCCTCACACGAGTGGGGTCACATCATCGAAAGGTGAGGAACGCAGCACATGTGGCCTCAAGCCATAGGACAGTCATCACCAAGGGGCTGGCAGTGAGGCAGGCAGGAGGAGCCTCACAACAGAGGGCACATAGAATAAAAAAGTTGAGGAATCCAGCAGTTGGAACCTCCCAGCAGGCGGCTCAGAGCACCGATGATAAGGGATCCTTGCCGGAGTGAACTCACAGCAGAGGGCCCACATCATGGTACTGTGAGCAAGCCAGCCGTTTTGACCTCAGAGCAGAAGGCCCATATCGCCATGGGGATGGGAACCTGGCAAGAGTCTCCTCACTCACTTGGCACACATCAGAAAATGTGGGGAGCCCTGCAGTTATGGCCTAAGGCAAGAGGGCCCTCATCACCGAGGGGAGGAGGATCCCAGCACACTCCAACTGCCACCAGAGGGCCCACGTCGCCAAGGTGACGTGGGCCAGACAGGCATGATTGACCTCACAGCAGAGGGCCCACCTCACAGAAGGGTGAGGAACCCAGCCAGGATCAGACTCTCACCTGAGGGCCCACATCAGCAAGGGGATGGGAACCAGTCAGGACTGTCTTCCCTCCAGTGGGGTCACATCATCGAAAGGTGCGGAACCCAGCACATGTGGCCTCAAATCAGAGGACACATATCACAAAGGGAATGGGAGTGAGGCAGGCAGGAGTAGCCTAAAAACAGAGGGCCCAAAGAATAAGAAAGGTGAGGAATCCAGCAGTTGGAACCTCCCAGCAGGCGGTCCAGAGCACAGAAGCTATGGGATGCAGGCAGGAGTGAACTAACAGCAGAGAGCCCACATCATGAAACTGTGAGCAACCCAGGCTTTGGGACCTCAGAGCAGAAGGCCCACACCCCAATGGGGATGTGAACCTGGCTGGAGTGTCCTCGCACCACTGGGCACACATCACAAAATGTGGGGAGCCCAGCAGTTAGGGCCTGATGCCAGAGGGCCCTCATCACCGAGGAGAGGAGGCTCCCAGCAGGCTCCAAATGCCACCAGAGGGCTCATGTCCACAAGGCGAGGTGAGCAAGCCAGGCAAGAGTGACCTCACATCAGACGGCCCACCTCACAGATGGGTGAGGAACCCAGCCAGGATCAGACTCTCAACAGAGGGCCCACATCACCAAGGGGATGTGAACCAGGCAGGAGTCTCCTAAGACCATTGGTCCCACATCATCGAAAGGTGAGGAACCCAGCACATGTGGCCTCAAACCAGACGACACACATCACGAAGGGGCTGGGAGTGAGGCAGGCAGGAGGATCCTCACAACAGAGGGCCCAAAAATTTAAAAAAGTGAGGAATCCAGCAGTTGGAACCTCCCAGCAGGCGGCCAAGAGCACAGAGGCTATGGGATCCAGGCTTCTGTGAACTAACACCAGAGAGCCCACATCATGAAAATGTGAACAACCCAGCCGTTGGGACCTCAGAGCAGAAGGCCCACATCCCCATGGAGATGGGATCCTAAGAGGAGTGCCAAAGCATCACTGGGCTCACTAAGAAAAGTTGGTGAGCCCAGCAGTCAGGGCCTGATGCAAGAGGGCCCTCATCACCGGGGGGAAGAGATTCCCAGCACGCTCCAACTGCCACCACACGGCTGACTTCACCAAGGCAATGTGTGCCAGCCATGCAGGAGTGACCTATCAGCAGAGGGTCTCCCTCACAGGTGGGTGAGGAACAAAGCCAGGAACAGACTCTCACCAGGGGGTCCACATAACCACGTGGATGAGAACCAAGCAGGAGTGTCCTCACACTAGTGGGGCCACATCATCGAAAGGTGAGGAACCCAGCAAAAGTGGCCACAAACCAGAGGACCCACATCACCAAGGGGTTGAGAGTGAGGTAGGTGTCTGGACGGGCATATTTAACACTCATTTCCCACCAGGAAGAGGAATTAACCAAAGGCTCAGCGTGCCCTGCCAGAAGCAGATTAGGGCCTGAAGCAGTCTTGCGGGTTTGCGGCCAGCTCACAAGAAAGCGAGTTGAAGAAAGGAGCTCAGGGGCCCTGTAATTCACAAACCTGCAGAGTTATAAATGACAGATAACGTCCAAAAATATATTGAAGTAAGGCTGCGAAGAGGACTTGAAAGCGGGGCAGAATTGCAGGACACCGATTTCAGGAGGTAGACAGGAATTGCATGTAAAGCATAGGAAAAGAGGCAGAACGTCCACAATAATCCACTTGGCCAAAAAGGGCGTATGCGTTTTTTCCTGAATATATTCAGGAAAAAACGCATACGCCCTTTTTGGCCAACCAAGCAAGCTTGCAAAGGAAATCTGCACTACAATGAACTCTCACTGCCCCCTGGTCCAAAGGGCCATCTGAAAAAAGTGTAAAATCCAGAAAGGCAGGACAGGCCATGGAGAAATGGGAGCCTTGTTATGCTGATGGGCGGGATGTAAATTGCCAACAGCCACTCTGGAGAAGTGTATGGTGTTTCCTGAAACATCAAACAAACAAAGCAACAGAGCCTAGGGCACTTCCACTTATGGTCCTATAGCTTAGGGAAATTAAAATCAAAAAGACACAGCCACCCCAAAGTTTGGGCCGGCTCTGTTTACAAGAAACTCGTTTACAGTACAAGTTCAATAGCACAGAAAGCGAAAAATGGATAAAGAAGTTGTGGTACTTACGTACAATACAATATCACTCAGCAATGAAATCTATGTCATCAGGCCCATAGCAGCATAATGAGTGGATTCAGGTACGATGATTCTAAGTGAAATAAGTCACACAGAAAAAGAAACATCATAAGATATCACTACTACACGTAATGTAAACTTGGCTACACAGGAACTGAATTACTCAACAGAACAGGGTGTCAAATGTAGAAAACCAACTTATGCTTGCTTAAGGGGAAAGGTGAGTTGGGGTGCTGCATACAACAAGAGATTGAAATTAGCACAGATACCATTCCATAAGCCAAATATGTAATAGACAAGAGCTACTCCTTGCTCAACGAAGTGGACTCAACACCCCATATTAAACGCCTAACAATATACCTGACTAGTAAGAATCTTAAAACCTATGAATTTATATGTCTCCGAAAGAGAATCAAGCGTGTGTACAGCGGCATAAACGCAGCAGTGATAGGATTGGTGAGGTTCGGTGAGCAAATGCAGACCCTTTGAAGTCATATTGCATGGTACCCATTCCATGGGTCTCAACTCTCCATGTTTAAGGGATTCTTCCTTCAGCTAAAACATGCATGTGGAACCCAGAGTATGATCCACCGTGTGATCGGAAAACATGTTCAAATGTGTCTCAGTTTTCGTCCCCTGCTACTCGGGTGCAACATTCCAGACGCTTTACAAACACTCTCCCCAATTGGAGAGTCAGTGCCTTTAACCTCCTGTTTGGCCCAGTTTGCAATTTCTGTGGAAAATGAACAGGAATAGGGAGAACCAATGAGAGACTAGGTGGAGGTGTCTGGACGGGCAAATTTAACTCTCATTTCCCACCAGAAAGAGGAATTAACCAAAGGCTCAACATGCCGTGCCGGAACCAAACTAGGGCCTGAAGCAATCCTGCGGTGTTGCGGCCAGCTCACAAGAAAGCGAGTTGAAGAAAGGAGCTCAGGGGCACTGTAATTCACAAACCTGCAGAGTTATAAATGACAGCTATCTTCCAAAAATATATTGAAGTAAGGCTGCCAAGAGGACTTGAAAGCGGGGCAGAATTGCAGGAAACCGATTTCAGGAGGGAGACTGGAATTGCATGTAAAGCATAGGAAAAGAGGCACAATGTCCACAATGATGCACTTGGCCAAAAAGGGCGTATGCGTTTTTTCCTGAATATATTCAGGAAAAAACGCATACGCCCTTTTTGGCCAACCAAGCAAGCTTGCAAAGGAAATCTGCACTACAATGAAGTCTCACTGCCCCCCGGTCAAAAGGGCCATCTGATAAAAGTGTAAAATCCAGAAAGGCAGGACAGGCCAAGGAGAACTGGGAGCCTTGTTATGCTGATGGGCGGGATGTAAATTGCCAGCAGCCACTCTGGAGAAGTGTATGGTGTTTCCTGAAACATCCAAAAAACAAAGCAACAGAGCCTAGGGCACTTCCACTTATGGTCCTATAGCTTAGGGAAATTAAAATCAAAAAGACACAGCCACCCCAAAGTTTGGGACGGCTCTGTTTACAAGAAACTCGTTTACGGTACAAGCTCAATATCACAGAAAGCGAAAAATGGATAAAGAAGTTGTGGTACTTACGTACAATGCAATATCACTCAGCAATGAAATCTATGTCATCAGGCCCATAGCAGCATAATGAGTGGATTCAGGTACGATGATTCTAAGTGAAATAAGTCACACAGAAAAAGAAACATCATAAGATATCACTACTACACGGAATGTAAACTTGGCTACACAGGAACTGAATTACAAAACAGAACAGGGTGTCAAATGTAGAAAACCAACTTATGCTTGCTTAAGGGGAAAGGTGAGTTGGGGTGCTGCATAAAACCAGAGATTGAAATTAGCACAGATACCATTCCATAAGCCAAATATGTAATACACAAGAGCTACTCCTTGCTCAACGAAGTGGACTCAACACCCCATATTAAACGCTTAACAATATACCTGACTAGTAAGAATCTTAAAACCTATGGATTTATATGTCTCCGAAAGAGAATCAAGCGTGTGTACAGCGGCATAAACGCAGCAGTGATAGGATTGGTGAGGTTCGGTGAGCAAATGCAGACCCTTTGAAGTCATATTGCATGGTACCCATTCCATGGGTCTCAACTCTCCATGTTTAAGGGATTCTTCCTTCAGCTAAAACATGCATGTGGAACCCAGAGTACGATCCACCGTGTGATCGGAAAACGTGTTCAAATATGTCTCAGTTTTCGTCCCCTGGTACTCGGGTGCAACATTCCAGACGCTTTACTAACACTCTCCCCACTTGGAGAGTCAGTGCCTTTAACCTCCTGTTTGACCCAGTTTGCAATTTCTGTGGAAAATGAACAGGAATAGGGAGAACCAATGAGAGACTAGCTGGAGGCGTCTGGACGGGCAAATTTAACTCTCATTTCCCACCAGAGAGAGGAATTAACCAAAGGCTCAGCATGCCATGCCGGAACCACACTAGGGCCAGAAGCAATCCTGCGGTGTTGCGGCCAGCTCACAAGAAAGCGAGTTGAAGAAAGGAGCTCAGGGGCACTGTAATTCACAAACCTGCAGTTATAAATGACAGCTATCGTCCAAAAATATATTGAAGGAAGGCTGCCAAGAGGACTTGAAAGCGGGGCAGAATTGCAGGAAACCGATTTCAGGAGGTACACTGGAATTGCATGTAAAGCATAGGAAAAGAGGCAGAACGTCCACAATGATGCACTTGGCCAAAAAGGGCGTATGCGTTTTTTCCTGAATATATTCAGGAAAAAACGCATACGCCCTTTTTGGCCAAACAAGCAAGCTTGCAAAGGAAATCTGCACTACAATGAAGTCTCACTGCCCCCCGGTCAAAAGGGCCATCTGAAAAAAGTGTAAAATCCAGAAAGGCAGGACAGGCCATGGAGAACTGGGAGCCTTGTTATGCTGATGATCGGGATGTGAATTGCCAGCAGCCACTCTGGAGAAGTGTATGGTGTTTCCTGAAACATCCAAAAAACAAAGCAACAGAGCCTAGGGCACTTCCACTTATGGTCCTATAGCTTAGGGAAATTAAAATCAAAAGACACAGCCACCCCAAAGTTTGGGACGGCTCTGTTTACAAGAACCTCGTTTACGGTACAAGTTCAATATCACAGAAAGCGAAAAATGGATAAAGAAGTTGTGGTACTTACGTACAATGCAATATCACTCAGCAATGAAATCTATGTCATCAGGCCCATAGCAGCATAGTGAGTGGATTCAGGTATGAGTATTCTAAGTGAAATAAGTCACACAGAAAAAGAAACATCATAAGATATCCCTAATACACGGAATGTAAACTTGGCTACACAGGAACTGAATTAAAAAACAGAACAGGGTCTCAAATGTAGAAAACCAACTTATGCTTGCTTAAGGGGAAAGGTGAGTTGGGGTGCTGCATGAAACCAGAGATTGAAATTAGCACAGATACCATTCCATAAGCCAAATATGTAATAGACAAGAGCTACTCCTTGCTCAACGAAGTGGACTCAACACCCCATATTAAACGCCTAAGAATATACCTGACTCGTAATAATCTTAAAACCTTTGGATTTATATGTCTCCGAAAGAGAATCAAGCGTCTGTACAGCAGCATAAACGCAGCAGTGATAGGATTGGTGAGGTTCGGTGAGCAAATGCAGATCCTTTGAAGTCATATTGCATGGTACCCATTCCATGGGTCTCAACTCTCCAGGTTTAAGGGATTCTTCCTTCAGCTAAAACATGCATGTGGAACGGAGTGTATGATCCACCGTGTGATCGGGAAACGTGTTCAAATGTGTCTCAGTTTTCGTCCCCTGGTACTCGGGTGCAACATTCCAGATGCTTTACTAACACTCTCCCCACTTGGAGAGTCAGTGCCTTTAACCTCCTGTTTGGCCCAGTTTGCAATTTCTTCGGAAGATGAACAGGAATAAGGAGAAGCAATGGAAGACTATCTGTAGGTGTCTGGACGGGCAAATTTAACTCTCATTTCCCACCAGGAAGATAAATGAACCAAAGGCTCCGCGTGCCATGCTGGAACTAGATTAGGGCCTGAGGAGATCCTGCGGTGTTGCGGCCAGCTCACAAGAAAGCGAGTTGAAGAAAGGAGCTCAGGGGCACTGTAATTCAGAAACCTGCGGAGTTATAAATGACAGCTATCATCCAAAATTATACTGAAGTAAGGCTGCGAAGAGGACTTGAATGCGGGGCAGAATTGCTGGAAACTGATTTCAGAACGTACACTGGAGTAGCTCTTAAAGCATAGGAAAAGAGACAGAACTTGGAAAATAATGCACTTGGCAAAAAAGGGCATATGTGTTTTATCCAGAGCTCTCATACCTGAGGGGAGGAGATTCCCAGCAGGCTCCAACTGCCACCTGAGGGCTCACATTGCCAAGGCAACGTGAGCATGCCAGGCAGGAGTTACCTCACAGCAGAGGTCCCACCTCACAGAAGGGTGAGAAACCCAGCCAACATCAGACTCTCACCAGAGGGCCCACATCACCAAGGGGATGGGAACCAGGCAGGAGTGTCTTCACATCAGTGGGGCCACATCATCAAAAGCTGAGGTACTCAGCACATGTGTCCTCAAACCAGAGGACCCACATCACCAAGGACCTCGGAGTGAGGCAGGCAGGAGTAGCCTCACAACACTGGGCACATAGAATAAAAAAGTGAGGAATCCAGCAGTTGGAACCTCCCAGCAGGCGGCCCAGAGCACCGAGGCCATGGGATCCAGGCCACAGTGAACTCACAGAAGAGGGCCCATGTCATGAAACTGAGCAACCCAGCCATTGGGACCTCAGAGCAGGAGGCCCACATCCCCATGGGGATGGAATTCTGGTAGGAGTGTCCTCGCACCACTGAGAACGTATCAGAAAATTTTGGGCGACCAGCAGTTAGGGCCTGACGCCAGAGGACCCTCATCACCAAGGGAAGGAGGCTCCCAGCAGGCTCCAACTGCCACCAGAGGGCTGACGTCGCCAAGCCGATGTGTGCCAACCAGGCACGAATGACCTCACAGCAGAGGGCCCACCTCAGAGAAGTGTGACGAACCCAGTCAGGATCAGACTCGCACCAGAGGGCCCACATCACCAAATGGATTGGAACCAGGCAGGAGTGTCCTCACATGAGTAGGGCCACATCATCTAAAGGTGAGGAACCCAGAACATGTGGCTTCAAACCATAGGACACCCATCACCAAGGGGCTGGGAGTGAGGCAGGCAGGAGGAGCCTCATAACAGAGGGCCCAAAAATAAGAAAGGTGAGGAATCCAGCAGTTGGAACCTCCCAGCAGGCGGCCCAGAGCACAGAGGCTAGAGGAACCAGGCCAGAGTGAACTAACACCAGACAGCCCACATCATGAAACTGTGAGCAACCCAGACATTGGGACCTCAGAGCAGAAGGCCCACATCCCCATGGTGATGGGAACATGACAGGAGTGTCCTGGCATCACTGGGCTCACATCAGAAAACGTGGGGTGCTCAGAAGTTAGGGCCTGACGCTAGAGGGCACTCATCACCGAGAGGAGGAGGCTCCCAGCAGGCTCCAGCTGCCACCAGAGGGCCAACGTCGCCAAGGTGATGTGTGCCAGCCTGGCAGGAGTGACCTCACAGCAGAGGGCCCACCTCACAGAAGGGTGAGGAACACAGCCAGGATCAGACTCTCACCAGAGGGCCCACATCACCAAGGGGATGGGAACCAGGCAGGAGTGTCCCCACACCAGTGGGACAACATCATCGAAAGGTGAGGATCCCAGCACATGTGTCCTCAAACCAGAGGAACCACATCACCAAGGGGTTCGGAATGAGGCTGGCAGGACTGGCCTCACAACACAGGGTCCATAGAATATAAAAGTTGAGGAATCCAGCAGTTGGAACCTCCCAGCAAGTGGCCCAGAGCACCGAGGCTATGGGATCCAGGCCGCAGTGAACTCACAGCAGAGGGCCCACATCATGAACCTGTGAGCAGCCCAGCTGTTGGGACCTCAGAACAGAAGGCCCACATCCCCATTGGGATGGGAACCTGGCAGGAGTGGCTTTGCACCACTTAGCACATATCAGAAAATGTTAGGAGCCCAGCAGTTAGGGCCTGACGCCAGGGGGCCCTCATAACTGAGGGGAGGAGACTCCCAGCAGGTTCCAACTGCCAACAGAGGGCCCACGTCTACAAGGTGGCATGCGCCAGCCAGGCAGTAGTGACCTCACAGCAGAGGGCCTATCTCACAGAAGGGTGAGGAACCGAGGCAGGATGAGACTCTCACCAGAGGGCCCACAACACCAAGGGGATGGGAACCAGTCAGGACTGTCCTCCCACCAGTGGGGTCACATCATCGAAAGGTGCGGAACCCAGCACATGTGGCCTCATATCAGAGGACATACATCACAAAGGGGATGGGAGTGAGGCAGGTAGGAGTAGCCTAAAAACAGAGGGCCCAAAGAATAAAAAAAGTGAGGAATCCAGCATTTGGAACCTCCCAGCAGGCGGCCGAGAGCACAGAAGCTATGGGATGCAGGCAGGAGTGAACTAACAGCAGAGAGCCCACATCATGAAACTGTGAGCAACCCAGGCATTGGGACCTCAGAGCAGAAAGCCCACATCCCCATGGGGATGGGAACCTGACAGGAGTGTCCTGGCATCACTGGGCTCACATCAGAAAACGTGGGGAGCCCAGCAGTTAGAGCCTGATGCTAGAGGGCCGTCATCACCGAGGGCAGGAGGCTCCCAGCAGGTTCCATGTGCCAACAGAGGGCCCACGTCACCAAGGTGATGTGTGCAAGTCAGGCAGGATTGACCTCACAGCAGAGGGCCTACCTCACAGAAGAGTGAGGAACCCAGCCAGGATAAGACTGTCACCAGAAGGCCCACATCACCAAGGGGATGGGAACCAGGCAGGAGTGTCCTCACACCAGTGGGGCCACATCATTGAAAGTTGCCTAACCCAGCACATGTGGCCTCAAACCAGAAGACCCACATCACGAAGGGGTTGCGAGTGAGGCAGGCAGGAGGAGCATCACAACACAGGACCCATAGAATACAAAAGTTGAGGAATCGAGCAGTTGGAACCTCCCAGCAGGCAGCCAAGACCACAGAGGCTATGGGATCCAGGCCACAGTGAACTAACACCAGAGAGCCCACATCATGAAATTGTGATCAACCCAGCCGTTGGAACCTCAGAGCAGAAGGCCCACATCCCCATGGGGATGGGAACCTAAGAGGAGTGCTTGAGCAACACTGGGCTCACTAAGAAAAGTTGGGGAGCCCAGCAGTTAGGGCCTGACGTCAGAGGGCCCTCATCACAGAGCTGAGGAGGCTCCCAGCAGGGTCCAATTGCCACCAGAGGGCTCATGTCAACAAGGCGAGGTGAGCAACCCAGGCAAGAGTTACCTGATAGTAGAGGGCCCACCTCACAGATGGGTGAGGAACCCAGCCAGGATCAGACTCTCACCAGAGGGCCCACATCACAAAGGGGATGGGACCCAGTCAGGATTATCCTCACACCAGTGGGGCCTCATCATCTTAAGGTGAGGAACCCAGCACATGTGTCCTCAAACCAGAGGACCCACATCACCAAGGGCCTTGGAGTGAGGCAGGCAGGAGTAGCCTCACAACACAGGGCACATAATATAAAAAACGTGAGGATTCCAGCATTTAGACCTTCCAGCAGGCGGCCCAGAACACCGAGGCTATGGGATCCAGGCCACAGTGAACTCACAGCAGAGGGCCCACATCACAAAACTGTGAGCAACCCAGGAGTTGAGACTTCAGCGCAGAAGGACCACATCCCCATGGGAATGGGAACCTGGCTGGAGTGTCCTCGCACCACTGGGCGCACATCAGAAAATGTGGGGAGCCCACCATTTAGGGCCTGACGCCAGAGGGCCGTCATCACCAGAGGAGGAGGCGCCCTGCACGCTCCAACTGCCACCAGAGGGCTCACGTCTCCAAGGTGACGTGTGCCAGCCAGGCAGGAGTGACCTCACAGCAGAAGGCCTACCTCACAGAACGTTGAGGAACCCAGCCAGGATTAGATTCTCGCCAGAGGGCCCACCTCACCAAGGGGATGGGAACCAGGCAGGAGTGTCCTCACACGAGTGGGGTCACATCATCGAAAGGTGAGGAACGCAGCACATGTGGCCTCAAGCCATAGGACAGTCATCACCAAGGGGCTGGCAGTGAGGCAGGCAGGAGGAGCCTCACAACAGAGGGCACATAGAATAAAAAAGTTGAGGAATCCAGCAGTTGGAACCTCCCAGCAGGCGGCTCAGAGCACCGATGATAAGGGATCCTTGCCGGAGTGAACTCACAGCAGAGGGCCCACATCATGGTACTGTGAGCAAGCCAGCCGTTTTGACCTCAGAGCAGAAGGCCCATATCGCCATGGGGATGGGAACCTGGCAAGAGTCTCCTCACTCACTTGGCACACATCAGAAAATGTGGGGAGCCCAGCAGTTATGGCCTAAGGCAAGAGGGCCCTCATCACCGAGGGGAGGAGGATCCCAGCACACTCCAACTGCCACCAGAGGGCCCACGTCGCCAAGGTGACGTGGGCCAGACAGGCATGATTGACCTCACAGCAGAGGGCCCACCTCACAGAAGGGTGAGGAACCCAGCCAGGATCAGACTCTCACCTGAGGGCCCACATCAGCAAGGGGATGGGAACCAGTCAGGACTGTCTTCCCTCCAGTGGGGTCACATCATCGAAAGGTGCGGAACCCAGCACATGTGGCCTCAAATCAGAGGACACATATCACAAAGGGAATGGGAGTGAGGCAGGCAGGAGTAGCCTAAAAACAGAGGGCCCAAAGAATAAGAAAGGTGAGGAATCCAGCAGTTGGAACCTCCCAGCAGGCGGTCCAGAGCACAGAAGCTATGGGATGCAGGCAGGAGTGAACTAACAGCAGAGAGCCCACATCATGAAACTGTGAGCAACCCAGGCTTTGGGACCTCAGAGCAGAAGGCCCACACCCCAATGGGGATGTGAACCTGGCTGGAGTGTCCTCGCACCACTGGGCACACATCACAAAATGTGGGGAGCCCAGCAGTTAGGGCCTGATGCCAGAGGGCCCTCATCACCGAGGAGAGGAGGCTCCCAGCAGGCTCCAAATGCCACCAGAGGGCTCATGTCCACAAGGCGAGGTGAGCAAGCCAGGCAAGAGTGACCTCACATCAGACGGCCCACCTCACAGATGGGTGAGGAACCCAGCCAGGATCAGACTCTCAACAGAGGGCCCACATCACCAAGGGGATGTGAACCAGGCAGGAGTCTCCTAAGACCATTGGTCCCACATCATCGAAAGGTGAGGAACCCAGCACATGTGGCCTCAAACCAGACGACACACATCACGAAGGGGCTGGGAGTGAGGCAGGCAGGAGGATCCTCACAACAGAGGGCCCAAAAATTTAAAAAAGTGAGGAATCCAGCAGTTGGAACCTCCCAGCAGGCGGCCAAGAGCACAGAGGCTATGGGATCCAGGCTTCTGTGAACTAACACCAGAGAGCCCACATCATGAAAATGTGAACAACCCAGCCGTTGGGACCTCAGAGCAGAAGGCCCACATCCCCATGGAGATGGGATCCTAAGAGGAGTGCCAAAGCATCACTGGGCTCACTAAGAAAAGTTGGTGAGCCCAGCAGTCAGGGCCTGATGCAAGAGGGCCCTCATCACCGGGGGGAAGAGATTCCCAGCACGCTCCAACTGCCACCACACGGCTGACTTCACCAAGGCAATGTGTGCCAGCCATGCAGGAGTGACCTATCAGCAGAGGGTCTCCCTCACAGGTGGGTGAGGAACAAAGCCAGGAACAGACTCTCACCAGGGGGTCCACATAACCACGTGGATGAGAACCAAGCAGGAGTGTCCTCACACTAGTGGGGCCACATCATCGAAAGGTGAGGAACCCAGCAAAAGTGGCCACAAACCAGAGGACCCACATCACCAAGGGGTTGAGAGTGAGGTAGGTGTCTGGACGGGCATATTTAACACTCATTTCCCACCAGGAAGAGGAATTAACCAAAGGCTCAGCGTGCCCTGCCAGAAGCAGATTAGGGCCTGAAGCAGTCTTGCGGGTTTGCGGCCAGCTCACAAGAAAGCGAGTTGAAGAAAGGAGCTCAGGGGCCCTGTAATTCACAAACCTGCAGAGTTATAAATGACAGATAACGTCCAAAAATATATTGAAGTAAGGCTGCGAAGAGGACTTGAAAGCGGGGCAGAATTGCAGGAAACCGATTTCAGGAGGTAGACTGGATTTGCATTTAAAGCATAGGAAAAGAGGCAGAACATCGACAATGATGCACTTGGCAACAAAGGGCGTATGAGTTTGTTCCTGAATATATTCAGGAACAAACACATACGCCCTTTTTGGCAAACCAAGCAAGCTTGCAATGGAAATCCGAACTACTATGAAGTGTCACTTCCCCCCGGTCTAAAGGGCCATCTGAGAAAAGTGTAAAATCCAGAAAGGCAAGACAGGCCATGGGGAAAAAGGAGCCTTGTTATGCTGATGGGCGGGATGTACATTGCCAACAGCCACTCTGGAGAAGTGTATGGTGTTTCCTGATACATCTGAAAAACAAAGCAACAGAGTCTAGGGCATTTCCACTTATGGTCCTATAGCTTAGGGAAATTAAAATCAAAAAGACACAGCCACCCCAAAATTTACAACGGCTCTGTTTACAGGAGCCTCTTCTACAGTACAAGTTAAATATCCCAGAGAACAAATAATTGATAAAGAAGTTGCGGTACTTATGTACAACAGAATACCACTCAGCAATGAAATCTGTGTCACCAGGCCTGTACCAGCATAATGAGTGGATTGAGGCATGATGATTCTAAGTGAAATAAGTCACACAGAAAAAGAAACATCATAAGGTATCACTAATGCACGGAATGTAAACTTGGCTACACATGAACTGAATTACAAAACAGAACAGGGTCTCAAGTTTAGAAAACCAACTTATGCTTGCTTAAGGGGAAAGGTGAGTTGGGGTGCTGCATAAAACCAGAGTTTGAAATTAGCACAGATACCGTTCCATAAGCCAAATACGTAATAGACAAGACCTACCCCTCGCTCAACGAAATGGACTCAACAATGAGGTATCACCTCACACCTGTTAGAATGGGCATCATCTGAAAATCTACAAACAACAAATGCTGGAAAGGGTGTGGAGAAAAGGAAGCCTCTTCCACTATTGTTGGGAATATAAATTGATACAGTCACTATGGAGAACAATATGGAGTTTCTTAAGAAACTAATAATAGAATTACCATATGATACAGCAATCCCAGGACTGGACATATACCCAGACAAAACCATAAATCAAAAAGAGACATTCACCGCAATGTTCATTGCATCACTATTTACAATATCGAGGTAATGGAAGCAACCTAAATGCCCACAGACAGACGAATGCATAAAGATGTGGTACATATATAAAATGGAATATTACTAAGCCATGAAAGGAATGAAATTGGGTCATTTGTAGAGACGTCGATGGATCTAGAGACTGTCATACAGAGTGAAGTAAGTCAGAAAGAGAAAAACAAATCTTGTATATTCATGCATATATGTGGAACCTAGAAAAACTGTACAGATTAACCGTTTTGCAAGGCATAAATAGAGCAACAGATGTAGACAACAATCGTATGGACAACAAGGGGGGAAAGCTCTTGGAGGGGTGGTGGTGGGAGGAGTTGAGAGATTGGGATTGGCATGTAAACATTTATATGTATAAAATAGATAACCAATGAGAACCTGCTGTATAAAAATATAAAATAAAATTCAAAATTAAAAAGAAATAAAATTTAAAAAATAAAACAGAAAAAACAATTATTCCCTTCACATACATGTATTTATATGAATAAATTATTTCCATGCTTATATCTGTAAATACAAAAAAGAGGAATAAAATCTACCTTGAACCAAAAACGAAAAAGAGAAAAAAAAAACAGAACCCACCAGTTACTCAGAGGAAAACCGTATCAGGGCACTTGCTCCAGTTGTAAACAATTCTGAAGTTGGTCAGTGGTGGGGAATCGTCTCCCATTCAGCCAGCAGCCCCCACACAACAAGCGTCCTCATTGCAAAGCTGGGGCACCGTGCCGAGGCATCTGTGAGTAAACGTGAGCTGAACCCCAGGCCAGTTGCTGCTGAACTGTTCCCGCCCTTCCCAGGTAAAACACCTGAATATATACAAGGACTTGAAAGCCTAGAGGAAGGGCCATGGAGCCACACGAGTGACAGCATGCCAGCTGACTTGGTGCCTGCAGGCCAGCCAGGATGGTCCTGGCCCTGGGTGCTCTTCTGGAAGATTTCCATTTCCCTGCCTGAGATACCCGTCCTGTCCCTGCCCCCACTGCTTTTTTCCTTCCTCACCTCTGCCCAGGGAGAAATTCCAGCAGCAGGTATGGGTGACACATCCTCTTCTTTAGCAGGTGGCAGCCTGGCAACTGCTGCAGAAAGTCCAGCAGAGCCCCACTCACACTGGGCCACCCACAAAGCCGTGGCCTCTCACTCCCTCCCACCAGCCCAGCCCCGAGACTGCTGACAGGGCAGAGAAAATGGCGTCAGGCACAGCTGCAGGGGCTTTTGCTGCCTGGAGTGGTATTTATATTGATCTCAACCCAGGCACACCTGGGGAGGGCTGGCCGGCATGGTAAGGCTGCCCAGGTCAGCCAATCATCACCCCTCAGGGGCTCACAGTTGCAGACAATGGAACTTGCTGAACCGGCCAGGTCCAAGGAACAGGTGTGGGCTCCTGAGAGTCAGGATAGACAAGGGGCTGCAGCTTTGGCTTGTTTTCTAATCATTTTATCTGGCCCATGAGTGGGAGACAACTTCAAGAAAACCCTCTCCTAATGAGAGGAACCCAGGAGTCAGGGAGAGGAGGGGTGGGTGGTGGTTGGAGACAGAGGCCTGGTGCCCTGGGTGCAGTGGAAGTCTCTGGAAGACCAGGTGGAGGGAGGCCACACAGAGTGATGCCCAGGGTCACAGACCTGTCGGAGCTGCTGTTTGTTAGTTCAAGTCCTGCTCTGAGGTGCTCTGTGTCAGCTCTGAGCGACAGGTGAGCTGGGGGTGCTCTTCAATGAGGGCTATGTGCACGGTTCCTGTGTGCCCAGCCCTGCCACGGTACCTGCAAGGGTAGCTCTGTATCCTGGGAGGGGCCTGACCATGAGAGCCCCGTGGGCTGGGTTGGGGGTGGGGTACCTGCCCAGGAGAGCTCCATATCCTGGGATTGGCCTGACCACGAGAGCCCCATGGGCTGCTGGGGACCTGGTAAAGGATGTCAGGACAGTCAGTGAAGCCACCGAGGATATACCTCCAGTTGCTCCTGATCCCTACACCCTGCTGGTCATTCTACCAACCACCAGGACATGGTATTCTGTATTAGTCTTCAATGATGCCTTCTTTTGTATTCCATTAGTCCCAGAGTCACAAGAAATTTTGGCTTGTGAGTGGCAGGACTCAACATACAACTAAAACAATACTTCCGGGCCGTCTTGCCCCAAGGGTTCAAAAATTCCCACACCATCTTTGGGGAAAGCTTAGCTAACGACCGAAAAGTTCTACCTCTGGAAAAGGAAACCCTCCTTCAATATGCAGACGACATTCTGATCGCCAGCCCTACTAAGGAGGCCTCTGAACTACCAAGCCAATAAAGGATAGAAGTTGTCCAAGAAAAAGCTCAAATATCACAGACTGCAGTGACCTGCCTGGGCTTCATTCTCACACAAGGTCAGAGAAGCCCATCCCAGGAAAGGGAAGAAACTATTTGCAGCCTTACCCCTTTCTAAAACTAGAAGACAGCTTAGGGGTTCCTGGGGAGGCCAGGGTTTGCTGCTTCTGGATCCCTAACTACAGTCTACTAGCTGGGCCTCTATATGAAACACTGAAAGGAAAAGATGATGATCCTTTTGAACAGAATCCAGAAGTGGCCTTTCAAGAATGGAAAGAGCAGTCAATTCAGACCCTTGCCCTGGAACTCCCTAATTGAGCTAAACCCTTTGACCTTTCCATTCCCGGTGAAAGGTGAATCGCCATTGGAGAATTAGTGCAAAAACTGGGACCACTTGAAATGGAACAACGCAAGAATGCCATCCAGGTAGGATAAACTACAGTCACCAAGGGGCTTGGCCCACTGCCACATCTGGCCAAGATACTGGCGGTATCTAAAAACCTGGAAATCAGCAGCCCAAAAGGCCACCTCCCTCCTAAGGGAAAAGGACCCCACGTGGTGATCCTAATCACCAACCATGCCCTGAAGTTGCAGGGTTCGCTCCGTGGGCACACCGACCTCGAGTGAGGAGGCCCTCCAACTCCAACATCCAGAGAGATAACCGGGGGCAACAGGGCACCATGACGACTCGTGTGAACATCACTTGACCTGGAGTTTCTCTCATAAAACAACAATAGTGTGTCCCGAAGGAGTAGACTACTGCTTGCAGGACTTCCTGCACCCGGAGGGGAGCTAATAATCTTGGCGGGGGAACCGTATATCACACCGTCACCATAGAAAAGCCTACAGACACCGTGATGATGGTGGCCAATAAGACCGGCTGGACTCCTGTTTACTTCAAAAGGCTGTTGACTCAGTGGCCATCATGGTCCTTGATCACCACTGACCCTGGACTGTCTGGGAGTTGAGCGGGCAGGGCTCTGACACCTGGTGCTGTTTTTACGTTAATTCAGGGGCCTAATTGAAGAAAGAGCAGACTACTGGTCAGAACATCTAGGCTGGCAGAAACGGTCAGCCTAAGGTGGCCGAACAAATGTGGGGCGGGGTGAAACCGGCCCCCACAGCGTCTCTGCACATCTCTTTCCTGGACCCTTAAAGGTCATTAGAATCTATAACACTTCCAATGCTGGTGCTCAGGCGGACGAGCAGGGAGGCAGGGGTCCTGGGGCCAATCAACGTCACCTGGAGGCTGCTGGGGAGAAGTTCTGACCCTCGTCCCCTGGTATGAGGGCTCCCAACTCAGCACTCAGCAGTTACAGAAGAAGGGTCTGCACCCTCAGCACTCCAAGAATGAGGAACGGGACAAAAGGCAGAGGAGGGGTTTGTCCCCAGCAAAGCCCATTAAAAATCCCTGGGAGATAAAAATAGAATGTGGGCAATAAAGTCAAGTCTGACCTTTTTTATCCTTTGTGCTTTGTCTAATTTCACGTGCTCCTAGGGTCCCGCATGCAGAGGTTCCACACCCGGCACTTCAGACCAGATTTCCTGGTGCAGAATGGCTGGGTCGACACCTCAGCTCCTGGGGCCCAGTGCAGACTCCGAGATATAGAGCCTGAGCTGCAGCCAACCCGGCCCTTGAGAGCTCCGCCCCCTCCCTCCCACTGACTCTGACAGGATCTCTACACAGCAGCCCAGCCCACAGCCCACGGGGTAGTGCATGCTCTCACCTCTCCATTCTCTGATGAAAATATAAAGTTTCCTTTGCTTGGGAACCAAACTCAGTCTCGATCTGTTGGCCCCAATGACACTGGGCAGGGGGACCCTTGTTGGGGTCCACTCTGGAGGATCAGTAACAGAAATTGAGACTATTGTAACTTCAATGAACAGATGTGTGAGCCAAACTGTAGTTAACATAGAACAGTTTATAAGGCTCGGGTAAAATAAGATGTTTCTAACACTTCCATTTGATATTTCCATCACTTTATTATAAGCAAGTTCAGTGAAAAGGTTTATTTGTCAGGTCAATATTAGAGAAATGAAGTGATTTCTTTCCAAGGATGTACATCTAATAATCTTGGTTAAAGCTTCAATCTTGTTTTAAATGCTTTTCCATTGAAAATGATACCTCTCTTTCAGCTCCCCCATTTCTGAGAAGTATAAAATCTTATAATTTATTATTACCAAAGGGGAAAGGTGGGAGGAGGGATAAATTAACAGTTTGGAATTAACACATACACACTGCTATGTATAAAATAGATCATCAACAAGGAACTACTGTATAGCACAGGGAACTACACTCAATATTGTGCAATAACCTATAAGGGGAAATAATCGGAAAAAGAATAGATATTTTTATTGACATCATCTATCAATGACAGTTAAAGTGTAACCTAAGGGAAGCCGGTGGTGAGTGCTTCTGACCCTGAAGACTTCAGTCATCTAAAGTTTGGACTCTGCCTACTTCCCAAGGCCCTTAATGAACATATGTGTAGCCGTAGCTTAAAAAACTCCCCAGTTTGGGTTTCGGGGAGACACTGATTTTGAAAAAGCCCTGGTGTTCTCCTTACATGAATGGGACTCTTCCTACTGCTAAAACATGTCTGTCACATCCAGAGGATGGTATACCGTCTGATCGGGAAGAGTTTGGAAAAGGCATCTCATCTCCTCATCTCCTGGTGCTCGGGTTCACCCCTCCAGCGTCTTTACTAACAGTCTCCCCACTTGGAGATGTCAACACTGTCAACATCCTGTTGCGTACAGTTTGGAATTTGTCCAGAGGATGAAGCGGAAGGATGAGGAACAATGAGAGACAAGTCCTAGGTGTTCAGACAGGCACATGTCACTCTAATTTCCAATCAGGAAGATGAATTGACCAAAGGCTAGGGTTGCCCATGGAAACAGTATAGGGCTTGAGGAAATCCCACTGCTTTGTGGCCAGTTCCCATAAACACAAGTTGAACAATGGAACTCAGGGGCAGTAAAATTCACGAAACTGCAGAGTTGAAAATATCTATCACTGAAAAATGTCTTGAGGAAAGTCAGAGAAAAGGATTGGCAAGCAAGGGAGAATGGCAGGAAAGGGATTTGAGGAGGTAGAAAGGACTCGCCATTAAGCACAAGAAAAGGGGCTGAACATTGCCGACATTGCAGTTGGCCAAAAAGGCTGTATGCGTTTTTTTCTGTATATATTCAAGAAAAGGGCATACACTTTTTTAGCCAACCAAACAGGTGGGCACTGGAAATCAATACTACAAAAGATATCACTTCGCATCAGTCAGAAGAGCCATCCTCATAAAGTGTAAACGCCAGAAATGCAGGACAGGGCAAGGAGAAGAGGGAGCCCTGTGAGGCTTATAGTGGAAATGTATATTGCCAACGGCCATTCTGGAGAAGTGTATTGTGTTTACTAAAGCATCTAAAAAATGAGCTACAGAGCATAGGGCACTTGCACTCATGGGCGTATATCTTGGGAAAAACAAAAATCGAGAGGACACAGGCACCCCAATATTTACTGCCTCTCTGTTTAAAAGATCCTCGACTAGGATATAACTTAAATGTCTCTGGAGGGAAAAAATGGATAGAGATGTGGTACTTATGTAGAGTGGAATATTACTCAGCCTGGAAATCAATGAAATATGGCCAGTTGTAACAACTCCGGAGGAGTTACGTATGATCATTCTAAGTGACATAAATATGTAGAAAACACGCGTAAGGCTGCTAAACGGGAAAGGTGGGGAGGGGTGAGGCATCATCCAGGAGGTTGAAATTAGCAAAGATACCATTCCAAATACCAAACTGATAATCAACAAGGCCTACACGGTAGCTAAAAGAACTGCACTCAGCACACTCAAGTCACCGGAAAAGAATATCTATGACTGGTAAGAATCTGAAAAAGAAATTATTGATGTCTCTCTGTACGTGAATCAAGTGGATGTACAGCAGCAAGAAACAGAGCTTTGAAAATCAGCTGTAAACAACATAGTAATAAATTGAAAAAAATAAACGACAGAGAGACAGAGAAAACCTCTTACAACTTTTCCTCAGGGACGGTGATGCAACATGGATTGAACACATCTAGACCCACAGCAGGATGAGACATAAGGCTGGAAACTGTTCGCGCTAAGAGAAATGTGAGGTTGGGTGAGGAAATGCACACCCTTTAAAGTAATACTACCTGGTACCCATTCAATGGGTCCCAAATCTGCAGGTTCAAGGAATCTTCCTACAGCTAAAACATGCATGGAAAACCCAGAGGACTGTACACCATGTGATCGGGAGATGTGTCTAAAATGCACCTCATTTATCCTCTCCTGGTGCTCCTGTTCATCATTCCAGCCACGTTACTTAGAATCTCCCCACTTAGAGAATCAGCACATTTAAACTTCTGTTTCACACATTTTGCAAATTGTGAGGAGGATGAACGGGAACAGGGGGAACCAATGAGAGAATAGTTGTAGGGGTTTGGACGGGCACATGTCACTCTAATTTCCCATTAAGAATAAGAATTAAAAAAAGGCTCAGCCCGCCTCGCCGGAGCCAAAATAGGGCCTGAAGCAATCCTGCGGTTTTGAGGCCAGCTCACAAAAGAGCAACTTAAAAAATGGAGCTCAGGGTCACTGCAATTCACAAACCTGCAGAGTTATAAATGAAAACTAACGTCCAAAAATATGTTGAGGTAAGGCAAAGAAGAGGATCTGAATGCAAGACAGAATTGCAAGAAACAGATTTCAAGAGATAGATTGGACTCGCCTTTAAAGCA